>NC_072473.1:38233181-39433181 GCF_027574615.1 Eptesicus fuscus | reverse complement strand
TGGCTAGAGTTTCATCAGTCTTGTTTATCCTTTCAAAGAACCAGCTCTTGGTTTTGTTGATATTTTGTATTATTTTTTTGGTCTCTATGTCGTTTATCTCTGCTCTGATGTTTTTCATGTCCTGTCTTCTGCTTACGCTGGGCTTTTCTTGTTGCTCTCTTTGTAACTCTTTGAATTGTAGGGGTAGATAATTCATTACCATTGTTTATTGGTTTTTTTCATTTTAATTTCTTTATAGATTGAGGTATTACATATTTGTCCTCAATCCCCATTACCTTCCCAACCCCCATCCACTCTTGCCCTCAACCCCCTGTTGTCTTTGTCCACTAGTTAGGCTTATATGCATGCATACAAGTCCTTTGGTTGATTTCTCCTCCTTACACCCACCCTCCGTTACCTTCCCCCTGAGGATTGACAGTCTGATCAATGCTTTCCTGTCTCTGGATCTGCTTTTGTTCATCAGTTTATGTTGTTCATTATTTCCCATAGATGAGTGAGATCATGTGATATTTATCATTCTCTGCCTGGCTTATTTCACTTAGCATAATGCTCTCCAGTTCCATCCATGTTGTTGCAAATGGTAGGAATTCCTTCTTTTTTAATGCAGCATAGTATTCCATTGTGTAGATGTACCAGTTTTTTAATCCACTCATCTGCTGATGGGCACTTAGGCTGTTTCCAAATCTTAGCTATGGTAAATTGTGCTGGTATGAACATAGGGGTGCATATATCTTTCTGATTGATATTTCTAGCTTCTTGGGATATATTCCTAGAAGTGGTATTACTGGGTCAAATGGGAGTTCCATTTTTTGTTTTTTGAGGAAACTCCATACAGTTCTCCAAAGTGGCTGCACCAATCTGCATTCCCACCAGCAGTGCACGAGGGTTCCTTTTTCTCCGCATCCTCACCAACATTTGTCATTTATTGATTTGTTGATGATAGCCATTCTGACAGGTGTGAGATGGTACCTCATTGTCATTTTGATTCGCATCTCTCGGATAATTAGTGACTTTGAGCATGTTTTCATATGTTTCTTGGCCTTCCTTCTGTCTTCTTTCTAAAAGTTACTATTTAGGTCTGTTGCCCATTTATGATTGGATTGTTTATCTTCCTTTTGTTAAGTTGTATGAGTTCACTGTAAATGTTGGAGATTAAACCTTTATCGGTGATAACATTGGCAAATATGTTCTCCCATGTAGTGATCTTTCTTGTTTTGTTGATGGTTTCTTTTGCTGTGCAAAAGCTTTTTATTTTGATGTAGTCCCATTTGTTTATTTTCTCTTTAGTTTCCATTGCCCTAGGACCGTGGTCAGCAAACTGGAGCTCGCCAGCCACATGTGGCTCTTTGGCCCCTTGAGTGTGCCTCTTCCACAAAATACCAAGGCCTGGGTGAGTCTATTTTGAAGAAGTGGCGTTAGAAGAAGTTTAAGTTTAAAAAGTTTGGCTCTCAAAAGAAATTTCAATCATTGTACTATTGATATTTGGCTCTGTTGATTAATGAGTTTACCGACCACTGTCCTAGGAGCAGTATCAGTGAAGAAGTTCCTTCAGCATATGTCTGAGATTTTGCTGCCTGTGGATTCCTCTAGTATTTTTATGGTTTCCCATCTTATGTTTAAGTCCTTTATCCATTTTGAGTTTATTTTTGTGTATGGTGTAAGTTGGCTGTCTAGTTTCATTTTTTTTTGCATGTATCTGTCCAATTATCCCAACACCATTTATTGAAGAGACTGTCTTAACTCCATTGTATGTTCATGCCTCCTTTGTCGAATATTAATTGGGCATAGTAGTTTGAGTCAATTTCTGGGTTCTCTAATCTATTCCATTGATCTATATGTTTGTTCTTGTGCCAGTACCAGGCTGTTTTGAGAATAGTTTCTTTGTAATACAACTTGAAATCTGGTATTGAGATCTCACCTACTTTGTTCTTCTTTCTCAGGATTGCTGCAGCTATTCGGGGTCTTCTTTTATTCCAGATGAATTTTTGGAGAGTTCGTTCTAGGTCTGTGAAGTATGCCATTGGTATTTTAATGGGGATTGCATTGAATCTATAGATTTCTTTGGGTAGTGTGGACATTTTGATGATGTTGATTCTACCAATCCATGAACACGGTATTTTCTTCCATCTATTTATGTCATCCTCTACCTCTTTCTTCAGTGTCCTGGAGTTTTTGGCATATAGATCTTTTACCTATTTAGTTAAGTTTATTCCTAGATATCTTAATTTTTTTGGTACGATGGTAAATGGGATTGCTTTCTTAGTCTCTCTTTCTGTAAGTTCACTATTGGTGTATAGAAATGCCATAGATTTCTTGGCGTTAATTTTGTATCCTGCTACCTTGCCGAATTCATTTATTAAGTCTTATAATTTTTTGATGGAGTCTTTAGGGTTTTCTATGTACAGTATCATGCCATCTGCGAATAAGGACAGTTTTACTTATTATTTTCCAATTTGGAGGCCTTTTATTTCTTCTTCTTTTCTGATAGTAATGGCTGGTACCTCCAGTACTATTTGAACAGGAGTGATGAGAGTGGGCATCCCTGAGTTGGTCCGGTTCTTAGGAGAAATGGTTTCAGTTTTTGTCCATTGAGTGTGATGCTGGTCTAAAGTTTATCATATATGGCTTTTATTATGTTGAGGTATAATCCTTCTATTACTACCTTGCTGAGAGTTTTTCTCAAGAAAGGGTGTTGGATTTTGTCAAATGCTTTTTTCTGCATCAATTGATATGACTATGTGATTTTTCTCCCTCAATTTGTTTATGTGATGTATCACGTTTATTGATTTGCAGATAATTTACCATCCTTGCATCCCTGGAATAAATCCTGCTAGGTCATGGTGTATGATCTTTCTGATGTACTGTTGGATCCTTTTTGCTAGAATTTTGTTGATGATTTTGGCATCTATGTTCATGAGGGATATCGGCCTATAATTCTCTTTCATTGTGTTGTCTTTATCTGGCTTTGGTATTAGGGTGATGCTGGGTTCATAGAATGAGCTTGGAAGTATTCCTTCCTCTTGAATTTTTTGAATAGTCTGAGGAGGATAGGTTTTAGTTCTTCCTTGAATGTTTTGTATAACTCTCCTGTGAAGCTGTCTGGCCCCAGGCTTTTGTTTGCTGGAAGCTTTTTGATGACCGCTTCAATTTCTTCCATAGCTATCGACCTATTGAGTTTTTTATAATCTTCCTGATTGAGTTTTGGAAGGTTGTATTTCTCTAGGAATATGTCCATTTCCTCCAGCTTTTCTAGTTTGTTGGAATAGAGTTGTTCATAGTATTTTTTAACAATCCTTTGTATTTTTGTGGAATCTGTTGTTATTCCGCCTCTATCATTTCTGATTTTGTTTATTTGGGTCCTCTCTTTTGCTTCTTGGTGAGCCTGGTTAGAGGTTCATCAATCTTGTTTATCCTTTCAAAGAACCAGCTCTTGGTTTCATTGATCCTTCATATTGTTTTTTTAATCTGTATGTCATTTATTTCTGCTCTAATCTTTATTATCTCCTTCCTTCTGCTAACTCTGGGATTTTCTTGATGCTCTCTTTCTAATTCTTTGAGTTGTAGCATTAGATGATTTACTACCATTTTTTCTTGGTTTTTATGGTAGGCCTGTAGAGCTATAAACTTCCCTCTCAGGACTGCTTCCATTGTGTCCCATAGGTTTTGGATTGTTTTGTTTTTATTGTCATTAGTTTCCAGGATGTTTTTAATTTCTTCTTTGATCTCAGTGGTAACCCAATCAATCCTACCTAATAAAATGGTAATATGCAAATTACCATCACTCCGCTATGCCCACGATTGGGCCTTTGGGAGGCTGGGGTGGGACTTGGGATGGCCGATTGGGCTGGCGGGGGGCGGGGATGTCCCCGCCCCCCCCCCTTTCCTCCTACTGGTGACCCATGGGGCTGGCGGAACTCGGGGTAGCTGATTGCGTGGCTGCCGGCACCAGTTTTCTGCCAGCACCAGTTTTCCTCTGGCCACCCGCCGATTGGAGTGCCTCCCGCCAGCGCAATCAGCCACCCTGACTCCAATCGGCGGGTGGCCAGAGGAAAACTGGTGCTGGCGGAAAACTGGTGAACTCAGGGTGGCCATCGCGCTGGCGGGAGGCACTCCAATCGGCGGGTGGCCAGAGGAAAACTGGTGCTGGCGGAAAACTGGTGCCAGCAGCCAGGTGAAGGAAGGTCTTTTGCATGAAACTTCGTGCAACGGGCTTCTAGTATTTAATAACATGCTATTCAGCTTCCAAGTGTTTGAGTGATTTGGATTGTTTTTATTGTAGTTTATTTCTAATATTATGCCATTGTGATCTGAGAAGATGCTGGGTAAGATTTCAATCTTCTTGAATTTGTGGAGACTTTTCTTGTGACCCATTATGTGGTCTATTTTTGAAAATGTCCCATGTGCACTTGAGAAGAACGTATATTCCGTGGCTTTGGGGTGAAATGTTCTGAAGATGTCAGTTAAGTCCATCTGATCTAGTGAGTCATTTTTGATTGCTGTATCTTTGCTGATTTTTTGTCTAGAGGATTTATCCAGTGATGTCAGTGGTGTATTAAAGTCCCCTACTCTGATTGTATTGTTGTCGATCTCTCTCTTAATATCTTCCAGGAGATTTTTTATGTATTTGGGTGCTCCTGCATTGGGTGCATATATGTTTACCAGGGTTATATCCTCTTGTTGTATCGATTCCTTTAGTATTATGAAGTGGCCTTCCTTATCTCGGTTATGGCCTTCACTTTGAGGTCTATTTTGTCAGATATAAGTGTTGCTACCCCAGCTTTTTTTTCATTTCCATTTGCCTGAAAGATATTTTTCCATCTCTTCACTTGCAGTCTGTGTGAGTCCCTTGTTCTGAGGTGGGTCTCTTGTAGACAGCATATATATGGGTCAAGTTTTTTTTATCCATTCAGCCACATTGGCGCATTTAGTCCATTTACATTTAAAGTTATTATTGTTTTTTAATATATTTTATTGATTTTTTACAGAGAGGAAGGGAGAGGGATAGAGAGATAGAAACATCGATGAGAGAGAAACATCGACCAGCTGCCTCCTGCACACCCACCGGGGATGTGCCCGCAACCAATGTATATGCCCTTGACCAGAATCAAACCTGGGACCTTTCAGTCTGCAGAACGACGCTCTATCCACCGAGCCAAACTGGTTTAGGCTTAAAGTTATTATTGAAAGGTACTTGTTTGTAGCCATTTTTATTTTTTGAGGCTGTGTTCCTTCTTACCTTTTTGTTTCTTCTTTTTACAGCATTCACGTTAGCATTTCTTGCATTGCTGGCTTGATAGTGATAAACTCCCTTAGCATTTTTTTGTCTACAAAGCTCCTGATTTCCCCTTCAATTTTGATTGATAGTCTTGCTGGATAGAGTATTCTTGGATTCATTCCCTTGCTTTGCATCACTTTGTGTATCTCCTTCCATTCCCTTCTAGCTTCATGTTTTTCTGTTGAGATATCATTTGATAATCTGATGGGGGATCCTTTGTAAGTAACTCTCTGTCTCTCTCTTGCAGCCTTTAAGACTCTCTCTTTGTCAATAACATTTGCCATTATAATTATGGAGTGTCTTGGTGTGGGTCTTTGGGATTCATCTTGCTTGGGACTCTCTTTACTTGTGTAACTTATTTCTTCCCCATATCAGGGAAGTTTTCTGTCATTATTTCTTCAAATAAAATTTCTAATCCTTGCTGCTCTTCTTGTCCTTCTGTCAGCCCTATTATACGTATGTTATTTTGTTTTGCATTGTCCCAAAGCTACCTTAGGCTCTCCTGCTTTTTAATTTTTTTCTCTAGTTGCTGTTCAGATTTGGCTTGTTTCTATACTTTATCTTCTAACTCACTAATTCAGTCCTCTGCTTCTTCTAGTCTAATGTTGAAGCCTTCCATAGTGTTTTTGATTATAGATATATCATTTTTATTTCTTCCTGATTTTTGCATAGGTTGTTGATTTTTTCATCCATCTGGTGTATGAACTGTATGACCATTACTCTGAATTCTTTTTCTGTCATGTTTCATGCTTCTGTTTCACTTATTTCCTTTCTTGACAATTCCTCCTTTTCTTTCCTCTGGGGATTGTTTCATTGTCTCCCTATTCTGACTAGCACCAGAAGGTTCAAATGTCAAGTTGTGGGGGCCTGGGCCGTGTGTAATGGGAGTTTTGCACCTCCCCCCAAAGTGTCACTGAAGAGCTCTGATACCAAGATGTGCAGCTGCTGTGGGTTGGTGGCAGCCACGCTCGCCATGGGTCAGAGTCACAGGCACTTAGTGTGGCCTTGTGTGCGCACCTAGAATCAGGGACCCTGTCTGCGCCATGTTGAAACAGAGAACCTGCTGGCATGTTCCAAAAATCAAAGTCCCCTAGTGCATCTCAGCGGTCAGAGGCTGTCTGTGTCTGCACCAAGAATCGAGTATCAGAGTCTCTGTTGCTGGTGCTACCTTGATCTGAGAATCAGCGTCCCTGTGTGTGCATGCACCAAGAATTGGAGCCTCTGGCTCTTAGTGTGAATGTACTGGGAATCAGGGATCCCAGGCGCATGCAATGAGGAACAGAGTCTAGTCACTGGTGCTCATTGCTGCCTCTTGTGTGGAGATTCAGGATCCCCGATCTGCTTGGGAGACTGGGTTGCACAGTCGCACTGTGTTTGCAGGAGGTTCACTTCTGCCCTGCAGTAAACAGCCTTCTGTTTGCGCTTGCTCTGAATCAAAGTGAGGTGGCACTGCTGCTTAGGGGTCTGGTCACACGGGTGTACACTGTGGAAAACAAACTCCTCGTATCCATGCAGCCAGGCTCAAATTCAGCGCTGCCCTCCTATGTGGGCACGGGGTCTGGTTGTGGGGAACAAACTTCCTGGGTTCGCACGGTCAGGGTCAAATTCAGTGCAGTCTCCCTGCTTGGGTGCAGGGTCTGGTCATGGGAAACAAACTCCTTGGGTTCACACCCCCCATCTCAAATTCAGAGCTGTCTCCCCGCCTGGTCGTGGGATTTGGTTGGTCACAGAAAAAGAATCTCCCCAAGGTCTCGTACCTAGGCTCAAATTAAGCACAGCTTCCCTTCCCGGGCGCAGTCCTGGCCACAGGAAAAAAACTCCGCAAATTTGCACATCCAGTTCAAATTCAGCGCAGCCTCTCTGCTAGGGTGCAGGGTCTGGTCATGGGAAACAAATTCCTTGGGTTTGCACCCCCAGGCTCAAATTCAGCGCTGTCTCCCTGCCCTGTG
Source organism: Eptesicus fuscus (assembly GCF_027574615.1). Lineage (NCBI taxonomy): Eukaryota > Metazoa > Chordata > Mammalia > Chiroptera > Vespertilionidae > Eptesicus > Eptesicus fuscus. The sequence goes on along the minus strand of NC_072473.1, from coordinate 39,425,957 downwards.
TGGGCACGGGATCTGGTCGCAGAAAAAAATCTTCCCAGGTATGCACATCTAGGCTCAAATTCAGGACTGCCTCCCTGTCTGGCATGAAGACTAGTCGCGGGATACAAACTTCCCAAGTTCGCAAGTCCAGGCTCAAACTCAGTGCTGTCTCCCTGCCCTGCGTGGGTGCAGGATCTGGTTGCAGAAAACAACCTCCGTAAGGATGCGCAGCTAGGCTCAAATTCAGCTCAGTCTCCCTGCCTGGGCATGGAGCCTAGTCACGGGGAACAAATTCCCCGAGTTCTCAAGTCCAGGCTCAAATTCAGCTCTGTCTCCCTGCCCTGCGTGGGCATGAGATCTGGTCAGAGAAAACAATCTCCCCAAAGATGTGTACTTAGGGTCAAATTCAGCAGTCTCTCTGCCTGGGTGCAGAGCCTGGTTTCGGGAAACAAACTTACCATGTCTGACACCAAGGCTCAAAGTCAGGTCTAGCTGCAGCTGCTGTGTGTGTGCAGGAAGCCCTATTGTGTGGCCAGGGTCTGGCAGATCCTGTGCCGCTGCCGTGGGGGCGGCAGGGGAGGGGGTTTGGCCTTGTGACTCACAGAAATCTGCAGCAGGGTATCCCTGGATCTGCAGCTGTGGTGGCAGGTCTTCTACCAGAGCTGCTGTAGGGTCCCGGTTTGCTTCCAAGACCAGACTGGGTGGTGGCGAGGTTAGGATCCTAGTCTCAAGCAGTTCTGTTCTTCAAGATGGCATGGTCTATGTCTGTTTCTTGTTTTTTGAGGTAGGCCTGTAGAGCTTATTATACGCCCAGTCATCTTATACGCTGGAAAGTACGGTACTTCCCTCTCAAGACTGCTTTCACAGTGTCCCATAGATTTTGGATTGTTGTGTTTTCATTATCGTTTGTTGCCATGATGCTTTTTATTTCCTCTTTGATCTCTTTGGTAACCCAATCATTGTTTAATAGCATACTATTTAGTCTATAGGTGTTTGATTTTTTTCTCATTGTTTTTATTGTAGTTGATTTCTAATTTTATGCCATTGTGATCTGAGAAGATGATTGATATGATTTCTATCTTCTTGAATTTGAAGAGATTTTGCCTCTGCCCCAACATGTGATCTATCTTTGAAAATGACCCACGTGCACTTGAGAAGAATGTATATTCTGTGGATTTGGGGTGAAATGTTCTAACGATGTCAATTAATTCCATCTAATCTAGTGAGTCATTTAGAATTGTTGTTTCTTTGCTGATTTTTTGTTTACAAAATTTATCAAGTGGTGTTAGTGGGGTATTAAAATCTCCTACTATGACTGTATTACTGTAAATCTCTCCCTTGATATATTCAAGCAGTTTTTTATGCTCCTTTATTGGGTGCATATATGTTAACCAGAGTTATATGTTCTTGTTGAATTGTTCCCTTTAGTATTATGAAGTGGCCTTCCTTATTTCTTGTTATGGACTTCACTTTGAGGTATAATTTGTCAGATATAAGTATTGCTACCCCAGCTATTTTTCATTTCCATTCTCCTGAAAACCCTTCTTCCATCCCTTCACCATCAGTCTGTGTGAGCCCTTTGTTCTGAGGTCGGTCTCCTGTAGACAGCAGATATATGGGTCATGTTTTCTTATCCATTCAGCTAACCTATGTCTTTTGAATGGGGCATTTAATCCATTTATATTTAAAGTTATTATTGATAGGTACTTGTTTGTGACCATTTTTATTCTTTATGTCTGTGTTCCTTCTTCCCTTCCTATTTCTTATTTCTACAGCAGACCCTTTAGCATTTCTTGCATTGCTAGTTTGGTGGTAATAAATTCTCTTAGTCCTTTTTTGTCTGTGAAGTTCCTGATTTCACCCTCACCTTTGATTGATAGCCTTGCTGGGTACAGTACTCTTGGATTGAGACCTTTGCTTTGCATGACTTTGTATATTTCATTCCATTCCTTTCTGGCCTGATGTGTTTCTGTTGAGAAATCGGTCGCTAGTCTGATGGGGTATCCTTTGTGGGTAACTTTCTGTCTCTCTCTGGCCACTTTTAAGAGTCTTACTTTATCGTTGGTGTTTGCCAATTTAATTATAATGTGTCTTGGTGTCAGTCTTTTGGGATTCATCTTGTTTGGGACTCTATGAGCTTCTTGGACTTGTGTGAATTTTTTCTTCTTCCCAATATCAGGGAAATTTTCTGTCATTATTTCTTCAAACAGGTTTTCTATTCCTTGCTCAGTTACCTTGTCTTCTGGGACCCCTGGCATGTGCATGTTGTTTCATTTCATGTTGTCCCAAAGTTCCCTTAGACTCTCCTCCTGTTTTTTAAGTTTCTTTTCCAGTTGCTGCTCTGCTTGGGTATTTTTTCCAACCTTGTCTTCTAGTTCACTGATGCAGTCCTCCGCTTCTTCTAGTCTACTGTTGATGCTTTCTATTGTGTTCTTTAGTGCAGCGATGTCATTCTTCATTTCTTCATGGTTCTTCTTCATTTCCTCTTGTTTCTTACACATATTGTTGAATTTGTCTTCCATCCTTTTCAGCGTCCTTATGACAATTGCTCTGAATTCTTTCTTGGACATATTGCTTGCCTCCATTTTGTTTACTTCCTTTCCCAGTGATTCCTCCTTTTCTTTCATTTAGGGGCTGTTTCTTTGTCTCCCCATGTTCTCTCCTCTCAGGGTGTCTGGTTATATATCTTTCTCTCTCTTGTGTTGTCTCTCTCTAGGTAATCTCTGACTTTTCTGTCCACAGAATGCCTCACTAGCTGTGTTTAATTCTCCAATTCCTGGTGGGTGTTGTCGATTCAGCTGTTCCTTCTATCTGCTCTGAAAAAAGGCACAGGACCCATCTGCATATTTTGCTGCCACCTTGTCTCCCCCTGGACAAACTTTTTAGGCACCCATGGCCAGACAGGCTGTAGTCTCGGTGTTTGTGGGTTCGCAGCAGAGGTAGGTGGTTCCTGTGCATTGTGGTTGTAGGGTCCTGGAGGTATCTGATGTCTCCCCGGTTGAAGGTAAGGCTGGGCTTCCAATCACAGCCACTCTCCCTTTCAAGATAGCATGGTCTCTGTACCATAGTTTTTTTTTTATCCACTTGTCTTCTGATAGGCATGTGGATTGTTTCCAGATCTTACCTATTGTAAATAGTGCTGCTATGAACATAAGGATACATATACTCATTCTGATGAGTGTTTTGGTTTTCCTAAGATATATTTCTAAAGGGGGATGAGTGGATCAAATGGGAGTCCAATTTTAATTTTTTGATGAAACTTCATATTGTTTTCCATAATGGCTGCACCAATCTGTGTTCCCACCAGCAGTGCACTAGGGTTCCCTTTTATCCACAACCTTGCCAACACTTGACGTTGCTTGGTTTGTTGATGATAGCCACTCTGACAGGTGTGAGGTGATATCTCATGACCATTTTTATTAGAATGTCTGAGATGATTAGTGACTGAGCATTTTTTCATACGTCTGTTGGCTTTCAGTATGTGTATTTTGGAGGAGTGTCTATTTAGGATCTTTGCCCAATTTTTGAATTGGATTATTAGTCTTCCTTTTGTTAAGTTGTATGAGTTCCCTATAAATTTTGGAGATTTGTTGCAATGGTAAATGGTATTGTTTTGTTAGTTTCTCTTTCTGTGAATTAATTATTGGTGTATAAAATATCCATAGATTTCTGGGTGTTAATTTTATATCCTGTTACATTTTTTAATTCATTTATTAAATATAGTAGTTTTTCTATGGAGTCTTTAGGGTTTTCTATGTACAATATCATGTCATCTGAGAATAATGACAGTTTTACTTCTTCTTTTTCAATTTGGATTCCTTTTATTTCTTCTTCTTGTTTGATTGCTATGGCTAGCCCTCCAAGAACTATGTTGAACAGGAGTGGTAAGAGTGGGCATCCCTGTCATGTTCTTGTCCCTAGGGGAGATGGTTTTAGTTTTTGCCCATTGAGTATGTTGTTGACTGTAGATTTGTCATATAAGGCTTTTACTATGCTGAGGTATAATCCCTCTATTCCTACTTTGCTGAGAGTTTTTTATCAGAAAAAGGGTTTTGGATTTTGTCAAATGCTTTTTCTGCATCAAGTTATATGATTATGGATTTGTTTCTCTCAATTTCTTTATGTGATGTATCATGTTTATTGATTTGTGGATATTGTACCAGCCTTGCATCCCTGAAATAAACATCACTTGGTTGAGGTTTATGATCTTTCTAATGTAATGCTGGATCCAATTTGCTAGAGCTTTGTTGAGGATTTTAGCATCTATGTTCATCAGGGATATAGGACTGTAATTCTTTTTTTTTTTTTTTGTAGTGCCTTTATCTGTCTTTTTAATTAGGGTAATGCGGATATCATAGAAAGAGCTTGGAAGTGTTCCTTCCTCTTGAATTTTTGGGAATAGTCTGAGGAGGATATGTTTTAGCTCTTCTTTGAATGTTTGGTAATACTCCCCTGTGAAGCTATCCGGACCAAGGCTAAGGAGCAAAAAACCTTGTATACGGAAAACTACAGGACACTGAAAAAAGAGATAAAGGAAGACATAAACAAATGGAAAAATATACCAAATTGATCGATTGGTCAAATTAACATAATTAAAATGTCCATATTACCCACAGCAATTTATAGATTTAATGCAATTCCCATTAAAATACCAATGGTGACAGTATCCACACCATCCTGAAGGGGAGAGCTGCTGTGACTAGAAGATTAGACTCGACTCACCAACACCCATATTGGCCTCAGACATCAACTGGGAACCTATAGCCACTTCGGCCAAAGGCCTGCTACTTCAGCTGCAGACCCATGGACAATCAGGACACCAGCCCCCCTGGCCAAATGCTCCTGTGAGTCCCAGAGGGTGCAACCATCCCACCTACCTGTTGCCACTACACAAGCCCTGCACGGCCCATGGTCTGAGCTCTCTGGTGATTGTTGGGGCACATGATGTTCCCACCAACACACCACCATGGCCACAGGCCCTGCATATAATGGCACCTGGGGTCTCTGGTAACTCTTGGGATGTGTGACCCTCCCACTGGATCATGATTGCAACCACAGACCCTGAAAGACCTAGTTACTTGGGTGTCTGAGGAAATCAAGATGAACTATATTCCTGCCAACCCGCCATTGTGGCCACAGGCCCAGTGCATGCCAGTGCCAGGGCTCTCCCGTGATAGCAAAAATGAACAAAGAAACAAATCCCAAAGGAAAGAAAAGGCAGAAATTCAAAAAAGTGAACTAAAATGCAGGAATGCAATATGTCAGAAAAAGAATTCAGAGTAAGGTTCATAAGCTGGATAGATGAGAAAATCAACAACTTATGTGAGAATCAAGGGGAAATAAAAAATGATATAGCTACAATAAAAAAAACACAAAGGAAGGCTTCAACAGTAAACTAGAAGAAGTGGAGTATTGAATTTAGTGAGTTACAAGACAATGCAAGGAAACACACTCATCAGAAGAGCAATTGGAGAAAAAAATTAGAAAGCAGGAGGAGAGCCTAAGCGAGCTTTGGGAAAAAATGAAATGAAGAAACATACACATAATAGTGGTGACAGACGGAAAAAAAGAGGAACAAGGATTTAAATCTATTTGAAGAAATAATGACAGAAAACATCCCTGATTTGGGAAAGAAAAAAAAAAACAAAACAGCACAGAGTCCAAAACAAAATGAACCTAAAAAAACCCTCACCAAGACAGGTTGTAATTACAATGGCAAACGTTAATGAAAAAGAGAGAATCTTAAAGGCTGGAAGAGACAGACAGAGAGTTACCTACAAAGGATTTCGCATTAGATTACTATATGATTTTTCAACAGAAACACATCAGACCAGAAGTGAATGGAATGAAGTATATAAAGTGATGCAAAGCAAGAGATTGAATCAAAGACTACTCTATCCAGCAAGGGTATCATTCAAAATTGAAGGGGAAATAAGGAGCTTTGCAGAAAAAAAAAAAAAGGCTAAGGGACTGCCTCACTCCCAAGCCATCAATGCAAGAAATGCTTAAGGGACTGTTGTAAAGAGAAGAAATAGAAATGGAAGAAGGAACACAAGCATAAATAACAAAAATGGCTTAAAACAAGTACCTATCAATAATAATGTTTAAAAAAATGGACTAAATGCTCCAATCAAAGATATTGAGTGGCTGAATGGATAAGAAACATGACCCATATATATGCTGTCTACAAGAGCTCCACCGAAAACAAGGGACTCAGACAGACTTAAAATGAAGGGATGGAAATATATTTTTCAGAAAAATGAGAATGAAAAATAAATCTGGGGTAGCAATACTTATCTCTAACAAAATAGAACTGAAAGTGAAGGCCATAACAAGATGTAAGCAAGACCACTTTATAATACTAAAGGAATTAATATAAGAGGATATAACGCTGGTAGACTTATATGCACCCAATGCAGGAGCATGCAAATACATAAAAAAAACTTCTGGAAGATATCAAGGGAGAGATTGACAGCAATACAATCATAGTAGGGGATTTACTACTGCATTGACAATACTGGATACATCCTCTAGACAAAAAAATCAGCAAGTAAACAGCAATTTTAAATAACTCACTACAACAGGTCGATTTAATCGGCATCTTCAGAACATTTTCCCTCAAAGATACAGAATATATATTTTTCTCAAGTGCACATTGGACATTTTAAAGACAGAAAACATATTGGGACACTAGCAAAGTCTCTTCAGATTCAAGGATATTGAAATCATATCAAGCATCATCTCATATCTCAATGGCATAATATTAGAAATAAAATACAATAAAAACGATAAAAAATTCAAACACTTGGGGGCTAGATAGCATGTTATTAAACAATGATTGGGTTACCAAAGAGATCAAAGAAGAAATAAAAACATCCTGGAAACAAATGACAATGAAAACACAAAAATCCAAAATCTGTGGGACACAGTGAAAGCAGTCCTGAGAGGAAAGAGAATAGCATTACAGGCTTACCTCAAAAAAAAAAAAAAAATCTGGTAATAAATTATGTAACTCTACAACTTAACAAATTAGAAAGAGAGCAACAAGAAAAGCCCAGAGTCAGCAGAAGGAAGGGAATAATAAAGATTGGAGCAGAAATAAATGACATAGAGACCAAAAAAAAACACAAAAAACAAACAAAAAAAAAGATCAATGAAACCAAGAGCTGATTCTTTGAAAGGATAAACAAGATTGATGAACCTCTAGTCAGTCTCACCAAGAAATAAAGAGGGAGGATGCAAATAAATAAAATGAGAAATAAAAAAGGCAAAATAACAACTGACCCCACAAAAATACAAAGGATTGTTTAAAAAAATACTATGAACAACTCTATTCCAACTAACTGGTCAACCTGGAAGAAATGGGCATATTCTTAGAAAAATACAACCTTCTAAAACACAATCCAGAAGAATCAAAAAATCTGAATAGGCCGGTAACAATGGAGGAAATTGAAGGAGTAATCAAAAAACTTCCAGCAAACAAAATCCCTGGGCCAGACAGCTTCAAAGGGGAGTTTTACCAAACATTCAACGAAGAACTAAAACCTATCTTCCTCAGTCAACTCCAAAAAATTCAAGAGGCAAGAACACTTCCAACCCTTTCCATAAAGCCAATATTACCCTAATCCCAAAATCATATAAAGACACTACAAAGAAAGAGTATTTCAGGCCAATATCTCTGATGAACATAGATGCTAAAATCCTCAACAAAATTCTAGCAAATCTGTGGGAGCCAGATGTAAGTTGACACGGTCCTTGCACCTGTAGGGGCTAGCAAGGCTGGCACCCTACCCACACAGATTTCCCAGGCCTGTTTTGATGGCAACTAATCAGTATAACGAGAGCAGCCCCTGCCTTCAAAGCTTTCCCATGGTTTGTTTATATGACTGCTATCAGTAGGATAAGAGCTACTTTCATGGCTTACCAAGAAATATGTATCGAATTAGTAAGATTTATTGTAACAAGAAACCTGTCCTTCAACTTATCCCTCCAGTAGTAATTTTATTTTTTATTTTATTTTTTTTCAATTTTTTTATTAAGGTATTATATGTGTACATATCTTACCATTGCCACCCCCCCACCCCACTCCCATATATGCCCTCACCCCCCAGAGTTTTGCATCCATTGGTTATGCTTATATGCATGCATATAAATCCTTTGATTGATCTCTTATCTCCCCCACCTCTCCCTAACCTTCCCCTTGTAATTTGACAGTCTGTTTGATGCTTTACTGTCTCTGTATCTATCTTTTTGTTCAAGTTTATAATGTTCTTTATTATCCATAAATGAGTGAGATCATGTGGTATTTTTCTATCATTGACTGGCTTATTTCACTTAACATAATGTTCTCCAATTCCATCCAGGTTGCTGCAAATGATGAGAATTCCTTCTTTTTAATGGCAGCATAGTATTCCATCGTGTAGATGTACCACAGTTTTCTGATCCATTCATCTGCTGACGGGCACCTAGGCTGTTTCCAAATCTTAGCTATGGTGAATTGTGCTGCTATGAACATTGGGGTGCATATATCCTTTCTGATTGGTGTTTCTAGTTTCTTTGGATATATTCCCAGGAGTGGGATTACTGGGTCAAATGGGAGTTCCATTTTCAGTTTTGTGAGGAAACTCCATACTGTTCTCCACAGTGGCTGCACCAGTCTGCATTCCCACCAGCAGTGCACGAGGGTTCCTTTTTCTCCGCATCCTCGCCAACACTTGTTGTTTGTTGATTTGTTGATGATAGCCATTCTGACAGGTGTGAGATGGTACCGCATTGTTGTTTTGATTTGCATCTCTCAGATAATTAGTGACGTGGAGCATGTTTTCATGTGTCTCTTGGCCTTCCTTCTCTCTTCTTTTGAAAAGATTCTATTTAGGTCTGTTGCCCATTTTTTTATTGGATCATTTATCTTCCTTTTATTAAGTTGTATAAGCTGCCTGTAGATGTTGGAGATTAAACCTTTATCAGTGATGCCATTTGCAAATATGTTCTCCCATGCAGTAGGCCTTCTTGTTGTTTTGTTGATGGTTTCTTTTGTTGTGAAAAAGTTTTTTATTTTGATGTAGTCCCATTTGTTAATTTTCTCTTTGGCTTCCATTGCCCTAGGGGCAGTGTCAGTGAAGAATTTCTTTTGGCATATGTCTGAGATTTTGCTGCCTGTGGATTGCTCTAGTATTTTTATGGTTTCCCGTCTTATGTTTAAGTCCTCTATCCATTTTGAGTTTATTTTTGTGTATGGCGTAAGTTGGTGATCAAGCTTCATTTTTTTGCATGTATCTGTCCAATTTTCCCAACACCATTTATTGAAGAAACTGTCTTGACTCCATTGTATGTTCATGCCTCCTTTTTCAAATATTAATTGAGCATAGTGGTTTGAGTCAATATCTGGATTCTCTATTCTGTTCCATTGATCTATATGTCTGTTCTTGTGCCAGTACCAGGCTGTTTTGAGAACAGTGGCTTTGTAATACAGCTTGAAATCTGGTATTGAGATCCCTCCTACTTTATTCTTCTTTCTCAGGATTGCTGTGGCTATTCGGGGTCTTTTTTTATTCCAGATGAATTTTTGGAGAGTTCTTTCAAGGTTTGTGAAATATGCCATTGGTATTTTAATGGGGAGTGCATTGAATCTATAGATTGCTTTGGGTAGTATGGACATTTTAATGATGTTGATTATACCAATCCATGAACATGGTATGTTCTTCCATCTGTTTACATCTTCCTCTATCTCTTTTTTCAGTGTCCTGTAGTTTTCCGTGTATAGGTCTTTTACCTCCTTAGTAAAAGGAGGTCTTTTACCTCCTTTATTCCTAGGTATCTTAATTTTTTTGGTGCGATGGTAAATGGGATTGCCTTTTTAGTCTCTCTGTCTGTAAGTTCACTATTGGTGTATAGAAAGGCCATAGATTTCTTGGCGTTAATTTTGTATCCTGCTACATTGCTGAATTCATTTATTAAGTCTATTAGTTTTTTGACGAAGTCTTTCGGATTTTTTATGTACAATATCATGTCATCTGCAAATAAGGACAGCTTTACTTGTTCTTTTTCCAATTTGGATGCCTTTTATTTCTTCTTCTTGTCTAATTGCAATGGCTAATACTTCCAGTACTATGTCAAACAGGAGTGGTGAGAGTGGGCATCCCTGTCTTGTTCCTGTTCTTAGGGGAAATGGTTTTAGTTTTTGCCCATTGAGTATGATGTTTGCTGTGGGTTTATCATATATAGCTTTTATTATGTTGAGGTATGAGCCTTCTATTCCCACCTTGTTGAGAGTTTTTATCAAGAAAGGGTGTTGGATTTTGTCAAATGCTATTTCTGCATCAATTGATATGACTATGTGATTTTTATCTCTCAATTTTGTTTATGTGATGTATCACGTTTATTGATTTGTGGATATTGTACCATCCTTGCATTCCTGGGATAAATCCTACTTGGTCATGGTGTATGATCTTTCTGATGTACTGCTGGAGCCGATTTGCTAGAATTTTGTTGAGGATTTTGGCATCTATGTTCATGAGGGATATTGGTCTATAATTCTCTTTCATTGTGTTGTCTTTATCTGGTTTTGGTATTAGGGTGATGCTGGCTTCATAGAAGGAGCTTGGAAGTGTTCCTTCCTCTTGAATTTTTTGGAATAGTCTGAGGAGGATAGGTTTTAGTTCTTCCTTGAATGTTCGGTAAAACTCTCCTGTGAAGCCATCAGGCCCCGGGCTTTTGTTTGCCGGAAGCTTTTTGATGACTGCTTCAATTTCGTCCATAGTTATTGGCCTATTGAGCTCTTTAGATTCTTCTTGATTGATTTTTGGAAGGTTATAATTTTCTAGGAATATGTCGATTTCCTCCAGGTTGTCCAGTTTGTTGGAATAGAGTTGTTCGTAGTATTTTGTAACAATCCTTTGTATCTCAGCGGGGTCTGTTGTTATTTCACCTCTTTCATTTCTGATTTTGTTTATTTTGGTCCTCTCTCTTTGCTTCTTGGTGAGCCTGGCTAGAGGTCCATCAATCTTGTTTATCCTTTTCAAAGAACCAGCTCTTGGTTTTGTTGATCGTTTGTATTGTTTCTTTGGTCTCTATGTCGTTTATCTCCGCTCTGATCTTTGTTATTTCCTTCCTTCTGGTTACACTAGGCTTTTCTTGCTGCTCTTTTTCTAGCTCTTTGACTTGTAGGGTTAAGTAATTTATTACCATTGTTTCTTGTTTTTTGCAATAGGCTTGTAGAGCTATGAACTTCCCTCTCAAGACTGCTTTTGCTGTGTCCCATAGATTTTGGATTGTTGTGTTTTCATTGTCATTTGTTGCCATGATGTTTTTTATTTCTTCCTTGATCTCTCTGGTGACCCAGTCCTTGTTTAATAGCATGCTGTTTAGTCTCCATGTGTTTGATTTCTTTGGATTGTATTTATTGTTGTTGATTTCCAGTTTTATGCCACTGTGATCTGAGAAGATGCTTGATATAATTTCTATCTTCTTCAATTTGAAGAGACTTTGCCTGTGACCCAGCATATGGTCTATCTTTGAAAATGACCCATGTGCACTTGAGAATAATGTATATTCTGTGGCTTTTGGGTGAAATGTTCTGAAGATGTCAATTAATTCCATCTGGTCTAGTGAGTCATTTAGGATTGCTGTTTCTTTGCTGATTTTTTGTGTAGAGGATTTGTCCAATGGTGATAGTGGGGTATTAAAGTCTCCTACTATGATTGTATTGCTATTAATCTCTCCCTTGATATCCTCCAGGAGTTTTTTTATGTATTTTGGTGCTCCTATATTGGGAGCGTATATGTTTACCAGAATTATTTCTTCTTGTTGGATTTCTCCCTTTAGTATTATGAAGTGGCCTTCCTTATCTCTTGTTATGGCCTTTACTTTGAGGTCAATTTTGTCAGATATCAGTATTGCTACCCCAGCTTTTTTTTCATTTCCATTTGCCTGAAAGATGTTTTTCCATACCTTCACTTTCAATCTGTGTGAGTCTCTTGTTCTGAGGTGGCTCTCTTGTAGACAGCATATATATGGGTCGTGTTTTTTTATCCATTCAGCTACTTGATGTCTTTTGATTGGAGCATTTAGTCCTTTTACATTTAAAGTTATTACTAAAAGGTATTTGTTTGTAGTCATATCTATTTTTGTGTCTGTATTCCTTCTTACCTGTTTATTTCTTCTTTTTACAGTATTCCCTATAGCAATTCTTGCATTGCTGATTTGGTGGTGATAAACTCCTTGAGCCTTTTTTTTTTCTGCAAAGCTCCTGATTTCCCCTTCAATTTTGATTGATAGTCTTGCTGTATATAGTATTATTGGATTCAGTCCTTTGCTTTGCAACACTTTGTATACCTCCTTCCATTCACTTCTAGCTTGTTGTGTTTCTGTTGAGTAATCATTTGACAATCTGATGGGTGTTCCTTTGTAGGTAACTCTCTGTCTCTCTCTTGCCGCCTTTAAGATTCTCTCTTTATCATTGATATTTGCCATTGAAATTATGACATGTCTTGGTGTGGGTCTTTTGGGGTTGATCCTGCTTGGGACTCTCTGTACTTTTGTAACTTTTATCTTTCCCATATCCGGGAAGTTTCCTGTCATTATTTCTTCAAATAGATTTTCTAATCCCTGCTGCTCTTCTTGTCCTTCTGGCAGCCCTATTATACGCATGTTACTTTGTTTCATGTTGTCCCAAAGCTCCCTTAGGCTTTCCTCCTGCTTTTTAATTCTTTTCTCCAATTGCTGTTCAGATTGAGCTTGTTTCTGTACCTGATCTTCTAACTCACTAATTCGGTCCTCTGCTTCTTGTAGTCTACTGTTGAAACTTTCCATGGTGTTTTTGATTGTAGCTATATCACTTTTCATTTCTTCCTGATTCTTACATAAGTTGTTGATTTTCTCATCCATCCGATGTATAAATTCTGCCCTGACTGGTTTGGCTCAGTGGATAGAGCGTCGGCCTGCAGACTCAAGGGTCCTGGGTTCGATTCTGGTCAAGGGCATGTACCTTGGTTGCAGGCACATCCCCAGTAGGGGGTGTGCAGGAGGCAGCTGGTCGATGTTTCTCTCTCATCGATGTTTCAAACTCTCTATCCCTCTCCCTTCCTCTCTGTAAAAAACCAATAAAATACATTTTAAATTCCACGACCATTATTCTAAACTCCTTTTCGGTCATGTTGCAAGGTTCAGTTTCACTGATTTCTTTTCTTGGCGACTCCACATTTTCTTTCCTCTGTGAGTTATTTTGTTTCCCCATTCTGGCTATCACCAGAAAGCTCAAGCTTCCGTTTGTGTGGACCTGGGCCGTGTGCTGTGGGGACTTCGCTCCACCCGAGTTTCACTGAAGTGCTCTGACACTAGAACGTGTGGCTGCCTTTGGTTGGTGGGAACCAGACTTGCCCAGGGTCAGTGTCCCCAGTGTTCCGTGTGGTCTCGTGTGCACACTTAGAATCAGGGGCCCTGTCTGCACCACACTGTTGGTATGTGCCGAAAATGAGATCCTTAACATGTGATAGGAGTCAGAGTTTCCCTGTGTCTGCACCAAGACTCGAGTGTCAGAGTCTCTGTTGCCTTGTGCGGTTTCTCGTTGAGAATCAGGGTCCCTGTGTGTGCATGCACCAACAATTGGGGTCGCTGGCTCTTAGTGTGAATGCGCTGTGAGTCAGGGATCCCAGGCAGCTGTGTCCGGCGTGCCAAATTCCCTGAAGTGGATCTGCATCCTGTGTGTGCTCTCTCTACTGAGCCAAACCGGCTAGGGCGCACACTCTTAAAATCCTGAAGGTGAGCTGGCTCCGTGCACTCTCCCAGAGTCCTGGAAGGGGGGCGGAGTCCATCCTGTGTGCCAAATTCCCCAAAGGGAAGCCCCTCTGTGAAAGCTCTAAGATTCCCCGAAGGGGGAGCTGTGACCCGCAAGCCAAATTCCCCCAAATTCTCTGAAGGTGAGCTCTCTGTGCACACTGACAGATTTCCCCAACAGGGAGCTGCTTCTGTTCCGCGCGCCAAATTCCCTAAGGGGGAGCGAGTCCCTGCGCAAAGCTCTGCAGCTTGGGCGAGAGGCGGGTCTATCAGTTACTATGGCGCTATCTGAGTGCCTGCAGGGAGAGGGATAGGCTCTTTGACTCACGGAAATCTGCCAGGAAGTCTGGATTCTTGTTGTTTGTTGGTCTGAAGCTGTGATAGCAGTTCTCTGTCCCCAGTGGCTGCAGGGTCCTGGTTTGTGTCAGAAGCCAGGATCTGAGTCTCAGGCAGCTCTGTTTCTCAAGATGGCATGGTCTCCGCGTCCGCACCAGCCGCCGAGAAGTGTCCGCTTTGTGCGCGGAGCTCCACTGTCTAGGACTGCCCGGTTAGGCAGCCCCTTGGAAGACGTGCAGTATATAACTGACCCTAGCTCATATACACACACACCATACACTTCTACACTATCCTCTATGGGTTCCTCACTCACACTCTCTCTCTCCCTACCTTCCTGCCGGTCGCCATCTTTTTTTCGGTACTTTCTCCAGTAGTAATTTTAGAGAAACAAAGAATGTTTTCTTTTTTATTGATTCCCTGCTTAGTGTCTTACGTATAAAAAGCATTGTGCTGCTAATAAAGATCGCCAGAGCTCCCCGAGAGTTCATGGACCTCCTGAATCCCGCTCCTGTCTTTCTTTTCTCAAATCCCACCTCCCTACCTCAGGCCGGTTCAACCTGTCAGGTTGGCCCTGACACAAATCAGATCCAGCATTACATCAGAAAGATCATACACCATGACCAAGTGAGATTCCTTCCAGGGATGCAAGAATGGTACAACATCCAAAAATCCTTAAACATGATATACCAAATAAACAAACTGAGAGACAAAAATCATATAATCATATCAATTGATGCAGAAAAAGCATTTGACAAAATACAACACTGTTTTTTGAAAAAATAGCTTAGCAATGTGGGAATAAAGGGATCATTCCTCAACATAATAACAGCCTTATATGACAAACCTACAGCCAACATCAGACTCAATGAGAAAATATTAAAACCATTTCCCCTAAGAACAGGAACAAGACAGAGATGCCCACTTTCAGCACTCCTGTTTGACATAGTATTGGAAGTACTAGCCATAGCAATCAGACAAGAAGAAGAAATAAAAGTTATCTCAATTGGATGAGAAAAGGTAAAACTGTCGTTATTCAAAGGTCACATGATATGTACGTCGAAAACCATAAAAAGTCCATCAAAAAAATACTTGATTTAATAAATGAATTTGGCAATGTAGCAAAATATAAAATTACCACCCCGAAATCTATGGCATTTTTATATACCAACAATTAACTCACAGATAGAAAAACTAAAAAATAATAATAACGATAATCCCATTTACAATTGCAACAAAAAAAATTAAGATACCTAAGAATAAACTTAACTAAGCAGGTAAAGACCTGTACTCAGAAAACTGTAGGACCCTGAAAACAGAGATAGCGGAAGATATAAACAAGTGGAATAATATACCGTGTTCTTAAATTGGTAAAATCAACATCATTAAAATGTCCATACTACCCAAACCAATCTATAGATTCAATGCAATACCCATTAAAATACCAAGGGCATATTTCACAGACCTAGAACAAACTCTCTAAAAATTTATTTGGAATAAAAGAAGACCCTGAATAGTTGCAGCAATCCTGAGAAAGAAGAACAAAGTTGGAGGGGTCAAAATACCAGATATCAAGTTATATTACAAAGCCACTGTTCTCAGACATATACTGATAGACCAATGGAACAGAGTATAGAACGCATATATTGACCCAAGCCATTATGTTCCATTAATATTTGACAAAGGAGGTAAGGGTATACAATGGAGTCAAGACAGTCTCTTCAATAAATGGTGTTGGGAAAATAGGACAGATACATGCAAAATTTGAAACTAGAACACCAACTTACACCGTACACAAATATAAACTCAAAATGGATAGAAGATTAAATGTAAGATGGGAAACCATAAAAATATAACTGTAGACCACAGTCAGCAAAATATCAGAAATACCTTGTAGCAACATTTTTACCAACACATCTCCTAGGAAAATGGAAACTAAAGAGAAAAAAAAAAAAGAAATGGGACATCAAAATTAAAAGCTTTTGCACTGAAAATAAAGCATCAACAAAACAACAAGAGAGCCCACTGCATGGGAGAACATATTTGCCAATGTGACATCCTATAAGGGTTTAATCTCCAAAGTTTATAGGGAACTCATACAACTTAATAAAAGGAAGATAAATGTTCCAATTTAAAAAATGGACAAATGACCTAAATAGACACTTCTCGAAAGCCGACATACAGAAGGTCAAGAGACATTTGAAAAAAATTTCAAAGTCACTAATCATCTGAGAGATGCAAATTAAAATGAAAATGAGGTATCATCTCACACCTGTCAGAATGGCTGTCAAAAACAAATCAACAAAGGATAAGTGCTGGCAAGGATGTGGAGAAAAAAGAACCCTCCTGCACTGCTAGTGGGAATGCACACTAGTGCAGCCACTGTGAAAAACAATATGGAGTTCCCTCAAAAAATTAAAAATGGAACTCCCATTTGACCCAATGATCGCACTTTTATGAATATATCCCAAGAAATCAGAAACAGCAATTAGAAAGAATATATGCACCCCTATGTTCATAGCAGCACAATTTACAATAACTAAGATTTGGAAACAGCCTAAATGCCCCTCAGCAGATGAGTGAATTAAAAAACTGTGGTATATCTATGCAATGGAATACTATACTGCTATGAAAAAGAACCAACTCTTACCATTTGCAACAGTATGGATGGACATGGAGAGCATTATGCTAAGCAAAATAAGCCAGTCAGATAAAGATAAATACCACATGATCTCACTCATTTGTGGAATATAATGAACAACATAAACTGATGAACAAAAATAGATGCAGAAGCACAGAAGCATTGAACAGATAGTCAAACCTCAGAGAGAAGGCAGGAGAGGGTGGGAAGGTGGGTAATAGATCAACCAAAGGACTTGTACGCATGCATATAAGCATAACCAATAGACAGAGACAGTAGGGGGTGATAGCATGTGCTGGGGGTGGGAGCAGCTGGGGAGAGGTCAATGTGGGAAATTGGAGACAAATGTAATACTTTCAACAATAAACAAATTAAATTTAAAAAAAGATACAAAGAGAGAGTACACAAATAAATTGAATCAGAAATGAAAGTGGTTATGTAACACCTGACACCACAGAAATACAAAGAATTATAAGCAAATACTATGAACAACTATATGCCAACATGGTGGACAATTTGGGTGAAATGGACATAATCCTAGAAAAATGCAATCTCCCAAAATTGAAACAATAAGAATAAGAAAACCTTTATAGGCCAATAACAACTGAGGAAATAGAAGCATAAATAAATAAATAAATAAATAAATAAATAAATAAATAAATAAATAAATAAATAAGAAAGAAGAAAGAAGAAAAAAAACACCAGCAAATCAAAGCCCTGGTCAAGATGACTTCACAGGGGGGTTTTACCAAACATTCAAAGAACTAAGACATCTTCCTCAAACTACTCCAAAAAATTCAAGAGGAAGGAACACTTCCAAGCTCTTTCTATGAACCCAGAATTATCCTAAATCCAAAACTAGATAAAGACATCACAAGGAAAGAAAATTACAGGCCAATATCCCTGATGAACATAGATGCTAAAATCCTCAACAAAATATTAGAAAATTGCATCCCGCAATATATTTAAACATCATACACCATGACCCAGTGGGATTTATTCCAGGAATACAAGGCTGGTACAAATTTTCAAATAAAAAACTTGATACATCACATAAACAAATTGAAAGACAAAAATCACATGATCATACCAATAGACACAGAAAAATTATTTGACAAAATCCAACACCCATTCCTGATAAAAACTCTCAGCAAAGTGGGAATAGAAGGAGCATATCTCAACATAATTAAGGCCTTTTATAACAAACCTACAGCGAACATCATACTCAATGGGCAAAAACCATTTCCCCTAAGAATAGACAAGACAGGCATGTCCACTTTTACCACTCTTATTCAACATAATACTGCAATTACTAGCCACATCCATCAGACAAGAAGAAATAAAAGGCATCCAAACAGAAAAGGATGAAGTAAAACTCTCATTATTTGCAGACAACATGATATTGTACATACGACTCCACCAAAAATCTACTAGATTTAATCAATGAATTCGACAATGTAGCAGTATACAAAATCAATACCTAAAAATAGATGGCTTTCTTATACATCAATAATGAATTATCAGAGGTCCCACGTGAGTAGGAGCAGGAGGTTGAAGACGATGGTGGCTTCATAGCACCGAGGTGAGTCCTGGAACCCTGGTAGGAAGCGAAGCGGGGCTGAGGCAGCGATTTCCCCATCAAGGGATTCTAGGCTCCTGGCAGCTCCACCACACAGGACCTCACCCCACCCAGCCCCATCCCTGCCTTCTACCTGTTCCGCGCCTACACCACTCACAGCTCTCCACCTTTGGGGACGACTCCTGGGTACCCGCAGGGACTTGCTTGAGGAACCTGGCCCCACCAGTTCAAGCTGGAGGGGGCACAGGAGGATAAGAGAACTGAGGCACACTGACGTGAATGAACTTTTCCAGTCACAGTGAGTGTCAGAGGGAGAATTTACACCCACATACTGCACAGCTTCAAAGTTTGTTCTCTTTAAGAGACCACACCATCTTGAAGGGGAGAGTGGCTGTGATCGGAAGCCTAGTCTTACCTTCAATCGGGAAGAATCGGATACCTCCTGGGACCCTACAACCACTACACCCAGGGACCAGCAGCAAACCCACAAACACCTGGTCTCAAGCAGCGTGAATATGTGGACTCGAAGAACTCTGCACCTTCTCACAGAAAGGTCAGATTTTGCCCAGAGAAAGGTGAGGTCTGTGATTCAGGCTGGAGGGAGAAACGTGTGCGGCAGGTTCTAGAGGTTCAGAGGAAGTCTGCACCCCACAAAATCCATGGACATTGGGGCCAGCATAGTCCACGAATGTGGAAGGGGATCCACAGGGCTACTGACAGAAGGGGACTCTAGAAATCAACCCATAGCTGGGCTGGGCACAAAAAGGCAGCCTGAAGCTTTACCAGTAAACCAGCTATGCTGTGCCAGGGACGTGAACAGATTCGTACACAGTGCCCGCGATAAAAAGTCGCGAGTTCGTGCACTTACTCTGGCTCTTTTTTTCTCTTTAAATCCTTATTTTTTTATTACTAAGCAAAGTACATAGGATCACCCAATTAAAAACACCTTCAGAGACTGCAGGGGAAAGTTGTTTTTGTGAAACCTGGGGATCAGAGTGGGGAGAAATGATCAGAAAACCACCTCTGGGGCAGTCCATACCCCCAAACCAGTATTAAGTGCAGCAGGGAAAACAAATTCTAAATACTGGGTAGAGAGGACTTATAGCCCAAGATGTCAATACAAAAACACTGCCACCCAGGAGTTGAATCACAAACTGACTCTTGTGTAAATACAACCACAGGCAGGCTGAGTAACAAATAAATACTGCCTGCTTGAAAACAAGATTGTGGCATATGACATAGAGGAGCTGTGGAATGCAGGAAACTACAATACTGTCCTGACTACCTGACAGAAAACTAGCATGACAAACAGAACAGTAGAGGAAGTGAATGACCTTCACTACTGCACTTTTTTATTTTTTACTTAAGAAACTATTTTTTTCTCACTTGATTTTACCCTTTTAATTATTATATATTTTGAAGCCACTGAAGTTTTTTTTAATTTTTGTTGTTCACATTATTACAGTTGTTCCTCTCCCCCCCCCCCATAGCTCCCCTCCACCCGGTTCCCACCCCACTGCAGGCCTCCCCCCCGTCCCCCGCCCCACTGACCTCGTCCATAGGTGTAAGCTCTTTGTCCAATCTCTTCCGGCACCCCCCACAACCCCTTACCCCCGAGAATTGTCAGTCTGCTCCATTTCCATGCCCCTCATTCTATTACATACACCAGTCTGTTCTGTTCATCAGGTTTTTTATTCATTTGATTCTTAGGTTCACTTTTGATAGATATGTATTTGTTGTTACTTTGTTGTTCATAATTTTTTATCCTTACCTTTTCCTTCTTCTTCCTCTTCTTAGAGAATACCTTTCAGCATTTCATATAATACTGGTTTGGTGGTGATGAACTCCTTTAGGTTTTATTATCTGTGCAGCTCTTTATCTGACCTCAATTCTAAATGATAGCTTTCCGGGGTAGAGTAATCTTGGTTGTAGGTTCTTGCTATTCATCACTTTGTATATTTCTTGCCACTCCCTTCTGGCCTGCATAGTTTCTGTTGAGAAATCAGCTGACAGTCGTATGGGAACTCCCTTGTAGGTAACTTTTTCTCTTGCTGCTTTTAAGATTCTCTCTTTGTCTTTTGCTCTTGGCACTTTAATTATGATGTGTCTTGGTGTGGTCCTCTTTGGATTACTCTTGTTTGGGATTCTCTGTGCTTCTTGGACTTGTAAGTCTATTTCTTTCACGAGGTAGGAGAAGTTTTCTGTCATTATTTCTTCAAATAGGTTTTCAATATCTTTCTCTCTCTCATCTTCTGGAACCCACATAATTCAGATGTTGGTACGCTTGAAGTTGTCCCAGAGGTTCCTTACACTATCTTCATATTTTTGGATTCTTTTTTCTTTTTGTTTTTCCAGTTGGGTGTTTTTTGCTCCTTCGTATTTCAAATCTTTGACTTGATTCTTGGGATCCTCTAGTCTGCTGTTGAATCTCTGTATGCCTTCTTTATTTCAATCAGTGTATGATTAATTTCTAACTGGTCCTTTTCCATATCCTTGAAGGTCTCACTAAATTTCTCAGAGGTTTCTAGAAGATTCTTGAGTAACCTTATAACCATGGTTTTGAACTCTATATCCAATATTTTGCTTTAATCCATTTCTTTCATTTGTGACTTGTTTCTTTGTCTCTGCATTTTGGCTGCTTCCCTGTGTTTGTTTATATGTACTGGGTAGCTGTTAAGTCTCCTTGAGTTGACAGAATGGCCTTGTGTGGCAGGTGTCCTATAGGGCCCGGTGGCTCAGCCTCCCCAGTTGCCTGAGGTGGATGCTCTTGGTGCACCCGTTTGTGGGCTGTTTGCACAGTCTTGTTGTAGTTAACCCTTGATTGCTGTTGGTATCACTGGGAGGAATTGGCCTCTGGGCCAATTGGCTGTGATGACCAGCTGTGTCTATAATGGAAGATCTGTTGCACAGGAGACACCCTTATGGGGCAGGACTTGCTTCAGTGGGGCTTTGGTGCTCACTGAGTCTTCCCCTTGAGTGTGTCTCTTATGGATGTGAAGAGTTGTAATCTAGTATGGTCTCACTCTGACCACTGGCTCTTGGATCTCCAAGCAGGTGCAAGGTCAGCCACTGTCTGGGGCCATCTAGCAGGAGCTACAGAGACATCTGCAGATTCCTCCTCTTTGTATGAGGTTTGGAAGTGCCCAGATGAGGCCCAGCTGTGAAGCAAGGCAGGCTACTGTTGTCAGGCTTTGAGCCTTCTTTTGGAAGCTCTGGGGCTCTCTGACCCAGCTGCAGTTTGACAGCTTTTAGGTGGAGAAAGGACAGGCTATTCATATGCAAAAGTTGATGGGCACAGCTTGGGTGGGGTTGTAAATCGGGTGGGGTGGGTTCTCTGGGAATCACCAGGGCAGAGCAAACAGCAATGGCTGCCAGTCAGCCCTGCACTGGAGAGGTCCCTGTGTCTTCGCATCTCTTGCCCCTGCACAGGAACAAGGGTCGCTATGAGCACCTCTGAGAGAAAGCCGCTCTCATGCATTCTGGATTGATGCCAGACAATCCAGTTTCTCCCCATATGTGTCTGGGTTCCCCAGAGTCTCGCCCAGAACTGGAGTTCAGAGCAAGCAGGAGCTTGTATCTCCCTCCCAATTAAAAGAGCAGCATATCCAGGTGCCAAGACTTTCTGCGCTTCCGCACCTCTTACCAGTCTCAATGCGCTTTCTTTACCTCTCCGGGTTTTGGAACTTCCACTCAGCCAGCTTTCCCATGGTATTGGGTGGTAGTTGTTCTGCCTTTTAGTTGTAATTTTGATGTGGTTGGGAGAGGCAGCAAGCATAGGTGTTTACCAATGCTGCCATCTTGGTTCCACCACTGAAGTTTCTTCTATATTTTTATTTTTAATCAGTATTATTACTACTACTACTATTATACCTTTTTTTAAGTTTCATTTCATTTTGTCTTTATTTTATTTTATTTTAGGATTAGTGTTCTACATTCTATTTTCATTTTTCCTATAGCATCATTTTACTCTATCTCAACTTTACCTTTATGCCAACACTCTCTTCCTCACTTTTCCCTTTTGTTGTTCTGTTTCTCTTCCCCTATTCCTGCTTTAGATTTTCCATATTCCTTATTTTTACCCCCTGTTAAAAATTCATTCTACTTATATATCTAATTTCCGATCCCTTACTCAAAGTCCATATACACTTTTCTCTTCTCTTTCTTCACTTTCCAAATTTTTTTTTCTCTCCTCCCTTTTTGGCTTGTTTGTTGTTGTTGTTGTTGTTGTTTTATGTTTTTTGTTTTGTTTTGCCCTTCATTCTCTCTCTCCTATTGTTGTTTGTTTCATTGTTGATTAGATGGGTGTGTTTGTTTGTTTGTTGGTTTGTGTGATTGTTTCTCTATTTTTTGTTCAATTTTTTTCTCCTGATGGTTATTAGTTGTTTGTAGTTTGCATTCATATCTGGTGTTAGTTATTTGCATTTTTTTTGACTAGTTGTTGTTCTCTTGGAGTTATCTCCCCATAAAAATAGTTTTCCCCCCTTTTTTTATTCTCTTTTTTCTCTTTTACCTTTTTTTCCTTTTCTCAATATCATTTTTGCTTTCTTTTTTTTTATTCCCAAATTCTCTTTTCTCTTGTGGTCACCTTTATTTGGGGTTATTAGTATCATGAATACATTTGTGTTCAGTGCCTTGTGTGTTGTGCCTTGTTGTGTTGTATTTTGTGCCTTTAAGTCAATGCAGGAGAGAGAAAGAGCTACTTTACCAGACACCCAGAAAGGAGAGATCATGGGAAGATAAAGAAACAGCCCTCACACAAAAGAAAAGGAGGCATGATCAGAAAAGAAAGTAAACGAAATGTAGGCAAGCAATATGTCAGAGAAAGAATTCAGAGAAATGATCATAAGGTCGCTGAAAAGGTTGTAAGACAAATTCAACAATATGTGTAATAACGAAGAGGAAACGAAGAAGAACCTAGAAGAAATGACATCACTGCAATAAAGAACTCAAAAGAAAGCATCAACAGTAGACTAGAAGAAAGGGAGGACCACATCAGTAAGCTACAAGACAAGGTAGGAAAAAACACCAAAGCAGAACTCCATCTAGAAAAAAGCTAAAAAAAAAAAAGAGGAGAGCCTAAGGGAACTTTGGGACAACATGAAATGAAACAACATGCACATAACAGGGGTCCCAGAAGACAAGGTAACTGAGCAAGGAATAGAAAACCTGTTTGAAGAAATAATGACAGGAAACTTCCCTTATACATGGGAAAAAAAACTCACACAAATCCAAGAAGCTCACAGAGTCCAAACTAAATGAACCCCAAAAGACCAATGCCAAAGAACATTATAACTAAATTGGCAAACATCAACAACAAAGTAAGAATTTTAAAAGCAGCCAGAGAGAGACAGAAAGTTACCTACAAAGGATCCCCCATCAGACTAGTGACTGATTTATCAACAGAAACACATCAGGCCAGAAGGGAATGGAATGAAATATACAAAGTCATGCAAAGGAGGGGTCTGAATCCAACAATACTGCACCCAGCAAGGCTATTAATCAAAATTGAGGGGAAAATCAGGAGCTTCACAGACAAAAAAGGACTAAGGGAGTTTATCACCACCAAACCAGCAATGCAAGTAATGCTAAAGGGTCTGATGAAAAAAGAAGAAATAGGAAGCAAAGAAGGAACACAGGCATAAAAATAAAAATGGTGACTAACAAGTACCTATCAATAATAACTTTAAATATAAATGGATTAAATGCCCCAATCAAAAGACATAAGGTAGCTGAGTTTATAAGAAAAAATGACCCATATATCTGCTATCTACATGAAACCCACCTCAGGAAAAAGCAGTCACACAGATTCATGGTGAAGGGATGGAAAAAAGGTATTTCAGGAAAATGGAAATGAAAAAAAAAAAAGCTGTGGTAACAATACTTAGATCAGACAAATTATACCTCAAAGTGAAGGCAATAACAAGAAATAAGGAAGGCCACTTCATAATACTAAAGGGAGCAATACAACAAGAAGATATAAATCTGGCAAACATATACGCACCCAATACAGGAGCACTCAAATACATAAAAAAACTTCTGGAGGCTATCAAAGGAGAGATTGTCAGCAATACAATCATAGCAGGGAACTTTAATACCCCATTAACACCACTGGACAAATCCTTTAATAAAAAAATCAGCAAAGAAATATCAATCCTAAATGACACAATAGATCAGATGGAATTAATTGACATCTTCAGAACATTTTGCCCCAAAGCCACAGAATATACATTCTTCTCAAGTGCACACAGGTTATTTTCAAATATAGACCATATGTTGGGACACAGGCAAAACTTCTTCAAATTCAAGAAGATAGAAATCATATCAATCATCTTCTCAGATCACAATGGCATAAAACTAGAAATCAACTACAATAATAACAATCAAATAAATCAAACGCCTGGAGGCTAAATAGCATGCTATTAAACAATGACTGAGTTACCAGAGAGATCAAAGAGGAAATAAAAAGCAGCATGGCAACAAACAAAAATGAAAACACAACAAGCCAAAATCTATGGGACACAGTGAAAGCAGTCTTGAGAGGGAAGTACATAGCTCTACAGGCCTACCTCAAAAAAACAAGAAAAAATTGTAATGTATTATCTAACCCTACAATTCAAAGAGTTACAAAGAGAGCAACAAGAAAAGCCCAGCGTAAGCAGAAGGAATGAAATAAAAAACATAAGAGCAGAGATAAACAACATAGAGACCAAAAAAATAATACAAAAGATCAACAAAACCAAGAGCTGGTTCTTTGAAAGGATAAACAAGATTGATGAACCTCTAGCCAGGCTCACCAAGAAGCAATGAGAGAGGACCCAAATAAACAAAATCAGAAATGAAAGAGGTGAAATAACAACCAATCCCACAAAAATACAAACAATTTACAAAAAAATACTATGAACAACTCTATTCCAACAAAATGGACAACCTAGACGAAATGGACATATTCCTAGAAAAATACAAGGTCCCAAAACTCAACCAAGGAGAATCAAAAAAACCTGAATAGGCTCATAACTACCAAAGAGATTGAAGCAGCGATAAAAAAAAATCTTCCAGCAAGCAAAAGCCCTGGTCTGGACAGCTTTAAAGGGAAGTTTTGCCAAGCATTCAAAGAAGAACTAAAACCTATCCTCCTCAGACTATTCCAAAAAATTCAAGAGGAAGGCACACTTCCAAGCTCTTTCTATGAAGCCAGCATAAGCCTAATCTCAAAATCAGATAAAGACACCACAAAAAAATGAAGAGAACTACAGGACAATATCCTTGATGAACATAGATGCTAAAATCCACAAAAAAATTCTACCAAGATGGATTCAGCAATGCATTAGAAAGATCATACACCTTGACCAAGTGGGATTTATTCCAGGGATGCAAGGATGGTACAATGTCCACAAAGCAATAAATGTGATACATCACATAAATAAACTGAGAGAGAAAAATCACATAATCAAATCAATTGATGTAGAAAAAGCATTTAACAAAATCCAATACCCTTTCTTGATAAAAACACTCAGCAAAGTGGGAATAGAG
This sequence comes from Eptesicus fuscus, assembly GCF_027574615.1. NCBI lineage: Eukaryota > Metazoa > Chordata > Mammalia > Chiroptera > Vespertilionidae > Eptesicus > Eptesicus fuscus. The sequence continues at coordinate 39,400,122 of NC_072473.1, read as the reverse complement.
GGATCATACCTCAACATAATAAAAGCCCTATATAACAAACCTACAGCCAACATCATACTCAATGGGCAAAAACTAAACTCATTTCCCTTAAAAACAGGAACAAGACAAGGATGCCCACTTTCACCACTCCTATTCAACATAGTATTAGAAGTACTAGCAATAGCGATCAGACAAGAAGAAGAAATAAATTCATCCAAATTGGAAAAGAAGAAGTAAAACTGTCCTTATTCACAGAAGACATGATACTGTACATAGAAAACCCCAAAGACTCCATAAAAAAACTACTAGACCTAATAAATGAATTTGGCAATGTAGCAGGATACAAAATTAACTCCCAGAAATCTATGGCCCTTTTATATACCAACTAGAGGCCCGGTGCACAAAATTTGTGCATAGGGGCGGGGGGGGGGTGTGTCCCTCAGCCCAGCCTGCACCCTCTCCAATCTGGGACCCCTCGAGGGATGTCCAACGACCTGGGTGATCAGACATCCCTCTCACAATCCAGGACTGCTGGCTCCCAACTGCTCGCCTGCCTGCCTTCCTAATTGCCCCTAACCACTTCTGCCTGCCAGCCTGATCACCTCCTAACCACTCCCATGCCAGCATGATTGATGTCTAACTGCTCCCCTGCCAGCCTGTTTGCCCCCAACTTCCCTCCTCTGCCGGTCTGGTTACCCCTAACTGCCCTCCCCTGCAGGGTTGAATGCCTCCAACTGCCCTCCCTTGCAGGTCTGGTGCCTCCCAACTGCTCTCCCCTGCTGGCCATCTTGTGGTGGCCATCTTGTGTCCCCATGGGGGCAGGATCTTTGACCACATGGGGGAAGTCATATTGTGTGTTGGAGTGATGGTCAATCTGCATATTACTCTTTTATTAGATAGGATAGAGGCCTGGTACAGGGGTGGGGGCCAGCTGGTTTGCCCTGAAGGGTGTCCCGGATCAGGTGGGGTTCCCTTGGGGCGTGGGTGGCCTGAGCGAGGGGCCTGTGGTGGTTTGCAGGCAAGCCACGCCCCCTGGCTACCCAAGTGGAGGCCCTGGTATCTGGAATTTATTTACCTTCTACAATTGAAACTTTGTAGCCTGGAGCCTAGCCAAGCCTCCTGCTCGCTCCATGGCTGGCAGCCATTTCTGTTGGGGTTTGTGTATATCTTCTATAATTGAAACTTTGTAGCCTTAAGCGGAGGCCTGGGCCATCCAGGGTGTGTGGAAAGCTTTGCTTCTTCCATTGCTGGGGGCAACCCCTCCCACTCTTTCCAGCTCCGTGGCTGCTGCCATTTCTGTTTGGATTTGTTTACCTTCTATAATTGAAACTTTTGTAGCCTTGAGTGGAGGCTTAGGCCACCAAGGGCAGGGGGAAAGCTTGGCTTCCTCTGTTTCCTGGGAAACCCAAGCCTTCCTCCTGCTCTCTGTGGTTATAGCCATCTTGGTTGGGTTTGTTTGCATACTTGCTCTGATTGGCTGGTAGGGATGGCTGGTGGGCATGGCTTGTGGGTGTAGCAGAGTGGTGGTTAATTTGCATATTAATCTTTTATTAGGTAGGATAATGAACTTACAGAAAGAGAAATGAAAAATAAATCCCATTTACCATTGCACCAAAGAGATTAAGATACCTAGGAATAAACTTAACTAAGGACATAAAAGACTTCTACTTAGACAACTACAATACACTGAAAAAAGAAATATAGGAAGACATAAACAAATGGAACAACATACCATGTTCATGGATTGGTAGAATCAACATCATTAAAATGTCCATGCTACCTAAAGCAATCTATATATTCAATGCAATACCTATTAAAATGCCAATGGCATATTTCAAAGATCTAGAACAAACTCTACAAAAATTCATCTGAAATAAAAAAAAAAAACTCGAATAGCCACAGCTATCCTGAGAAAGAACAAAATTGGAGGGATCACAATACCAGACATCAAACTATATTACCAAGCCACAGTTTTCAAAACTGCCTGGTACTGGCACAAGAACAGACATATAGACCAATGGAACAGAATAGAGGACCCAGAAATGGACCCAAGCCATTATACTCAATTAATATTTGACAAAGAAGGCAAGAGCATACAATGCAGTCAAAACGGTCTCTTTAATAAATGGTGCTGGGAAATCTGGTCAGATACATTCAAAAATATGAAACTAGATCACCAACTTACACCATACACAAAAACAAACTCAAAATGGCTAAAGGACCTGAATGTAAGACCCAAAACCATAAAAATCCTACAAGACTCCATAGGCAGCAAAATTGCAGACATATGTCATAACAATATCTTTTCCAACACAGCTCCTAGGGCAATGGAGTCTAAGGAGAAAATAAACAAATGAGACTATATCAAAATAAAAAGCTTCTGCACAGCAAAAGAAGCCATCAACAAAACAATAAGAAAGCCCACTGCATGGGAGAACATATTTGCCAATGTTATCTCTGATAAGGGTGTAATCTCCAACATTTACAGGGAACTCATACAACTTAACAAAAGGAAGATAAACAATCCAATCAAAAAATAAACAAAGGCTCTAAATAGACACTTTTTGAAAGAGGACATTCGGAAAGTCAAGAGACATATGAAAACATGCTCAAAGTCACTAATCATTGGAGAGATGCAAATCAAAACAACAATGAGGTACCACCTCACAACTGTCAGAATGGCTATCATTAACAAATCAACAAACAAGTGCTGGAGAGGATGCAGAGAAAAAGAAACCCTCCTTCACTATTGGTGGGAATGCTGAATGATGCAGCCATTTTGGAGAACAGTATGGCATTTCCTCAAAAATTTAAAAATGGAACTTCCATTTGACCCAGTAATACCACCTCTAGGGATATATCCTAAGAAAACAGAAACACCAATCAGAAAGGATTTATGCACCCCTATGTTCATAGCAGCACAATTTACAATAGCTAAGATTTGGAAATAGCCTAAATGTTAGTCAGCAGATGAGTGGATTAGAAAACTATGGTACATCTACACAATGGAATACTACGCTGCTAAAAAAAAGGAATTCTCGCCATTTGCAGCAGCATGGATGGAACTGGAGAGCATTATGCTAAGTGAAATAAGCCCGTCAGTGAAAGAAAAATACCACATGATCTCACTCATGTATGGATAACAAAGAACATTATAACCTGATGAACAAAAAGATAGATACAGTGGCAGAGAAGCATTAAACAGACTGTCAAATTACATCAGGAAGGCTGGGCAGTGGGGGTGGTAAGAGATCATCCGAAGGACTTGTATGCATGCATATAAGCATAACCAATTAATGCAAGACACTGGGGGGGGGGGTCATTGAAAAATGAGAAAGAGGAAAATATAAACAAGTAGGAGCATATACCATGTTCATGGATTGGTATAATTAACATCATTAAAATATCCATACCACACAAGGCAATCTAAAGATTCAATGCTATACCTACTAAAATACTATCAGCATACTTCACAGATCTAGAACCAATACTCCAAAAATGTATATGAACCAAGAAAGATCCCAAATAATCACAGCAATCTTGAGAAAGACTAAAGTTGGAGGAAACACAATACCAGATATGGTTATACTACATAGTCACTGTAATCAAGATAGCCTAGTACTGGCACAAGAACAGGCATATAGATCAATGGAACAGAATTGAGAACCCATAAATCACCCCAAGCCGTTATGCTCAAGTAATATTTGACAAAGGTGGCAAGAACATACAATGGAATCAAGACAGTCTCTTCAATAAATGGTGTTGGGAAAATTGGACAGACACATGCAAAAAAAAAAAAAAAAGAAAGAAAGAAAGAAAAGAAACTTGCCCTAGCTGGTTTGGCTCAGTTGACAGAGTGTTGGTTTGTGGACTGAAGGGTCCCGGGTTCGATTCCTGTTAGGGGCACATGCCCAGGTTTCAGGCTCAATCTCTAGTGGGTGGCATGCAGAAGCCAACCAATCAATGATTCTCTCTCATCATTTATGTTTCTATCTCTCTCTTCCTCTCCCTTCCTCTCTGAAATCAACAAACATATATTTTTTTAAAAAATGAAACTAAACCACCTTCTTAAACCATACACAAGAATAAACTCAAAATAGATTAAAGACCTAAATGTAAAACTCAAAACCATAGAATTCTTTGAAGAGAGTATAGGCAGTAAAATCTGGGACATTTCTCGTAGCAATATTTTTTTCTGATATATCTCCTTGGGCAAGGGAAACAAAAAGGAACAATAAACAAATGGGACTACATTGAACTGAAATGTTTTCACAGCAAAGGAAACCATCAGCAAAATGACAGGACAACCCAATATATTTGCAAATGATACATCTGATAAGGGGTTAATATCCAAAATTTATAAAAAACACAAACAACTGAACTCCAAATAAGCAAACAATGCTAGTAAATACTGGGCAGAGGATTTGAATAGACACTTCTCTAAAGAGGACATACAGATGGCCAATCTATATATATAAAAGCCAAGCAACCAGAACCACTGGTCGCAAGATGCACACTGTGTCCGGCCTACCGGCCTGATCAGGGTCCCACTCCCAGGCCGGCCCAGCCCCCAGTCAGCCCCCCTACCCAGACTGGGGGTGGGGTTGGCTGGCCAACCACCCATGGCCCCTCCCTCCAGCCAGCCCCACCCCGAATCAGCCCCAGCTGTGCACGAATTCATCCACTGGGCTTCTAGTAGACATATAAAATGATACTCAACATCACTAATCATCAGAGAATTGCAAATTAAAACCACAATTAGATATCACCTCACATCTGTCAGAATGGCTACCATTAACAAATCAACAAATGACAAGTGCTGGTTTGGTTATGCAGAAAAGGGAGCCCTCATGCACTGTTGGTGGGAATATAGATTGGTGCAGCCACTGTGGAAAAAAGTATGGAGTTTCCTCAAAAAATTTAAAATGGAAACACCTTATGACCCAGTAATTCCACTCCTGGGAATATATCAGAAGAAACCCAAAACACTAATTCAAAAAAATATATGCACCCCTATGTTCATTGCAGTGCTATTTACAAAAGCCATGATTTTGAAGCAGCCCAAGTGCTCATCAGTAAATGATTGGTTTAAAAGCTGTGGCACATCTACACAATGGAACACTACTCTGCCATAAAAAAGGGGTGTGTGTGTATGTGGGGGGGGGGGGAATCTTACCTTTTGTGACAGCATGTATGGACCTGGAGATTATTATGATAATTGAAATAAGCCAGTCAGAGAAATACAAGTACCATATGATATCACTTATATATGGAACTTAATGAACAAAATAAACTAACCCAGTGGAGACAGACTTATGAATACAGAGAACAAACCGACGGCTGTCAGAGGGGAAGGCGATAGGGAGCTGGGTAAAAAAAGATGAAGGAATTAAGCAAAAACAACAACTCAGGGATACAGACTCATAAAGGGAGAGATTGGGTTGTGTGTCTTCAAAGAGAGGGCTAGAGGAATTGCTGCCATGGTCCCTATGCTGAGTGCCTTTCCCATACCACCTCTGAATGCCATGTTTTCTGGATCAGGTACTCCCCTCCATGCCACATTAGCCTGGGAGAATGCACTAGCCTCACCCTACCAACAGCCAGTGGCCCCACCATGCTGAGCTCCTGCCCTGCCAAAATGTCTCCTGGCTGCTGGACATGACCAACCTGGTCCTTCAGTGCAGACTTACTTGGAAGACTCTCCCGTAGGTCCATTCCCCCCACCACCACCACCCCGCACTCCTATGCCCTGACCAGTGCCATTGTTTGGTTGCAGAGCCCTCCCTCTACACAACCAAATCTTAACCTGTTCTGACCTGATGAGTTCTACTGGCCACACCCAGTTGATTCCATTAGACCTAGCCTGTCCATAAAGCTCCGCAGGCCCCAAAAGGATGGTGACTAGCCTTAGTGTATCCTGAGACTTGTTGAGTGGCCTCAGACCCAGCATTGGCACTGAGTTTGCATCTCTATTAACCTTGTAAACACCACTTATCCCTGCCTGGTGATTCACTGAGAATCTACCTCACACAAATTGCATATGCTCAGAGGGCCTTTCAGTGACTGGGTTTATCAGGCAGCCAGCAGGTAGAGGCAGATCGTGGGATGCCTTGGGCCTTTTGCTGAAGCTGACCTTAGTGTGTAGCTTGGCCCCACCCATGCAACCCCAGGCCCAACACAGAGAGCCACAAACTGTGGATTGCTTTACCGTATATCTCCAAACAAGCAGTCCAGGGTTGGTCATGGGCAGTACCTGATATTGACCTGCACTATAGTACCTCCTAAGAGTCACCAGAACCAACCCATTATAATGCAGGATGCAGAACACATCAGATCATGACCCAATTATCTCCAGAATCTGCAAACCCAACGGGATATCTTGGCAGATTTAGACCTGCTAGAGTTAATTTTGTATCATGGGGTTAGCCCCTGAATTGCAGTTTGTACACTGTGATTGGGGTCAGTCCTCATAGTCATACCACCTGAGGGTCAACCCCACTCATTGACTATCCAACAGCAATCGAGCCTCAACTACAACAGAAGGGCTCACCTAACAAACACAAGGGACATTTTTGTTGCACCTAGCCCAGGTGATCAGGGAGACTGAACCTCTGAATCCCACAAAACACCTACTACATAATCCCAGCATACCAACACTGGGAGACATAGTATATCTACCTAATACAAAAATGCAGAGAGATGGGTCAAATTGGAAGAGAAAGACACATACCCCTTATGGGGGAAAAAAAAAAACAAATAAGAGAAATTCACAGAAAAAGAACTAAATGAAATGGAAGCAAGAAATCTATCAGATACAGAGTTCAAAACAATGGTTTAAGGATGCTCAAGGAACATAGAGGGAAATTGATTAACTCAGTGAGAATTCAAACACAGATAGTAAGCATAATAAAAGACATATAAAACATAAAAAAAAACAGTCCGAAACAAAGAATGCAATAGCTGAAATGAAAAATATACTCAAAGTAATCAACAGCAGTTTATATGGAGTGGAAATCAAAGGAGTGATTTGGAAGACAAGGTATCAGAATACACCTAATTAGAGCAGCAAATAAAAAAAAATAGTTTTTTAAATGATAATAATTTAAGAAACTTTTGGAACCACATGAAGAATAACAATGTCTACATCATAAGGGTATCAAAATGAAAAGAGGGACAATAAGAAATTGTGACTCTATTTGCATAAATAATGACTAAAAATACACTAACCTGGTGAAGGAAATAGATATACAAGGCCAGGAAGTGAAGATTCCCAAATAAGATGAATGAAAAGAGGCCCACACTAAAATGTATCATAATTTAAACGGAAAAGGTTGAGGACAAAGAGAGAATCTCAAAAGCAACAAAAGTTACCTAGAAGGGAGTTTCCATAAGACTATCAGCCCATTTCTCAACAGAAACATTTCAAGCCAGAAAAGACTGTCATACTATGTACAAAGTGATAAAAAGAAAAGACATACAACCAAAACTACTCTACCCAGCAAGGCTATCATTTCAAATTGAAGGGGAAATAAAAAAAGTTTACCAGACAAGAAAACGCTAACAGAATTTATCACAACCAAACCAATATTTCAAGAAATATTAAAGGGAATTCTTTAAGAAGAAAGAAAAACAGAAACATAAATATAAAGAATAAAATGGGAATAAATATGTACTAATCAGCAATTTCTTTAAATATAAATGGATTAAATTCTCCAATCAATAGACACAGGGTAGCTGAATGGATAAGAAAATAACAACTATATATATGCTTTCTACTTTCAGATCAAAAGGCACATACAAACTGAAATTATAGGGATGGAAAAATGCAAACAAAATGACAAAAAAGCTTGGGTAGCAATATTTAAGACAAATTATTAGACTTTAAAACACAGGTTATAATAAAAGACAAAAAAAATTTATTATATAATGGCAAAGGATCAAACCAACAAGAGAATCTAACTCTTGTAAACATTTATCCACTCAACATAAGGGCACCTACATATATATAAAGCAAATATTAATTAACATAAAGGGAGAGTTTGGCAGTGATAGAGTCATCATAGGAAATTTTAACACCCCTATTGACATCAATAAATAGATCTTTGAGACAGAAAATAAATTATGAAACAAATCTTAAATGATACATTAGATAAGATGAATTTTTAAAAATAACTTCAATTTTTAATTTTCAATTAAAATTTACATTCAATATTAATTTGTATTACTTTCCATTGTAAAGCATAGTGCTCAGATAGACATATACTTTACAAAGTATTCCCCCCAGTATGTCCTGTACACACCTGGCATCATACATAGTTAACACAATATTATTGACTATATTCCCTAAGCTTTACTTTAAATCCCCATGAACATTTTTAACTACCAATTTATACTTCTTCATCCCTTTACCTTTTTCACCTAGTGCCCAAAACCCCTCCCCTCTGTCAACCATCAGTCTGTTCTCTGTGTCCATGAGTTTATTTCAATTTTGTATGTTTATTTTGTTCTTTAGATTCCACATGTAAGGGAAATTACATGGTAATTGTCTTTCTTTGACTGACTTATTTAAAACAGCATAATACCATATATGTCCATCCATTCTATATCAAGTGGTAAAATTTCATTTTTTAAGGCCAAGTAATATTCTGTTGCATATATGCATCACCTCTTTTTTATTCACTCTCAACACGATGGACTTAATATTTTCAGAGCATTTCACACCAAAGCAACAGTATATACATTCTTTTCAAGTGCACATGAACATTCTCTAGGATAGACCATATTTTAGGACACAAAATAAACCTCTATAAATTCAAGAATATTGAAATCATATCAAGCATCATCTCTGATCACAATGGTATGACTCTAGAAATCAATTCCAAAAAAAATTTTAAACAACACAAACACATGGAGGCTAAATAACATGTTACTAAAAAATGCATGGATTAACAGTGAGATCAAGGAAAAAACAAAAAGTTACCTTGAAATAAGTAAAAATGAAAATATAACAATACAAAATCTATGTGACATAGCAGAAGCAGTCCTAGGAGGGAAATTTATAGCCATGAGGAATCAAGAAAAAAATTACCAATTAAACAATCTGATATTACACATAAAGAAAAAGAACAACAAATAAAGCCCAAAGTGAGAACACAAAAGTAATAATAAATATCAGAGCAGAAATTTTAAAAATCATGTCTAAAAAAACAGTCTGAGGGATCAATAAAACCAAGAGCTGGTTCTTTAAAAAGATAAAAAAATATTAATAAACTTTTAACCAGACTCATCAAGAAAACAATAGAGGACCCAAATAAATAAAATAAAAAATGAAAAAGAAGTATCAACTGACACTACAGAAATACAAAGCATTATAAGAAAATGTTATCAACAACTATATGCCAACAAATTGGACAATTTGGAAGAAGTAAATAATTCTCTAGAAATATACAATCTTCCAAAACTGAATCAATAAGAAACAGAAAATCTGAACAAACACATTACAACCAATGAAATTAAATCAGTAATCAAAAAAATCCCAACAAACAAAAGTCCTGAATAAGAAGACTTCACAGGTGAAATTTACCAAACATTCAAAGAAAAACTAACATCTCTTTCTCAAACTACTCCCAAAAATTCAAGAAGAGGGAAGACTACCACATTCATTTTTACAAGGCTAGTATTATCTTAATTCCAAAACCATATAAAGACACCACGAGGAAAGAAAATTATAAGCCAATATCAATTATGAGCAAAGATGCAATAATTCTCAACAAAATATTAACAAACTAAATTCAGCAATACAATAAAAACATCATACACCTAGGATCCAAGGTGGTGGCAAAGTAGGTGAAAGTTACACTCACCTTCTTCCTGGACCAAACTATAATTACAACTGAAATATATAACATTGACCTGAATAGCCAAAGTGAAGCCTGGGAGCAAGGATTTACAGAAGAAACCACATTGAAACTGGTAGCAAGGATTTACAGAAGAAACCACATTGAAACCACATTGAAACTGTTAAACCACATTTAACAAAAAGTGCTAGTCCGGTACCCATATATGACAGTTAAGAATCTTAAGGAATATTTCAACTTCAAAGGTCCCCACTGAGTATGGAAGGTTCTCAACCCCACACCAGGCTCCCCAGCTAGAGCACCAGAGCCAGGAAGAGGAGCCCACATAAAATATGGCTGTAAAAATCAGCAGGGATTCTGTCAGCCAGGGAAAGATGGGAGTCTGCTAGAAATCCAGGTACACTATTAAAGCACCACCACAAAAATCTTGTTTAAAACCAACCACTCACCCTGGGCTCAGGGCAGAGGAAGTCGTAAAGAGTGATTGGGTTGTGTGCTCTGGGGAAAGAGCTGAAGGGACAGCTACCACTGTCCCTATGCTGAGCCCCTCTACAACACTCCCACAGATGCCATCTTTCCAGGGTCAAGTACTCACCTCCATTTGACTTCAGCCTGGAGGAATGCAACAGCACCAGCCCCCTTCCTGTCCCTCCTCCCTGCAGAGGTATCAGCTTCTTGGGCCCATTGTGTAGAGATGGGTGAAATTAGGTGTTGTCAGAGACTGAGTTGTGTGGCTTTGTGGTCAGGGCCATTCCCCTCTTCTTGAGAGCCCAATCAATGCTACTCCTCATAGGCGATCCATTAGCCCCACCCTCCATATTCCCTGTAGTCCTATAGACAAAGAAATTTAAGCACCATATGATATCCACATGCTATCATGTGGGTGAATTTTGAGGGCAATATTCTACCTGAAATAAGCAACTCATAAAAAAATTAATACTATATAATCCTCTCTAATAAAATGGTAATATGCAAATTAACCATCACTCCGCTACATAAGCCATGCCCACCAGCCAAGCCACATCCACCAGCCAATCAGGGCGAGTATGCAAATTAACCCCATCCAAGATGGCTACAGCCACAGAGAGCAAGGTTTCCCAGGTAACAGAGCAAGCCAAGCTTTCCGATAGCCATTGCAGGCCTAAGCCTCCACTCAAGCTACAAAGTTTCAATTATAGAAGGTAAACAAATTCAAACAACAGAATGGAGCTTGAGAGACCAGGCCAGGGCTGCCGGTGGCAACAGGGGAAGCAAAGCTTTCCGCACACCCTGGCCCAGCTCACCCGCTTAAGGCTACAAAGTTTCAATTGTAGAAGGTGAATTAACTGCCACAGATATGGATGCCGCCCCGGAAGGAACCCCAGGCTTGGCTACGCTACAGGCTACAAAGTTTCAATTGTAGAAGGAAAATAAATTCCAGATACCAGGGCCTCCACTTGGGTTGCCAGGGGGTGTGGCTGGCCTGCACCAAAGGAACCCCCACCCTGATCCGGGACAACCTTCAGGGCAAACCAGCTGGCCCCCACCCCTGTACCAGGCCTCTATCCTATCTAATAAAAGAGTAATATACAGATTGACCATCACTCCAACACACAATATGTCTGCCCCCATGTGGACACAAGATGGCCACCACAAGATGGCCAGCAGGAGAGGGCAGTTGGGAGGCACCTGGCCTGCAAGGGAGAGCAGTTGTGAGGGACCAGGACTGCAAGGGAGGGCAGTTGGAGGTGATCAACCCTGCAGGAGAGGGAAGTTGGGGGTGACCAGGCTGGCAGGGGAGCAGTTAAGCATCAACCAGGCTGGCAGCGGAGTGGTTAGGGGGTGATCAGGCTGGCAGGCAGAAGCAGTTAGGGGCAATCAGGAAGGCAGGCAGGCAAGCAGTTGGGAGCCAGCAGTCCTGGATTGTGAGAGGGCTGTCTGACTAACCGTTTAGGCCCGATCCAGGAGTCCCAGATTGGAGAGGGTACAGGCTGGGCTGAGGGACAACCCCCCGCCATGCACGAATTCCGTGCACCAGGCTTCTAGTTCTACTTATATGAGGTATCTAATGTAGTTAAATTCGCAGAAACAGAAAGTAGACTGGTGGTTGCTAGGTGTTGAGAGGAGAGAGGGAAATGGGGAGTTATTGTTTATAGACTTTTACATTTGCACAATGTGAAAGTTTTGGATACTGAACTATACAGTAAAAATGGTTAAGATAGTAAATTTTATATGTATTTTACCACAATTAAAATGTTTAATTAATAAAGGATTTTACAAACAAAAACACTCCCTGTGGTTTAGAAAAATTCCAATTTTATAGAAACTCCAATGGTCTTTTAAAATTAAGATCACAGATGTTGTGTTATATAGTTATACACCTGAAATATATATAATGTTATTAACCAAAGTTACACCAATAAATTTAATTTTAAAAAATTTAATACCATGAGGGAAAAAATGAAATGTTATCATGCCATGAAAAGACATGGAAGAAGCTTAAATGCATATAATTAAATAACATAGGCCAATTTGAAAATTCTACATACTCTATTGTCCCAACTATATAACATTTTGGAAAGGTTCTAATTCCATAAACAAATAAAGACACTACAAAGAAAGAATATTATAGGCCAATATCCTTGATGAACACAGATGCCAAAATCCTCAACAAAATTCGAGCAAATCAGATACAGCAGTACATCAGAAAGATCATACACCATGACCAAGTGGGATTTATTCCGGGGATGCAAGGGAGGTACAATATTCTCAAGTCAATAAATGTGACACAATAAATAAACAAATTGAAAAAAAAAAAAAAGACCACATGATCATAAGCATTCGACAAAATCCAGCACTGTTTTTTGATTAGAACTGTCAGTAAAGTGGGAATAAAGGGATCATACCTCAACATAATAAAGGCCATATATTAAAAACCTACAGCCAACCTAGCATGCAATGATCAACAACTTAAAAGTGATTCCCTTAAGAACAGGAATAAGCCAAGGATATCCGCTTTCACCACTCTTATGCAACATGGTACTTGAAGCCCTAGCCACAGTAATTAGACAAAAAGAGAAGGTAAAAGACATCCAAATTGTAAAGGAGGAAGTAAAAATCTCATTATTTGCAGATGACATCATATTGTACATAGAATACTCTAAAAACTCCATCAGGAAACCAGTAAATTTAATAAATGGATTTGGCAAGGTCGCAGGATACAAAATGAACATCCAGAAATTGATGGCATTTTATACACTAATAACAAACTCTCTGAAAGAGAAACTAAAAAACAAATCCCATTTACTATTGCAAAAATAAAAATAAAAAAATATTCCTAAGAATAAACTTAACCAAGAAGATAAAAGACCTGTACTTGAAAACTATAGGACATTTTCAAAAGAAATAGAGGAAGATACAAAAAAAAGGAATGTATACCATGTTCATGGATTGGAAGAATTCACATCATTATTTCTATATATAAAAGGCAGTGACTGTGACAATCAAAATTACTGTTCGACCGGTCACCATGCGGTGCTAGCATAGATGCATAGACACAGGTAAAGTCTATGAGTGAACTAAGAATGAGCAAGACAAATGCTAGCCTTCACGGAGCTCGCACTGTAAGAAGGTTAGATCAGGAATGAGAATTCAAAATTGATACCAGTACAGACCTGAGGTGCCACTTCTCAGAGCCGTCAGAGATACACCCAGTAGCTGACTGGGGCTATGACTGAAAGGCTGGCACTGATGTGAAAGTGGGGCCATTCTGGATTTCCCAGAGGAGCCAATGGCTGCCTAGGAGGCAGAGCTTTTGACACTGACTGGCATAGAAACTGACCAATCAGAACCTAATCTGGGTGAACTGCAAAGGCAGAGCCTAAGGTGGGGGCTGAGGAGGGGTTTTAAGGGAAATAGCTATTTGGTGTAAGGTGTAAGAAAGTGGTTCAATTTTTCAATAACCAGTTTGGCAGTATAGTGCATATGGCTGGCTATCAGTCCATATATAAGGATTATGTATTTTTGTCTGCCAAGAGCATCTCCACCTGCTGAAAAAGGCTCCGCCCCATTTAAGCAATCTTATCTATATATATAAAAGCCTAAGTGACTGAACGGCCAGTAAACCAGTCGCTATGACATGGACTGACCACCAGGGGGCAGACGCTCAATGCAGGAGCTGCCCCCTGGTGGTTAGTGCACTCCCACAGCCAACCTCCTGTGGTCCCTTTCCCCAGATAGCTAGCCCCTATTGGGACTGGGCAAGATGGCCCCGATTGGTCCTGATCACTGGCCAGGCTGAGGGACCCCACCCATGCATGAATTCATGCACCGGGCCTCTAGTCCTATATAATTTATCTATACTAATAAAAGGGTAATATGTTAATTAGACCAGATTGACTGGCTATCTTCCGAATGGCCGACTTCCTTCTGGACAAAGCCATGGCGGTGGAGGATGAGGCAGAGGCAGCTAGGGGCAGGGAAGAGCAGTTAGGGGTGAGATCAAGCTGGTAGGGGGTTAAGGGTGATCAGGCCGGCAAGGGAGGGCAGTTAGGGGTGACCAGGCCAGCAGCAGAGGGCAGTTGGAGGTGACCAGGCTGGCAGGAGAGGGCAGTTGGGGGCAACCAGGCTGGCAGGGAAGGGCAGTTGGGGGCATTATGCAGGCAAGCAGGTGAGTGGTTAAGAGCCAGTGGTCCTGGATTGCGAGAGGATGTTTGACTGCCAGTTTAGGCCCAATCCTGCAGGAATTGGGCCTAAAATGGCAGTAGGACATCCCCCGAGGGGTTCCGGATTGGAGAGGGTGCCAGCTGGGCTGAGGGACACTCCCTTCCCCATGCACAAATTTCATGCACCAGGCCTCTAGTAATGACTATACTACCCAAGGCAATCTATATATTCAACAAAATCCCTATTGAAATGCCAAGGGTATACTTCAGAGAACTAGGACAAACACTATAAAAATGTATATGGAACCAAAAAAAGACCCCAAATAGCTGCAGCAATCTTGAGAAAGAAGAACAAAGTTGGAGAGATCATAATACTGGATATCAAACTATACTACAAAGACATTATAACCAAAAACAGTCTGGTACTGGCACAAGAACAAGCATATAGACCAATGGATCAGAACAAAAACCCCAGAAATTGACCCACAACATTATAGTAAGTTAATATTTGACAAAGGAGGCAAGAACATACAATAGAATAAAGACAGCCTCTTCAACAAATGGTTCTGGGAAAACTGGGAAGACACATGCAAAAAGATTAAACTAGACCACCAACTTACACCATACACAAAAATAAATTCAAAATGGATAAAAGAGTAAATATAAGTCTTGAAACCATTAAAATCTTAGAGGAATACATAGGCAATAAAATCTCAGACATTTGACATAGCAGAATTTTTGCCAATACTTCTCGTAGGACAAAGGAAACTAAGGAGAAAATTAAAAATGGTACAACATCAAAATAAAAAGCTTTTGCTAAACAAAAGAAACCAACATCAAAATGAAAATAGAACCCACTGTATGGGAGAACATATTTGCCAATGATACATTTGATAAGGGGTTAATATCCAAAATATGTAAAGTACTCATACAACTCAACAAAAGGAAGAAAAACAATTCAATTTAAAAATAGGCAGAAGAGAGAAACCAAGATGGCAGCAAAGGTAAACACCTGAACTTGCTGCCTCTCACAACCACTTCAAAACTACAACTAAAAGACAAAACAGACGTCATCCAGAACCACAGGAAGGCTGGCTGAGTGGAAATTCTACAACTAGAAGGAAAGAGAAAAGCACACTGAGACTCAGAGGAGGTGCGGAAGTAAAGTGCGGAGGTACAGAGGCGTGCGCGCATGGGAAGGGCTGGCAACTGAGGATGTGGTTGTCTTTTTCAATCGGGAGGGAGAAACAAGCTCCCAATGGCTCTGAACTCCAGTTCTGGGCGGGGCTCTGGGGACCCAGACTCATACGGGGAGAAACTGGACTGTCTGGCATCGGGAGAAAATCAAGGGTGGCTTTCTCTCAGAGGTGCTTGCAGCAATTACTGCGGGACACTGAGACCCCGGGGCCTCTTCGGGCAGGGGTTACGGGAAGCCATTGCTGTTTGCTCTGCCCTGTTGATTCCCTGAGACCCCTTCCAACCCAATTTACAACCCCACACCAGCTGTGTGCAGAGGCTTTTGCATATGAATGGCCTGGCCCTTTGCAATAACAAACTGCAGCTGGGTCAGAGAGCCCCAGAACTTCCAAAAGAAGGCCCAAGGCTCCACAGCAGCTTGCATTGTTTCACAGCTGGGCCTCATCTGGGAACCTCCAAAACCCAAACAAAGAAGAGGAATCTGCAGATTGCTCTGTAGCTCCTGCTGGGTGGCCTCAGGCACAGGCTAAATTTGCACCTCCTTGGAGATCCAAAAGCCAGTGTACCCAGTGGTCAGAGTGGGACGATCCAGGTTACAACTCCTCAGATCCATAAGGGACACACTCAGGGGGAAGAATGAGTGAGTATCAAAGCCATACTGAAGCAATTCTTGCCCGATAAGGGTGTCTCCAGCACAGAAGTTCTCCCAGTGTAGACACAGCTGATCCTCATAGCCAATTAGCCTGGAGGTCAATTCCTCCCAGTGATACCAAGAACAATCAAGGCTTAACTACAACAAGACTGTGCACACAGCCCACAAAGGGGTGCACCAAGAGTGTCCACCTCAGGTAATTGGGGAGGCTAAGCCACTGGCCCTATAGGACACCTAGCACACAAAACCACTCTATCAACACAGGGAATCAGCCAAAATGTGGAGACAAAGAAACAGGTCAAAAATGACAGAAATGGAGGAAAACAAACTACTGGATATAGAGTTCAAAACCACGGTTATAAGGTTTTTCAAGAATCTTCTAGAAACCACCAATAAATTTAGTGAGACACTTGAGAATATGAAAAAGGACCAACTAGAAATTAAATATACACTAACTGAAATAAAGAATAATATACAGAGATCCAACAGCAGACTAGAGAATCGCAAGAATCAAATCAAAGATTTGAAATACAAAGAAGCAAAAAACATCCAACTGGAAAAGCAAAAAGAAAAAAGAATCCAAAAATATGAAGGTAGTGTAAGGAGGCTCTGGAACAACTTTAAGCATACCAACATACGAATTATGGGGGTGTCAGAAGAAGAGAGAGAGCAAGATATTGAAAACCTATTTGAAGAAATAATGACAGAAAACGTCCCCTACCTCGTGAAAGAAATAGACTTACAAGTCTTTGAAGTGCAGAGAATCCCAAACAAAAGGAATCCAAAGAGGACCACACCAAGACACATCATAATTAAAATGCCAAGAGCAAAAGACAAAGAGAGAATATTAAAAGCAGCAAGAGAAAAACAGTTAGTTACCTACAAGGGAGCACCCATACAATAGTCAACTTCTCAACAGAAACTATGCAGGCCAGAAGGGAGTGGCAAGAAATATTCAAAGTGATGAATAGCAAGAACCTACAACCAAGATTACTCTGCCCAGCAAAGCTATCATTCACAATTGAAGGTCAGATTAAGAGCTTCACAGATAAGAAAAAGCTAAAGGAGTTCATCATCGCCAAACCAATATTATATGAAATGGTGAAAGGTATTCTTTAAGAAGAGGAAGAAGAAGAAAAAGGTAAAGATAAAAATTATGAGCAACAAATACATATCTATCAATAAGTGAATCTAAAAATCAAGTGAATAAAAACTCTGATGAACAGAATAAACTGGTGAATATAATAGAATCAGGGGCATAGAAAGGGAGTCGTCTGACAATTCTCAGGGGGGAAGGGGTGTTGGGGGTGCGGGAAGAGACTGGACAAAAATTGTACACCTATGGATAAGGACAGTGGGGGGGTAAGGGCAGAGGGTGGGGTGGGAACCGTGTGGAGGAAAGCTATGGGGGAAAAAGGAGAAACAATTGTAATAATCTGAACAATAAAGATTTACAAAAAAATAAAAATTAAAAAAATAAAAATTTGTAAAATTTTATTAATTAATAAATAAATAAATAAATAAAATGTCGGCCGAATAGACAGGCGTGTCCCGAGCCTTGTCCTAGAGCAGATAGAATGAGCAACTAAATCGAATTACATCCACCCAGAATTGGAAAAGTAGACACAGCTGGTGAGATAATTCACAGCCAAAGACAGAGGACACCTGGAGGATGGTAAAATCAGGGATCTGGGCTGGTGAGAACTGTGAGACCTTTGAGCCCAGAGGGTCAGAGGGAAACTGCACTGCACCGAGGCTGCTCACCTTGGGTCAGGCACACCGTCTGACTGTGGAAAGGAGGTCCACAGGACTGCTGGTGGCAGGAGATTATAGATCTGGGTCCACAGTCAACAGACTGCGCCATGCCAGGAAGAGAAGGGCTCGCAGAGGTGCAGCACTTTCCCCTCATTTTGGTCTTAGTTTTTCTTTGCTGAACCTAGTTCATAGGACCTTTTGGATATGGACACTCACCTGTGCCTGAGGTGCAGGAGGAATTGCGGACTTGTGGAATCTGGGGAGAGGCTGGGGATAGGAGAGGGCCACAAGTCTGGTGCTGAGTCATACCTGAGGTGTGGGACCTAGGTAGCCATTTTCTCCTGAAGAGATAGCCCCTCCCTCCAGTCTCCAGGCAACCAATACAGCCACACCCAGACTATGCCTTGAGTGGTACAAAGGAAAAAAAAATCTGAATAGTCCCTGGTAGTGCATAAGGACTAGCCTAAAGACAGGCCTTCAGTCCCAGCAACAGGAACCTGAGAAGCCAGACAGTACAGGAGAGTGGGATTTTAAACCAGCCAAAGGAATGACACTTCACTTTTTCACTTTTATTTTATTTTATAATTATTTTGATATCTTTTTTATTTTTCTTTATTTTCCTTTTTTTGTTTCTTTATTTTCTATTTCTTTTTGCATTATTTTTCCATCATTCTAATTTATTTTCTTTTATTTTTACCCTATGTTTTATCAATTTATTTAAAAACTTTATTATTATTATTATTATTATTATTATTATTATTTTCTTCTCTTTCTCTTTCTTCTTATCCACTCATCCTCTTTCTACTTCCTCTATACTGAACTGAGGTCCCCCCAATATCCATCTGATTCTTAACCTTACTTTCTGTGTATAAGAATCTGCCGCCACCCTCTTTACAGGTAATTTGGAGTTTGTATGTTTTGGTTTACCTGTTTGTTCTCTGGTGGTTTCTCCCCATATATATATATACATAGTTTTTCATTTTTCTTCCTTTTTCTTCTCTCTCATACCATTTTTCTCTCTTCTATATTATTTGTGCTCTCTTTTCTCTCCCCTAATTCTCTTTTCTCTGTTGGTTTCTTATATGGGGGTTATTTGTGTCATGAGTACATTCCTGTTTGTGTTGTGTCTTGTCGAGGTGAATTTTATCCTGTTTGGCCAATGTGGTAGAGAGTGAGCCACATAATCAGACATCTGGAGAGGAGACTCTATCAACAACACTCCAGCCCCAACTACAGAGGCAGGAAGAAGGTGGCAGTGATGGAGAGAGCATGAGTGAGTGAGGGAGCAAAAGAGGAGTGTGTGTGTGAGTGAGAGACAGTTAGATGCTTCAGGACCTTTGCGGGCAGGCTAACACAGCTCGCCTAACTAGGCAGCCTCTCCTACCATTGCAAAGAGTCCAGGAGCGGCCGGCTCCCTCAGAGGACTCGCCTTTTTGAAGGGGAGAGCTGCTGTGACTGGGAGCCCAGCCTCACCTCCACCCAGGGTACTCTCAACACCTTGGACTCTACAGCCACTCTCACCAGGGACCTGCAACCTTGGCAGCAGTCCCATGGTCATTGAGATTCCAGCCACCCTGGGCACAGGCTCCTGTGAGTTCCAAAGCACGCTCCACTGTGACCAGCCCAATGCTTTAGCCCAGGGCATGGCAACCATGTGAGCAGCAGCCCCATGAGCAGCCCGCCCAAGGCTGAGGATCAGAAGCCTCACGAGGCCTGCCCTGGTCCAAAGAGCAGCTGCTATATGAGAGGCCTGTCCCCTGCCTGTCTGAGGAGCAGCAGCCATGTGCGCAACACGCCCCTGCCTGAGGAGCAGCAGCCGCACAAGCAGCTCACCCACGACTGAGGAGTGGCAGCCACATGCAACCCATACCCATCCGAGGAGCAGCATCCACATGAGCAGCCCACCCATGTCTGAGGAGCAGCAGCTGCACAAGTAGCCTGCCCCCATTAGAGGAGCAGCAGCCCTGTGCAACCTGCCCCCATCCAAGGAGCAGCAGCTGCATGCAGCCCACACCATTCAAGGAGCAGAAGCCATGCACGCGGCTCACCTCCATCCCTGAAGCAGCAGGCTCGCATGCAGCCCTCTTTCATCCAAGGAGCAGCAGCCATGCGAGCAGCCCGCCCCCATCTGAGGAACAGCAGCTCCATGAGCAGCCCACCCCCATTTGAGGAGCAGCAGCCCTCCCTGGTCTGTGTGAGCAGCCTGCCTCCATCCAAGGAGAAGCAGCCCGCCCCTGTTCGTGGAGCAGAAGCAGCCGCATGCAGCCTGCAACTGTCCATGAAGCAGCAGCTTCACGAACAGCCTGCCCCCGTCCTAGGAGCAGCAGTTGCACAAGCAGCCTGCCCCCATCTGTGGAGCAGTAGCCACGTGCAACCCACCCTGATAAGAGGAGCAGCAGTACCATGAGCATCCTGCCCCTGATCAAGGAGCAGTGGCCACACAAGAAGGCCACCCCCATCCAAGGAGCAGCAGCCGCACAAGCAGCCTGCTTCTGTCCAAGGAGCAGCAGGTACGTGCAGCCTCATGAGCAGCCCATCCCTGTCTGAGGAGAAGCAGCTGTGTGAGCAGCCTCCCCACACCAGCCAGAGGAACCACTACTGCTGCGAACAGTGCCAACCAAAGGAGCCACTGCCAACTGAGGAGTAGTCGTTGCCAAGATGTCTGAGGAGCAGCCACTGCCCGAGGAGCCACTGCCACCCAAGGAGCAGACCCTGCAACACTCGGCACCTAGAGACTTGGTGAGAACAAAAATGGGTAGACAAAGTAATGCTCAAAGGAAAGAAAAGGAGGACTAGCCATAAAGCAGCTAAGTGAAATGGAGGCATGCAATATGTAAGAATAAGAATTCAGAATAAGGGCCATACAGTTCATAAGCTGGATGGAGGAGAAAATAAAAAACTTATGAAAGAATCAGGAGGAAATTTTAAAAAATGGTATAGCCATAATAAAAAACAACATGGAAAGTTTCAACAGTAGACTAGGAGAAGTGGAGGACTGCTTTAGTGAATTAGAAGACAGGGAAGCAAAACACACCCAAACTGAACTGCAATTGGCGAAAAATATTAAAAGACAGGAGGAGATCCTAAGGGAGCTTTGAGACATCATGAAAAGAAGCAACATACGAATAATAGGGGTGCCAGGATGACAGGAAGAGGAACAAGGGTTACAAAACCTATTTGAAGAAATAATGTCAGAAAACTTCCCTGATATGGGGAAGAAGAAAAGTCACACAAGCACATAGAGTCCCATACAAAATGAACCCGAAAAGACCAACACCAAGACACATCATAATTATGATGGCAAATGTTCAGGACAAAGAGAGAATCTTAAATGCTGCAAGAGTGAGACAGAAAGTCACCTACAAGGGATCTCCCATTAGATTATCAAATGATTTCTCAACAGAAACACATCAGGCCAGAAAGGAATGGAAGAAAATTTACAAAGTGATGCAAAGCAAGGGACTAAATCCAAGAATACTCTAAACAGCAAAACTATCCTTCAAAATTGGAGGGGAAATAAGGAGCTTCATTGACAAAAAAGGGCTAAGGGAGTTTATCACTACCAAGCCAGCAATGCAAGAAATGCTAAAGGGACTGGTGTAAAAAGAAGAAATAAAAAGGGAAGGAGGAACACAGGCACAAAAAATAAAAATGGCTAGAAACAAGTAACTATCAATAATAACTTTAAATGTAAACAGACTAAATGCTCCAATCAAATGACACTGAGTGACTGAATGGATAAAAAGGCATGACCCATATATATGCTGACTACAAAAAACCCACCTCAGAACAAAGGACTCACATAGACTGAAAGTGATGGGATGAAAACATATCTTTCATGCACATGAAAATGAAAAAAAGATTGGGTAGCAATACTTATATCTGACAAAATAGACCTCAAAGTGAAGGCCATAACAAGAGATAAGGAAGGCCACTTCTTAATACTAAATGGATCGATACAACAAGAGGATATAACCCTGATAAACCTATATGCACCCAATGCAGGAGAACCCAAATACATTTTAAAAATTCATTACAATAGCTATTATTTGGAAACAACCCAAGTGCCCATCAGTAGCTGAATGTATAAAAAAAATCTGTGGGACATTTACACAATGAAATACTATGCAGCTGTCAAAAAGAGGAATCTCTTACCCTGTGGGAACATGGATGGACCTGGAGACTATTATTCTAAGTAAAATAAACCAATCTGAGAAAGGCAAATATCACATGATCTCACTTATTTGTGGAATCTAATGAACAAAATGAATTGACCAATAAAATAAGACCTGAAACATTGAGGCATGGAACAGACTGACATACCATTATGTGGGGTTGGGAGGATGTAAAGAAATAAACTAATAGAGGATCAGGAAGATGGCTGCCGATGGGAAGGCAGACTACAAGATAGTGTGTGAGTAAAAGAACAAAAGGAGAGTGTGTGGTCGCACAGAGAGTGTAAATTTGTGCATGAGGGACAGCTATACTCCAAGGGACTGTTGGGGATTGCTGGACTGGGTTCCCCTGACCCGGCAGCCTCCACTGCTGCTGAAATCTATCCCAGAGCAACTGGCTCTGCCGTGGACACTGTGCCATCTTGAAGGGGAGAGTGGCTGTTATCGGAAGCCTATGCATCCCAGAAATCTACAACAACAACACCCAGGGAACAGCTGTGAACCCAGAACACCAGATCTCAAGCAGTGTGAATACGCGAACTAGGATGAGCTCTGCAACTTCTCACGGAAAGGTCAGATTTCTCCTAGGAAAAGGTGACGTCTGCGATCCATGCAGGAGAGAGAAATGCACACAATGGGAACTAGAGGTTCCAGGAAAGTCAGCGCCCCACAAAATCCGGAGCCATTGGAGCTAGCGTGATTTTTGAATGTGGAAGGGGACCGGCAGGGCTGCTAACAGAAGGGAACTCTAAAAATCAACCCATAGCTGGACTGGGCACAAAAAGGCGGCCTGAAATTTTAACAGTGTGCCGGTGTCTTAGTGGCAGGGGGAAAAAAGACGTGCACAGAGAAGTTCACAGAAGTGCGCGCAGTGCCAGAGGGTAAAAGTTGAAAGTTCACACACTTAATCTGGCTCTTTTTTTCTCTTTAAATCTTTGTTTTTGATTACTAAGCCCAGTACATAAGATCACCCAATTGGGGACACTCTCATAGACTGCAGGGGAAAGTTGTTTTTGTGGAACCTGGGGATCAGAGCAGAGAGAAACAATCAGAGCACCAACTCTGGGGCATTCTATTCTCCCAAACCAGTATTAAGTGAGACAGGGAAAACAAAATATAAATACTGGCTAGAAAGGACTTATAGCCCAGAAGTCAATCCAAAAACACTGCTACCCAGGGGTTGAATCACCAATTGACTCTTGTGTAAACACAAATAAAGGAGTCTAAGAAACAAAGAAGTACTGCCTGCTGAAATCAGGACTGTGGTTTACAACACAGAGGAGCAGTGGAATGCAGGGATCCAATACTGTCCTGAATACCGGACAGGAAACAGGTGTGCCAAACAGAACAGTAGAGTGTTGTGGAACGAATGCGAGTGAATGACCACTGGAGTCCAGACCAAAATAAAATTTAAGGAGCCAACGACTGCTCTGCCTTTCTCCACGCAGGGAGTCCAGAGAGCAGCCCTGACCCTTTGTGCAGGACCGCTTTTAAACCCATTTACCATATCCTGTTTTTGCAGAGGAAGCAACCCAAGACAAAACAGTTTTTCCCAATCATTGTCAGGTCATGCTATTGACAACCATGTTATTTACAGGGTCATCCTGTTCTCCAGAAAGCTGACAGTGTTCTGTGTTCCATCTTGCAAGGCTCTTTTGTGAGTCAGCTGGGATTCACGCATGCTCAAAAATTCCCACTCTCTAACATTCCCCACTGGTTTTATGTACATGAGTCAAATCATTGACTCTTTTGGGTCATTGTTGGCGAGGGAGTTATATTGACCCATGAAGACTATAAGCTTGATAGAATTAATTCTCTGCTGAATAGAGTCAGTGGGCCTGTTTATAAGATAAGGGCCCGGAATGAGGGCCAGGACTAATCTTTAAAGGGTCTGAAGAGTCCTGGACTCTCTATTTTGCCTGGGCTGTCTTAAGCCAGGTGTGATGAAGCCACGTCGGGATCCTGTTGACCTTGACTGCCATGGAGGTGGTCCTTTCCAGGTGGGAGTCAGTCCTTGTGTGGCAAATTTCTTTACCCAAGCAGAGTCACCAGGTTGGAAAGGATGAACCTGATCAGACATGCTTCTGTACTGCTTTCTGGGTAGACTGTAAAGCCTGTAAGAACTTGAGCAAAGATTGGTTATGGATTTCAGCTTTTCTAGATTGGGTTTCCATGTAAGCTGGTGAGGTGGGTAGGTCAGGGTTTGGAAGAGTCACTAGAATCTATAGAGGCCCCACTGGTTTTAGGGCAGCCTCCCGGGCTGCTTCATCTGCAGCTCCGTTCCCTCTTGCTTCTGGGGAGTCCCCTTGTCTCACATAGGTAGAGATGGAAAGACTTAATTACATCTGGTAGTGCTAGTTGGCCCATCGTCCTTGCTCTGCTCATATCTGTCTAACTGCCTAATATATTACCTCAAGGATCCTGGCTCTGAATTCTTTTAGGGAAAATGGAGGTCAGTGGGATCTTCTGCTGAGGCGGGTCAGAGGTTTCTCTCAGAGCCAAGAGATCCTTGCTGTCTGTCAGAGGGACAATAAGGCCTGGGCACAGAAGGAGGTGGGCTTGTGACCTGGCAGAGACAAACTGTAACAAAAGGTCTGGTGGAAGGGAAAGAAAACGTTTCCGTTTTAATAACTTCAATTGAAATAGAATTTTTCTCCTCAAAATTACCCCCATATTTATCAAAAGAGCCAAATCAAGACTAATTTATCTATTGTATTTAAATTGGCCTGATTGTTTTCATAAACATAACAAGAATGGTAACTGACTACTTTTGCTAGAATTTCATGATTGAATCTTAATGTGCCCCGTAGGGCCAGGAAGCCAAGCCATCCAGCAGCCGTAAGGCCTGCCTTCAGTATCTGCTGAGTTAGGAGAAGTCCTCACCTATAGTGGCTCTACCTGGGCCCACACCCTATGCTTCAAGGCCTATCTCAACAGCCCTTCTACTCATCGCGGCTCAGAGTGGGGGTCCTGAAGAGACGCAGAGGCACCCTTATTGCTCCTCTTGTACTCTGACCAACTGCCAGTGATGGTAGGGTTTGGGCCTGATGCTCCAGCACCAGCTATTTTCAGGGCTACCAAGCAGGATACCAGGCTTTCTCCATGGCACTCTTATTGGCTTCAAGTCTTCAGAGTTCAGGCAGGACTCTTTAAAATATGATACTCCAGTCAAAGTTTCTGGTTAATAAAACTACTATTGGGAACCAGTCTTATTGAATTTATGCAAAGAAATGTATTGCCATGATTTATTTATTAAGTATTGCCAAATTTCAGAGGAATTGTATAGGAGAAAAATATACTGACCTGCTTTAAGATAGAATTTTCCTTGCCAGTCCTTTTTATGGACTTTCTAAAGTAATATTTTCTGAACAAACAGTAACTGTTAGATTTCTTTCATCAGTCCTTTCCTAAGCACTTTGGCATAACTATTTACCCTCTGTGTAGGGAGGCATAATGTAAATAATTTACTCTTCCTGGCTTACTGGCCTGTATCATTTTATTTCCTTTCAACATTTCTCTTCTTATTATTACATACACAGCCTTTTTAAATTTTACACTTCCAAATTAGCCTTCAAACCTTCTTTCTAAGTCCTTTAAAAATGCCTCAGACCTTCTACTCAGTATTCCTTATTCTTTGAAACCTCAATCCTTTAATGATTCCTAAAAAGCAAACAGCCAGAATTTCTTAGAATTATACTTATGACCACACTTTAAATGTACTTTTTCAAGAAAATATAACTAGACCTTCTGTGATACAACCAAGAGCAGGTAAAAATATTTCTTTTTGAGAGACAGATATTTTTAAAACTTAAACTAGTTGTAACATTAAATATTAACCTTCACCAATTTTAGCCATGCTTGTCAACTTCCCAGCTCCCTCTCCAATAACTGGGTTTATTCTTACTGTCTCGCCAATAAACATTCCTATGAGCAAACCCATGAAAGAGTGAAGTCCAAATTTCTTTATCGCTCCCTCTTTTGAAAAGGATTTTCTGCTCACGCTCCTGGGAAAGGTCACAGGTAATTTTGGCTGGTCAACCGACCGGCAACTGCTCTGCCTTTCTCCACGCAGGGAGTCCAGAGAGCAGCCCTGACCCTTTGTGCAGGACCACTTTTAAACTCATTTACCACATCCTGTTTTTGCAGAGGAAGCAACCCAAGACAAATCAGTTTCTCCCAATCAATGTCAGGGTCATGCAATTGATGACCATGTTATTTACAGGGTCATCCTGTTCTTCAGAAAGATGACAGTGCTCTGTGTTCTATCTTGCAAGGCTCTTTTGTGAGTCAGCTGGGATTCACGCATGCTCAAAAATTCCCACTCTCTAACAAAAGGAAGTGAATGACCTTCACTACTGCAAATTT
Organism: Eptesicus fuscus; assembly: GCF_027574615.1. Lineage (NCBI taxonomy): Eukaryota > Metazoa > Chordata > Mammalia > Chiroptera > Vespertilionidae > Eptesicus > Eptesicus fuscus. Next base: position 39,373,499 of record NC_072473.1, on the reverse strand, counting down.
TTATTTTTTCATCTTTAACTGAAGAAACTAATTTTTTCCCTGTTGATTTTGCATTTTTAATTATTACATTTTTATTTTCAACCAGTATTGTTACTATTACTATTTTACATTTTTTTAAAAAGTGTAATTTTATTTTCTCTTGATTTTATTTTGAATTAGTGTTCTACATTCTATTTTCATCTTTCCTTTAATATCATTTTACTCTATCGCAACTTTACCTTTATGCCAACACTCTCGTCCTCACTTTTCCCCTTTTGTTGTCCTGTTTCTTTTACTCTATTCCTCCTTTAGATTTTTCCTATTCCTTCTTTTTACCCCCTGTTAAAAATTCACCCTATTTATATATCTAATTTTCGATCCCCTGCTCTAAGTCCATATACATCTCTCTCTTCTCTTTCTTCACTATCCAAATTTTGTTCTCTCTCTGCCTTTTTTAGTTTGTTTGTTTTTGTTGTTGTTGTTGTTATTGTTTTATTGTTCTGTTTTTGTGTTTTGTTCCAGGTTTTTTTGTGTTATTTTGTTTTGTTTTGTCTAGCTTTGTTTTCTCTTTCTGTCCTATTGTTGTTTGCTTGATTGTTGATTAGATTGGTTATTGTTGTGCTTGTTTGTGAGGTTGTTGCCCTTTTTTGTGTTTTGTTTTTCTTTTTGTTTATTGTTTGCTTCTGTTTTACCTCTCCTCACTTGTTAGGTTGTTGTTTGTAGTTTGCATTCATCTCTGGGTTTTTGTTGTTTACATTTTTGGGGATTAGAGGTTATTCCATTAGAGTTTTCTCCCCATATAAATAGTTTTGACCCTATTTTATTCCTTCTTTTCTCTCTTACATTTTTTCCTTTTCTCAATATTTTTGCACTCCTTTTTTTTCTTATACCCTAATTATCTTTTCTCTGGTGGTCACCTTTATTTGAGGTTATTAGTATTGTAAATACATTGGTGTTCAGTGCCTTGTGCATTGTGCCTTGTTGTGTTGTATTATGTGCCTTTATCAATGTAGGAGAGAGAGAGCTACATAACAAGATACCCAAAAAAGAGATCCTGGGGAGACAAAGAAACAGCCCACATATGAAAGAAAAGCAGAAATCACCAGAAAAGGAACTAAAAAAAATGGAGGCCAGCAACCTGTCAAGAAAGAATTCAGAGAAATGGCCATAAGGTGGATGAAAAGAATGGAAGACAAATTCAACAATATGTGTAAGAACCAAGAGGAAATGAAGAAGAACCATGAAAAAATGAAAAATGACATCGCTGCTATGAAAAACTCAATAGAAAGCATCAACAGTAGACTAGAAGAAGCAGAGGACCGCATCAGTGAGCTAGAAGACCAGGTAGGAAAAAATACCCAAGCAGAGCAGCATCCAGAAAAAAAAATTAAAAAGCAGGAGGAGAACCTAAGGGAACTTTGGGACAACACAAAACAAAACAACAGCTGCATAATAGGGGTGCCAGAAGGAGAGGAAGCTGACCAAGGAATAGAAAACTTGTTTAAAGAAATAACAACAGAAAACTTCCTTGCTATCGGGAAATAAACTCACACAAATCCAAGAAGCTCATAGAGTCCCAAACAAAATGAACCCCAAAAGACAGATGCCAAGGCACATTATAATTAAATTGGCAATCATCAATGATGAAATAAGAATCTTAAAAGTGGCCAGAGAGAGACAGAAAGTTACCTACAAAGGATTCCCCCATCAGACTAGTGACTGAATTATCAACAGAAACACATCAGGCCAAAAGGAAACAGAATGAAATATGCAAAGTCATGCAAAGGAAGGGTCTAATTACAAGAACACTGTACCCAGCAAGGCTATCAATCAAAATTGAGGGGAAAATCAGGAGCTTCACAGACAAAAAAGGACTAAGGGAGTTTATCACCACCAAACCAGCAATGTAAGAAATGCTAAAGGGTCTGCTGTAAAAACAAGAAATAGGAAGTGAAGAAGGAACACAGGCATAAAGAATAAAAATGGCGACAAACAAGTACCTATCAATAATAACTTTAAATGAAAATGGATTAAATGCCCCAATCAAAAGACATATGATAGCCAAAACCAGTTTGGCTCAGTGGATAGAGTGTCAGCCTGCGGACTCAAGGGTCCCAGGTTCGATTCTGGTCAAGGACATGTACCTTGGTTGTGGGCACATCCCCAGTAGGGGGTGTGCAAGAGGCAGCTGATCGATGTTTCTCTCTCATCGATGTTTCTAACTCTCTATCCTTCTCTCTTCCTCTCTGTAAAAAATCAATAAAATATAAAAAAAGACATATGATAGCTGAGTGAATAAGAAAACATAATCCATATATCTGCTGTCTACAGGAGACCCACCTCAGAAAAAAGGATTCACACAGACTGATGGTGAAGGGATGGAAAAAGGTTTTTCAGGTTAATAGAAATGAAAAAAAAAAAAAGGCGGGGTACCAATGCTTATATCTGACAAATTAGATCTCAAAGTGAAGGACATAATGGCATAAGGAAGGCCACTTCATAATACTAAAGGGAGAAATCCAACAATAAGTAATAACTGTGGTAAACATATATGCACCCAATACAGAAGCACCCAAATACAAAAAAAAAAAAAATCCTTCTGGAGGCTATCAAGGGAGAGATTGACAGCAATACAGTCATAATAGGGGACTTCAATACACCACTATCACCATTAGATAAATCTTCTAAACAAAAAAATCAGCAAGGAAATATTAATCCTAAATGACTCATTAGATCAGATGGAATTAATTGACATCTTCAGAACATTTCACCCCAAAGCCACAGAATATACATTCTTCTCAAGTGCACATGGGTCATTTTAAAAGATAGATCATATATTGGGTCATAGGCAAAGTCTCTTCAAATTCAAGAATATAGAAATTATATCAAGCATCTAGAAATCACCTACAATAAAAACAATAATAAAAAATCAAACACCTGGAGACTACATAGCATGCTATTAAACAATGACTGGGTTACCAGAAAGATCAAAGAAGAAATAAAAAACATAATGACAACAAACAACAATGAAAACACAACAATCCAAAATCTATAGGACACAATAAAAGCAGTCATGAGAGGAAAAGTCAAAGCTGTGCAAGCCTACAGCAAAAAACAAGAAACAATGGTAATAAATTAGCTAACCCTACATCTCAAAGAGTTAGAAGGAGAGCAACAAGAAATGCCCAGCATAAACAGAAGGAAGGAAATAATAATGGTCAGAGTGGAAATAAATGAAATAGAGACAAAAAAAAACACAAAAGATCAACAAAACCAAGAGCTGGTTTTTTGAAAGGATAAACAAGATTGACGAACCTCTAGCCAGGCTCACCAGGAAGCAAAGAGAGAGACCCCAAATAAACAAAATCAGAAATGAAAGAGGTGAAATAACAACCGATCCCACAGAAATACAAACAATTATGAAAAAATACTATGAACAACTCTATTCCAACAAAATGGACAACCTAGATGAAATGGACATATTCCTAGAAAAATACAAGGTCCAAAAACTCAACCAAGAAGAATCAAAAAACCTGAATAGACCAATAACTACCAAAAAAATTGAAACAGTGATCAAAAATCTTCCAGCAAAGGACAGAAAAAGATGGTGGCTGGCAGGACAGAAGTGAGGGAGAGGAAGTGAGTGAGTGATTGGATGAAAGAAGAGTGTGTGGATGTTTGAAGTGTGTGTGAGAGTGAATAAGGGACAGTTAAATTCTGCAGGCACAGCAGCGGCTGGCAGACCAGGCTCTCTTGGACAAGGAGAGATCACCACCACTGTGGGCACTCCATGGACTGCAAGACTCTGGCACAGAGCTCACGCCATCTTGAAGGGGACAGCGGCCTTTTCTAGGAAATCATCAGCACCATCACCCAGACAGGACTTTGACACTGTCCACGACCGAGCAGCCACTACAGCCAAAACCCTGCTACCCCAGCCGCAGACCTGCAGACCCTGGGACCTCCACCTCCAAAGGTGCACTGTTCTGGCAGCAGTAAGTGCATCTTCCCCCCTCTACAGCAGCAGAACTCCTGGCACCACATTCGCTCATTTCTAGCATGCAGGCATCCAGGGCACACAGCTCTGTAGGCAGTGACTGGGAGCCACTGGGAGCCCCTGCTGGGTGTGATTCTGTACAGACAAGGGTGCACTGCCCTGCAGTAGAAATTCTGAATTCCCTCTTCCTGAATAACTGCCCATAGACACCCCAGCTGTGCAACTTCAGTGACAGGGCCCCTCAGAGTGCATCAGAGCTCTGCACCAGCAAACGCACTGCCACAGTCCCACGCATTTCCAACAGGCAGGCACCCTGAGCCCATCTATCCACAAGGCGCTTATGAGAGCTGCTGTGAGTCCTTGCTGGGTGTGATCTTGGACAAACAGGAATGCACTCCCCCCGGCAGTAGAAATTCTGAATTTGCTCATCCTGGATACCTGCCCACAGACACCCCAGCAACGTAACTTCAGTGCCAGGGCCCCTCAATGTGCATCAGAGCTCTGCGCCAGCAAACAAACGCACTGCCACAGTCCCGCGCATTTCCAACAGGCAGGCACCCTGAGCCCATCTATCCACAGGGCACTTGTGGGAGCTGCTGTGAGTCCTTGCTGGGTGTGATCTGGACAACCGGAACACACTCCCCCCTGGCAGTAGAAATTCTGAATTCATTCATCCTGGATACCTGCCCACAGATGCCTCAATTATGCTTCAGTGCCCCTTGCTGGCAAACACACCACAGGTGCCCCTGTGAGCCACCACTGGGAGTGTGCGCCTATCCACCACAGGTGCGGCAGCAAAAGCTGAGTCTGCCCACCCCACAACTACAGAACTCTGAACACCACAGTCACGCCTTTCCAGAGCGCAGGCCTCCTGAGACCCATCACCCCAACAGAAGGTTCCTGGGTTCCACTGTGGGTCCCTGCTGGGCACACAAGATTTCAATCAAGGGCACAAGACAGCAAAAACTGGGACACCCCCTCCATGGCTGCTGACTTCTAGACACCGCAGTAGTACCTTTCCAGCTAACAGGCCTACATAAAAAGGACCCAAATACCTCAAGTAGGGAGCTACACTAGATTACCAAGCCCAGGAGACCTGAGAGATCACACCAGTAGTACCATCCCCAGAAGAGCCTGGGTATCAAACCAATTGGACTTACAATTAAAACATTACAGCAAAACATGGGAAGGCAAAAAAAGCAATCCCCAAAGGAAAGAAAAAGAGGAATCACCAGAAAGAGAGTTCAATGAAATTGAGGCTAGAAGCATATCAGAGAAAGAATTCAGAGTAATGGTTATAAAGATGTTTAAATGGCTGGATGACAAATACACACAACCCAATGAGAATTATAAGGAGCTGAATAAGAATGTCACCAACATGAAAAGGAACCAAGAGGAGATGAAGAATGACATAGCTGCAATAAAGAACACAATGGAAGGCTTAAACAGCAGACTAGAAGAGGTTGAGGACCGCATCAGCTAATTAGAAGACAAGATAGGAAAAAACACACAAACACAGCAGCAACTGGAAAGAAGACTTAAAAAGCAAGAGGAGAACCTAAGGGAGCTTTGGGACAACACAAAATGAAACAACATTCGCATAATAAGGGTGCCAGAAGGAGAGGAAGAGAAGCAAGGAATAGAAAACCTGTTTGAAGAAATAATGACAGGAAAAGTTCCCTGATATTGGCAAGAAAAAAAAACTATGCAAGTCCAAGAAATGCATAGACTACCAAACAAGATGAACCCCAAAAGACTGACACCAAGACACATCATAATTAAACTGGCAAACACCAACAACAAAGTAAGAATCTTAAAGGCTGCCAGAGAGAGACAGAAAGTTACCTACAAGGGATCTCCTATGAGAATATCAACTGATTTCTCAACAGAGACACACCAGGCCAGAAGGGAATGGAATGAAATACACAAAGTGATGCAAAGCAAGGGACTGAATCCAAGAATACTATATTGAGCAAGGCTATCATTCAAAATTGAAGGTGGAATCAGGAGCTTCACAGACAAAAAAGGGCTAAGAGAGTTTATTAATACCAACAATGCAAGAAATGCTAAAGGGACAGCTGTAAAAAGAATAAACAGAAAGGCAAGAAGTACCACAAACAGTAAGAACAAAAATGACAACAAATAAGTACTTATCAATAATAACATTAAATTTAAATGGATTAAATGCACCAATCAAAAGACACAGGGTAGCTGAATGGATAAGAAAACATGACCCATATATTTTCTGTCTGCAAGAGACTCACCTCAGAACAAAGTATTCCCACAGACTGACAGTGAAGTGATGGAAAAACATTTTACATGCAAATGAAAAGGAGAAAAAAGCTGGGGTTGCGATACTAATATCTGATAAAATAGACCTCAAAGTAAAGGCCATAACAAGAGATAACAAAGGCCACTAAATAGTACTAAAGGGAGCAATTGAATAAGAAGATATGACTCTGATAAACATATATGCACCCAATACAGGAGCACACAAAAACATAAAACAACTTCTGGAAGACATGAAGGGAGAGATCGATAGCAATACAGTCATAGTAGGGGACTTTAATATCCCACTGACAACACTGGATAAATCCTCTAAACAAAAAAATCAGCAAAGAAACAGCAATCCTAAATGACTCGCTAGATCAGATGGACTTAATTGACATCTTTAGTACATTTCACCCCAAAGCTACACTATATACATTCTTCTGCACTGCACATGGAACATTTTCAAAGATAGACCACGTATTAGGACACAGGCAAAGTTTCTTCAAATTCAAGAAGATAGAAATCATAACAAGAATCTTCTCAGACCATAATGGCATAAAACTAGAAATCAACTACAATAAAAACAATGAAAAAAAATCAAACACTTGGATGCTAAATAGCATGCTAATAAACAATAATTGGGTTACCAAAGAGATCAAAGAAGAAATTAAAAGCATCCTGGAAAAAATGACAATGAAAACACAACAATCCAAAATCTATGGGACACAATGAAAACAGTCCTGAGAGGGAAGTTCATATCTAGACAGGCCTACCTCAAAAAACAAGAAAAAATGGTAATAAATTATCTAAACTTGCAACTTAATGAACTAGAAAGAAAGCAACAAGAAAAGCCCACAGTAACTGGAAGGAAGGAGATAATAAAGATAAGAGCAGAAATAAATGACATAGAGACCAGAAAAACAATACATAAAATCAATGAAACCAAGAGCTGGTTCTTTGAAAGGATAAATAAGATTGATGAACCTCTAACCAGGCTCACCAAGAAACAAAGAGAGAGGGCCCAAATAAACAAAATCAGAAATGAAAGAGGTGATGTAACAACTGACCCCACAGATATACAAAGGATTGTAAAAAATACTATGAACAACTCCACTCCCACAAACTAGACAACCTCAACAAAATGGACACATTCCTAGAAAAATACAGGCTTCCAAAACACAATCAGGAAGATTCAAAAAACCTGAATAGGCCGATAACTACTGAAGAAATTGAAACAGTAATCAAAAAGCTTCCAGCCCTGGACCAGATGGCTTCACAGGGGAGTTTTACCGAACATTCAAGGAAGAACTACATCCAATCCTTCTCAGACGATTCCAAAAAATTCAAGAGGAAGGCATACTTCCAAACTCTTTCTATGAAGCAAGCCAAAACCAGATAAAGTCACCACAAAGAAAGAGAATTACAGGCCAATATGCCTGATGAACATAGCTGCTAAAATCCTCAAAAAAATTCTAGCAAACCAGATCCAGCATTACATTAGAAAGATCATACACCATGACAAAGGGAGATTTATTCCAGGAATGCAAGGCTGGTAAATATCCACAAATCAATAAATGTGATACATCACATTTTGCTGAGAGACAAAAATCACATAATCATATCAATTGATGCAGAAAAGGCATTTGACAAAATCCAAAACCCTTTTCTGATAAAAATGCTTAGCAAAGTGGGAATAGAGGGATCATACCTAAACATAATAAAACCCTTATATGACAAACCTACAGCCAACATCATACTCAATGGGCAAAAACTAAAACCATTTCCACTAAGAACAGGAACAAGACAGGGATGCCCGCTTTCACCACTCCTGTTCAACATAGTACTGGAAATGCTAGCCATGGCAATCAGACAACAAGAAGAAATAAAGGGCATCCAAATTGGAAAAGAAGAAGTAAAACTGTCCCTATTCGCAGATGGCATGATACTCTACATAGAAAACCCTAAAGACACCATCAAAAAATTATTAGACTTAATAAATGAATTTGGCAATGTAGCAGGATACAAAATTAATTCCAAGAAATCTATGGCATTTCTATACACCAACAGTGAGCTTACAGAAAGAGAGACTAAGAAAAGAATCCGATTTACCATCGTACCAAAAGAATTAAGATACCTAGGAATAAACTTAACTAAGCAGGTAAAAGACCTCTACTCAAAAAACTACAGGACATTGAAAAAAGAGATAGAGGAAGACATAAATAGATGGAAGAGCATACCGTGTTCATGGATTGGTAGAATCAATATCATTAAAATGTCCATACTACCCCAAGCAATCTACAGATTCAATACACTCCCCATTAAAATACCAATGTAATCAGTATTTTACAGACCTAGAACGAACTCTTCAAAAATTCATCTGGAATAAAAAAAAGACCTCAAATAGCTGCAGCAATCCTGAGAAAGAAGTGCAACATGTGGGAAATCTCAATACCAGATATCAGGCTGTATTAAAAAGTCACTGTTCTCAAAACTGCCTGGTACTGGCATAATAACAGACCTACAGACCAATAGAATAGAATAGAATAGAGAACACAGAAATCTACGCAAAACATTATGCTCAATTAATATTTGACAAAGAGGCAAGAACATACAATGGAGTCAAGACAGACTCTTCAAGAAATGGTGTTGGGAAAATTGGACAGATACATGCAAAGAAATGAAACTGGACCACCAACTTACACCGTACACAAAAACAAACTCAAAATGGATAAAGGACTTAAACATAAGACTGGAAACCATAAAAATACTAGAGGAATCCACAGGCAGCAAAATATCAGACATATGCCAAAGGAACTTCTTCACTGATACTGCTCCTAGGGCAATGGAAACTAAAGAAAAAATAAACAAATGGGACTACATCAAAATAAAAAGCTTTTGCACAGCAATAGAAACCATCAACAAAAGAACAAGAAAGCCCACTGCATGGGAGAACATATTTGCCAATGTTATCTCCGATAAGGGTTTAATCTCCAACATTTACAGGGAACTCATACAACTTAATAAAAGGAAGATAAACAACCCAATCAAAAAAATGGGCAAAGGACCTAAATAGATACTTTTCCAAAGAGGACAGAAGGAAGGCCAAAAGACATATGAAAACATGCTCAAAGTCACTAATCATCCAAGAGATGCAAATCAAAATGACAATGAAGTACCATCTCACACTTGTGAGAATGGCTGTCATCAACAAATCAACAAATGACAAGTGCTGGCAAGGATGTGGAGAAAAAGGAACCCTCGTGCACTGCTGGTGGGAACGCAGACTGGTGCAGCCACTGTGTGTGTAAAAATGGAACTCCCATTTGACCCAGTAATCCCACTTCTAGGAACATATCCCAAGAAACTAGAAACACCAATCAGAAAGGATATATGCACCCCTATGTTCGTAGCAGCACAATTTACAATAGCTAAGATTTGGAAAGATTCTAAGTGCCCATCAGCAAATGAGTGGATTAGAAAATTATGGTACATCTACACAATGGAATACTACACTGCTTTAAAAAACAAGGAATTCTTACCATTTTCAGCTGCATGGATGGAACTGGAGAGCATTATGCTAAGCGAAATAAGCCAGTCAGTGAAAGAGAAATACCACACGATCTCATGCATTTATGGATAATAAAAAACATCATAACCTGATGAACAAAAATATTGATACAGAGGCAGAGAAGAATCGAACAGACTGTGAAATTACAGTGGGAAGGCTGGGGAGGAGGGAAGGAGGTAGCAGAGCAACCAAAGGACTTGAATGTATGCATGTAAGCATAACCAATGGACACAAGATACTGGGGGATGAGGGCACGTATGGGAGTGGGGTGGGGGGCAATGAGGGGATATGGACACATGTAATACCTTAATCAAAAAAAAAAATACGGGGAAAAAAATATTCCAGCTAGCAAAAGCCTTGCTCTGAATGGCTTTACAGGGGAATTCTACCAAACATTCAAAGAAGAACTAAAACCTATCCTCCTCAGACTATTCCAAAAAATTCAAGAGCAAGGCACACTTCCAAGCTCTTTCTATGAAGCCAGCATTACCCTAATCCCAAAATCAGACAAAAACACCACAAAAAAAAGAGAACTACAGGCCAATATCCTTGATGAACATAGATGCTAAAAGCCTCAACAAAATTCTAGTAAATCAGATTCAGCAATACATTAGAAAGATCATACACCATGACCAAGTGGGCTTTATACTGGGGATGGAAGGATGGTATAAAATCCACAATTCAATAAATGTGATACATCACATAAACAAACTGAGAGACAAAAAAAATCACATCCTACCTAATAAAAGAGTAATATGCAAATTGAACATAACTCCGCTACGCCCACCAGCCAATCAAGAGCAAATATGCAAATAACCCCAACCAAGATGGCTACAGCCTCAGAGAGCAGGAGGGAGGCTTGGGTTTCCCCAGTAACAAAGGAAGCCAAGCTTTCCCTGTGCCGTTGCAGGCCTAATCCTCCACTGAAAGCTACAAAGTTTCAATTATAGAAGGTAAACAAATCCAAACAGAAATGGTGGCAGCCAAGGAGCTGGAAAGAGCGGGAGGCTTGGGTTTCCCCTGGCAATGGAGGAAGCAAAGCTTCTGCAGCCCTGGCTGGCCCCGGCCTCTGCTTAAGGCTACAAAGTTTCAATTATAGAAGAACACAAACCCCAAAAGAAATGGCTGCCAGCCACAGAGCAAGCAGGAGGCTTGGCTCCACTCCAGGCTACAAAGTTTCAATTGTAGAAGGTAAATAAATTCCAGATACCAGGGCCTCGCCAGGGGGCGTGGCTGGCCTGCAAACCACCACAGGCCCTTCACACAGGCTGCCCCATACCCCAAGGGAACCCCCACCATGATCCGGGACACCCTTCAGGGAAAACCAGCTGGCCCCCACCATGCACCAGGCCTCTATCCTATCTAATAAAAGAGTAATATGCAGATTGACCATCACTCCAACACACAATATGGCTGCCCTCATGTGGTCAAAGATCCTGCCCCCATGTGGACACAAGATGGCCACCACAAGATGGCTAGCAGGGGAGGGCAGTTGGGAGGGACCAGGCCTGCAAGGGAGGGCAGTTGGGGGCAATCAAGCCTGCAGGGGAGGGCAGTTACGGGTGACCAGGCCAGCAGAGGAGGGAAGTTGGAGGTGACTGGGCCTGCAGGGAAGGGCAGTTGGGTGGGACCCAGGCCTGCAGGGGAGGGCAGTTAGGGGCAAAGACGTGTCAGAGGAGCAGTTAGGCATCAATCATGCTGGCAGGGGAGTGGTTAGGGGGTGATCAGGCTGGCAGGCAGAAGCGGTTAGGGGCACTCAGGAAGGCAGGCAGGCAATCAGTTGGGAGCCAGCAGTCCTGGATTGTGAGAGGAATATCCGACTGCCCGTTTAGGCCCAATCCTGGTGGGATCAGGCCTAAACGGGCAGTCGGACATCCGTTGAGGGGTCCCAGATTGGAGAGGGTGCAGGCTGGCCTGAGGGCCACCCCCCACCACTTCCCACTGTGCACAAATTTCATGCACCGGCCTCTAGTAATCATATAAATTGATGCAGAAAAAGCATTTGACAAAATCCAACACCCTTTCTTGATAAAAACGCTCAGCAAAGTGGGAATAGAGGGATCATACATCAACATAATAAAAGCCCTATATGACAAACCTACAGCCAACATCATACTCAATGGGCAAAAACTAAACTCATTTCCCCTATGAACGGGAACAAGACAAGGATGCCCACTTTCACCACTCCTGTTCAACACTGTATTAGAAGTACTTCCCATTGCGATCAGACAAGAAGAAGAAATAAAAGGCATCCAAATTGGAAAAGAAAAAGTAAAACTGTCCTTATTCGCAGATGACATGATACTATACATAGAAAATCCCAAAGACTCCATCAAAAAACTACTAGACCTAATAAATGAATTTGGCAATGTAGCAGGATACAAAATTAATGCCCAGAAATCTATGGCCTTTTTATACACCAATAATGAACTCACAGAAATAGAAATGAAAAACAATCCCATTTACCATTGCACCCAAAAAATTAAGATATCTAGGAATAAAATTAAGCAAGGAGATAAAGGACCTGTACTCAGAAAGTTTCAGGATGCTAAAAAAAAGAGATAGAGGAAGACATAAACAAATGGAAGAACATACCATGTTCATGGATTGGTAGAATCAACATAATTAAAACATCCATATTACCTAAGGTAATCTATATATTCAGTGCAATACCTATTAAAATACCAATGGCATATTTCAAAGATATAGAACAAACTCTACAAAAATTCATCTGGAATTTAAAAAAAAGACCCCGAATAGCCACAGCTATCCTGAGAAAGAAGAACAAAGTTGGAGGGAACACAATACCAGACATCAAACTATATTACCAAGCCACGGTTCTCAAAACTGCGTGGTGGCAGAAGAACAGACATATAGACCAAGGGAACAGAATAGAAGACCCAGAAATGGACCCAAGCCATTTTACTCAATTAATATTTGACAAAGGAGGCAAGAGCATACAATGGAGTCAAAACAGCGTCTTTAATAAATGGTGCTGGGAAATTTGGTCAGATACATGAAAAAAAAAAATGAAACTACATCATCAACTTAACACCATACCCAAAAACAAACTCAAAATGGCTAAAGGACTGGAATGTAAGACCAGAAACCATAAAAATCCTACAAGACTCCATAGGCAGCAAAATGGTAGCAATATCTTTACAGACACAGGTCCTAGGGCAAGTGAGACTAAGAAGAAAATAAACAAATGGGACTACATAAAAATAAAAAGCTTCTGCTGCAAAAGAAAAGAAAAGAAACCATCAACAAAACAACAAGAAAACCAACTGCAATTGAGAACATATTTGCCAATGTTCTCTCCGATAAGGGTTTAATTTCTAAAATTTACAGAGAAGTCATACAACTTAGCAAAAGGAAGATAAACAACCCAATCAAAAAATGGGCAAAAGACCTAAATAGACACTTTTCGAAAGAAGACATTCATAAAGCCAAGAGACATATGAAAACATGCTGAAAGTCACTAATCATCTGAGATATGCAAATCAAAACAACAATGAGGTACCTCCTCACACCTGTCAGAATGGCTATCATTAACAAATCAACAAATGACAAGTGCTGGAGAGGATGCTGAGAAAAAAGAACCCTTCTTCACTGATGGTGGGAATGCAGACTGGTGCAGCCATTGTGGAAAACAGTATGGTGTTTCCTCATAAATTTAAAAATGGAACTGCCATTTGTCCCAGTAATACCACTTCTAGGAATATATCCCAAGAAACTGGAAACACCAATCAGAAAGGATATATGCACCCCTATGTTCATAGCAGCACAATTTATAATAGGTAAGATTTGGAAACAGCCTAAATGCCCATCAGCAGATGAGTTGATTAGAAAACTATGGTACATCTATACAATGGAATATTACACTGCTATAAAAAAGAAGGACTTCTTACCATTTGCAGCTGCATGGATGGAACTGGAGAGCATTATGTTAAGTGAAATAAGCCAGGCAGTGAAAGAAAAAATACCACATGATCTCACTCATTTATGGATAATAAGAACATTATAACCTGATGAACAAAAAGATAGATACAGAGGCAGAGAAGCATTGAACAGACTGTCAAATTACAGCGGGAAGGCTGGGAGTGTTGGTGGAGGGTAAGTGATCAACCGAAGGACTTGTATACATGCATATAAGCATAACCAATGGAAACAAGACACTGGGGGTGTGGGTTGAGGGCATGTGAAGGGAGTAGGGGAGGCTGGGGGAAGGTCAATGGGATAAAAAGGAGACATATGTATTACTATTTGTAATACTTTAAACAATAAAAAAAGAGAGAGAAACCAAAAATCTTATATAATTGTATGCATAGCCCATGGACATAGGGTGGTAAAGACCTGGGATGGGGTGGGTAGCGGCTGGGAAGACGGGGATTAAGGGGTGTTAATGGGAGACATCTGTAATACTATCAATAAAAAAAAAATTACATTTAAAAAAAGCTGTGGTACATATATAAAATGGAATATTACTGGGCCATAAAAAATGAAATCTTACCACTTGCAATAGCATGGATAGTCCTAAAGGGTATTATGCTAAGTGAAATGTCAGTCAGAGAAAAGACAAATACCATATGATTTCACTTGTATGTGGAATCTAAAGAACAAAATTAATGAACAAAGAAAGAAGAAACAGACATGTAGACACAAAGAACAGATTTATGGTTGCCAGAGGGGAGGGGGAAGAGGGTTTGGGTGAAAAAGGTAAAGGGATTAAGTAGCACAAATTGGTAATTACAAAATAGGAAGGTATAAAGTACAGCATAGAGAATCAAGTCAATATTATTATAATAACTATGTATGGTTCCAGTTATGTACTCAAAATATCAGGGGAAACACTTTGTAAACTATGTGATTGTTTAACCACTATACTGTACAACTAAAACTAATACAAAAGAATATTGAATATAAAATGTAATTGAAAAATGAAAAAATAGACTTCATCTCAGATTGCCCCATCACCAGCTGCCCTGATTCTTAGGCATTTGGACTTGAACTGAATAACACTACTGGATTTCCCAAGTCTCCAGTTTGCATAAGGCAGATTGTTATACTCTTTAGACTCCTTAGAATTCATGCAGTCTTTGAATATCTGCTTCAGGAAGATAACAAAACTAGTGATTTGAGGAAATAGAAGAACCCAATGGGAGGAAGTTTCACACTTGCATTTGATACCTGGCACCCAGTATATATTGATAATAACCTCAAGTTTAATCAACTGGAAAAAACCCATTGGAATCAGAAATCTGCATCAAGTTTGAAGTGAGAAGGAAGAGATCTTCCCCTGGGATCCTGGATCAAATAATTTTTGACAAAGTTATTTGACTATTTTTTTTTTTACTTATTTAACTTTTTTTCAGACTGTCCAAAGTCATTGTGGCTTTGGGAAATAAATAGAAAAATTACCTAAAAAAATAAATAAGAGTCTTATGCCCCCACAATAAACAGAAATAATAATAATAATAACAATAACAATAGAAATAAAGTCTTGGGATGTTATTTTTCAGCATGATAGTTGTAGTTAATAACACTGTATTGCATATTTGATAATTGCTAAAAGAGATCTTAAATGTTCTCATCATAAGAAAAAAAATTTTAACCAATTGTTATGATGGATATTAACTAGACTTATTCTGGTGATCATTTCAAAATATATACAATAATTAAATCGTTATGTTGTATATCTGAAATTAATATAATGCTATATGTCAGTTACATCAAAAGAAGGAAGGAGAAAGATAATGGAGGAGGTATTTCAAATGATAAATAAACCTCAGCAACCTAGAATTCTGTACCCAGAAAAATTATCCTTCAAAAATGTAAGAGAGATTTTTCTCTTCATTTTCATTTTTGCTCAATCCCTCCCCACTCCCCACCCAAACTGATATCTGTCAGCCTGCTCTCTATCCATGAGTCTTTCTCTAATACAGTATACAGATGATGTATTGTGAAATTGTGTACCTTAAACCTGTATAATTTTCTCAACCAGTAAATAAATTCAATAAAAGGAGGGGGATTCAATCCTGGGGCATGGGGAAAAGAGTGTAAGAGAAATAAAGATTTTTAAAGAAAATCAAAAATTGAGGGAAATAACATCATATAAGAATAATACAACTCCTTAATATTTCCCCATAAATCTACAACTAGTAATACATCAATAACCCAACAAGGGTTCATCTGCTCAACACACTAAGATTCCTGAGAGATCCATACATCAGTACATCTGAAGGTAAGCATATTAGAATATTAAAGGGAGACAGGACAGGGTGAAGGACAGGGATGGTGCCCTCAAATGCCATATGGTAGTGGAGCAGGAGTTTATATGGGCCCCACACACCACTATTGAATGGAGGGGAAAGTGGGCAGCAGCAGCAGTGCTCAAGAACCTAACTCCTTCCTCTGAAGGTGGTGAAGTCTGGTAGCAACAGAATAAATGTGTTTATGGTCTCCCAGAGTGCCAGTGGCCATAGGAAACTAAGCAGCAATGTGGCAGGCCCCAAAACATGGAACCCCACACATACTCACCACATCCCTTCATGACATTGATGGTGCCATGAGACCCAGTTGACCCCAACACAGCGGGGACACCCACAACACTGGTTACCCAGGTGGTGACTTCCAAGATGACATCAATGCATCCCATCATGATCCCTGAAGCACCAGTAGCACAGGTAAAAGAAAACAAAGATTTGCACTATAGCATTGTCTACTAAAAAACAAAAGAAATACCTCAAATTATCAAACTGATGAATTGTTATAATAAAAATGGTACCGAAATAAGAAATGTGTTCACTACTTCAAATGCACAAGCATGGAAACTACCCATCAAGCACCATGAACACCAAGGTAACAAGGTAATGCAATAAGAAAATGAGAATTCAAAGTCATAAAATTTTGTAATCTGAATGATAGAGAATTCAAAATAGCAATCATTAATAAATTCAATAAGATACAAGAAAAGTCAGTAAGGCAGTTCAATGAACTCGGGAACTAAATTAATAACCAGGAGTACTCTATGAAGAGATTGAAACTAAAAAAGAACCAATCAAAATGGTGGAGTAAGTGGAAGCTACACTGACACACTTTCAGGACCAAACTGGAATTACAACTAAAATATAGAAAAACCATCCTGGATAATTAACTGAAGACTAGATGGAGAGAAGCCTTAAAAGATAAAGTGAAAACAGCATAGAGACTGGTATGAAGTACAGAGGCAAGAGAGGGCTGGCCAGGCTGCCACAGACAGCAACTGAAGTTCCAGAAGGATATCTCAGCTGTGGGGGATTCCCACTGAGAACTCTGAGGTCTAAACCCCAAGCTGGGCACCCAACCCAGAGCACCAGAACTGGAAAAGGTGCCTAAATAACATCTGGTTGTGAAAAACAGCCAGGTTTCTACCAGGGAAAGATGTCTGGGGATTCAGGCACACTCTTAAAGGCCCTACAGACAAAATTTGGTGTTCAGCCTCTCTCCTTGAGCTCCAGCAGAGGGAGGGCAGGGTGAAATAGAGCTGTGTGAGTAGAATCCATTGTGAGAGGCTATCGGTTTAGAGCTTGAAAGGAAGCCACCAAGGTTCCTGTCATGAGTCATTATCTCATACTGTAGAGGACATCTTTCTCAGGCAGACCTTTACCTCCTGGTAGCTTTACCTAAGATGGAAGCAATTACCCCACCCTGTAGGAATACCTCTTGCTTACCCTGTAGAAATTACACCTTGATGTGAAACATAAAAAGGAATAATTAATGACAACAAAAACATAAAGCTGGAGGAGAAAAAGGATGAAAATTTATAGGCAAATGAATATAAGATATATCAAAAGAAAAAACTATTTTATATATGAAACATTTTATACAAATTTTATGGAAACCATAAGACAAAAGTCCAGAGCTAGACTTTTAAAAATAAGAAAATTGAGAAAAACATCATATAAAACCACCAAACTAAAATAGCAGACAGAAACATAAGGGGAAAGAAGCAATGGAGATACAAAACAATCAGAAAACAAAAGATAAATGGTAGTAGTAAGTCCTCATATGTCAGTAATCACCCTAAGTTTAAATGGATTAAAGTTGCCAATCAAAAGGCATGAACTAGTTGGATTGATTTTTTAAAAAGACACAACTATATGCTGCCTTTAGGAGACACATCTCAGCTCCAAAGACAAAAATAGGCTCAAAGTGAAGGGGTGGAAGATAATAGGTCAAGCAAATAATTTCCAGAGAAAAGCAGGTGTAGCCATACTTATAACAGATAAAATAGATATCAAGACAAAAAAGGAAACAAGAGACAAAGATGGACATTCTATAATGATAAAAGGCACACTCCATAAATAAGACAAAATATTTATATATATATATATATATATATATATATATATATGCACCCAACTTAGGAGCACCAAAATATATTAAATCAATTATTAAGAGATCTAAAGGGGAAATAGACAGCAACACAATAATAGTAAGAGACTTTAACATCCCACTTACATCAATGGACAGATCATCCAGACAGAAAATCAATAAGATAACATCGGCCTGAAATGACACATTAGATCAAATAGCCTTGTTTGATATTTACAGAACTTTCCACTCCAAAACAACAGAATATACATTAGCAAATGTTACGGTAAATAACATTCTCAAAGATAGACCATATGTTAGGACACAAAACAAGTTTCTATAAATTTAGGATAGTTGAAATCATATTAAACATCTTTTCCAAACACAACAGTATAAAACTAGAAACCAACTATAAGAAGAGAACTGGAAAATTACAAATACGTGGAAATTAAACAACATGCTACTGAACAACTATTGGGTCAATGAAGAAATAAAAGAAGAAATAAAATGATACATACAGACAAATGAAAATATGATATACTAAAATCCTAGGAATGCAAGAATATTAATTGAGTGGTACTAAGATGGAAGATTATATCAATACAGACTTACCTCAAGAAATAAGAAAAATCTCAAACAATCTTACATTATACCTTAAGGAACAGGAAAAAGAAGAAAAAGATTAAGCCCAAAGTCAGTAAAAAGAAGGAAATATAACAAAGTAGAAATAAATGATATAGAGAATAAAAATACAATAGAAAAGAATGATGAAACAAAGAGCTGATTTCCTTGAAAAGACAAATAAATTGACAAACTTTTAGCTAGACTCACTAAGGAAAAAAAGAAAAGACAAATAAACAAAATCATAAATGAAAGAGATTTACAATGGATAACTGAAAAATACAAAGGTTTATAAATGAATATTATGAAAGGCTATAAAGCTCCAAATTGGACAATCTGGAAGAAATGAACAAATTCTTAGAATCATATAACCTTCCTAGACTGGATCATAAAGAATTTAAAAATCTGAATAAACTGATCACTAGAAAGGAAATTGAAACAGTAATCCAAAACTTGCTGAAGAACAAAAATCCATGACCAGATGACTTCACTAGTGAATTCTATTGAACATTCAAAAATTTAATACCTCCTCTCAAATACTTCCAAAAAGTTAAAAAGAAGGGAATGCTTTCTAACTCACATAAGGAGAACAAACATGCCCCTGATAGCAAAACCAGGCAAGGACAATGTGACCTAAAAAGAAATTGAACATAGATGCAAAAATCCAAAATACCATCAAATACAGTAGAACAATACATTAAAAGGATTATATGCCACTATCAAGCGGGATGCATTCCAGGGATGCTAGGATGGTTCAACATCTTTAAATCAATCAATATGATATACCACATTAACAAAATGAAGGATAAACATTATATGATGATCTCAATTGGCACCAGAAAAAAGCATTTCACAAGATACCACATCTGTTTATGATTTAAGGAAACCTTCAATAAAATGGCTGTAGATGGAAAGGACCTCAAAATAATGAAGGCCATATATGACAAACTCACAGCTAACATCACACTCAATGGTGAAAAACTGAAAGTTTTTCCTCTAAGAACTGAAACAAGGGAGAGAAGAAAATGGCAGCTGAATAGCCTGACATGTCATGCGCCTGCTCCAGGAGCCAGACTAGAAAGCAACTAAATTGGAGAGCATCCACCTGGAATTAACAAATTAGGCACAGCTGAGGAGACAATTTACAAGGAGGATGGGCAGAGGATGCCTGGAGAATGGTAGGGACAGGGATCTGAGCTGAAGATGGACACCCCGCCACCAGGCTGAGCGGGTGAGGAGGAAGCTGCATTGCACCAAAACCATGTCCCTTGCCGACAGGATAACACCAAACTGTGAAAAGGAAAAGCCACAGGTATGCTGGTGGCCAGGGAATCTAGACCTAAGACCACAGCCTAGAAAAGCTGGATCCCAAAAGGTGGCCTGAAAAGTGACCCGAACAGCATGGTGCCAGGAGGAGAGAAACCCACAGTTTTGTGGTTGTTTTGCTTTTGTTTTGACTTTGCTTTTATTCACTAAACCCAGAACATAGGACTTTTCAATTGCAAACACTCACCTGAGGCTGCTGTGCAGGTAGAGGCACAGGCTTGAGGTGCCTGAGGAGAGGCTGAGGAGGGAAGCAGGGCAGGGACACATGCCCAGAACTCCAGCATTGGGACATTTGTAACCTTCCAAACCTAAGCGGCCATATCTCCCCTGAAAAGCCAACCCCTCCCAGTAGCCTTAAGGCAGGTAACACAGCCGGCCACAGTCTGCCTGCATTTTGAGCTATACAAAGGAAACAAAAGCTCTGAATAGCCCCAAAGAGCCTTCAGTGACTGGGTTGGAAGAGGGGCCAGTCTGCCCCACTATTATTGGAACCACACTGTTAAAAACTCCAGGTTGCCAGCCAAAAACATTGGTCTCCATAAAAGGATCTCTGACCAACCAGGCGGGGGGGAGGGGGTGTTCTTTTTTAAAAAAATATATTTTATTGATTTTTTACAGAGAGGAAGAGAGAGGGATAGAGAGTTAGAAACATCGATCAGCTGCCTCTTGCACACCCCCTACTGGGGATGTGCCCGAAACCAAGATACATGCCCTTGACCGGAATCAAACCTGGGACCCTTGAGTCTGCAGGCTGACGCTCTATCCACTGAGCCAAACCAGTTTCAGCCCGGGAGCGGGGGGGGGGGAGGGTTCTTGATTAAAAATTTGGTCTATATTGTAATCGTTTTTTTTTCCAATTATTTTTATTAAGGTATTATATGTGCACATATATTACCATTGCCACCCCCCACCCCACTCCCATATATGCCCTCACCCCCCAGAGTTTTGCATCCGTTGGTTATGCTTATATGCATGCATACAAGTCCTTTGATTGATCTCTTATCTCCCCCACCTCTCCCTAACTTTCCCCTTGTAATTTGACAGTTTGTTTGATGCTTTACTGTCTCTGTATCTGTCTTTTTGTTCAAGTTTATAATGTTCTTTATTATCCATAAATGAGTGAGATCATGTGGTATTTTTCTTTCATTGACTGGCTTATTTCACTTAACATAATGTTCTCCAATTCCATCCAGGTTGCTGCAAATGATGAGAATTCCTTCTTTTTTATGGCAGCATAGTATTCCATTGTGTAGATGTACCACAGTTTTCTGATCCAGTCATCTGCTCACGGGCACCTAGGCTGTTTCCAAATCTTAGCTATGGTGAATTGTGCTGCTATGAACATAGGGGTGCATATATCCTTTCTGATTGGTGTTTCTAGTTTCTTCGGATATATTCCCAGGAGTGGGATTACTGGGTCAAATGGGAGTTCCATTTTCAGTTTTTTGAGGAAACTCCATACTGTTCTCCACAGTGGCTGCACCAGTCTGCGTTCCCACCAGCAGTGCACGAGGGTTTCTTTTTCTCCGCATCCTCGCCAACACTTGTCCTTTGTTGATTTGTTGATGATAGCCATTCTGACAGGTGTGAGATGGTACCGCATTGTTGTTTTGATTTGCATCTCTCGGATAATTAGTGATGTTGAGCATGTTTTCATGTGTCTCTTGGCCTTCCTTCTCTCTTCTTTTGAAAAGATTCTATGTAGGTCTGTTGCCCATTTTTTTATTGGATTATTTATCTTCCTTTTATTAAGTTGTATAAGCTGCCTGTAGATGTTGGAGATTAAACCTTTATCAGTGATGCCATTTGCAAATATGTTCTCCCATGCAGTAGGCCTTCTTGTTGTTTTGTTGATTGTTTCTTTTGCTGTGAAAAAGCTTTTTATTTTGATTTGTTAATTTTCTCTTTAGCTTCCATTGCCCTAGGGGCAGTGTCAGTGAAGAATTTCTTTTGGCATATGTCTGAGATTTTGCTGCCTGTGGATTGCTCTAGTATTTTTATGGTTTCCCGTCTTATGTTTAAGTCCTCTATCCATTTTAAGTTTATTTTTGTGTATGGCGTAAGTTGGTGATCAAGCTTCATTTTTTTGCATGTATCTGTCCAATTTTCCCAACACCATTTATTGAAGAAACTGTCTTGACTCCATTGTATGTTCATGCCTCCTTTGTCAAATATTAATTGAGCATAGTGGTTTGGGTCGATATATGGATTCTCTATTCTGTTCAATTGATCTATATGTCTGTTCTTGTGCCAGTACCAGGCTGTTTTGAGAACAGTGGCTTTGTAATACAGCTTGAAATCTGGTATTGAGATCCCTCCTACTTTATTCTTCTTTCTCAGGATTGCTGTGGCTATTCGGGGTCTTTTTTTATTCCAGATGAATTTTTGGAGAGTTCTTTCAAGGTCTGTGAAATATGCCATTGGTATTTTAATGGGGAGTACATTGAATCTATAGATTGCTTTGGGTAGTATGGACATTTTAATGATGTTGATTCTACCAATCCATGAACATGGTATGTTCTTCCATCTGTTTACGTCTTCCTCTATCTCTTTTTTCAGTGTCCTGTAGTTTTCCGTGTATAGGTCTTTTACCTCCTTAGTTAAGTTTATTCCTAGGTATCTTAATTTTTTGGTGTGATGGTAAATGGGATTGCCTTTTTAGTCTCACTGTCTGTACGTTCACTATTGGTGTATAGGAAGGCCATAGATTTCTTGGCGTTAATTTTGTATCCTGCTACATTGCCGAATTCATTTATTAAGTCTATTAGTTTTTTGACGGAGTCTTTCAGATTTTTTATGTACAATATCATGTCGTCTGCAAATAAAGACAGCTTTACTTGTTCTTTTCCAATTTGGATGCCTATTATTTATTCTTCTTGTCTAATTGCAATGGCTAATACTTCCAGTACTATGTCAAACAGGAGTGGTGAGAGTGGGCATCCCTGTCTTGTTCCTGTTCTTAGGGGAAATGTTTTTAGTTTTGTCCATTGAGTATCATGTTTGCTGTGGGTTTATCATATATAGCTTTTATTATGTTGAGGTATGAGCCTTCTATTCCCACCTTGTTGAGAGTTTTTATCAAGAAAGGGTGTTGGATTTTGTCAAATGCTTTTTCTGCATCAATTGATATGACTATGTGATTTTTATCTCTCAACTTGTTTATGTGGTGTATCATGTTTATTGATTTGCAGATATTGTACCATCCTTGCATTCCTGGGATAAATTCTACTTGGTCATGGTGTATGATCTCTCTGATGTACTGCTGGAGCCAATTTGCTAGAATTTTGTTGAGGATTTTGGCATCTATGTTCATGAGGGATATTGGTCTGTAATTCTCTTTCATTGTGTTGTCTTTATCTGGTTTTGGTATTAGGGTGATGCTGGCTTCATAGAAGGAGCTTAGAAGTGTTCCTTCCTCTTGAATTTTTTGGAATAGTCTGAGGAGGATAGGTTTTAGTTCTTCCTTGAATGTTTGGTAAAACTCTCCTGTGAAGCCATCAGGCCCCGGGCTTCTGTTTGCCGGAAGCTTTTTGATAACTGCTTCAATTTCATCCATAGTTATTGGCCTATTGAGCTCTTTAGATTCTTCTTGATTGATTTTTGGAAGGTGATATTTTTCTAGGAATATGTCCATTTCCTCCAGGTTGTCCAGTTTGTTGGAATAGAGTTGTTCATAGTATTTTGTAACAATCCTTTGTATCTCAGTGGGGTCTGTTGTTATTTCACCTCTTTCATTTCTGATTTTGTTTATTTGGGTCCTCCCTCTTTGCTTCTTGGTGAGCCTGGCTAGAGGTCCATCAATCTTGTTTATCCTTTCCAAGAACCAGCTCTTGGTTTTGTTGATCTTTTGTATTGTTTCTTTGGTCTCTATGTCATTTATCTCCGCTCTGATCTTTGTTATTTCCTTCCTTCTGGTTACACTAGGCTTTTCTTGCTGCTCTTTTTCTAGCTCTTTGACTTGTAGGGTTAAGTAATTTATTACCATTGTTTCTTGTTTTTTGCAATAGGCTTGTAGAGCTATGAACTTCCCTCTCAAGACTGCTTTCGCTGTGTCCCATAGATTTTGGATTGTTGTGTATTCATTGTCATTTGTTGCCATGATGTTTTTTATTTCTTCCTTGATCTCTCTGGTGACCCAGTCCTTGTTTAATAGCATGCTGTTTAGTCTCCATGTGTTTGATTTCTTTGGATTGTATTTATTGTAGTTGATTTCAAGTTTTATGCCACTGTGATCTGAGAATATGCTTGATATAATTTCTATCTCCTTGAATTTGAAGAGACTTTGCCTGTGACCCAGAATATGGTCTATCTTTGAAAATGACCCATGTGCACTTGAGAAGAATGTATATTCTGTGGCTTTGGGGTGAAATGTTCTGAAGATGTCAATTAATTCCATCTGGTCTAGTGATTCATTTAGGATTGCTGTTTCTTTGCTGATTTTTTGTTTAGAGGATTTGTCCAGTGGTGATAGTGGGGTATTAAAATCTCCTACTATGATTGTATTGCTATTAATCTCTCCCTTGAAATCCTCCAGGAGTTTTTTTATGTATTTGGGTGCTCCTATATTGGGAGCATATATGTTTACCAGAATTATTTCTTCTTGTTGGATTTATCCCTTTAGTATTATGAAGTGGCCTTCTTTATCTCTTGTTATGGCATTTACTTTGAGGTCTATTTTGTCAGATATAAGTATTGCTACCCCAGCTTTTTTTTCATTTCCATTTGCCTGAAAGATATTTTTCCATCCCTTCACTTTCAATCTGTGTGAGTCTCTTGTTCTGAGGTGGCTCTCTTGTAGACAGCATATATATGGGTCGTGTTTTTTTATCCATTCAGCTACTCGATATCTTTTGATTGGAGCATTTAGTCCGTTTATATTTAAAGTTATTACTGAAAGGTATTTGTTTGTAGTCATATCTATTTTTGTGTCTGTATTCCTGCTTACCTGTTTATTTCTTCTTTTTACAGTATTCCCTTTAGCAATTCTTGCATTGCTGGTTTGGTGGTGATAAACTCCTTGAGCCTTTTTTTGTCTGCAAAGCTCCTGATTTCCCCTTCAATTTTGATTGATAGTCTTGCTGTATATAGTATTCTTGGATTCAGTCCTTTGCTTTGCAACACTTTGTATACCTCCTTCCATTCACTTCTAGCTTGTTGTGTTTCTGTTGAGTAATCATTTGACAATCTGATGGGTGTTCCTTTGTAGGTAACTCTCTGTGTCTCTCTTGCCGCCTTTAAGATTCTCTCTTTATCATTGATATTTGCCATTGAAATTATGACATGTCTTGGTGTGGGTCTTTTGGGGTTGATCTTGCTTGGGACTCTCTGTACTTTTGTAACTTTTATCTTTCCCATATCCGGGAAGTTTTCTGTCATTATTTCTTCAAATAGATTTTCTAATCCCTGCTGCTCTTCTTGTCCTTCTGGAAGCCCTATTACATGCATGTTACTTCGTTTCATGTTGTCCCAAAGCTCCCTTAGGCTTTCCTCCTGCTTTTTAATTCTTTTCTCCAATTGCTGTTCAGATTGAGCTTTTTTCTGTACCTGATCTTCTAACTCACTAATTCGGTCCTCTGCTTCTTGTAGTCTACTGTTGAAACTTTCCATGGTGTTTTTGATTGTAGCTATATCACTTTTCATTTCTTCCTGATTCTTGCATAAGTTGTTGATTTTCTCATCCATCCGATGTATAAATTCCACGACCATTACTCTAAACTCCTTTTCGGTCATGTTGCAAGCTTCAATTTCACTGATTTCCTTTCTTGGCGACTCCACATTTTCTTTCCTCTGTGAGTTATTTCGTTTCCCCATTCTGGCTATCACCAGAAAGCTCAAGCTTCTGTTTGCGTGGACCTGGGCCGTGTGCTGTGGGGACTTCGCTCCACCCGAGTTTCACTGAAGTGCTCTGACACTAGAACGTGTGGCTGCCTTTGGTTGGTGGGAACCAGACTTGCCCAGGGTTAGTGTCCCCAGTGTTCCGTGTGGTCTCGTGTGCACACTTAGAATCAGGGGCCCTGTCTGCACCACACTGTTGGTATGTGCCGAAAATGAGATCCTTAGCATGTGACAGGAGTCAGAGTTTCCCTGTTTCTGCACCAAGACTCGCGTGTCAGAGTCTCTGTTGCCTTGTGCGGTCTCTCGTTGAGAATCAGGGTCCCTGTGTGTGCATGCACCAACAATTGGGGTCGCTGGCCCTTAGTGTGAATGCGCTGTGAGTCAGAGATCCCAGGCAGCTGTGTCAGGCTTGCCAAATTCCCTGAAGTGGAGCTGCGTCCTGTGTGTGCTCTCTCTACTGAGCCAAACCGGCTAGGGCGCACACTCTTAATTTCCTGAAGGTAAGCTGGCTCCGTGCACTCTCCCGGAGTCCTGGAAGGGTGGCGGAGTCCATCCTGCATGCCAAATTCACCAAAGGGGAAGCCCCTCTGTGCAAGCACTAAGATTCCCCGAAAGGGGAGCTGTGACCCGCAAGCCAAATTCCCCCAAATTCTCCGAAGGGGAGCCCTGTGTGCGCACTGACAGATTTCCCCAACAGGGAGCTGCTTCTGTCCTGCGCGCGCCAAATTCCCTGAGGGGGAGCGAGTCCCAGTGCAAAGTTCTGCGGCTAGGGCAAGGGGCGGGTCTATCAGTTACAATGGCGCTATCTGCGTGCCTGCGGGAAGGGGGATAGGCTCTTTGACTCACGGAATTCTGCCGGGAAGTCTGGATTCTTGTTGTTTGTTGGTCTGAAGCTGTGATAGCAGTTCTCTGTCCCCAGTGGCTGCAGGGTCCTGGTTTGTGTCAGAAGCCAGGATCCGAGTCTCAGGCAGCTCTGTTTCTCAAGATGGCATGGTCTCCGCGTCCGCACCAGCCGCAGAGATGTGTCCGCTTTTTGCGCGGGGCTCCGCTGTCTAGGACTGCCCGGTTAGGCAGCCCCTTGGAAGACCTGCAGAATCTAACTGACCCTAGCTCATACACACACACACCACACACATCTACACTCTCCTCTATGGGTTCCTCACTCACACTCTCTCTCTCCCTACCTTCCTGCCGGTCGCCATCTTCTTTCTCCTCTCTGCTTTTGTTTTTTTTAATAAAAGGAAATTCACTTCTTAGATCATCGTTGAATTTGCATCCTCTTTTCTTTCTCATTATGTTAAAAATCTAAAAAAAATAATTTAAAATTATATTATAAATTATTATATACATATTACTTAAAAACACAGTAAGTAGGTACATAATTACATGAACATATTTTATTGTTAGTTGATAAATTAAATTAATTTGATTGTTATAAAGTAACTATATTTTAAAAATTATTTTAATCCTATATTTCTTTCTAAATAATAACAATACTAACTTGTATTATTTTTCCTCTGAATTTGCCGTAACGTAAGTCGTAAGTGTCACTTTCAAGGCTGGCGCTAGACTTTTTGCCACCACTATAAAATATAAATAATATGAGTACTGTCTGCTAAATTCAAGAAAATTTATGTATTTATGAAATAAATAAATAAATTACTTACCTAAATTATCTGAATAGCTGATTTGTAATGACATCACTTGTTTAACTAGCTTACTAGCACGCAGTACGATGTGTATCATCTGAGAGACAGTTACAAAATGTTTTCGTCGTTGCCAATGCCAAAAAATGCCATTGTTCATTAAGTCCAAACAATGGTGGTCGAATTCTAACAACTGATCAACAATGCGAACTTTGATAAGCAGTTCTCGATAATCAGTTCTCAATAATTATTTGTTATTATTATAGTTTAACATTATAAAATTAACAAAAATAATATAAAACTCATATCCTAGCTAAATAGCCACATGGCCGCCGAAAACCGTATATTCCCTTCCCGTTCTCCCTAGTTTGTCGTGCATTCTTTCCAAAAATCAGGACTTTTTTAAAATGCCGCAGGACGCGGGACAAATTGTTAAAAATCGGGACTGTCCCGCCAAAAGCGGGACGTCTGGTCACCTTAATCTTGGGCTACTCACGGAGTAGTAGCTCTTGGTCAGGGAAAAAAATATCCATCTGATTCCCGAAAAGCCAAACAGCACTACCCCCACCTAAAGCCCTGTCAAAACGAGATACTTGAGTGACTAAGATTGACAGCTGGCAGACAGGTAAAGCAAGCAAATTGGTCCTGTCTGCTTGCATCCAAGACTGTGCAGACAGACACAAGCAGAGGAGAGGTGGATCACTTGGAGCTTCAACATGGTGCTAAAAGCCAAAGACAGTGCCTGACAGTGGTCAGCACCTAACTACCTAACAGGAAGCCCAAAATTGGCAGACAGAACAGAAGAGTGGTGTCCCAAGTAGATCCCGGGAAAGGAACTAGGTGTTTATCTAAGGCAGTGATGGGCAACCTTTTGAGCTTGGTGTGTCAAACTTCGACAAAAAACTGAGCATAACTCGGGTAGTGTCACTTTGAGGAAAAAACTAACTCCAAGACTCTAGTCGCAAATGTTTCATCCTCAGGAGCAACAAATGTTTCATTCTCGGCATGCGGCCGCGTGTCATCAGATATGGCTACGCGTGTCAGTGCTGACATGCGTGTCATAGGTTCACCATCACTGATCTAAGGCGTCCCTTGAGATAAACTTTAACCGTGCAGGTGTTGGGACATTCAAGTAGTTGCTAGCGAAGAGGCTACTCTATGCAAGCAGGACCAAGGGCAGGCCTAGGACCGAAAAGACCAGAAGCTTTAATTTCAATTTTAAGCCTATGCAAAATGATTCAACTAACTGCCAGAGGAATTACACCACATGAAACATATGCAGTTGCAACTCACACAGCACTTTATTACTCACACAAGTTCCTGATGCTGCGGGTACAGGCTTAACAGGATCCCGGTGGCACTATCCTCTGGGGTCTGGCAGCTGGTCTGTTCTGGTCCAGATGCAGGGGGGCAGCGTTCCTCACCCGAGAGCTCAGACAAGTCTCGATCAGGAGGTACTAGCCGTTCTTCTGTCGTCGGGCAGGGAAAGGAGAGTGGAGCGGCATTGCTTGCCGGATTGACAAAAGGTTGTGCCTTTGTGGCTGTCTCGACAGGTGAACACCATTAACTGGCCAGGACCTATTTTTAAAGCCTGTTTCATACCCGTAGCAGTTCAGGTGGCTATCAATGAATTACGTCAATGCACACATGTTAATCTCAAACAGGGTAAGGGGCTACATGTGGTTATCTACAGAGAGTACATCATTCACACAAATGGTTATCTTAGCAAGTAACTCTGAGTCAGTAACTGAAATTCAAATCCTTATCTATGGAGTATACACGCTTCAGGGCAATGGGGAATGTGTCCTTAATATCACACTTTAAGTTTCAAGAAAGTTAACTTAAATATTTTAAAACCTTTTTAGCATTTTAGGCATTTTTAAAGCATTTTTAAACATTTCTATATATTACTAAACCAGGCCCCATGGAACATTAAAACCCAACCTGAAGCAAACAACACTTCACTTTTTTTTTAGTATTACTTTTTCTATTTTATTTTTTTCACCTTTTTTCTTCCTTGCTTCTCCCTTTTTCATCCTGTTTTTCTTCTCCTTTCCCCGCCTCAGTTTTTCTCTTTCTTTTCTTTTTAATCCTTTTTAAAAATTGATCTTCTGGCTGTCTCTGGCACACCCCACACTGAGGATTGAGCCCACAACCCGAGCATGTGCCCCAACTGGGAATCAAAATATGACCTCGTTCATGTGTCGATACTCAACCACTGAGCCATGCTGGCTGGACTGCAGATCTTAAAATATTCTCCAATAACAAAGTATATGGGGACCACATCAAAATAAAAAGCTTCTGCACAGCAAAAGAAACATTGACAAAATAACAGGAGAGCCTGCTACATGGGAGAACATATTTGCCAATGATACATCCAATAAAGGATTAATCTCCTAAATATATAGGGAACTCATACAACTTAACAAAAGGAAGACAAATAATCTAATTTTAAAATGGCCAAAGGACCTAAATAGATATTTCTCCAAAATGGATATACAGAAGGCCAAGAGGCACATGAAAAATGCTCAAAGTCACTAATCATCTGAGAGATGCAAATCAAAACAGCAATGAGGTACCACCTCACACTTATTTGTTGGCTATCATCAACAAATCAACAAACAACAAGTGTTGGCAAGGATGTGGAGAAAAGGGAACCCTTGTATACTACTGGTGGGAATGCAGACTGGTGCAGCCACTTGTGAAAAACAGTATGGAATTTCTTCAAAAAATTAAAAATGGAACTTCCATTTGACCCAGTAATCCCACTTCTAGGGATATATTCTAAGAAATCAGAAACACCAATCAAAAAGAATATATGCACTCCTATGTTCATAGCAGCACAATTACAATACCTAAGATTTGGAAACTGCCTAAGTGCCCATAAGCAGATGAGTGGATAAAAAACTGTGGTACATTTACACAATGGCATACTACACGGTAATAAAAAAGAACTCTTACCATTTGCAACAGCATGGATAGGCCTGGAGAGTATTATGCTAAGCAAAGTAAGCCAGTCAGCGAAAGATAAGTATCACATGATCTTACTCATATGTGGAATCTAATTAACAACATAGCTGATATACAAAAATAGATCCAGAGACATAGAAGCATCAAACAGACTGCCGAACCTCAGAGGGAAGGCAGGGGTGGGTGGGTGGGAAGAGATCAACCAAAGAACTTGTATGCATGTATGCATAACCCATGTTCACTGACAACAGTGTTATAAAGGCCTGGGGTGGGGAGTGGGGGTAGGCTAGAAGGGCTCAATGGGGAAGGGGAAGGGGACATATGTAATACTTCCAACAATAAAGATTTTCTTTAAATTTTAAAAAAGAAAGAAATAATGGAAGATCATCCAATAAAAATTAAAAATAAAAAACAAAGTAGATGTTTGACAGAACCTTAAAGCCAATGAAGAGGCTGAGGCATAAGAAATAAGAGCTTTCCTGCTGGAAAGGACGCAAAATGTACCAGACAACAGGACTGCCATTGTGATGCTTTCCCACAAATGTAAAGTAGGCAAAGGATGGGAACTGCTCAGGTTAGCTCTACATCTACATAGAAACCAAACCTGTGCTGCTTCCATCTTTTCAAAAGTGACTAATGTGGTTTCCCATCCTTCCTTTTGGACTCGGTGTTCTGTCCCCAAGGAGACTCCTGTGAATCCAGGCCATAGTGATAATTGCCTGAAATTGTGCACTAATGGCCTGAAACCCTGAGGATGTTTATTAAGTTATCTCTGTCATGCTCTTAAAGTTGGGTTTCAGAACAAACGTATTAAAGAGCAAATACAGGCTGGCAGCTAATTTTGTTCCTTGAACCACTTGGATATATGAATGTGTTAAATATAAACTTGTATACATATAAAGTTTATTTTATCCAAAAAATTGATATTGTTTATTGATATGTTCTTATTATTATAGTCTCTGTTGACATATTCATATATATAATTTCCTTTTCCCTTCTCTTACTACATTTCCCTTTCTCTTTTCTCTTTTTTCATTAGTCAATATTTTCCCTCTCTTTTCTTGCTCTTACTTCTACTAATTTTTTAAATTAGTTTTACTTCCTAATTTCAGTCCTATCTGCTCTCTCCACTATTCTCCTTTTCAATCAATCAATCAATCAATCAATAAATACTTTAAATTTATTTTTTTCTTCTTATCCACTCATTCTCATTCGCCCTCCTCTATACTAAATCGTGGTCCTTCTCCTATTCATTCAACTTCTTAAACTTATTTTCTGTAATTAAGCTTTGCCTCTACAGATTCTGCCACCCCCTTTTTTCTGGGTGTTTTCTGTTTGCACTTTTTCATTTATTTGTTGGTTTGTTGTGTTTTCTCCCCAAATTCTTAATTCTCTTTTGTTGTTTTTTTCTTTTTCTTTTATTCTTTCTCACTATCATTTTGCTCTCTTTTCTCTCTCCTAATTCTCTTTTTTCTGGTGGTCACTTTATTGGGGTTATAGGTGTCTCATATACATCTGTGTTCTGTTCTTTTAGTGTTGTGTCTTGTAGTGTTCCATTTCATGCTGTTCGGTCAGCACCTCCACAGTGGTTGGCACAATGTGGTAGGGAATAAGCCACATAACAAGACACCCTGCAAGGAGATTCTATCCATGAACAGGACAATAACATTCAAGACCCAACTACATCAAGAGAACCCAAATATCTCAAATAGTGGGCATACCTAGAGTACCTAGCCCAGAAGATCTGAAAGACTGCATTACTGTGTCCCACAAAACATCTGTTACATAAGGCCAACCCAAAAAATCTGGGTGGCAGAGCAGTTTGATCTAATACATAGACACAAATACAAAGAAAGGGCAAAAATGGGGAGATAGGAAAACAACCCACAAATGAAAGAAAAGGAGGAATTACCAGAAAAGGAACTAAATGAAATGGAGGCGAGTAATTTGTCAGCGAAAGAATTCAGAATAATGGTGGTAAGGATGCTCAACTGTCAGCATGAAAAATACATGTAACTCAAGGAGAATTATAAGGAGCTGACTGAGAAATACACCAACATAAATCAGAATCAACAGGAAATAAAGAATGGCATAGCTTCAATAAAGAACATCATGGAAGGTTTCAACAATAGACAGTAGACAAGAAGCTGAGAACCCAATTAGTGAGTTAGAAGACAAGGTAGGAAAAAAAAAACCATCCAATCAGAGAAGCAACTGGAAAAAAATTAAAAGCAGGAGAAGAGTCTAAGAGAACTTTGGGACAACATGAAACCAAAGAACATACGCATAACAGGGGTGCTAGAAGGAGAGGAAGCTGAACAAGGAATAGAAAATCTGTTTGAAGAAATAATGACGGAAAATGTCCCTGACTATGGGAAGGAAAAAAGTCACACATGTCCAAGAAGTACAGAAAGTCCCAATCAAGATGAACCTAAACAGACCCACACCAAGATACAGTATAATTAAACTTGCAAATGTTAAAGACAAAGAAAGAATCTTAAAGGCTGCAAGAGAGAGACAGAAAATTACCTACGAGGGATCTCCCATCCTATCTAATAAGGAAGGAATGTGCTAATTGACCATCATGCCCTCATAAAATGGCAGCACTCACAGCCAATAAGGAGGAAATATGCTAATTGACTGACACACTCTCAAAGATGGTGGCGCCCACAGCCACAAAATGGCAGCGCCTACTTCTGGAGTCCCCTAGTCCCTTCAGTCCCCCAGCCGCCCAGGGCTGCCCAAGGCTCAGGTAACCAGGGCTGGCCGAGGCTTGTGCTGCTGGCAGTGGCAACAGCAGAGGTATAATGGGGGCGCCGCCTTCCCCTGATCACTGGGTCACCTCCCGCCCCTGAGGGCTCCCGGACTGTGAGAGGGGGCAGGCCGGGCTGAGGGACCCCCACCCTCCAGTGCATGAATTTTCATGCACCAGGCCTCTAGTTAGACCAGGCGTCCTCAAACTATGGCCCGTGGGCCACATGCGGGTGTTTTTGTCGTTTTGTTTTTTTACTTCAAAATAAGATATGTGCAGTGTGCATAGGAATTTGTTCATAGTTTTTTTTTTAAACTATAGTCCGGCCCTCCAACAGTCTGAGGGACAGTGAACTGGCCCCCTGTTTAAAAAGTTTGAGGACCCCTGGGTTAGACTATAAACTGGTTTCTCAACAGAAACACATCAGGCTAGAAGGGATTAGCATGAAGTAT
Source organism: Eptesicus fuscus (assembly GCF_027574615.1). Classification (NCBI taxonomy): domain Eukaryota; kingdom Metazoa; phylum Chordata; class Mammalia; order Chiroptera; family Vespertilionidae; genus Eptesicus; species Eptesicus fuscus. The sequence continues at coordinate 39,339,727 of NC_072473.1, read as the reverse complement.
ACAAAGTGATGTAAAGTAAGGGGCTGAGTCCAAGAATACTCTATCCAGCAAGGCTAGCATTCAAAATTGAAGGTGAAATCAGGTGCTTTGCAGACAAAAAAAAAAAATCTAAGAGAGTTTATTACCACCAAACCAGCAATGCAAGAAATGCTAAAGGAACTGTTGTAAAAAGAAAGGGAGGAAGGAACACAGGCATAAAGAATAAACATGGCGACAAACAAGTACCTATCAATAATAACTTTAGAAGGTCAATGGGGGGGAAAAGGAGACATATGTACTACTATTTGTAATACTTTAAACAATAAAAAAGACAAATAATAATAATAACCTTAAACATAAATGGATTAAATGCTCCAATCAAAAGACATAGAGTAGCTAAATGGATAAGAAAACATGACCCATATATATGCAGTCTACAAGAAACCCACCTCAGAACAAAGGAATGACACAGACTAAAAATGAACATATGGAAAAAAATTGTTCTGATGAATGAAAAAAATAATAATAATAAAAATAAAAAAATCTGGGATAGCAAACTTATATCTGACAAAATTGACCTCAAAGTGAAGACCATAACAAAAGATAAAGACCACTTCATAATACTAAAGGTATCAATACAACAAGAGGCTATAACTCGCCGAGACCGGTTTGGCTCAGTGGATAGAGCGTCGGCCTGCGGACTCAAGGGTCCCGGGTTCGATTCCGGTCAAGGGCATGTACCTTGGTTGTGGGCACATCCCCGGTGGGGGGTGTGCAGGAGGCAGCTGGTCGATGTTTCTCTCTCATCGACGTTTCTAGCTCTCTGTCCCTCTCCCTTCCTCCCTGTGAAAATCAAAAAAAAAAAAAAAAGAGGCTATAACTCTTGTAAACATATATGCACCCAATACAAGATCATGGAAATATATATATTAAAAAAAAAAACTTCTGGAGGCTATCAAGGGGGATATTAACAGCAATACAATCATAGTAGGGGACTTTAATACCCCACCAACATTACTGGATACATCTTCTAGACAAAAGATCAGCAAAGATACAGCAATCCTAAATGACTCACTGGATCATATGGAACTAATAGACATCTTCAGTACATTTCACCCCAAAGCTATGGAATATGCATTCCTCTCAAGTGAATATAGGACATTTTCAAAGATAGAAGGACACAAGCTAAGTCTCTACAAGTTCAAGAAGATTGAAATCATATCAAGAATCTTCTCAGACAATAAAGGCATGAAATTAGAAATCAGCTATAATAAAAATGTTCAAAAACAATCGAATACATGGAAGATAAATAGCATGCTATTAAACAATGAATGGGTTACCACAGAGATCAAAGAAAAATAAAAAACATCTTGGAAACAAATGAAAATAAACACAAAACAATCCAAAACCTATTGGACACAGTGAAAAGAGTCCAGAGATGGATATTCATAGCACTATAGACCTATGTAAAAAAAAAAAAAAGGTAATAAGTTATTTAACCCTACAATTTAAAGAATTAGAAAGAACAATAAGAAAAGCCCATAGAGGAAGGAAGGAAATAATAAATATTAGAACATAAATAAATGAGATAGAGACTAAAATAAACAAACAAACAAAGGGACCAAGAACTGACCCTTTGAAAAGATAAACAAGATTGATGAACTGTTAGCCAGATGACAAGGACAGGTCTCATAGTCACCACCAGGTTGTCAGGATGCAGGGTAGGCTGTGGGGGGGGGGGGGAGACGGGGGGGGGGAAGGGGAGTAGGAGGGCTTTGAAAGCTTTATTCTCTCTCTCTCTCTCTCTCTCTCTCTCTCTCTCTCTCTCTCTCTCTCATTTCCACCTAGCAGTCAAGAAGGATGGACTCCCCCAAGATGCGTATGAAAGGCTGGTGGTTAGACTTTGAAATTTCATCAGGGAGCGAAAACTGGGCGATTTAGGAATTTCCTTGAAGTGAACATGCCCCCTCACTGTGCCCCTGCAGCTGCCTCCGCCGCCACCAACACAGCCTGGAAATATCTCTAAAGGGTAGATAGTAATAGAAACAGGAATGGTAAGCATTGCAACGTGTTTTCTGGGGTTTTGCTTGTTTTAGAGACCTATAAATTTATAACGCTGTGATAAGCTTGCAACTTCACCAGTGTACTGTAAACTATGTAAATGTGGAATCATGATAAGAATGTACAATTGTATGTGGGCTGTACATTAAAATGAATGAACGAAAAAATAATAAATAAATAAATAAATAAATAAATAATAAAAACAAAGACAGAGGGCCCAAATAAATAAAATCTGAAATGAAAGGGGTGAAGTAACAGGTGATGCCACAGAAATACAAAGGATAGTAAGAAAATACTATGAGCAAATATATATGAACAGACTGGACAATGTGAATGAAATGGAAAAAGTTCTAGAAAACTACAACTGTCCAAAATGAATCAGAAAGAATATAAAAACCTGAACAGGCCAACAACAATTGTTGAAATTGAAGCAGTAATCAAAAAATTCCCAGTAAACAAAAGCCTCGGTCTGAATGGCTTCATATAGGGAGTTTGACCAAACATTCAAAGAAGAAATAACACCTATCGTCCTCAAACTATTCCAAAAAAAACCAAGAGGAAGGAACACTTCCAAACTCTTTTTATGAGGCCAGCATTATCCTTTTTATGAGGCCAGCATATTCCAAAACCAGAAAGACACTACAAAGAAAGAGAATTACAAGCCAACTTCCTTGATGAACCTAGATGCTAAAATCCTCAACAAAATGTGAGAAAATCAGAACCAGCAATACATTAAAAAGATCATACACCATGACCAAAAGTGGTATTTATTATAGGGATGCAAAGTTGGGACAATATTCACATCAATAAACATGATACATCACATAAACAAATTGAAAGACAAAATTCACATGATTATATCAATAGATGCAGAAAACCATTTGACAAAATCTACCACCTATTTTCAATGAAAACTCTCATCAAAGTGGTAATATGGGGATCATACCTCAACATAATAAAAGCCATATATGACAACCTACCACCAATATCATACTCAACGACCAAAAAAATAAAACCATTTCCCATCAGAACAGGAACAAGACAAGGATGTCCGCTTTCACTACTGTTATTCAACATAGTACTGGAAGTCGTAGCCACAGTGATCAGAAAAGAAAACATAAAAGGCATCCAAATTAGAAAAGAGGAAGTAAAACTGTCGTTATTTGCAGATGATATGATATTGTACATAGAAAACCCTAAAACTCCACCAAAAAAACTACTAGATTTAATCAATGAATTCAGCAATGCAGCAGGATACAAAATTAACACCCAGAAATCAATGACATTTTTACACACCAATATTGAATTCTCAGAAAGAGAAATTAAACAAAGAATTCCATTTAGCATTGCAACAAAAAATTAAGACGCATAGCAATAATCATAACTATTCAGGTAAAAGACCTATACTTGAAAACTACAGGAAAATGAAAGAAGATATAGAGCAAGACATAAACAAATGGAAGAATATACTGTGTTCGTGGATTGAAAGAATTAACATCATTATTATGTCCATACTAATCAAAGTAATATATAGATTCAATGTAATCCTTATTAAATTACCAATGACATATTTCAAAGATCTAGAACACATTCTCCAAAAATTTATATGGAACAAAAAAAGACCCTGAATAGCCACAGCAATCTTGAGAAAGAAGAACAAAGTTGGAGGGATAACAATACCAGATATCAAGTTATACTACAAAGCAATTGTACTCAAAACAGCCTGGTACTGGCACAAGAACAGGCATATAGATCAGTGGAACATAACAAAGAGCCCAGAAATCAACCCAACCCATTATATTTAATTGATGTTTGAAAAAAAGAGGCAAGAACATACAATGGAATGAAGGCAATCTCATCAATAAATGGTGATGGGAAAATTGGATAGGTACATGAAAAAAATAAAACTAGACCACCAGTTTACACCATATACAAAAATAAACTCAAAATGGATTAAAGACTTAAATGTAAGGCATGAATCCATAAAAATCCTAGAAGAAACCTTAGGCAACAAAATTTCAGACATATCTCATAGCAATATGTTTATGGATAGATCTCCTAGGACAAAGGAAACTGAGAATATAAACATATGGGACTACATCAAAATAAACAGCTCTGCACAGCAAATAAAACCATCAACAAAATGAAAAGTGAGCCCACTGTATGGGAGAACATATTTGGCAATGATACATCTGATAAAGGGTTAATATCCAAAATATATCTGGAACTCATACAACTGAACAAAAGAAAGACAAACAATCCAATGGGAAAAAAATGGGCAAAGGACTAAAGTAGACACTTCTCCAAAGGAGACATACAGATGGCCAAGAGATATATGAAAAAATGCTTAAAGTCACTGCTAATCAGTGAGATGCAAATCAAATGACAGTGAAGTATCACCTCACACCTGTCAGTATGGCTACCATCAATAAATCAACAAATGACAAGTATTTGTGAGGATGTGGAATAAAGGGAACCATAGTACACTGCTAGTGGGAATGCAGACTGGTGCAGCCATTATGTAAAACAGTATGGAGTTTACTCAAAAAATTAAATATGTAACTGCCTTTTGATCTATTGATCCCACTTATAGGATTATATCTTATGAAACCTGAAACACCAATCAGAAAGAATGCATGCACCCCTATGTTCACAGCAGCACAATTTACAATAGCTAAGATCTGGAAACAGCCCAAGTGCCCATCAGCAGATGAGTGGATTAAAAACAGTGGTGGTACATTTACACTATGGAATACTATGCAGCAATATAAAAGAATGATCTCTTACCCTTTGAGACAGCATGGAGGGACTTGGAGAGTATTATGCTAAGTTAAATAAGCCAGTAAGAGAAAGACAGGTATCACATGATCTCACTTATATGTGGAATATAATGAACAAAAGAAACTGGTGAACAAAATAGATACAGATACACAGAAACATTGAACAGACTTTTGAAACTCAGAGGGAAGGCTGGGTTTGCTGGGCAGGAGGTAAGAGATCAACCAAAGAACTTGTATGCATATATGCATAACCTATGGACACAGAAAATAGAGTGGCGAAGGCCTGGGGTAGGAGGCAGGGGCAGACTTGAATGGGTCAATGGGGGGAAAGGGGACATACTAGTATGTAATACTTTCAACACAAAGATTTAAAAAAATAAATTAATTAATTAATTAAATAAAGTAAAATACTATAGTAAAACCACAGAAGGCACACTTTATTTTTATTTTTTATTTTTTTAAATATATTTTTATTGATTTCAGAGAGGAAAGAAGAGGGAGAGTTAGAAACATCCATAATGAGAGAGAATCATGGATCGGCTGCCTCCTGCACACACCCCACTGGGGATCAAGCCCGCAACCCTGGCATGTGCCCCTGACCGGAATCGAACCTGGGACCCCTCAGCCCGCAGGCCGACGCTCTATCCACTGAGCCACACCGGCCAGGCTATTTTTTTTAATATATTTTATTGATTTTTTACAGAGAAAGGGAGAGGGATAGAGAGCCAGAAACATCGATGAGAGAGAAACATCGATCAGCTGCCTCCTGCACACCCCCTACTGGGGATGTGCCCGCAACCAAGGTACATGCCCTTGACCAGAATCGAACCCGGGACCCTTGAGTCCGCAGGCTGATGCTCTATCCACTGAGCCAAACCAGCCTGGGCCAGAAGGCACACTTTAAACTAATATAATATTGTGTCAATTATAATTAAAAATATTCATTTTTTATTACAGAAGGCAGAAATTGAATAGAAGACAAAAATAGAAACAAAGAAGAAAGAACAAATAGAAAACAATGACAAATATGGTAGATATTAATTCAACTATATCAATAATTTAAGTGTCAACAGTTAACACACCAATTAAAAGACAGAGATATCATTGGGGATTAAAAAGTAAGACCCAAGTAACTATATATTTTCTAAAAGAAATACACTTTAAGTATGAATACATATGTAGATTAGAAGCATATAAAGTACAGCATAGGGAATGTAGTCAGTAATCCTATATAAAAAAAGGCCAGTGACTGAAGGGCGGAATGACCAGAATGACTGGTCAACCAGTTGCTATGATGCACACTGACCACCAGGGGGCAGAAACTCAATGCAGGTGTTGCCCCCTGGTGGTCAGTGCACTCCCATAGTGGGAGCACCGTACAGAGGGCAGGTCTAGAGCCGCTCGGCTGACCGGGATGAGCGGCGCTCCCACAGCGGGCTGATCCCCGCAGGCCACACTCCCCACCAGTGCATGAATCCTTTGCACTGGGCCTCTAGTATTAAAATAACTATGTAACTATGTATGTTGCCAGGTGGGTACTGAAATATCAGGGGGAACACTTTGTAAAGGATGTGGTTGTTTAACCACCTGCTGTATACATGAAACTAATATAAAATAAAATTGAATGTAATGTGTAATTTAAAAATAAAATTTTTAAAAAGTAAAGTGATGGAACAAGATATACCATGCTAACACTAATCAAAAGTAACCTGGAGTGGCTATATTAATTTCAGACAAACCTGATTTCAGAACAAAGAAAATTATCAAGGATAAAGAAGGGTATTACATAATGATTAAGAGGTTAATTCTCCAAGAAACCTTAACAAAGTTTAATGTGCATGCACTGAACAACAGAGCATCAAAATATATTAGGCAAACACTAAAGAATTGCAAGGAGACAGAGATAAATCCAATATTATAGTTAGAGGCTTGAACACTCTATCAGAAACAGACAAATCTGTTGGCAAAAAAATTAGTAAGGGCATAACTGAACTCAATGGAACTCAACCAACTGGACATAATTGAAATCTACAGAATACTTCTAAAACAATAAATTGAGAAGAAATAGTAGAAAGGGGTTGAAGATGTGGAAGTATGTGGGGAGTGTTGATCACATAAATGTATGAGGACACAGAATAGAATGCTCAGAACAGGAGAAGTTATACCTCCTCCACTGAGACAAAAGGAAAGCGGAGGTATTGGGTTCATATAAAATTGAGGTTATAGATGCTGAAAGTGGAAGTTAAGGGAGGTACTACTTGATTATCTTCATGTTTCCAGTGAAATATGAGACAAAGTCAACTTCCATGAATGAGAGAAGAGAGAGAGTAGAATATAGGGATTAAGAAGAAAAGTAGAAATGTAAAATAGCCACTAACAAACAATAATGAGCTACCCAGGGACATGCAGAAGGATTGCTGGGCAGCTCAGTGGAGGAGGGAAACCATAAATTTGTATTGGCTCCAAACTTCAGTGTTTGAGTGTGTACATGTGTGTGTTCCAACAGCCTGAATATTGAGCAGATAAATTGTGGGAACTTAGACTTATCCTAGGTTGCAGCTCTATATGGTTAAGTATGGCAAAGGGAGTAGGGAGTGTGGTGAGAATGAATGAAGTAAGGCTCCCAGCCTTAAGATTGACCCCTGGGAAACACAAAAATGTAAAGAGTAAACAGAAGAAGAACATGCAAAGGTAAATGAGAAGGAAAAGCCAGAAGTCAATGGTTTTACAAAAGAAACAGTCTTGCCCAGCCAGTGTGGTTCAGTGGTTGAGCATCAACATATGAACCAGGAGGTCCTGGTTCTATTCCTGGTCATGGCATATGCCTTGGTTAGGGGCTCAATCCCCAATGTGGGGCATGCAAGAGGCAGCCAATCAATGATTCTCTCTCATCATTGATGTTTCTATCTATCTCTCCTCTCCCTTCCTCTCTGAAACCAATAAAAAAAAGAAACAGTCCTGAAAGCTCCAGCATTTGGAAAGCCTTCTGAGATCATGTTGTCCAAACCCTTAAGTGTGGCAGGTGAGGAAAGAGAGGCCCCAAGAAAGTAAGGAACTTGCCAAGGTTCATGGTAATTATTGGCAGAGGTGGGACTAAAATTCAGGTCTTTTAACTCTGTTCCATGCTCTTATTTACTCTGTGGCACTTGATTATCTTTTTATCTCTTATTTTAAAAGTAATATATGTTTCTGTAGATAATTTAAAAATTTTTTAAAAAGAGTAAATTTTTAATACTTTATAATGTTACCACTGACTGTTGTCATATGTGGTAGTTTTAAAACAAATTCAAAAATTCACATTTAACCCATCAAGAGGTGGAATCTAGTTCCCCTCCTCTCGAAATAGGCTAGCTTTAGTGACTTGCTTCTAACAGAATTTAGTTTATGTAATTGAATGCTACATGACTCCTGATATTAGATCATAAAATCAATAGTTTCCACCTGGCTCTCTCATTCTCAGAACACTTGTTCTTGGAACATAACTGTCGCAACTTGAGGAAACTCAGACTACACAGATAAGCCACATGTAAGTGTTCCAGCTGAAAGCCTCAGCTGAGTTCCTAGCCAGCAATCAGCAGCAACTTCCAGATATATGAATGATGAAGTCTTTCAGATTTCTCCACCTACAGCCATTGTCTGACTGCAACTTCATGAGATATTCTGAGCAAGAATCATGTAACTGAGCCCAGTCAATCATCAGTCTTGAAAGGTAGTAATAAATGATTGTCATTTTACTTTACTGTTTGTTACACAGAGATCATTTTATTAGGCACATAATATCTGCCATATACAGCATATTTAACCAGTCTTCATTGTCAGACATTTATATTATTTTCCCATTTTTCACTATCACAGAAAATGCTGCAGTGAACATTATTGCATCTATGCCTTTTTAAGTATGATTATTTTGTCATTTGAATGACTAAAGCAACACAGGTTAAATGAAACAATTCAAATACAAAAGTTAAAATGATATATTTTACCACTCCCCCTCCAAAGCCATCACACAAATGAAGCCACTGTTGAAAATCTAGTGTGAATCCTTACATTCTTTCTCCACTTACACATATAAAAACATAGTGTGAGTGCTTGCTTCAACAGCACATATACTAAAATTGGAATGATAAATAGGAGATTAGCATGGCCCCTGCACAAGGATGACACGCAAATTCATGAAGCGTTCCATATTTCTTAAAAAAAAAAAATAGTGTGAGTTTATTTTCTTTCCCAAAAATGAAGTTACTATAGCCTTCTTTTTTACTTAACACAATGTATGATGGACAGCCTTCCAAGTCAATGTGCTTTATTCCTTCCAGTCCATGTTATTGATACAACATAACTTATATAACTAGTTCCCTATCAGTGGACATTTAGGATGTTGCTATTGCAAATAATATTACAGCAAACAGAGGGAGAAAATGAAAGCTGAATAGGCAGCAGTGTCATGCACCTCCTCCCAGGGCCAGGCCACAAAAGCCACTAATCAGAGAATATCCACCATGAATTAACAAATTAGAAACAGCTCAAGAGACAGTTTTCAATAAGGAAGGGCAGAGGATGCCTAGAGAATGCTGCTTGCCAGCCATAACCTGTGTAGAACAACCACTGTGCCCCAGCAGTGAGTGGCGCATACTTCTTGGCAGATTCCCAGATGTCTGCAGGGAGCATGTGCCACCAGAGTGAGCTCCCACACCAGGCCTTCTCACCAGCCGGCTAGGACCCAGCACCCTAAGATCAAGCTCCAAGACCCCATAGTGAGTGCAAGCAAGGGGGAACCCTGTGCCCTACCTCCACCCTGGACCCAAGAACTGTGATATTAGCCTGGCCCAGAGCCACCCGGCACCCAATCCATCCCCAGCCCTGGGACCTGCTGTCAGGGCCACCGGGAGCAACCTAGAGCATACCCCAGTCTGGGCCACAGGGGAGCTCTGACTGTGCGACCCAGAGCAACCTCTGCCTGCTCCACCACAGCCCAAAGGACAGTCCTGCCAGGGCCATCCAGAACAACCCAATGTGCATCTCACCCTGGGCAACAGGAAAGCAGCACCTCACCCCAGGCAGGCGACAGGGGAGCATGGACAGAGCGACCCACAGTGACTTGCCCCCACTCCACACTGAGGAGGGACAAACTGGAGGAACCCAGTGCACATCTCAATCCAGGCTACAAGAAAGTGGGGACTGTGGAACCCAGAGCAACCCATGCCCACTCCACACCAAGGCCAGGGTCTTGCTGCCAAGACAACCTCGAGTAAGCCAGCATGTGCCCCACTCAGGTGACAGAGGAGCTCTGACTGTGCGACACAGAGCAACCCACACCTGCTTCTCCCCAGGCCCTGGAAAACAGTCCTACAGAGGCTACCCAGAGCAACCCAGCAAATGCCTCACTCCAGGCCATAGGAAAGAACTGCCAGGGTGACCTGGAGCAAGCCAGTATGCCCAGCCAGGGGCCACAGGACCGCACCACAGGTGGGCTGCCAGAGGGACCTAGGGTTGCCACCCTACCATGGGTACTGGGGCCCCACAGTGAATTGCATGCCAAAGGACTCTGGGTCCTCACAGGGAGTCACACATCAGAGGAACTGTGCATGTGCTCCCACCATCCCAAGAATCTGAAGCAGACAACTGAGGGACCAGATCCCTGGGAGAAGGGTATACAACTAAGAGCAGAGACAATAAAGACACGAGACTCAAGGAAGGCCCAGCCTTAGGGCTAACAATTTCTGGACCATTGCCCCAATAAGCAAACCCCAAGCAGGGTACCCAGGGCCAGAAAGAGACAGTAAAAAAGGGGAGACAGAGAAACAACCCACAAAAAAAGGAGTAATCACAAAAGGAACTAAATGAAAAGGAGGCATGCAATATGTCAGAAAAAGAAATCAGAATAAGGTTCATACAGTTCATAAACCAGATGGATGAGAAAATCAACAACGTAGGTAAGAATCAAGAGGAAATCAAGAATTATATAGCTACAAAATAAAACATGATGAAAGGTTTCAACAGTAGACTAGAAGAAGCAGAGGTCTGAATTAGTGAGTTAGAAGATAGGGCAGCAAAACACACCCGATATGAACAGCAATTGGAGAAAAAAATTAGAAAGCAAGACAGCCTAAGAAACCTTTGGGACAACATGAAATGAAGTAATGTGTGTATAATAGGGGTATTAGAAGAACAAGAAGAGGAGCAAGGATAAGAAAACCTATTTGAAGAAACAATGACAGAAAACTTCCCTAATTTGGGGAAGAAAAAAGTCACACAAGCACAGAGAGTCCTAAACAAGATGAACCCAAAAAGACCCACACCTAAACACGTTGTAAAAACAATGGCAAACATTAACGACAAAGAGACAATCTTAAAGGCTGCAAGAGAGAGACAGAAAGCTACCTAAAAAGGATCTCCCATTAGATTATCAAATGATTTCTCAACAGAAATAAATCAGGCCAGAAGGTAATGGAATGAAGTATACAAAGTGATGCAAAGCAAGGGACTGAATAAAAGACTACTCTATCCATCAAGGCTATCATTCAAAATTGAAGAGGAACTCAGGAGCTTCGCAGACAAAAAAATAAAAAGCTAAGGCATCATCTCACTACCAACCTAGCAACGCAAGAAATGCTAAATGGACTGTTGCAAAAAGAAGAAATAGAAAGGGAAGAAGGAACACAGACATAAAGAATAAAAATGGCTACAAAAAGTACTTATCAATAACTTTAAACTAAAATGGACTAAATGCCCCAATCAAAAGACATAGAGTAGCTGAATGGATAAGAAAGCATGACCCATATATATGCTGTCTACAAGAAACCCACCTCAGAACAAGGGGTCACACAGATGAACAGTAAAGGGATAGAAACATATTTTTCAGGCAAATGGCAAGAAAAAGCAAAAAAGTTGGGATGACAATACTTATATCTAACAAAATAGACCTCAAAGTGAAGGCCATAACAATATATAAGGAAAACTACCTCATAATACTAAAGGGATCAATACAACAAGAGAATATAACTGGTAAACATATATGCATTGAATGTAGGAGCACACAAATACATAAAAATAACTTCTGGAATATATGAAGGGAGATATCAAGAGCAATACAATCATAGTATGTGACTTTAATACCCCATTTACATCACTGGATACATCTTCTAGACAAAAAATTGGCAAAGAAACAGCAATCCTAAATGACTCATTAGAGGAGATGGACTTACTGGATATCTTCAGAACATTTCTCCCCAAAGCCACAGAATATACATTCTTCTCAAGTGAACATGGGACATTTTCAAAGATAGACCACAGGCAAAGTCTCTCCAAGTTCAAGAAGACTGAAATCATATCAAGCATCTTCTCAGACCACAATGACACAATATTAGAAGTCAACTATAATAAAAACAATAAAAAAATTAAAACACATGGAGGCTGAATAGCATGCTATTAAATGATGATTGAGTTATCAAAGAGATCAAAAAAGAAATAAAAATATCCTGGAAGCAAAAGACTATGAAAACACAACAATCCAAAATCTATGGGACACAGTGAAAGCAGTCCTGAGAGGGAAGATCATAACATTACAGGCTTACCAAAACAAAAACAAACAAACAAACAAACAAAAACAAGAAAAACTTGTAATAAATTGTCTAACTCTACAACTTAAAGAATTAGAAATAGAGCAAGAAGAGAAGCACAGAATGAGCAGAAGGAAGGAAATAATAAAGATCAGAATAGAAATATACAATATAGATACAAAAAAAAAACAACAACAATAAAAAGATCAATAAAATCAAGAGCTGGTTCTTTGAAAGTATAAACAAGATTGATGAACCTCCAGCAGGCTCACCACGAAGCAAATACAGATGACCCACAAAGTCAGAAATGAAAGAGGTGAAATAACAACAGACCCCACAGACATACAAAGGATTGTAAAAAAAAAAAAAAATACTATGAACAACTCTAGTATTCCAACAAACTGGTCAACCTAGAAGAAATGGATATATTCCTAGAAAAATACAACCTTACAAAACTCAATCAGGAAGAATAAAAAATCTGGAATAGGCAGATAACTATGGAGGAAATTGAAGTAGTAATCAAAAAACTTACAGCAAATAAAAGCCATTGACATGACTTCATAGGGGAGTTTTACCAAACATTCAAAGGGGAACTAAAACCTATCCCCCTCAGACTATTCCAAAAATTTTAAGAAGAAGGAACACTTCCAAGCTCTTTCCATGAAGACATCATTATCTTAATCCCAAAACCAGATAAAGGCAGTAAAAAAAGAGAGAGAGAGAAAGAATTACAGGCCAATATCTCTGATTAACATAGATGCTAAAATTCTCAACAAAATTCTAACAAATCAGATCCAGCATAACATTAGAAAGATCATACAACATGACCAAATGAGATTTGCTCTGGGGATGCAAGGATGGTACAATATCTGCAAATCAATAAACATGATACATCACAAAAAGTAATTGAGAGATAAAAATCACATAATCATATCATTTAATGCAGAAAAAGCATTTGACAAAATCCAACACCCTTTCTTGATAAAAATTATCAGCAAGGTGGGAACCGAGAGATCATATCTCAACATAATAAAAGCCTAATATAACAAACCTACAGCCAACATCATATTCAATGGGAAAAAACTGAAACCATATCCCCTAAGAACAGGAACAAGACAGGGATGCCCACTCTCACCACTCCTGTTTAACATAGTACTGGATTTGCTAGCCATAGCGATCAGACAAGTAGAAGAAATAAAAGGCATCCAAATTAAAAAGGAAGAAGTAACACTGTCGTTATTCACAGATGACATGATACTGTACATAGAAAACCCTAAAAACTCCATCAAAAAATAATAGACTTAATAAATGAATTCAGCAATGTAGCAGAATACAAAATTAATACCCAGAAATCTATGGTTTTTTAATACACCAATAATGAACTCACAGAAAGAAAAACAAAACAACAATAACAACAAATTCCAATTGCCATTTCACCAAAAACATTAAGATACCTAGGAATAAACATAACTAAGGAGGTAAAAGACCTGTACTTGGAAAACTACAGGACATTGAAAAAAGAGATAGAGGAAGACATAAACAAATGGAAGAATATACCATGTTGATGGATTGGTAAAATCAACATCATTAAAATGTCCATTCTACCCAAAGCAATGTATAGATTTAATGCAATCTCCATTAAAATAGCAATGGTATATTTCACAGACTTAGAATAAACTGCTCAATTAATATTTCACAAAGGAGGCAAGAGCATACTATGGAGTCAAGACAGTCTCTTCAATAAATGGTGCTGGAAATATTGGACAGATACATGAAAAAAATGAAACTAGTCCACCAAGTTACACCATACACAAAAATAAACTCAAAATGGATAAAGGACTTAAATTTAAGATAGGAAACCATAAAATTCTTAGAAGAAGCCATAGGCAGAAAAATATCAGAAATATGTCATAGCAATATCTTTACTAATACAGCTCCAAGGGCAATGAAAACTAAGGAGGAAATAAACAAATGGACTACATCAAAATAAAAAATTCTGCATAGCAAAAGAAACCATCAACAAAAGAACAAGAAAGCCCACTGCATGGGAGAACATATTTGCAAATGTTATATCCAATAAGGGCCTAATCTCCAAAATGTATATGGAACTCATACATCTTCTCAAAGGGAAGATAAATAATCAAATCAAAAAATGGTCAAAGGATGTAAATAGATACTTTTCAAAAGAGGACCTACAGAAGGCTGAGAAACATATGAAAACATGCTCAAAGTCACTAATCATCTGAGAGATGAAAATCAAAACAACAATGAGATACCATCTCACACCTGTCAGAATTGCTATCATCAACAAGACAGCAAATGACAAGTGCTGGTGAGGATGTGGAGAAAAAGGAACCCTCCTGCACTGCTGGTGGGAATGCAGACTGGTGCAGCCACTGTGGAGAACAGTATGGAGTTTCCTTAAAAAACTAAAAATAGAACTCCCATTTGACCCAGTGATCCCACTTCTAGGAATATATCCCAATAAATCAGAAACACCAATCAGAAAGAACATATGCCCCCCTATGTTCATAGAAGCACAATATACAATAACTAAGATTTGGAAAGATCCTACGTGCCCATTAGCAGATGAATTAATTTTAAAAATGGTACTTCTACACAATGGAATACTACGCTGCTGGAAAAAAGAAAGAACTCACCATTCACAACAGCATGGAAGGACATGGAGAGCATTATGCTAAGTGAAATAAGCCAGTCAGAGAAAGATATATATATTACATGATCTCCCTCATATGTGGAATACAATGAACAATGTAAACTGATGAACAGAAATAGATCCAGAGACAGAGAAGCATCAAACACATTCTTCCTATTAAGCTTTCAAGACTATTTTTCCATTGCCTTGATCCTTAGCAAAGGCTCCAGCACTCCCCTGGGTCTAAATCTTACTGGGTTAACCCAGGTGGTTTTCCTTAGCCCCTCTGAGTACCCCAGCTTTTCTAACAGTTTCCTCATCTTGCTTCTCACCCTTCAAAAGACAAATGAAGACTGAAAATACTTTAGTGCCATTCATGGAACTTTGTTTCCCTCTGAGGAGCTGGCCTCATGGTTCTAACACATGTAGAAGACCTGCATGTACACTGGTGAAGGCAATCAGTGGAATTTAAGAAGACTGGCTTCTGCCTTAACCGGTTTGGCTCAGTGGATAGAGCGTCGGCCTGCGGACTGAAAGGTCCCAGGTTCGATTCCGGTCAAGGGCATGTACCTTGGTTGCGGGCACATCCCCAGTAGGAGGTGTGCAGGAGGCAACTGATCGATGTTTCTCTCTCATCGATGTTTCTAACTTTCTATCCCTCTCCCTTCCTCTCTGTAAAAAAATCAATAAAAAATATTTATTTTTAAAAAAAAAAAAGACTGGCTTCTGGTCCAAATTCTGCCATCATGTATGTGGCCTTAAGAAAGTCATTTCTATTCCATGTTATAATACATTCCCCCAGAAGTTGGGGCTATAAGTCATCTTTAGTACTTCGAGGTCACACAACTCCAAGGGGTACCATTTACATTGTGGTGCATACCACTTACCTGAAGCCCGGGAATCATCTGGCCTCATGTTTAAGAGAACATGACAAAGGCTTTTTTAGTATGATACCTGCCATGGTATATGTATGTCTTGGGCTAGGCATGCTGCTTAAAAGCCTTTTTTTCTCACTAACCCTTGGCACAGAAGTCCCTCACTCCAAAACCTCAGGTTTCCTCTTCACCAAGAAACCACCTATCTGCCTTGATATCTTCCAAAAAAAATGTAAAGCCCATAGTGAATGGCATCTATGGTCAAAGGAAGGAGAGCTAGCATTATATAAAAGAAACAAAAAGGTTCAATTTGGTTGAAGATAAAACATCTAAAGGTAACATCTTTTGTTATTTTAGAGAGAGAGAGAGAGAGAGAGGAGAGAGAGAGAGAGAGATTGCTTCCTCCTGCAACCCAATTAGAGATCCAACCTGACACCTGGGTATGTGCCCTGACCATGAATCAAACCCACCACCTCTTGGTATACAGGAAGATGAACAGAGCCATACCAGCCAGGGCTTAAGGCAGCATCTTGGGCATCTAGCACAAAAGCCCAAGTGCCTAGGGGAGAAGGAGGTCACAGAAAAGTAAGGTTTTGATGTTTTAAGTTAAGTGGAAGATTCCACAAATTTCATTGGCTAAATCAAGAGTGCACCATCTATACCCAGCCAGGGGATGTATCAGAGGATCATGAGATATTTCCCCAAGGGTATCTTTGGCAGAGGTGAGTAGCTTACATATCTCCCAGTGGAATGAACTGAGTAAGTTTTATTGAAATATCATATCTATATATATAAAAGCCTAAGCAACTGGATGACCGAACGACCAACTGGTCGACCAGTCGCTATGATACGCAATGACCACTAGGGGGCAGACACTCAACTCAGGAGCTGCCCCCTGGTGGTCAGTGTGCTCCCACAAGGGGAGCACCACTCAGCTGACTAATGGGCGCCAGACGCAGGGCTCACAGCTGATGAGCACTGTTGCTGTGGCGGCGCAAGCCTCTCCCTGATCAGGCCTGACTGGGTGCGAGCCTGCAGCAAGCACAGCAGAGGTGGGCTGAGTAACAGCAGCAGGCAGGAGCAGCAGTCCAACATCCCCTGGGGTCCCAGATTGAGAGAGGGTGCAGGCCAGGCTGAGGGACCCCACCGGTGCACGAATACATGCACTGGGCCTCTGGTCTATACTAATAAAAGGGTAATATGCTAATTAGACCAGGAGACCTTCCGGACATCCTTCTGGACAAAGCCATATTGGCGGGGCTGAGGCAGAGGTGGTTAGGGGTGATCAGGCCAAGAGGGGAGGGCAGTTGGGGGTAATCAGGCCAGCGGGGGGGAAGTTGAGGGCAAGCAGGCCAGCTGGGGGGGGACAGTTGGGGGCGAGCAGGCCAGTGGGGGGAGCAGTTGGGGGCAAGCAGGCCGGCAGGCAGAGTGGTTAGGGGCAATCAGGCAGGCAGGCAGGTGAGTGGGTAGGAGCCAGCGGTCCCTAATTGCGAGAGGGATGTCCAACTGCCGGTAGTCGGACATCCCCTTGAGGGGTCCCAGATTGGAGAGGGTGCAGGCTGGGCTGAGGGACAACACCCCCCCCCCGCCGTGCACGAATTTTGTGCACCGGGCCACTAGTATGGGTATAAGTAGGTGAAGACTTGGTACACATATACATCCATTTACAAGAGGCTCCAGAGAACAAGAGCTCTACTACATGTTCTCTACTTGCATATTGTCTCTGACTCTGCTGACCAGATTAACTGGCCTTTCTATCTATATTTTTATACTCTTGAGCATTTTCCCTCACTGGACTCAGTTTCTCAGTATGTGAGGGAGATGGAATGCAATCATAGCTTCAAACTGTTCTATGGAGCCCTAGGTTCAGACTCAAGGGCATGGCTTGAGTACATGCTTCAAGGGCTACCTTATGAATGATAAAGGCAAAGAGAGGCCAAGAGAACAGATATCCTGAAACACCACAACTCCCCCCCCCCCCCCCCGGCCCTCAACACACATTTCAAGAAAGCAATTCAGTTTTTATCTGTTTTACATATTGAGCTTCCACAAAAGATTCCACTGGGCGGCGATGTTCCAATGTGAAAAACAGTTGGAAAGCTATTGGTTTGCATGCTTTCTAAGTGTCCTATAAATACTGATGTTCTATATGTCTATGAAGAAAAAGTTGTAAATTGAGAAGTACTATTCTTTTCTTAGGAGACTGATACTCTTTTGGGAGGAAATTATACTGAAAACCTCAAGAAGTAGCAAACAATCATCTTTCACTGAGCTATTTGAATAGATCTTTGGTTTAATTTTGTTTCCTAGTCAGAGCAAGAGTAAGCACAATTCTGTGCTTTAATTACCTTACTGTTGGTGAGATTCTAACTGAAAGAAAACTGATTTAGCTTGAAAGGAGTCAGGATGTATGGGTAAAAGGGCCACCTAAGTTTCAGGTGGAGCTCTGTTCAAGAAAGTTAAATGGTGATGAGCATCACCCTCATCTGAATTTTCGAGGGTAATTGGTTAATATGCCTCCATTTAACTAGTCTATCGTTTTAAGGAAAATTTTAGATACTTGTTTTAAGAGGGAGAAACTATATTTTAGCACCATCTGCTGGTGTTAAGCTGGTTCTAGAAACCAAATGCCAACTGCCTACCTTACTTGCAAACTGTGCATCTTCTATCACTAGTTAGTCAAGGTGACTTGCCTGTTTCAGTCATGTGGTCACTTTGAATGATTCACTTATAAAGAAGAAATTTGTCATAAAAGACAGGTTCCATAGGAGTCCAGAACTATTGACTTCCACCAAAATCCTGCCTACTAGAATTTGAGGAGTCCCAAAATAGAATTTCCTATTCCTAATTTCCCTACTGCTTGTCAACCCTAATATTCTATCTGTGTTATTTTATATCTTAAAGGCTCTTTGGTATCTTAAAGCCCCATGTGAAAATACAACTCCTTCTAGAAATAGCAGCTAACACTTCATAAGTAATTAATTGGATACATATTAGGAGTCTCCCCCCATAAGGCTATGACTAGGATTTGCTTTGGACAACCCCACTTTATACCTATTGTCCTGATATGATTATTTAATAGCATTTACTCTCAATTCACCTTGAAATATGTCCCATTTTTAAATTGCATCTCAATAATTTAATATAAGAAAAACTTAAACATTATAGAGATGCTAGAGAAAATGGCTGCTAAATAGGCAGACCTGTTCTGAACCTCATCCCAGGGCCATACTGGAAATACAACTACATTGGAGAACATTTACCAGGAATTACCAATTAAGGTCCAGCTGAGGAGACATATCAAGGAAGGACAGAAAACACCTGGAGACTGGTAGTAAGGGTGAGGTCACAAGAGGAGTGGACCCAGCTCCTAGAGGCAGCAGGCCGGTGGACCAAGAGGGAGGAGGCAACTCCCTTGTATGGGATAGTGTGTTCCCTCAGAAGATCTGTGACCTGCAGCCCCTGTAACACCCAGCTGTGAAAGGTAGCAGGGATGCTGGCCGCAGCAGAGCCTTGAGCCCATAGACCAGTGCCAGTTGGAGAGAAAGCAGCAGTTTTATGGTTTTTTGTTTTTTTATCTTTTTCTTGTGTGTGTGTGTGTGTGTGTGTGTGTGTGTGTGTGTGTGTGTGTGTGTGTCTAAACCCAGAGCCCAGGAGTTTTCATTTGCAACTACTCAACAGAGGCTTTAGTGAAGGGAGGGAGGCATGGACTCCACTCGAGGTGCCTGGGGAGAGGCTGGGGTGGGAAGCATTTCAGGGAGAATTCATAAAACAGTAGCCAAGAGTATTTTGTCATAGGTCCCCAAACCAAAATGGTCATTTTTCCTGAGAGGAGCTAGCTGCTCCCAGCAGCCAGAGGGCAGGTAAAGAAAACAAAAACCTGCCCTAGGTGATGCAACCTGCCCTACCCTCAGGTGCCCTGCATGCCATACCCTGAACTTTGAGCTTTTCAGATTAAACAAAAGCAGAGGCCAAGCTTACGGGTTTGAACAGTTTCAAGGAGCCCTCAGTGACTGGATTGGGGGAGGGGCTGCCCTCCTCAATATCCTGGGAACCAGACTGATATTTCCCCTGCACTGGAGAACTGATAGAAATTCCAGGTTTCCAGCTGACCCCATTGGTCTCCATATAAGGATCTCTGTCCAGCCAAGGGCAGAGTAATATTTTGGGCCACTCGAAGAGGAATAGCTCTGGGACAGGAAACACAACCACCACATTCCCTGAAAGCTAAAAAGCACCTCCCCTGCCTAAAGCCCTTTCTGAAACAGACTATTGAGTGATTAAGATTGACAGCTGGCTAGCAGGCAAAGGCAGACAGAGGGGGAGCCTGGGTAACCAAGGGAAGTGTGGACAAAAGGGGCAACATGCTAACTTGACAAACTCAGGGGAGGCCTGCATGGCAGTCTTGCAAACTCAGAGACCTAAAGTAACCACAAAGGATGGTCTGAAATTAAACTTTAAAAACAGTTACCATGGGCAGTTATGTCCTAGGCTGGTATCTTCACTGACAAGGACAACCTTTACCTTAACTGAGCCTATCTGTCTTTTTGTATCTATTGAAGCATAGTAACCTCCATCTTAGGTAAAAACTGCTGTTTAAAATTTAACCCTGCTATTCTGGCTTCTGTAAACATTTGCTTGCTTAAATAATAGGGAAAAATAAGACTATTCCCCATAAACTATGCCCCAGACAGAGTTGTCAGTGCTGGCACCAGGCCAGGCCTTGAGATATGGTCTCACAGCCTGTCCCAGTACACAGGACTTTTTCTCATAAGGTCCAGAAGTCTCATTCAAAATTTGGGAGACAAAGAGCTGAAAAACGTATAAATTTGGGAGACTTCCACCATATTGGGCCCCAGAATTTGAGAACCAAGATTTTCCTCTGGGCCTGCTAACACTAGTGAACAGGACTCCAAATAAATTTGGCTTATTGATTAAGGCATCTTCTAATTTACAATATAACATTTGGGGCTCGTCCGGGATAGCGCTTACCAGCACTGTCTCAGACACCAAGGGCCAACAGCCTCTGGGTAGGTCCCCAGGGGAGGCACCCCCTGGAAAGCTTCCAGGGCCCTGGGGACACTCCTTAGTGGTTCTGGCAGCCAAATGGAGGACACCTGACATGCCTTTGCATTCTTTCGGAGTCAGAAAAAAAAGCAACAACAATAAAACCTCTGGGAGGCGAGTAAATCTGATTAAGTGAATTCAAGTTCATTTTCCTGTTTGTTTGTGTGACTGGTCATTTTGCTACCGTGAAGAAGGACTGGACTCAGTTGTAACTTCTCCGGTAGGTTCTCACCAAGATGTCGATCGAGAATCCTGTTCTTGGCGGCGTTGGTTCCAGGGGGACCCCCACGTCTATTTCTGTTAGGCCTCCAAGTCTGCTGTTTTTGTTAGGGGAGTTGGGCAGGAATCCAACTAACTGTTTAACTTCCAAGCATATGTCTGCTGAAGTGCAGTCCAAGTTCAAGCCTACCTTTGGGGGCAAGGGAGGTGGCTTGGACAGACTGGTATGAAAAGTCTGAGAGCTGCTTTGTATTGTCTTGTGCTTTTTGTGCTTTTGTTATCTGTGAGAGGTGTCTGGCTAAAAACACAAGAATATTTGTTAAATGTCTTTGTCTCTTTTGTTTAATTTGTTTAGGGCAAGCCAGCCCTGCTTTGGTGGGGGATTTTGCTCTGTAGGGTTAAATTTTAAAATTCTAAGGTTAATTTAAAGTTACAAAATGTGTAAATCCAGCTAAGTTCCAAACTACTTGCAAGGAGAAGCAAGAAAAAAAAGTGTAAAGTTATAAAAATGTCAGAAACATTTAAGACAAAGGCCTAATTTATTCCTAGCCTGTTAGTTGCTGGCCTTTATCTCCTCCTACCAGGAAAGGGGGAGAGGGAGAAAGATAAAAAACTAAGGGGGTAAAAAAAGGAGCTGAGTTCCACCATCTGGAGATGAAGGATGCAGTGGGGGGATGGAGCAGGTAGACAGACAAGGGCAAAGGGCTTTTCGAAGAAGCCAGGGTCTGGTTGCAGGGCACGTTTCTCTGGCCGGTGTGGAGGTCCCTGGCACCATCGCTGGCTAGAAGCAGAAGCAAGCACCTTTTCCAGT
Source organism: Eptesicus fuscus (assembly GCF_027574615.1). Lineage (NCBI taxonomy): Eukaryota > Metazoa > Chordata > Mammalia > Chiroptera > Vespertilionidae > Eptesicus > Eptesicus fuscus. The sequence continues at coordinate 39,317,720 of NC_072473.1, read as the reverse complement.
GGGAAGAGAGAGAGGGGGAGTGATTTGGGGGTCAGCTATGGCTGTCTGGAGAAGGGGAGTGGGGGACCACCAGGTTGCCTAAGGAGGGGAGCCTTTGTTTAAGGCTTGCTACTGGTTCAGGGGACCCTAAGATCAAGATCCTAAAGGGTTAAAGAAAATAAAGTAGGGCAGTAGGAGGAGACAAAAGTGGACCAGACCCTTATCAGCAAAGCAGCTTGCAGCCAAAGAAAAAAAAATCAATAAAAACCTATCTCTCCCTACTCTCTTCCCTGATGCCCCCTTGGTCTCAGCCCACCTGCAGAAATACAGAAAAGCTGTTAAAAGAAGCTCAGAATATTTATGTACATAAAATAAGAAAGGCAAAAAAAAAAACACCTGAAACATTACCTGCTAGACAAGTTTTAACTTACCTGCTCTTAGTTTTATTACAGAAGGAACATCTCTTATACGTTGTTAAAGATATATTTTCTCAAAAGTAAAAGTGCATTTAAAGTATGTTCATAAATGTTAATCTAAGAAATACTGGCTGTTTACTTCTGGTAATTATTAAAAATTAAGGTTTCTAAGAGTAAAGAATTCTAATACATTTTAAAGGAATAAAAGAAAGAAAAGGTCTACAAATTGCTAATAGTATGACAGAAAGGAAAGAATATTAGAATAGAGATACTTAATAAAGGACTGAGGCATGGTCATGCATTTTGAAGGACATAGAAAGAAGGTTTAAAGACTAATTTGAAAGTGTGAAATTTATGAAGGTTGAGTATGTGATAAAAAGGAAAAGAAAAACATTGAAAGGAAATTGATTAAATAATACAGGCCAGTGACCCGACACCCAAGTTGCGGCCCAGTGAGTTATGAATGTTTTACAACACATAAAAAGACTTAAGCATTTGGCTTGCTGGTTAAAAGGAGACAACGGGCCCTGGGATCTGTAAAAGTGACCGGAGATGAAGCTGGTAAAGTTTCCCACTTGCAAATGTGCTGAAAGGGTTCAGGACTACAAGAGTAACTGCCAGTACCTATTGCTGTTGGGAGAGGAGGGGCTGATGTCCTCTTCCAGTGCCTTGAACTCTCCCAGAGAAGCTAAAAGATTTAACCCCTTACACCAGTGGTCAGCAAACTGCAGCTCGCGAGCCGCATGCGGCTCTTTGGCCCCTTAAGTGTGGCTCTTCCACAAAATACCACGTGCGGGCATGCACGTACAGTGCGATTAAAACTTCGTGGCCCATGCGCAGAAGTCTGTTTTTGGCATGGGCGAGTCTATTTTGAACAAGTGGTTCTAATGCCAAGCCACACTCAAGGGGCCAAAGAGCTGCATGTGGCTCTCGAGCCACGGTTTGCCGACCACTGCCTTAGACTAAGGGGTGGGCCAAGACAACCAGTTGGGGCGGGGGGCAAATGCCCTGTTCTTACTTACAGAGAAGCCTGTGGGAAAGGTCAAGGTCCCCGTCAGGAACGAGGACAGATGGGAAGGCAAGGGCCTGATGCACAAGCCCTCACCAGAGTGCTTTGATATGTGCAAACTTGTCTCTTCCTGCAGTCCAGGCTGTGTTTGGCTCGCCACTAGGAATCAAGCAGTGATGAAAGACAGGGATGGCAAGGCCCTGTAACTGATAAACAGGGTTAACACGAGAGGGTAAAGGAAAGACACTTTCCATAGACCGGAAAGCCTTCAGGATTTTCAGACACTCCTAGAGAGGAGGAGTCTGACTGAGGGACTAGCAGAGACCCCGTTGGGTTAGGAGGACTGGAGGCTGCATATTGAACTTGTAGACTGCAGTTTGCTGGGCAGAGGTCCAAGCCCAGTTGTATAGGGTTTAAACTGCCTGTATACAGCAAAACAACTTTCTCCCATGCCAGAATACATTTTATGGAAATTGGACAGATGTGTTTGTGGCTACAAAGAAGAACCGGCCACCACGCACAGCCCTGACAGTGGCCTGTAGAAAACTGTATAATAGACTTAGATAATGCCTGCATCTTCATAGACATAACTACAGAAAGACAAGGACAATTTTGCTTTGTATAGGAAGGTAAAAAAATAGACTTTAGTCACCTCCCTAAAATATTTGTATAGCCCTACCATGTGTCATATATGGTAGCAGAAAATTTGGCTGCCTAAAGTTGCCACAGTGCCCATATTGTACCTCATTATGTTAATATGTTAATTACTTTTAATTCTATTATAGATTTGAATGCAGTTGCCAAAAGGGCAGGTGCCCAAATAGTTAAGGAAAAATACCCATCAGGTTTTGGTCTCTATTGAAAGACAGTTGGAAGCCTGTATACTGCCTTGCAGGCCTGTGTGACCATGTTCATGTCAGGGGTAGCACAAACTTCAACTTTAGGAAAGTGGGGGAGGCCTATATGGAACAGAAGGGAATGGTAAGTACCAGCTCTCTGTCACAGGAATTACAGACCCTGTGAGGTCCTGTGACATGTGAGACCCTGTGAAGGGATAAAGCTCCCTTAGTCCGTTCTGAGGGAGCATGTCAGCCCTCCCAGAGACCATATATAGTTTAAGGACAAGTCAAGTAGGGGGAACCTTACTACAGGGACAGCTGTGACTATCTATTTAAATATAGACACATTGTAAATTTCTTCTTGCCATTTAAAGACAGTTACTGTTTGTTATAATACATTTAGAAAAATATTACTCTGAAGAGTCCATGAAAAGGACTGGCAAGGAAAATCAGAAGATCCTAAAGCAGGTCAGTATATTTTTCTCCTATACAATTCCTCCTAAATTTGGCAATTCTTAATAAATAAATCATGGCAATGCATTTCTTTTCATAAATTCAATAAGACCGGTTTCCAATAAGTGGTTTTATTGACCGAAAACTTTGACTGGATTATCATGTTTTAAAGAGCCCTGTCTGAACTCTGAAGACTTGGAGCCAATAAGAGTGCCATGGAGAAAACCTGGTATCCTGCTTGATAGCCCTGAAAATAGATGGCACTGGAGCATCAGTCCCATACCCTACCATCACTGGTGGTTAGTCAGAGTAGAAGGGGGCAATAAGGGCGCCTCTGCGTCCCTGTGGAACCCCCATTCAATCTGGGCTGCAAAGAGTAGGAGGGCTACTGGAATGGGCCTTAAAGCTTATGGCATGGCCCTGGATAGACCACTGCAGGTGAGGAATTCACCTAACTCAGCAGATACTGCAGGCAGGCCTGACGGCAGCTGGATGGCTTGGCTTCCAGGCCGTATGGGGCACATTAAGATTCAATCATGAAATTCCGGCAAAGGTAGTCAGTTACCATTCTTGTTATGTTTATTCAAACAATCAGGCCAAATTAAATACAATAGACAAATTGGTCTTGATTTGGCTCTTTTAATAAACATCGGGGTAATTTTGAGGAGAAAAATTGTATTTTTCTAGAAATTTGTCCATTTCATCTATATTGTCCAGCTTGTTGGTATATAGTTATTCATAATATTTTCTTACCATTCTTTGTATTTCAGTGGTGTCAGTTATTACTTCACCTCCTTAATTTTTTATTTTATTTATTTGGGTCCCCTCTATTTCTTTCTTGATGAGTCTGGTTAAAGGTTCATTAATCTTGTTTATCTTTTCAAAGAATCGGTCTTGGATTCATTTATCTCTTATATTGTTTTGTGGGTTTTTTTTAGTCTTTATGTCATTTATTGCCACTCTGATCTTTATTAAGTACTTCCTTCTACTTACTCTGGGATTTTCTTGTTGTTTTCTTTCTAGTTTTTTAAGCAGTTAGAGTTTATTAGAATTTTTTCCTCTTACATGAGATAGGCCTATATTGCTATGAACTTCCCTCTCAGGACTGCTTTCACTGTGTCCCATAGATTTAGTGTTGTTGTGTGTCCGTTTTCATTTGTTTCCAGAAGGTTTTATGTTTCTGTCTTGATCTCATTGGTAACCCATTCATTGTTTAATAACATGCTATTTAGCTTCCATGTGTTTGAATTTTTTTAGTGTTTTTACTGTAGTTGATTTCTAATTTTGTTCCATTGATTTCTCAGAAGATACTTGATATGATTTCAATCTTATTGAACTTCTAGAGACTTGTTTTGCATCCTAACAGGTGATCTATCTTTGAGATAGACCCATGTGCACTTGAGAAGAATGTTTATTCTGCAGCTTTGGGGTGAAAATTTCTATAAATGCCAGTTAAATCCATCTGTTTCAGTGTGTCATTTTGAGTCATTATTGCCTTGTTAATTTTTTGTCTGGAAGACCTATCCAGTGAAGTCAGTGGGATGTTACATTCCTTAACATAAATGTATTGCTATTGGTCTTTCCCTTAAAGCTCTCTAGAAGTCTTTTATATATATTTAGGTGCTCCTATGTTGGGTACCAGGGTTATATCCTCTTGTTGAATTGATCCCTTTTATATTATATAATGACCTTTGCTGTCTCTTGTGACGACCTTCATTTTGAAGTCTATTTTGTCATATATGAGTATTGCTACCCCAGTTGTTATTGTTGTTGTTTCTCTCATTTATATTTGCATGGAAAAAAAATTTTTTCATCCCTTTACTCTCATGGTGTGTGAGTCTTTTGTTCTGAGGTGGATCTCTTGTAGGCATCATATATTTGAGTCATGGTTTTGTATCCACTCAGCTACCCTATGTCTTTTGATTGGAGCATTGAATCCACTTACATTTAAGGTTGTTATTATTGACAGGTACTTATTTATTGCCCTTTTAATTCTTTATGCCTGTGTTCCCCTCCCCCCCCTCTCTCTCTCTCTCGCTCATATATATCTATATAATAAAAGCCCAGCAACCTTAATGGTGGAATGACCAGAACAACCGGTCGCTATGACATGCACTGACCACCAGAAGGCAGATGCTCAATTCAGGAGCTTCCCCCTGGTGGTCAGGATGCTCCCAGACGCTGGGCTCAAGCACAGCAGCAGTGGCAGCAGCCTCTCCTGCCTCCACAGCAGTGCTAAGGAGCAGAGATCCAAGCTGTAAGGAGTGAGCAAGTGGGTGGTTAGGAGCAAGGGGTCCAGGATTGTGAGAGGGATGTCCAACTGTTGGTTCAGGCCTAAACCAGCAGTCGGACATCCCCCAAGGGGTCCCAGATTGCGAGGGAGTGCAGGCCAGGCTGAGGGATTCCTCCCCTCCATCGACAGTCGGACATCCCTCTCGCAATCCAGGACCACTGGCTCTAAACCGCTCGCCTACCTGCCTGCCTGCCTGATCGCCCCTAACCACTCTGCATGCCTGCCTGCCTGATCTCCCCTAACCACTTGCCTGCTATCCTGCCTAATGCCCCTAACTGCTCACCTGCCTGTCTGATTGCCCCTTACCACTCACCTGCCTGCCTGATCACCCCTAACCACTCTGCCTGCCTGCCTGATGTCCCTAACTGCTCACCTGCCTGCCTGATCACCCCTAACCACTTGCCTGCCTGCCTGATTGCCCTTAACTGCCTCTGCCTCAGCCCCCACTGCCATGCTTCATCTGGAAGGATGTCCAGAAGGTCGTTCAGCTGTTTGGTCTAATTAGATTATACTTTTATTATCATACTAGAGGCCCAGTGCACAAAATTTGTGCACTGGGGAGGGTGTCCCTCAGCCCAGCCTGCACCCTCTCACAATCTGGGACCCCTGGCTCCTAACCGCTTGCCTGCCTGCCCGATTGCCCCCTAACTGCTCTCTTGCCAGCCTGATTGACACCTAACTGCTCCTCTGCCAGCCTGATTGCCCCCAACTACCCTCCCCTGCTGGCCTGATCACCCCCAAGGCTTTTATTAGTATAGATATGACCCTTCACAGAAAATTTCACTAACCCTGCTTTACAATAAGGGCTTGACGATTGAATCATTGGGGCCAGACACAAGATATCCTTTCTTCGAATAGTGGAGGGAATAATTATCTTGTCTTAAGTTGCCCTGAAATTAAAATGAGATAATGACTTAGAAAAGTATAAAAGCACCATATAAAGACAACTGTCTTTTTCATGTACTGAAAAGACAATAAAGTGGTAAAATGAAAAACACTATTTTTATTCTCCCCCTTCCTTCCTTTACAGCCTTTATTTAAACTTTGAAATTTATAAAAATTTTACTCCAATTTTCATTTCTTTACATTCAATATTATTCTGTATTGGTTTCAGGTTTTATATTAGTTACAGAATAGTGGTTAGATAATCATATACTTTACAAAGTGTTCCCCAATATTTCCAGTACCAACCTGGCATCATACCATCATTACAACACTATTGACTATATTTCCTATTTAAGTGACAATGGGTTTACAGGTTCCTTCCAGTCTTTCTTTTGTGTTGTTCACCTTTCCTTTTCTTTCTCACTTCTTCCCTCATTTTCCTTATATAGTATCTCAATTGGCCATCAAAGCTCAGTGAAGGCACTGGGACACGCTTAATTCATTTTACAGACCAGGAAACTGAGGCCAATTCCAGCTGGCTGTGGAACTTGACTCAGTTTACAGGGAGCCCTCAGAGCCATGCTCTCTGCCCTTCTTAAGGGGCAGCCGCCGGGCAAACAGAACAAACCTTCTGGTCAGGCTTCTGAGCCTCTTTCTCAAACACCTCTTCATTGCAGATGCTCCACATTCTTTCCTCTCCCCGGTCCCCTTCTCCCATTTTTTACTGCCCCTCCTTCTCCGGAGCAGGTGGAAGGCTTTGCATTCACCACCAAGGCATGCTCTGCCGTGGGTAAAGGCTGCATGGGCTTGCTTTTGGGTCAAGGCAGGAGCAGGAGTCACTGTCTCTGAAGTGCGAAGACCACCTGTGTGAGGCCGGTTAGCACTGGGAGCTTCTCTGAATCATGGCAGTCAGTCCAGTACCCTGCAATGCAGCACCCCTCTGCTGAGGTGGCACCACCCCGCAACCCCCGCCTCAGGGCTGCAGGTCCTTGCCCCTCTGCCCGGGTGTCCTTCCATGCCCCTTGATCCCTGGCAAGGCCCAACCGGTCTTGGGGCCACTGCAGAACCTTTCTCTCTCTGCAGGTGAGGCAGATCCCTGCCCTTGGTCTCTGTGAAGCTGTGAATCTGTGGGCAGAGGCCCAGTCTGGGTCTCAGCAACCACATGCCTGCTATGTTCCCAGGGCACTGTGGGAGTGGCTAAGCAGGCCCAGCCTCGCCTCCCTGGGGCAGCGATGGTCCCAGGGCCCTGCAGGAGTGGCTATGCGGGCCCGCTGCCCCTCCCAGGGCCTGCGATGGACCCGGACCCCATGGGTGGTGTCTGGCGCTGCCCGCCCGGCCTCCCCCGCCCCTGATAGACCCAGACCCCCAGGGACGGGCCATGGTGCTGCCCATCCCGCCTGTGTATGCAAATTTACCCACCATCTTTGATGGGTTAATTTGCATAGTCGCTCTGATTGACTGGTAGGCACAGCGGAGTGATGGTTAATTTGCATGTTTCTCTTTTATTAGTGTAGACTAGGGGCCCAGTGCATGAATTTGTGCACCTTGAAAGGAACTGTGGTTCACGAGGCTGTGGTAGGCACAGGGGTGGCTCTCGGCCCATCCTCTGTGCCCCTGCCTGGCCCCTCCTGTCCTGGCCCCAGGTCCACTGTCTGCAGGCAGCGCCGCTCCCACCACCGCCTCTCCCAATCACTGACGGCACCAGCCCTACTCCCACCCACTGATACCGTGGAGAGATTGGGGCCTGCACCAGAAGCAGGTGCAAACAGACCCGGTGCTGTCAGCAGGTGCGAGTGGTGGCTGCTTCCCCAATTGCCCCTCAGGAACAGGGAGAAATGGAGAAGCCCTCAGGGGCAATCAGGGTCAGCAGCTGCCACTCGCACCCTCTGATGGCACCGAGTGATCAGGACTGGTGTCAGGCACCGGCAATGGGTGTGAGCAGTGGCTCTGGCACCGGCTGCATGTGTGAGCGCTGGGCAGGACTGTGGTGTGCGGGAGCAAAGAATGTTCAGTAACTATCAGAGGCTTGCCCTGATGACAGCGACCAGCGCCCTGCCTTGTTCTGGCACCCACGCTCACCTGCTCCACCATCCCACTGCGGCCAATGCCCACCAAGTTCCACACACGCCCCCTGGTGGTCGGCAGTCATCATTGCAACCAGTTGTTCAGTTGTTCAGTTTTTCCGGTTATTCCACTGTTTGGTCTATTTGCATATTAGCCTTTTATTATATAGGATAGATATAGATATAGATATAGATATAGATATACATATACATATACATATACATATACATATACATATACATATACATATACATATACATATACATATACATACAGAGATAGAGATAAAGATATAATTTCTTCTTCTCATTACAGCAATCCCTTTAGCATTTCTTGCAGTGCTGATTTAGTGATGATAAATTCCTTTAGCATTTTTTGTCTGGGAAGCTCTTTATTTCACCATGTATTTTGAATGATGGCATTTCTGGATAGAGTAACCTTGGGTTCAGATCCTTGCTTTTCATTATCTTGAATACTTCACGCCATTCCTTTCTGGCCTATGGAGTTTCTAATGAGAAATCAGCTGACAGCCTTAAGGGAGTTTTTTTGTAGGTCACAAATTGCTTTATTCTTGTTGCCTTTAAGATTCTCTCTTTGTCTTTAATTTTTGGCATTTTAATTATGATGTGTCAGGGCATGGGCCTGTTTGGGATCTTCTTGCTTGGAAGAATCTATGCTTCCTGAACTTGTGTGACTTTTTCCTTCACCAGGTTAGGGAAGTATTCTGCCATGATTTATTAAACCATGTTCACTATCCCTTTCTCACTTTCTTCCCCTTATGGTTCTCCTATGATGCAAATAGTATTACTTTCATGTTGTCCCACAGCTCCCCTAAGCTGTCCTTCTTTTTTTTTAATTTTTTTTTTGCTTTTTCATTCTCTGATTGAGTGATTTTTTTCTACCCTGTCTTCTAATTTACTAATCTAATCATCAGCTTCCCATAATCTGCTGTGTATACTTTCCAGTGTGTTCATTATTATTGCCATGTCATTCTTTATTTCTGACTGGTCTTTTTTCATAGTTACCATATCTTTTCTCATGCTGTTGAGCATCCTTGCCATAATTCTTCTGAACTCTATAACTGATAAATTTCTTATCTCCATTTCTTTTAGCTCTTCTTCTGAAGAATTCTCTTGTTCTTTCATTTGGGGATGGTTTTCTTTTTTTTTTAATATTTTTATTGAGGTATTATATGTGTACATATCTTACTATTACCCCCCCACCCCACACCCACACATGCCCTCCCCCCCCAGAGTTTTGCGTCCATTGTTTATGCTTATATGCATGCATACAAGTCCTTCGTTTGATTTCATAACTCCCCCACCTTTCCCAAACTTTCCCCCTGTAATTTGAAAGTCTGTTTGATGCTTTACTGTCTCTGTATCTATCTCTTTGTTCACCACTTTATAATGTTCTTTACTATCCCTAAATGAGTGAGATCATGTGGTATTGTTCTTTCATTGACTGGCTTATTTCACTTAGCATTATGTTCTCCAATTCCATCCAGGTTGCTGCAAATGATGAGAATTCCTTCTTTTTTATGGCAGCATAGTATTCCATTGTGTAGATGTACCACAGTTTTCCGATCCAGTCATCTGCTGATGGGCACCTAGGCTGTTTCCAAATCTTAGCTATTGTAAATTGTGCTGCTATGAACATAGTGGTGCATATATCCTTTCTGATTGGTGCTTCTAGTTTCTTCGGATATATTCCCAGGAGTGGGATTACTGGGTCAAATGGGAGTTCCATTTTCAGTTTTTTGAGGAAACTCCATACTGTTCTCCACAGTGGCTGCACCAGTCTGCATTCCCACCAGCAGTGCACGAGGGTTCCTTTTTCTCCGCATCCTCGCCAACACTTGTTTGTTGATTTGTTGATGATAGCCATTCTGACAGGTGTGAGATGGTACCTCATTGTTGTTTTGATTTGCATCTCTCGGATAATAAGTGACTTTGAACATGTTTTCATGTGTCTCTTGGCCTTCCTTCTGTCTTCTTTTGAAAATATTCTGTTTAGGTCTGTTGCCCATTTTTTTATTGGATCATTTATCTTCCTCTTATTAAGTTGCATAAGCTGCCTGTAGATGTTGGAGATTAAACCTTTATCAGTGATAGCATTTGCAAATATGTTTTCCCATGCAGTGGGCTTTCTTGTTGTTTTGTTGATGGTTTCTTTTGCTGTAAAAAAGCTTTTTATTTTGATGTAGTCCCATTTGTTAATTTTCTCTTTAGCTTCCATTGCCCTAGGGGCAGTGTCAGTGAAGAAGTTCTTGTGGCATATGTCTGAGATTTTGTTGCCTGTGGATTCCTCTAGTATTTTTATGGTTTCCCGTCTTATGTTTAAGTCCTGTATCCATTTTGAGTTTATTTTTGTGTATGGTGTAAGTTGGTGATCTAGTTTCATTTTTTTGCATGTATCTGTCCAGTTTTCCCAACACCATTTATTGAAGAGACTGTCTTGACTCCATTGTATGTTCATGCCTCCTTTGTCAAATATTAATTGAGCATAGTGGTTTGGGTCGATATCTGGGTTCTCTATTCTGTTCAATTGATCAATATGTCTGTTCTTGTGCCAGTACCAGGCTGTTTTGAGAACAGTGGCTTTGTAATACAGCTTGAAATCTGGTATTGAGATCCCACCTACTTTATTCTTCTTTCTGAGGATTGCTGAGGCTAGTCGGGGTCTTTTTTTATTCCAGATGAATTTTTGGAGAGTTCTTTCTAGGTCTGTGAAATATGCTGTTGGTATTTTGATGGGGAGTGCATTGAATCTGTAGATTGCTTTGGGTAGTATGGACATTTTAATGATGTTGATTCTACCAATCCAGGAACATGGTATGTTCTTCCATCTGTTTACGTCTTCCTCTATCTCTTTTTTCAGTGTCCTGTAGTTTTCTGCGTATAGGTCTTTTACCTCCTTAGTTAAGTTTATTCCTAGGTATCTTAATTTTTTTGGTGCGATGGTAAATGGGATTGCTTTTTTAGTCTCTCTTTCTGTAAGTTCATTATTGGTGTATAGAAAAGCCATAGATTTCTTGGCGTTAATTTTGTATCCCGCTACATTGCCGACTTCATTTATTAAGTCTATTAGTTTTTTGATGGAATCTTTTGGGTTTTTTATGTACAATATCATGTCATCTGCAAATAAGGACAGCTTCACTTCTTCTTTTCCAATTTGGATGCCTCTTATTTCTTCTTCTTGCCTAATTGCGATAGCTAATACTTCCAGTACTATGTCAAACAGGAGTGGTGAGAGTGGGCATCCCTGTCTTGTTCCTGTTCTTAGGGGAAATGGTTTTAGTTTTTGCCCATTGAGTATGATGTTTGCTGTGGGTTTATCATAAATAGCTTTTATTATGTTGAGGTATGAGCCTTCTATTCCCACCTTGTTGAGAGTTTTTATCAAGAAAGGGTGTTGGATTTTGTCAAATGCTTTTTCTGCATCTATTGATATGACTATGTGATTTTTATCTCTCAATTTGTTTATGTGATGTATCACGTTTATTGATTTGCGGATATTGTACCATCCTTGCATTCCTGGAATAAATCCTACTTGGTCATGGTGTATGATCTTTCTGATGTACTGCTGGATCTGATTTGCTAGAATTTTGTTGAGGATTTTGGCATCAATGTTCATGAGGGATATTGGCCTGTAATTCTCTTTCATTGAGTTGTCTTTATCTGGTTTTGGTATTAGGGTGATGCTGGCTTCATAGAAGGAGCCTGGAAGTGTTCCTTCCTCTTGAATTTTTTGGAATAGTCTGAGGAGGATAGGTTTTAGTTCTTCCTTGAAAGTTTGATAAAACTCTCCTGTGAAGCCATCTGGCCCCGGGCTTTTGTTTGCCGGAAGCTTTTTGATGACTGCTTCAATTTCTTCCATAGTTACTGGCATGTTGAGCTGTTTAGAATCTTCCTGATTGAGTTTTGGAAGGTTGTATTTTTCTAGGAATATGTCGATTTCCTCTAGGTTGTCCAGTTTGTTGGAATAGAGTTGTTCGTAGTATTTTGTAAAAATGGTTTGTATTTCGTCGGGATCTGTTGTTATTTCACCTCTTTCATTTCTGATTTTGTTTATTTGGGTCCTCTCTCTTTGCTTCTTGGTGAGCCTGGCTAGAGGTCCATCAATCTTGTTTATCCTTTCAAAGAACCAGCTCTTGGTTTTGTTGATCTTTTGTATTGTTTCTTTGGTCTCTATGTCGTTTATCTCCGCTCTGATCTTTATTATTTCTTTCCTTCTGCTTACACTGGGCTTATCTTGTTGCTCTCTCTCTAACTCTTTGAGTTGTTGGGTTAGGTAATTTATTACCATTGTTTCTTGTTTTTTGCAGTAGGCTTGTAGAGCTATGAACTTCCCTCTCAGGACTGCTTTCGCTGTGTCCCATAGATTTTGGATTGTTGTGTTTTCATTGTCGTTTGTTGCCATGATGTTTTTTATTTCTTCCTTGATGTCTTTGGTAACCCAGTCATTGTTTAATAGCATGCTGTTTAGTCTCCAAGTGTTTGATTTCTTTGGGTTGTTTTTATTGTAGTTGATTTCCAGTTTTATGCCACTGTGATCTGAGAAGATACTTGAGATGATTTCTATCTTCTTGAATTTGGAGAGACTTTGCCTATGTCCTAACATATGGTCTATCTTTGAAAATGACCCATGTGCACTTGAGAAGAATGTATATTCTGTGGCTTTGGGGTGAAATGTTCTGAAGATGTCGATTAATTCCATCTGTTCTAGTGAGTCATTTAGGATTGATGTTTCTTTGCTAATTTTTTGTTTAGAGGATTTGTCCAATGGTGATAGTGGGGTATTGAAGTCTCCTACTATGATTGTATTACTGTCAATCTCTCCTTTGATATCTTCCAGGAGTTTTTTAATGTATCTTGGTGCTCCTGTATTGGGTGCATATATGTTTACCAGAGTTATTTCTTCTTGTTGGATTTCTCCCTTTAGTATAATGAAGTGGCCTTCATTATCTCTTGTTATGTCCTTCACTTTGAGATCTAATTTGTCAGATATAAGTATTGCAACCCCAGCTTTTTTTTTCATTTCCATTTGCCTGGAAAACCTTTTTCCATCCCTTTACTCTCAGTCTGTGTGCATCCTTTTTTTTGAGGTGGGTTTCCTGTAGACAGCAGATATCTGGGTTTTGTTTTCTTATCCAGTCTGTTACCCTGTGTCTTTTGATTGGGGCATTCAATCCATTTACATTTAAAGTTATTATTGATAGGTACTTATTTGATGCCATTTTTATTCTATACCCCTGTGAACCTTCTTTGCTTCCTATTTCTTTCTTTTTTTTTTTTACAGCAGACCCTTTAGCATTTCTTTCTTTTTTTAAAAAAAAATTTCTTTATTGATTAAGGTGTCACATATTTGTCCTCATCCCCCCATTCCCATGCCCCCCCTCCCCACGCATGCCCCTACTCCCTGTTGAACTTAACCGTTGGATAGGATCATATGCATGCATACAAGTCCTTTGGTTGAACTCTCTCCCTCCCTCCACCGTCCCCTATCCTCCCTCTGAGGCCCGATAGTCCGATCGATGCCTCCTTGCTTCTGGTTCTGTTCTTGTTCCTCAGTCTATGTTGTTCATCATTTCCCCTCGATGAGCGAGATCATATGTCACTAGATATATACTTATGAGAACTGAATGTGAGACGAGCAATAATAGTTATGCTGACAGGCAAATGAATCAGTCTGTAGTGAGTTTCTTTCTGGACCAACAGTTCTTTTGAGACCCAATTTCAATGTCCACCAGTTCCTTATGTGTACATGTCAGCACTGACCCCTCAGCTCTGGATGGTGGACAAATGGTGGTAACGGAGGTCCGACTCCCTCTGGTTTGGTCTCGGCCGGACCCAGGGGGACGGCTTCACCCGGACTAAGGGGCTCATGGCCTCGCCCAGATCTAGGGACACATGGTCTCACCCGGACCCAGGGATGCTTGGCCTCTCCCAGACCCAAGGGGCACGTGGCCTCACCCGGGCGTCGGTGCACAAGGCCTCACCCGGATCCAGGGACACATGGTCTCACCCGGACCAAGGGACACTTGGCCTCTCCCAGACCCAGGAGCACATGGCCTCACCTGGGCCTAGGTGCACGAGGCCTCACCCAGATCCAGGGACACATGGTCTCGCCCGGACCCAGGGGTGCGTGGCCTCTCTCAGAGCCAGGGGCACGTGGCCTCACCTGGACCTAGGTGCACGAGGCCTCACCCGGATCCAGGGACACATGGTCTCACCCGGACCCAGGCGCGCTTGGCCTCCCCCAGACCCAGGGGCACGTGGCCTCACCCGGGCCTAGGTGCACGAGGCCTCCCCCGGATCCAGGGACACATGGTTTCACCCGGACCCAGGGACGCTTGGCCTCTCCCAGACCCAGGGGCACGTGGCCTCACCCCGGCCTAGGTGCACGAGGCCTCACCCGGATCAAGGGACTCATGGTCTCACCCGGACCCAGGCACGCTTGGCCTCCTCCAGACCCAGGGGCACGTGACCTCACCCGGGCCTAGGTGCACGAGGCCTCCCCCGGATCCAGGGACACATGGTCTCACCCGGACCCAGGGACGCTTGTCCTCTCCCAGACCCAGGGGCACATGGCCTCACCCGGACCTAGGTGCACGTGGCCTCACCCGGGCCTAGGTGCACGAGGCCTCCCCCGGATCCAGGGACACATGGTCTCACCCAGACCCAGGGACGCTTGTCCTCTCCCAGACCCAGGGGCACATGGCCTCACCCAGACCTAGGTGCACGAGGCCTCACCCGGATCCAGGGACACATGGTCTCACCTGGACCCAGGCGCACTTGGCCTCCTCCAGACTCAGGGGCACGTGACCTCACCCGGGCCTAGGTGCATGAGGCCTCACCCAGATCCACGGACACATGGTCTCACCCGGACCCAGGGACGCTTGGCGTCTCCCATACCCAGGGGCATGTGGCCTCACCTGGGCCTAGGTGCGTGAGGCCTCACCCGGATCCAGGGACACATGGTCTCACCCGGACCCAGGGACGCTTGGCCTCTCCCAGACCCAGGGGCACGTGGCCTCACCCGGGCCTGGGTGCACGAGGCCTCACCCGGATCCAGGGACACATGGTCTCACCCGGACCCAGGTGCGCTTGGCCTCCCCCAGACCCAGGGGCACGTGGCCTCACCCGTGCCTAGGTGCACGAGGCCTCCCCGGGATCCAGGGACACATGGTCTCACCCGGACCCAGGGACGCTTGTCCTCTCCCAGACCCAGGGGCACATGGCCTCACCCGGACCTAGGTGCACGAGGCCTCACCCGGATCCAGGGACACATGGTCTCACCCGGACCCAGGCGCGCTTGGCCTCCTCCAGACCCAGGGGCACGTGACCTCACCCGGGCCTAGGTGCATGAGGCCTCACCCAGATCCAGGGACACATGGTCTCACCCGGACCCAGGGACGCTTGGCCTCTCCCAGACCCAGGGGCATGTGGCCTCACCCGGGCCTAGGTGCACGAGGCCTCACCCGGATCCAGGGACACATGGTCTCACCCGGACCCAGGGTCGCTTGGCCTCTCCCAGACCCAGGGGCACGTGGCCTCACCCAGGCCTGGGTGTACGAGGCCTCACCCGGATCCAGGGACACATGGTCTCACCCGGACCCAGGGACGCCTGGCCTCTCCCAGACCCAGGGGCACGTGGCCTCACCCGGGCCTAGGTGCACGAGGCCTCACCCAGATCCAGGGACACATGGTCTCACCCGGACCCAGGGACGCCTGACCTCTCCCAGACCCAGGGGCACGTGGCCTCACTCGGGCCTAGGCGCACGAGGCCTCACCCGGATCCAGGGACACACGGTCTCACCCGGACCCAGGGACGCCTGGCCTCCCCCAGACCCAGGGGCACGTGGCCTCACCCGGGCCTAGGTGCACGAGGCCTCACCCGGATCCAGGGACACACAGTCTCACCCGGACCCAGGGACGCCTGGCCTCCCCCAGACCCAGGGGCACGTGGCCTCACCCGGGCCTAGGCGCACGAGGCCTCACCCGGATCCAGGGACAGACGGTCTCACCCGGACCCAGGGACGCCTGGCCTCCCCCAGACCCAGGGGCACGCGGCCCCACCCGTGCCTAGGTGCACGAGGCCCCACCTGGATCCAGGGACACATGGTCTCGCCCGGACCTAGGGGTGCGTGGCCTCTCTCAGACCCAGGGGCACGTGGCCTCACCTGGACCTAGGTGCACAAAGCCACCCGGACCCAGGGGCGCGTTACCTCTCTCAGACCCCTGGTCGCGTGGTCTCACCCAGATCCAGGGGCGCACGTCCTCACCCGGACTCGGGACCCAGCCTTACCCGGATCCAGGGGCCCACGGCCTCACCCGGACCCAGGGTTCAGCTTCACCCGGACCCAGGGGGACGTTACCTCTCTCAGATCCCTGGTCGCGTGGTCTCACCCGGATCCAGGGGCGCACGTCCTCACCCGGACTCGGGACCCAGCCTTACCCGGATCCAGGGGCCCACGGCCTCACCCGGACCCAGGGTTCAGATTCGCCCGGACCCAGGGGCACATGGCCTCACCCGAACCCGGAATCCAGCTTCACCTGGACCCAGGGGCGCGTGGCCTCACCCAAACCCAGGGGCGTGAGGCCTCACCTAGACCCAGAGGCGTGTGACCACATCTGAGCCCAGAGGCTCGCAGGCTCGCCTGGACTCGGGTCTCAGCGGGGTTTCGTCTTCTTGATCCCAATTCCTGTTGGTCAATTCCCTCTCAGCAATTCCTTCGGTCATTTTCTCAGAGCTCCAGGGCGGCTGCCGCAGAACTCGTTGGGCGGCGGGCTCGGCAAGGCTCCGGTGTGCCCGGTGCACGGCGGCGGGCTGGTCCGGTGTCGTTGCGTCGGCCCTTGGGTCTGCAACGGTGGCCGGTCGCCGAGCGTGCGCACCTGGCCGCTTCGGGGCATTGAGATTCTTGAAGGACTCAGAGGTCAGCAAGCACGGAGTCTCCCACTCCATGTCTCCCAGGGGCTCGTCTGTCCGTGCTCGGCAGCGAGTGGAGCCGTCCCCTCAGCCGGAGACCGCCGGGGGAACTGCGCCGAGCACGTTCCAGGCCGCCATTGTGTCGCCTGAGCCATAGTTCTTAAAGTGTGGACTTTGGGTCACCGGCATCAGCATCATCCTGCGTACCCCTCTCTTTTATTCTAGTTGTAGAGCATCTGCTCAGCCAGCCCCCCGGTCTTTCTGGCTGGTGTCTGCTCTGCTCTCCCATCGTAGTCTCAATATTGTTGTGGTAGGCAACGATCAGGCTGCCGCCCTATGTCTCCATCTTGGTCCTCCTTTGTACAATTAAGTCTTGATTGTTGTTGGTGTCACTGGGAGGAATTGTCCTCCAGGCCAATTGGCCGTGAGGACCCTCCTTGTCTATATAGGAAGAGTTGCTGTGCAGGAGACATGCCTGTGGGCTGGGTCTTGATGCAGCAATGCCCTGGCGCTCACTGAGTCTGCCTCTAGAATGCCTCCCTTATGCGAGTGGTTGAAATCTGGTGTCATCTCACACCAACCACTAGATGCCCTCGTTTCTGGGTCTCCAATGTAGTGTGGGTCAGCCACTACCTGAGGCACTCAGCAGGAAAAAGCTTCTGCTCAGCTTGGCTGGGGCGGAGCTACAGGGTGGAGCCTACAACCTTGGCTTCCTGTCAGCCCCGCCCTATGAGGCTCCTGCGTCTGTGTCCCTCTGTATTCCTTGCAAACACCTCTGAGAGAAACGCGCCCTGGAGTTTCGCCCACTGCCAAACAGTCCAGTCCCTCCCCTAATGAATCTGGACTCCCAGATTCTCGCCTGGAACTGGGTTTCAGTGTAGTTGGAACTGGGTCTCAGCGCAGTCTGGCGTCCCTGTCTCCTTCCCAGCAGGGCCACCCAGTGGCGCAGGTAAAAGTCCGTCCTCTGCGCACCTTCCAGTGAGCACGTCTGGAGCCGCCGCTTCTCTGTGCCTCCGCCACCACAGCCCAAATTCATTCCCCCAGCGTGCGCCTGGCTTCCCAGGGTTTCGCCCAGAACTGGGGTTCATTGCAGTCGGAACTGGGGTTCAGCACGGTCCTGAGCTTATGTCTCCTTCCCGCTAGGGCAGTTCAGTGGCGCAGACAACAGTCCGTCCTTTGTGCCCCTTCCCGTGCGCGCCTCTGGAACTCTGCCTTCCCCCGCTCCTCTATGCCTGCGCCCCACAGCCCAGATTCATTCCCCCAGCCTGCGCCTGGCTTCCCAGAGTTTCGCCCGGAACTGGCGCTCAGTGCAGTCGGAGCCGGCGCTTAGCGCACTCCGGAGCCTTTATCTCCTTCCTGCCAGTGAACGCCGGCCAGGCCGTCAGCCGCCCCTTCCTCTCTGGCTCCATCCTCCCAGCAGGCGCGCGTGCTCGTGTCTCCGCCAGTTTCTCCATACCTCAGGCTTTTACGGCTCCCCCGATTGTCCCCGTGGCCTTCTCCTTCTCCCCAGCTGTGGGCATTTCAGTCCGCCAGCTCTCCTGTGGTTCTGGACGATGTCCGTTCTGACCTCTAGTTGTGCCTTTGAAATTGTTGTGCCCGGCTGCAAGTTAGGTGTTTAACCTATGCCGCCATCTTGGTTTCTCTTTAGCATTTCTTGCATTGCTGGTTTGGTGGTGATAAACTCCCTTAGTCCTTTTTTGTCTGTGAAGCTCCTGATTTCACCTTCAATTTTGATTGATAGCCTTGCTGGGTACAGTATTCTTGGATTCAGACCCTTCCTTTGCATGACTTGGTATATTTCATTCCATTCCCTTCTGGCCTGATGAGTTTCTGTTGAGAAATCAGTTGTTAGTCTGATGGGGGTTCCTTTGTATGTAACTTTCTGTCTCTCTCTGGCCGCTTGTAAGATTCTTACTTTGTCGTTGGTGTTTGCCAACTTAACTATAATGTGCCTTGGCGTCGGTCTTTTGGGGTTCATTTTGCTTGGAACTCTGTGAGCTTCTTGGATTTGTGTGGGTTTTTCCTTCCCTATATCAGGGAAGTTTTCTGTTATTATTTCTTCAAACAGGTTTTCTATTCCTTGCTCAGTTTCCTTTCCTTCTGGCACCCCTATTATCCTGATGTTGTTTTGTTTTGTATTGTCCCGAAGTTCCCTTACACTCTCCTCAATCTTTCTAATTTTTGTTTCTAGAAGCTGTTGTAATTGGGTATTTTTTTCCATCTTGTCTTCTAGCTCACTTATGCGGTCCTCTGCTTCATCTAGTCTACTCTTGATGCTTTCTATTGAGTTCTTTACAGCAGCGATGTCATTTTTCATTTCTTCTTGGTTCTTCTTCATTTCTTCTTGGTTCTTACTCATATTGTCGAATTTGTCTTCCATCCTTTTCAGCCACTTTATGACCATTTCTCTGAATTCTTTCTCTGATAGGTTGTTTGCCTCTAAATCGTTTACTTCCTTTTCTGGTGATGCCTGCTTCTCTTTCCTGTGGGGGCTGTTTCTTTGTCTCCTCATGTTCTCTCTTCTCCGGATGTCTGGTTATATAGATTTCTCTCTCTGGCGTTGATTTAAAGGTATAAAATACAACACAACCAGGCACAACAGACAAGGCACTGAACAGAATTGTATTCACGATATTAATAACCTCCAATAAAGGTGACCACCAGAGAAAGACAAATTAGGGAATAGGAGTGGAAGAGGGAGAGTAAAAAGAAAGAACAACAACGAAAAAAAAAAAAAACAAAGAGTGTGAATCTGAACTTGGGAAAAGAGCAGAAAGAAAGAAAAGAAAAAGAAATAACAGAAAAGAAAAAGAAAAGAAAAAAAAAGTAAGAGAGACAAGAATGATACTAAGAGAGAAAAGGGGAACAAACTATATATATGGAGAGTAAACTCCACTAGAACAACCACTATTCCCAGCAAATTCCAGCAACACGAGCCTGGAGATTAATACAAACTGCAACAGCAGCTAATATCAAGTGAGGCAAGGGAAAACAAAAGTAAAAAACAAACAAAAACAAAGCAAACAAAAGAACCAAACAAACAAACAAAAAGAATAATCAAAACAATCTCATAAAAAAGCATAAAAATTCAATCTAATCAACATTCAAGCAAACAACAACAAAAGGCCCGAGAGAAAAATAATTATTTTAAGGTAGCGTAGAGAGAGGTTTGTATGGATTTGAAGCAGGGGGTTGGGAATTAGATATATAAGTAGGGTGAAGTTTTAGCAGGGAGTAAACTGAAAAAGTAGGGAAAATCTAAAGCCAGAAAGGGTTAAGATAAACTGGGGACCAAAAGGGGAAAGGTTAGGAGGAGAGTGATGGCATAATGTTAGCTTTGAGATAGGGTAAAGCGATTGTAAGGGAAAGATGCAAATCGAATGTAGGACACTAATCCAAAAATAAAAGAAAGAGAAAATCAAATGACATTAAAAAAAAGTAAAATAATAGTAATAATAGTGCTGATTGAAAATAAAAATGTAATAATTAAAAAGGTGAAAATCAAGTGAGGAAAAAGAAAAAAATTAGTTTCTTAAGTAAAAGATTCAAAAAATGAAAATAAAAAATATGAGAATAAAAAATTTAAAAAATTTAAAAAAGAATTGAAAATTAAAAAATAGGAAGACTAAAATGTGCAGTAGCGGCTGTCATTCACTTCCTCTATTATTCTGTTTGGTATGCCTTTTTCCCAGTCTGGGCGGTATTTCAGTTCAGCTTCATTCCAGGGCTCCTCAGTGTTGGAAGCCAGTCCTGCTTCTTAAGCCAGCCGTGTCTTAATTTCTAGTATTTATTTTTTATTACACCAGAGACAATTAGCGTTTCAGCCCCTAGGTGGCAGTGTTTCTGAATTGACTTCCGGGCCTCTCTAGCTCTTTTTTTTTTTTTCCCCCTCTATGGCACTCACTACAGGTTTGTGGAGGTGTGCGCCTCAGAGCTTGTGGAGGTGTGCGCCTCAGAGCTGCCTCTCTGATGGTCACACGCAGCTCTGGTCCCCAGGTTCCGAAAAAAACACCTTCCCCCTGCAGTCTTTCAGGGTTTCCACCTGGGTTTTTCTATGTGTTGGGCTTAGCAATCAGAGTCGGAAAGAGCCCAAGTGTGCAGTCCGTGGGTCTGTGCGCCAGACTAAGGAGCCTGCACTCCTTTGAAAATTCTTAGTCTGACCCTCCTCGTCAGATTAAAATGAGTTGCTTTCAAGAGGTCACTTCTGTTAGCAGCTCAGAAGACCCCCCTCCTCATTCACGGATCACGGCAGTTCCAACTGCCGCCGATTTTTCTAGGCACAGACCTCCCGGCTCCTGCTGGTCCTGCAGCTGCCGCACTTCCCTCACCCAGCGCTTCCCTCCCCCACCGCGGGGATTAGAAACCGCACCTCATTTCAGACGAAATCTGACCTTTCCGTGGTGCAGTGAAGAGTTTCTTTGTATCCGAATGTTTGCGCTGATGGGGGACCGGTGGTCTGGTGCTCCCAGCAGTTCAGTGTTTGCAGTTGTCGCAGAAAGTCAGGTTTCCACTAAAATCCTCCTTTCCTTGCAAGATGGCGAGGCGCCCGGCGAGCCCGCAGCTCCGGGAGGGGACCCAGCCCCTGTGGGTGCTGCGCGGTCAGAGGAACACTGCCCAGCACTCCCCCGCCTTCTCCTGGAGTTTAGCTGTCCCTTGGCTTGCCCACATACACTCCCTCTGCGAGCCTCTGCTGCTCCGACTCTCCGCTCCAGGAACAGACTCCAAACCCGACTCTATTCCGTCGCCATTTTCTCCTTCTCCCGGGGATTGTTTTCTTGTCTCCCCATTTTGGCTACCCATTTGGGTTTGTTTCCATTTGTTAGGTAAATCTGCTATGACTCCCAATATCTAGTGCAGGACAGTGTCATATACTGTTTGTGTCTGTCCTTGAGTACCCTGTTTGGAGATATCAGCAATCCAAAGCTTGTGCCTTCCTCTGCTGGGACTGGTTGTGTTTGGATAAGACAAGATGCACACCAAGGTCTGCTTTTCCTAGCCCTGGATCCAGAAGCATATCAGGCAATGTGTCAAAGCCCCCAGATATCTGCCTCTGCCTGCAGGCTGATTGTTATCAGTATCTTAATGAGCCTCGGGCTGTAGACCACTGTAAGGCATATACTCCACAGGTGGGGTGAGAAGTTTTCCAACAGGATGGGGCAACTGCTTCACCCCAGGCAACGCTTCCTAGATGCTTAAGGTCTTCCTGTGCAAGATGCCCTCTGCAGTGTGTAGGAATAACCCAGCACAGGAATCCAGGTGATTGCCTTTTGAACTCTATCCACAGAGCTCCCAACCCTGTATTCTTATCAAACAGCTCTAGTCCACTCTGCCCTCCCTCTTCCAGAGCCCAAGGTGAGTGGCTGCATGTGAAATTTTGTGCATTAGCCCTTTAAGAGCACACCTGCATTTCCAGCATCTCTCCCTGACAGACAGAAACCCTGCTGCTTTTCACAGCCAGATTTTATGTGGGAACCTTTATCAGTTCTGGTGCTCTGGGCTGGGGAGTTCAGCTTGGGGTTTAGACCCTATAATTCTTAGTGGGAACCCCCCACAGCTGAGTATTCCTCCAGAACTTCAGCTGATGTCTTTGGGAGCCGGGCCAGCCCTCTCTAACCTCTGCACTGCCTACCAGTCTCTATATGGTCTCCACTTTCTGTCCTTGGTTATCGGGATTCTCTCCAGCTAGTATTTAGTTATTTGTTTAGGATGTTGAAATTCCAGTTTTGTCCTGGGAGTGTGTCAGTGTAGTTTCCACTTAATCCACCACTATCTTAGAATCCTAGGAACAATTACTTTAGCAATATACCACAGCTGTTATTCATAATTTAGCCAGATACAATCCAGTGGCTGGCATAATTGTCCAATTATTTTTCCATCCTGTTTGATTTCCTTGTGTAAAACTATTCAAATGTCTTCTGGAAAAATAAAAATGGCTATATAAATTCCCAAGTAGGAGAAGGCCCTGAGTCTGTTAGGCAGGTATATCTCTAGCCTGCTTGTGTCACCAAATGCCAAAAAAAAAATGTAAAAGGAATCTTAAATGCATATTGTTAAGTAAAAGAAGCCAACCTGGAAAGGCTGCATACTGTATGATTCTAAGTATATGACATTCTGGAAAATGCAAAACTGTGGTGACAGTTAAAAGATCAGTAGTAGTGAAGGGATTACAGTGGTTCTCAACCTTTCTAATGCCGTGACCCTACTAGCAGTTCTCAACCTGTGGGTCGCAACCCACAGGTCGAGAAATGCTGCTGTAGAGCCTAAGACCATCGGAAAACTAGATATTTACATTATGATTCATTAACAGTAGCAAAATTACAGTTATAAAGTAGCAACGAAATAATTTTATGGTTGGGGGTCACCACAACATGAGGAACTGTATTAAAGGGTCGCGGCATTAGAAAGGTTGAGAACCACTGGATTAATAAGTACATATTGGTAGTCATAGCATAGTCATGGGGATAAAAAGTACAGGATATGGAATATAATCAATAGTATTGTAATAACTATGTATGGTGTCACATGAGTATTAGATTTCTTCCACTATAGTTGCAGCTGCTCCACACAGCCCATTAGCCTGGCGGTAAATCCATCTCAGCAATCAGCAATCAAGGCTCAACTATACAGGACACTGCACACAACCCACACAGGGGCGCACCTAGAATGCCCAGCTCAGGTGACTGGGGAGGCTGAGCCACTAGGCCCTATAGGACACCTACAATACAAGGCCACCCTACCAATACCAGAAGACATAGCAGCTCTACCTAATACATAGAAACAAACACAGGGAAGTAGCCAAAATGCAAAGATAAAGATACATGTTGCAAATGAAAGAAAAGAAGAAATTTCCACAAAAAGAACTTAATAAAATGAAAGCAAGTAAATACAGAGTTCAAAACAATGGTTACAGGGATGCTCAAGAAACTTAGTGACATCTTCAAGGAACTTAGTGAGAATATCAACCACACTAAAAAAAAGACCAGTCAGAAATGAAGCATACAATAACTGGAATGAAGAATCATTTACAGGGAATCAACAGTAGAGTAGAGGATGCTGAAAATCAAATTGGCAATTTGGAATGAGGAAGCAAAAAACACTCAATCAGAACAGTAAAAAGAAAAAGTAATCCAAAAATATGAAGATAGTATAAGGAGCTTCTGGGACAACTTCAAGCATACAAACATTCACATCATAGCATCATAGGGGTGCCAGAAGGAGAAGATAGGGAGCAAGAAATTGAAAACTTATTTGAAAAAATAATGATAGAAAACTTCCCTTACCTATGAAAGAAATAGACATACATGTCCAGGAAGTGAAGAGTCCCAAACAAGATGAACCCAAAGAGGCACACACCAAGACACATCATAGTTAAAATGCAAAAGGTTAAAGAAAAAGAGAATCTTAAAAGCAACGAGAGAAAAGCAGTTAGTTACCTACAAGGGTGTGCCCATACGACTATCAGCTGATTTCTCAACAGAAACTTTGTTGGCCAGAGGGAGTGGCAAGAAATATTCAAAGTTAAAAGCAAGAACCTACAACCAAGATTACTCTACTCTGAAAAGCTATCATTTAGAATAAAAGGTCAGATAAAGAGTTCATAGACAAGAAAAGGTTAAAGGAGTTCATCACCACCAAACCAATATTATATGAAATGTTAACAGGCCTTCAAAGAAGGAGGAGGAAGATAGGAGGAATAGAAGAAAGAGTTGGTTAGGGAGGAGGAGAGGAGGAGGAAGAGGAGAAGATAGAAAGAAAGAAGAAGGGGGAGGAGGAGGAGGAGAAGGAAAAGGAGGAGGAGGAGAAATATGAGCAATAAAATGGCAATAAATACATATCTATCAACAATTGAATCTAAAAATCAAAATAATCGAACAAGGAATCTAACGAACAAAATAAACTTATGTATAAAGTAGAACCAGAGCCATGGAAACATGGAACAGACTGAGGAATCTCAGTGGGAAGGGGGGAGGGAGCGGGAAGATATTAACCAAAGAACGTATATGCATACATGCATTACTCATGGGCACAGTCAATAGGGTGGTGAAGGCCTGGGGTAGAGTGGGATCCAGGTAGAGGAGGGCAATGGGAGGGGAAGGGGGGACATCTGTAATAGTCTCAACAATATTTTTTTAAAAGAAAATTTCAGTTATTGCCAGGGATTGGGAGTGGAGGAAAGGTTGAATAGGCAGAGCACAAGAGACTTTTAGGGCAGTGAAACCATTTTGTATGATAGTATAATGTTGGATACATGTCATTATGTATTTGTCAAAACCCATAGAACTCTATAACACAAGGTGTGAAACTTAATATAAACTATGGATTTCAGTTAATAATAATGTATCAATATTTGTTCAATTGTAACAGTTGTACCACACTAATGCAAAATTTTTCAGCCTTTAAAAAGAAGGAAATCCCGCCCTAGCCAATTTGGCTCAGTGGATAGAGTGTCAACCTGTGGACCAAAGGGTCCTGGATTTAGTTATGGTTAAGGGCACATACCTCAGTTGCAGGCTCCTCCCTGGCCCTGGTCGAGGCACATGCAGGAGGCAACGAATCAATGCGTTTCTCTCACATCGACATTTCTCTCTGTCTTTCCCTCTCTCTAAAAATCAATGGGAAAATATCCTCAGGTGAGGATTAAAAATATAAATAAATAAATAAATAAAATTTCAAAAAAATGATAATAAATAAAAATAAAAAGAAGGAAATCCTGTCCCGGCTGGTGTTGCTCAGTTGGTTGGGCATCATCCAGTATACTGAAAAGTTGCTGGTTTGATTCCCCATCAGGGAACATGCCTATGTTGCAGGTTCAATCCCCAGTAGGGGGCATACAGGAGGCAGCTGATTGATATTACACTCTCACATTGATGTTTTTCTCTCTCTCCCTCTCCCATTCTCCCTTCCTCTTTCTCTAAAAATCAAGTTTTTTAAAAAATATTTTTTCAAAAAAAGGGAGGAAATCCTGCCATTTGCAACAACATGGATGAACCTGAAGGCAACATGCTAAGTAAAATAGGCCAGACAGAGAAAGACAAATATAACATGATTTTGCTTAAATGTATAATCTAAAAAAAAAATTAAAAATCAACATATACTAACAGAAAATAAAATGGTGGTTACAAGAGGATGGGAATAGGAGAAAAGGAGAGATATTGAGCAAAGGGTACAAACTTTCAGTTATAAGATTAATAAGTTCTGGACACTTAAAATACTACTTGGTAACTATAGTTAGTAATACAAATGCTCCTTGACTTACAATGGGATTACATTCTAATAAACCCATTGTAAGTTGAAAATATCATACATCAAAAATGCATTTAGTACACCTAACCTACTGTACATCATAGCTTAACCTAGCCTACCTTAAACATGCTCAGAATACTTACATTACCTTCCAGTTGGGCAAAATCATCTAACATAATGAATACACTAGAATATTGATTGTTCATTATCACTTGACTGACTGGGAGCTGTAGCTTGCTATTGCTGCCCAGCATCATGAGAGAGCATAATGCCACATATTGCTAGTCCGAGAAAAGAGAAAAATTCAAAGTATGGTTTCTACTGAATTCATGTTGCATTCACACCATTGTAAAGTCAAAAAATCATAAGTGGAAACATTGTAAATCAGGGACCATCTATACTGTTTTGTGCACTTGAAATTTGCTAACAGTAGATCTGAAGTGTTCTCACCACACACAAAATATTGTAACTATGGGAGATGATATGTTAATTAAATGGTGGTAATCATTTCACAGTGTATACATATGCCAAAACATCATATTGTATACTTTAAATGTATATAATTTTTATTTGTCAAAAATAAATAAAAAACAAAATATAAGAGAAACTGCAGGGGGCAGTATACAGGAACTTTCTGCACTATCTGTTCAATTTTTCTATAAACCTAAAACTTCTCTAAAAATTCTATTGATTTTTAAAAATTGTACAAAAGGAGAGAGAGAGGGGGTGGATTGTGGTAGACTTATATTGGTGACTCCCAATGAATCACTTCTTCCAGTGTGTATGCCCTTGTGTAGGTCCCTCCCACATTGACTCTAGGTTTGATCTATGTCTTGTTTTAGTCAATGGTATATTATTAGCAAGCATTATACAAATAGAGGCAGAATGCTCCTTCTTGAAGCTCAGCTGCCATGCTATAACAAGGCCTGGACTAATCCTGCTGGAGAGAGAAAGAGGCTACTTAAAAGGCACTGGAAGATAAGAGAGAGAAACACATAGAGGGGAACCAGGCACCCCTGCTTCACCACCGCAGACACAAGAGTGATCCTAACAAATATAACTTGAATAGAAGATTCTCCTAGACAAACAACACTATCATGAGAAATAATAAATTGCTGTTATTTCAAGGCACTAAATTTTGGGGTAGTTTAATATGTAGCAATAACTAAATGAAACTAGAAACTTTCCTTAAAAAAAACTCTGGAAAAACTGAGTTCTTAATAGCACTTACAAAATAATAATATGGTGGGATGTGAGCATAGAGTGTATCTTAGGTTCTTCTCTGTGTGAAACCAGCTTGTCTGAAAAGGGAAGAAAGCAAGATATTGATCTCATTAGCAAGCAATAGAGATTGGAAATCCCTTATCATTAATAGTAATTCCCTACATTTATATAAATGATTCACAGATAGCAAGTTGCTTTTCTATGAACCCCATACTTGGTGTACTCTTGGAGGTCAGAATAACAATTTGGGAACTGATGCAATGTAGTGCCATAACTTATTCCTGAACAAAATTAATATGAAAATCAATTAAAAATATAAAAATTTTCCATTAGCCATATATAAAATCATTTAGAGCAAAGAATCTTGGGATTTATACAAGCCAACTTGTAATGCAGGTGGAAGATACCAAGAAAAGTGATAAGAATCTAAGAGATGTGGCTGACCACAAGATTTATCATCTAATTATATATGGTTAGAGAAAAGTAAAAATGGTTTTGTATTTGTTTTCTATTACTGCTATAACAAATTACCACAATTTAAAACAACACAAAAGTATTATGCTTCAATTGTGCAGGTGAAAAGTCTGACACGTCTCACGGAGCTAAAATCAAGGTGTCAGCAAAGCTGCATTTATTTTTGTAGGTTCCCTTTCCAGCTTCTAGAGGCCACCCACATTCCTTGCCTCATGACCCTCTTCCTCCATCTTCAAAATCAGCAGCTTTGTATTGCTTTCATTCCTAGTCACACCTGCCTGTGACTCTCTCTCTCTCTCTCTCTCTCTCTCTCTCTCTCTCTCTCACTCCCTCTTCCACTTTTAAGCACCCTATGATCACATTGGGCCCATCCTATAATCCAGGTGATTCTCCACATCTCAAGGTCACCTGATTAGCCACCTTAATTTCTTAATTCCTGTAACATTAATTCTCCATTGCCATGAAACTTGACATATTCACATGTATTGGGGGATTAGAATGTGGGCATCTTTAGTGTTTTCAGAGCACTATTCTGCCTACCACAAGCTTTAGGGGTTAGAACTTGGGAGTTCACAAGGATGGTAGTGCCACTGATGATGATGTATAAGATGAGAGGAATCCATTTGGATGGGAAGACAACAAAGTTTTTGCCAAGTTAAGTGTAGTATCCAAATGACAATGGTCCCTGGAGCTGTTGGTCTTGAGGATCTGAATCCCAGGAACACATTATGATTAGGGACATGATCTTAGGGAAACTTACAACTGGAGGTAAAGTCTGAAAGCCCTTAAGCCACTGATCTCCCAGTCCTTGTAGAATGATAATAACAAAAGAATGAGAAGCCCTAATCATGTTCAATATGGGCAAACACTCATTCTTTAAAGAAATGAAAGGAAACAAGGAAAAGCCTAGAGGGGTCTGAAGATGGTGCAACAAAATTCCAAAGGGGACCATTTAACTGGTCCTCTCAACCACATCTGTGGCCCAGATGTTTCATGTAACCAGAGCACATGCCCACACCAAAAAGTCGACATTATATGCTCCATGAGGTCTGTGGCCAATGTAAAAGTGTGTAGGAACTAGTTCGCATGGCAAACCAAGTTTGTTATTTGTGTCACATCAAAGCCAGAGCCCCAATGAATTACTGCCCTCTGAGGTCATTTAATTATGATTAAGTGAACTAAGAACCAGTGTAAATGGCATTTTATACTCCAGTGAATTAAGGTATGAGATGTAGCCAAAGTGAATAAGATTTTTGGCCCAAACTCATGCAACCTTACAATAATTTCATGACACTTTTACTATGAGGCAAACGATGCCAGCTCTTGAAATAATTAAAAGTATATACCAACTCCAAGGGCGGACTTCAGGCATTTATGGGAAGCCAGGAGATAGAGTGAGGAGCAGATTTCTTTGTGACTAATTTACTCTGGTTAGTAGCAGCTTTTTCTTTTACCTGCAGCAAAGTCTTAATTAGGGTGGGAAGACTGACCCTGAGCAGCCAGGGTCATACCACACCACACATCAGAAGTCAGGTTCCACCCAAATGAGAAATGCTTCATAGATAAGTAGTTTTTCAAATCCCCAAGCTCACATGCCACTGCCCTCTGCAGATACTTTTGTGCCTTTGAGATGACTTTAGTCTGAGTTACCATCATTGGAGGCAAGGGATGACTTTGCATAGATCCCAAGGGTACTAGCAGAGTGAGAAGTGGATCAGGAAGAATGTGCCCTGCTTAACTTGGGTATTTTGTTTCCTGGTCTTCTGTTACTTCTGTTTCTTCAGGTTTATGTAACAATGGGATCTTCCTGACTTCTAATTTTGCATTGCATCTCAGGGATTCTGATCTCACCTCCCCCATACAACGAGGGGGTCATAATCACATAATTCAAATTGGCACAGAATTTTTTCCTTGCAGATCCTGACATATCAGTGCCTGATTATAACAAGCATAAAGAACGCAGGGGAGAGAAGAGAGAAAAAAAGAAAACAGGGGGATGAAGAAAATGGTGTTAACCTAAATCATTGAATAAATATGTTTTATTCATCATGTGATGAGTTGAAGAATTTGGCTATTGCAATTGTCTCCTAGCTAATCTCCACATCTTTAATCTCACCCCACTCTAATCCAGTCTCCCTCTGTGAACTAAATAATTTTTTAAACAAAAAAGTATTTTAACTTTTTATTGCAATGGTAAATGGGATTGCTTGTTTAGTTTCTTTTTCTGAGAAATCATTATTGGTGTATAATCAAGCCATCGATTTTTGGGTGTTGATTTTGAATCCTGCTACATTGCCAAATTCATTTATTAAATCTAGTAGTTTTTTGGTAGAGCCTTTAGGGTTCTCTGTGTACGATATCATGTCATCTGTAAATAATGAAAGTTTTAGTTCCTCCTTTCAAATTTGGATGCCTTTTATTTCTTCTTCTTATCTGATTGCTGTGGCTAGGACTTCCAGTAATATGTTGAATAAGAGTGGTGAAAGCTGACATCCTTGTCTTGTCCCTGTTCTTAGGGGAAGTGGGTTTTAGTTTTTGCCATTGAGTTTAATGTTCGCTGTAGGTTCATCATATATGGCCTTTATCATGTTGAAATATGCTCACTCTATTCCAGTGATGGGCAACTTTTTGAGCTTGGTGTGTCAAACTTCGCCAAAAAACTGAGCATAACTCGGGTAGTGTGTCATTTTGAGGAAAAAACATTATTTTGCAAATGTTTCATCCTCAGGAGCAGCAAATGTTTCATCCTCGGCATGTGGCTGCCTCAGCGGCCGCGTGTCATTAGAAATGGCTAGGCGTGTCAGTGCTGACACGTGTGTCATAGGTTCACCATCACTGCTCTATTCCCACTTTGCTGAGAGCTTTTATGAAGAATGGGTGGTGGATTTTGTCTAATGCTTTTTCTGCATCTACTGATATGATTATGTGATTTTTGTCTTTCAATTATGTAATGTATCATGTTTACTGATTTGCAAATATTGCATCAGCCTTGCATCCTTGGAATACCTTGGTCATGGTTTATGATCTTTTTAATATATTGCTGAATCCGATTTGCTAATATTTTGTTGAGGATTTTAGCATCTATGTTCATCAGGGATATTGGACTGTAATTCTTTTTTTTGTACTTTTTTTTAATCTGGTTTTGGAATTAGAATAATGCTGGCCTCTTAAAAAGAGCTTGGAAATGTTCTTTCCTCTTAGACTTTTTAGAATAGTTTGAGGAGTGTAGGTGTTAGTTCTTCTTTGAATGTTTGGTAAAACTCCCCTGTGAAGCCATTCAGACCTGTGCTTTTGTTTGGTGGGAGTTTTTTTTTATTACTGCTTCTACTTCATCAGTTGTTATTGGCCTATTCAGGTTTTCTGATTCTTCCTGATTCAGTTTTGAGAGATAACATTTTTCTAGGAATTTGTCCATTTCATCCTCATTTTTCAGCTTGTTGGCATATAGTTGTTCATAGTGTTTCCTTACAAACCCCAGTATTTCTGTGGTGTTGGTGGTTACTTCTCCACTTTCATTTCTGATTTTATTTATTTGGGTCCTCTCTCTTTGTTTCTTTTTTTTTAATTTCTTTATTGATTAAGGTGTCACATATTTGTCCTCATCCCCCCATTCCCATCCCACACCCCTCCCCACGGATGTCCCAATCCCCTGTTGAACTTAACCGTTGGATAGGCTCATATGCATGCACACAAGTCCTTTGGTTGATCTCTCCCCCCCTCCTCCCAACCTCCCCTATCCTCCCTCTGAGGCCTGCTAGTCCGATCGATGCCTCCTTGTTTCTGGTTCTGTTCTTGTTCATCAGTCTATGTTGTTCATCATTTCCCCTAGATGAGCGAGATCATGTGTCCCTAGAGATATACTTATAAGAACTGAATGTGAGATGAGCAATAATAGTTATGCTGACAGGCAAATGAATCAGTCTGTAGTGAGTTTCTTTCTGGACCAACAGTTCTTTAGAGACCCAATTTCAATGTCCACCAGTTCCTTATGTGTACATGTCAGTACTGACCCCTCAGCTCTGGATGGTGGACAAATGGTGGTAACATAGGTCCGACTCCCTCTGGTTTGGTCTCAGCCGGACCCAGGGGCACGTGGCCTCACCCAGACCCAGGGGCGCATGGCCTCTCCCAGACCCAGGGGAGCGTGGCCTCACCTGGACCTAGGTGTGCGAGGCCTCACCCGGATCCAGGGACACATGGCCTCACCCGGACCCAGGGGCGCGTGGCCTCTCCCAGACCCAAGGGTGCGTGGCCTCACCCGGACGTAGGTGCGCAAGGCCTCACCCGGATCCAGGGACACAGGGCCTCACCCGGACCCAGGGGCGCGTGGCCTCTCCCAGACCCAGGGGCGCGTGGCCTCACCCGGACCCGGGACCCAGCCTCACCCGGATCCAGGGACACATGCCTCACCCGGAACCAGGGGCGCGTGGCCTCTCCCAGACCCAGGGGCGCGTGGCCTCACCTGGACCTAGGTGCTCGAGGCCTCACCCGGATCCAGGGACACATGGCCTCACCCGGACCCGGGGTCTCTTTGTTTCTTGATGAGTCTGGCTAACAGTTCATCAATCTTGTTTATTCTTTCAAAGAACAAGCTCTTGGTTCCATTGACTTTTTGTTGTTGTTGTTGTTGTTGTGTGTGTGTGTGTGTGTGTGTGTGTGTGTGTGTGTGTGTGTGTGTGTGTTTTAGTCTCTATGTCATTTATTTCTGCTTTAATCTTTATTTCCTTCCTTCTACTTACTCTGGGCTTTTCTTGTTTTTCTCTTTCTAGTTCTTTAAGTTGTAGGGTTAAATAGTTTATTGTTGATTTTTCTTGTTTTTAATGTAGGCCTGTAGTGCTATGAACTTCCCTCTCAGGACAGCTTTTTCTGTGTCCCAGAGATTTGGGGTTGTTCTGTGTCCATTTTCATTTTTTTCTAGTAAGTTTTTTATTTCTTTCTTGATCTCGTTGGTAATCCATTCATTGATTAATAACATGCCATTTATTCTCCATGTGTTTGAATGTGTTGGGGTGTTTTTATTGTAGTTGATTTCTAATTTCATTCCACTGTGATCTGAGAAGATGTTTGATATGATTTCAATCTTCTTGAACTTGTAGAGAGTTGTTTTGTGTCCTAACATGTGAATGATTAATGTGCACTGGAGAAAAATGTATATTATGCAACTTGGGGGTGAAATGTTCTATAAGTGTCAATTAAATCCATCTGATCTAGTGTGTTCTTTAAAGTCACTGATTGCTTATTAAGTTTTTGTCTGGAAGATATATCCAGTTAAGTCAGTGGAGTGTTAAAGTCCCCTACTATAACTGTATTGTTGTCTGTCTCTCCCTTAACGTCCTCTAGTAATATATATACCATATTTTCTGGCATATAAGATGACTTTTTAACCCAGGAAAATCTTCTATACACCCAGTCGTCTTATACGCTGGAAAATACAGTAAATATTCGGTAAATATACGAATTTCATGCACTGGGGGGTGTCCCTCAGCTCAGCCTGCACCCTCTCCAATCTGGGACCCCTCGGGGAATGTCCCACTATCAGTTTAGGCCCTGTGGGATTGGGCCTAACCCGGCAGTCGGACATCACTCTCACAATCCAGGACTGCTGGCTCCCAACCGCTCACCTGCCTGCCTGCATGATTGCCCCTAACTGCTTCTGCCTGCCAGCTTGATCACCCCCTAACTACTCCCTGACAGCCTGATCGACACCTAACTGCTCCCCTGCCAGCCCAATTGCCCTCAATTTCCCTCCCCTGCCTGCCCAGTCACCCCCAACTGCCCTCCCCTGCTGGTCTGGTCACCCCCACTGCCCTCCCCTGCTGGCCTGATTGCCCCCAACTGCCCTCCCCTGCAGGCCCGGTCACCCCCACTGCCCTTCCCTGCAGGCCCGGTTACCCGAACTGCCTTCCCCTGCCAGCCTGGTTGTTCCCAACTGCCGTCCCCTGAAGGCATGGTCACCCGCAACTGCCCTCCCCTGCAGGCCTGGTCACCTCCAACTGCCTTCCCGTGCAGGCCTGGTCGCCCCCAACTGCCTTCCCCTGCAGACCTGGTCATCCCCAACTTCCCTACCCTACAGGCCTGGTCCCCCTAACTGCCCTCCCTCCCCTGCATGGCCAGTCACCCCCAACTGCCCTCCCCTGCCAGCCCAGTCACCCCTAACTGCCCTCCCCTGCAGGCCTGGTCCCCCCAACTGCCCTCCCTCCCCTGCAGGGCCAGTCACCCCCAACTGCCCTTCCCTGCCAGCCCGGTTGCCCCCAACTGCCCTTCCCTGCCAGTCTGGTTGCCCCCAACTGCCCTCCCCTGCTGGCCATATTGTGACAGCCATCTTTTGACCACATGGGAGTGGCCATCTTGTGACCACATGGGGGTGGCCATCTTGTGAGAGGGTGTGAGAGTCAATTTTCATATTATCTCTTTATTATATAGGATATATATATTATAAAAACCTCTTAGCCGTAATGCCATCACGACCAAAGACTGGTCACCCGGAGGCCACGTGTGCAGCGAGGCCTGCGCGGGTGGGCGGGGACTTGACTCTGGGTCCCGCCTCCTGCCCAGTGTGGTGGGAGTCAGTCTGGGTCCCACTGGCGTGGCAGGTCTGGGTCTCACGCAATATCATGCACTGGTCCTCTAGTATATATATATGCTTCTATATTGGGTGCATATATGTTTACTAGAGTTATGTCCTCTTGTTGGATCAATCCCTTTAGTATTATGTAGTGACCTTTGTTGTCTCATGTGATGGCCTTCATTTTGATATCTATTTTGTTGGATCAGAATATTGCTACTCCAGCTCTTTTTTCTTTTCCATTTGCATGGAAAATGTTTTTTCCATCCCTTCATTCTCATCCTGTGTGTGTCTTTTGTTCTGAGGTGAGTCTCTTGTAGACAGCACATAGTTGGGTCATGTTTTTATATCCATTCAGCTACCTTATGCCTATTGATTAAAGCATTTAATCCATTTACATTTGAGGCTATTATTGATAGGTACATATTTATTGCCATTTTAATTCTGTATGCCTAGGTTTCTCTATCTATTTCTTCTTCTCATTACAGCAGTTTCTTTATCATTTTTTATAATGCTGGCTTGGTGGTGATGTACTCCTTTAGCCTTTTTTTTTTTTTGGTCTGGGAAATCTTTATTTGACTATCTATTTTGAATGACAACCTTGCTAGATATAGTAATCTTGATTTCAGGTACTTGCTTTCCATTACCTTGAGTGATTCATGCTATTCCCTTCAGGCCTGTAGAGTTTCTGATGAGAAATCAGGTGTCAGCATCACTGGAGCTCTTTTGTAGGTAACAGTTTGCTTTTCTCATGCTGCCTTTAAGATTCTTGTTATTTAATTATGATGTGTCTGGGCATGTGCTTGTTTGGGTTCTTCTTGCTTGGGGTTCTCTGTGCCTCCTGGACTTGTGTGACTTTTTCCTTTACTAGGTTAGGAAAGTTTTCTGTCATTATTTCTTCAAACATGTTCTCTATCCCTTTCTCCCCTTCTGCCTCTTCTGGCACACCTGCTATTCAAATACTGTTATATTTCATGTTGTCCCACAGCTCACTTGAGATATCTTCTTGTTTTTTAATTGTTTCTTTTTGGTTCTCTGATTAAGTGATTTTTCAACCCTGTCTTCTAATTCACTGATTTGATCCTCAGCTTCCCCTGTGTATTCCTTCTAATTTCATCTTTATTTGTGCTATGTCATTCATTATTTCTGTTTCCATAGTTACTATATCTTTTCTCATGCTGTTCATCATTATTCTGAACTCTGTAGCAGATAAATTTCTTATCTCCATTCTATTTATCTCTTCTTTTTTTATTTCAGAGAGGAAGGGAGAGGGAGAGAGAGATAGAAACATCAATGATGAGAGAGAATCATTGATCTGCTGCCTCCTGCACGCCCCACAATGGGATCAAGCCCGAAATCCAGGCATGTGCCCTTGACTGGGATCGAACCTGGGACCCTTCAGTCTATTTATCTCTTCTTCTGGAGAATTCTCTTATTCTTTCATTTGGGGGTTGTTTCTTTGTCTCCTCATTTTGGCTGCCTGTTTGGGTTTGTGTCTGTGTACTAAGTAGATCTGCTATGACTACCAATATATAGTGCAAGACAATGTCAGTTGCTGCTTGTTACAGGCTCTGAGTACTCTATTAGGAGCTATCGGCAATCCATAACTTGTGGCTCGCTCTCCTGTGGCTTGGTGCCTTTGGAAAGGACAAAGATGTGCACTAAGTTCTGCTTTTCCTAGCTCCAGGACCTGAACAAGATCAGCCAAATACCCAAAGCCTCCAGAGAACTGCCTCTGCCTGCAGTCTGATTGTTATTCAGCGTTAGTTAGCCTCTAGCTATCAACCACAGTGTGGGGCAAGAAGTTTTCCAACCAAGTGGGGCAATTGCTTCCCCCCACCCCGACTCCCCAGGCATAAGCTGCCTGGATTGTAAAGGTCCTCTGCAGTATGAGATGAGGGAATGACTCCACACAGTTAACTGGGGTGGCTGCTTTCCAAGCTCTAACATCAAACCTCCAACCCTTGATTTTCCACACACAGCTTTAGTATACTCTGCCCTCCCTCTATCAAAGCCCAAGGTTAGTAGCCCTTTAAGAAGGTGCTTGCATTTCCAGCCATATCTCTAAGGCAGACAGCAATGCTGCTGCTTTTCACAACCAGATGTTGTTTGGGCACCTTTCTCAGTTTTGTTGCTCTGGGCTGATGTTCAAGCTTGGGGTTTAGACCCCAGAGTTCTCAATGAGAAACTCACCCACAGCTGAGATACATCTCTGGAACTTCAGCTGCTGCCTATGAGAGCCCAGCCAGCCTCTCACACCTTCACACTTCCTATGTGGTCTCCACTTTTTGTCCTTGGTTATCAGGGTTCTCTCCAGCTAGTCTTCAGTTGATTATTCAGGATGGTGTTTCTGTACTTTAGTTGTAATTCCAGTTTGGTCCTGGGAGCATGTCAGTGTACCTTCCCCTTACTCTGCCGCCATATTGCCATCCTTCTGCTACTCCCTCCCTCCCTTTCTAATCTTCTATTCAGCTCAAAAATAGTACACACACACACACACACACACACACACACACACACGCACGCACACACACACTTTTTTCTTGATACATGAATGCCATGTAGATTATATGTAATCTATAGATTATATAGAACATTATAGTGCATCAGAATAATGCAAATTCACAGACCCCACCACAGAGATACAGTAACTCTGGGAATCTGAATTTTTAAGAAGCAGCCTGTGTAACTCTAATGCAGATGATCTATGAACCATGCTTGGAGAATTACAGCCTACTCCAGCTATAGTGGACCATACCACAATTCTTCAAATACACATGCTCTTTCTCTTGTATTTGCTCGTGTTGTTCCCTGTGCCTGGGATGCCTGTCCCCCATCTGATCACCTAGCTAATCCTTATTTATTCTTCACACCTATGCTTAACCCTCTTTTTCTCTGGAAAGCTTTCTTGAATCCCAGCCCATGCCAGGTGTCCCTCCTATATTCTTTTTGAGCTCTTCACCTCTCTTATATCACTTAAGTGATTATCTGGCATAGAGGCAGAAATTATGTCAATCTTGTTTACCATTTTATCTCTAACACACTCGATCATATGACAATGTCATTCAGTAAAACATTTGAATTAATGTCTTATCTTGAATACAGATCCCAAAGGAAATCTAAATTCAATTGGCCATTTGCAATCTAGGTAAGATAACACCTGTCAGCCTCAAAAGAAAGCAAGCTGCCAATCTAGCTTTAGACTCAGATACAGGAATTCAATTCTTCTCCATTTTCTAGTTTGTATGAACATTCCTTGAGCTTTGTAGAAAAACTGATTCCAAAAATTTCATCCTCTGTAGATGGCACCCCTAATCACTTCTAAGGCCCAGGAATACACCAAAAGATGTTCTTTGTCATCCTTAACATAGTTTCCCATTCACCAGCATCTTAAAAATGGCTTTTATTGCCCAGCATCCCTCAGATTTTTTTTTCCTCTGGATTTCTTTCTGAATGGTTTTATCCTATCCCAACTGGGGAGGACTTTGCACTTTCATCTAAATGAGAGGGTTGTAAATCATTCCTTAGACCCTTTCACCTTTCACCCTCTCTGCTAACAATGGTATCAGTATTAGGGCAACCTGATTTGCCCAGGACATTCCCACTTTTAATATAGAAAGTGCCCCATCTCCCTTTCCCCCCCCCCCCACTTCCCAGACCCTGATCACCACCATTCTTCTCACTGCTTCTGTGAGTTTGACTTTTTTAGATTCCACATGTAAGTAATATCATACAGTATTTGTCTTTCTATGTCCAGCTTATTTCACTTAGCATAATGTCCTCCAACTTCATCGAAGTTGGCAGATTTCTTCCTTTCTTGTGGCTGAATAATATTCCACACACTTTTTTTAATACTCATCCTAGGATATATTTACTGATTTTTAGAGAAAGGAAGGGAGAGAGAGAGAGAGAGAGAGAGAGAGAGAGAGAGAGAGAGAGAGAGAGAGAGAAACATCAAACAGTTGCCTCCCATATGCGCCCAACTGGGAATCGAACCTGCCACCTTTTTGTGTATGTAATGATGCTCCAACTAACCGAGCCACCTGGCCAGTGCCACACTTTCTTTATTCATTCAACCATTGATGTAAACTTAGATTGTTAGTGAAAGGGTAAACACTTTCAGTTATAAGATAAATAAGTTGTGGGGATCTAATGTATAGTATTGTGATTATAGTTAACTAGAGGCCCGATGCATGAAATTCATGCATGGGAAGGGGGTCCCCTCAGCTCGGCCTGCACTCTCTCCAATATGAGACTCCTCAGGACCTCTGGCTCCTAACTGCTCACCTGCCTGCTGGCCTGACCCCCCTAACTGTTCTCCTCTGCTGGCCTGATCCCCCTAACTGCTCTCCCCTGACAGCCTGTTTGCCCTATCTGCTCTCCCTTGCTGGCCTGATCCCCCTAACTTCTCTCCCCTGCCTGCCTGATCGCCTCTAACCTCCTCTGCCTTGGCCCCACCAACATGGTTTTGTCTGTAAGGACGTCCAGAAGATGTTCAGTCTAATTACCATATTACCCTTTTATTAGTATAGATGCCATCTTGTCCTAAAAATGCAGGTTGTTCCCAGGTTTTCTTTTTTATTTTTTTTTAAGTTTGAGGAAATTTTTTTTAATTTCTTTATTGATTAAGGTGTCACATATTTGTCCTCATCCCCCCATTCCCATCAAACACCCCTCCCCACGTATGCCCCCACCCCCCTGTTGCCTTAACCATTGGTTAGGCTCGTATGCATGCACACAAGTCCTTTGGTTAATCTCTCCCCCCACCCCAACCCTCCCCTATCCTCCCTCTGAGGCCCAACAGTCCGATCGATGCCTCCTTGTTTCTGGGTCTGTTCTTGTTCATCAGTCTATGTTGTTCATCATTTCCCCTAGATAAGTGAGATCATGTGTTACTAGAACTATACTTACAAGAACTGAATGTGAGACGAGCAATAATAGTTATGCTGACAGGCAAATGAATCAGTCTGTAGTGAGTTTCTTTCTGGACCAACAATTCTTTTGAGACCCAATTTCAATGTCCACCAGTTCCTTATGTGTACATGTCAGCAAGGACTATTCAGTTCTAGATGGTGGACAAATGGTGGTAATGCAGGTCCAACTCCCTCTGGTTTGGTCTCGCCCAGACCCAGGGGCACAGCCTCACCCGGACACAGGGGCACGCGGCCTCACCCAGACCCGGGACCCAGCATCACCTGGGCTCCGGGGGTGTGGCCTCACCCGGACCCAGGGTCGCATGGCCTCACCCGGACCCAGGTGTGCGCGGCCTCACTTGGACCCGGGACCCAGCCTCACCCGGATCCAGAGGCACATGGCCTCACCCGTACCTGGGATCCAGCTTCACCCAGACACAGGGGCGCGTGGCCTCACCCGGGCCCGGGACCCAGCCTCACCCGGATCCAGGGGCACACAGCCTCACCCGGACCCGGGATCCGGCTTCACCCGGACCCAGGGCGTGTGGCCTCACCCGGATCCAGGAGCACACGGCCTCACCCGGACCCAGGGGCACGTGGCCTCACCCGGACCCAGGGGCGCGTGCCCTCTCCCAGACCTAGGGGCGCGTGGCCACACCCCGACCTAGGTGCTCAAGGCCTCACCCGGACCCGGGACCCAGCCTCACCCGGATCCAGGGACACATGGCCTCACCCGGACCCGGGCTCCAGCTTCACCCAGACACAGGGTCGCGTGGCCTCACCCAGACACAGGGGCGCGTGGCCTCACCCGGGCCCAGGACCCAGCCTCACCCGGATCCAGGGGCACATGGCCTCACCCGAACCCGGGATCTAGCTTCACCTAGACCCAGGGGCACATGGCCTCACCCGGACCCAGGGGCACGTGACCTCTCCCAGACCCAGGGTCACGTGGCCTCACCCGGATCCAGGGGCACTCGGCCTCACCCGGACCCGGGACCCAGCCTTACCCGGATCCAGGGGCACACGGCCTCACCTGGACCCAGGATTCAGCTTCACCCGGACCCAGGGGCGCATGGCCTCACCCGGACCCGGAATCCGGCTTCACTTGGACCCAGGGGAGCGTGGACTCACCCAGACCCAGGGGCGTGAGGCCTCACCTAGACCCAGGGGCGTGTGACCACACCCAAGCCCAGAGGCGCGCAGCCTCGCCCGGACCCAGGTCCCAGCGGGGTTTCGTCTTCTTGCACCAATTCCTGTTGGTCAATTCCCTCTCAGCAATTCCTTCGGCCATTTTCTCAGAGCTCCAGGGCGGCTGCCGCAGAACTCGTTGGGCAGCGGGCTCGCCAAAGCTCCAGTGTGCCCGGTGCACGGCGGCGGGCTGGTCCGGTGTCGCTGCGTCGGCCCTTGGGTCTGCAGCGGTGGCTGGTCGCCGAGCGTGCGCACCTGGCCGCTTCCGGGGCGTTGAGATTCTTGAAGGACTCGGAGGTCAGCAAGCGCGGAGTCTCCCACCCCATTTCTCCCAGGAGCTCGTCTGTCCGTGCTCGGCAGCGAGTGGAGCTGTCCCCTCAGCCGGAGACCGCCGGGGGAACTGCGCCGAGCACGTTCCAGGCCGCCATTGTGTCGCCTGAGCCGTAGTTCTTAAAGTGTGGTCTTTGGGTCACCGGCATCAGCATCATCCCGCATACCCCTCTCTTTTATTCTAGTTGTAGAGCATCTGCTCAGGCAGCCCTCTGGTGGTTCTGGATGGTGTCTGCTCTGCTCTCCCATCATAGTCTCAAAATTGTTGTGGTAGGCAACGATCAGGCTTCCGCCCTATGCCTCCATCTTGGTCCTCCTTTGTATAGTTAAGTCTTGATTGTTGTTGGTGTCACTGGGAGGAATTGTCCTCCAGGCCAATTGGCCATGAGGACCCTCTTTGTCTATAAAGGAATAGTTGCTGTGCAGGAGACACGTTTATGGGCTGGGTCTTGGTGCAGCAATGCTTTGGCGCTCACTGAGTCTGCCTCTTGAATGTATCCCTTATGCGAGTGGTTGAAATCTGGTGTCATCTCACACCAACCACTAGATGCCCTCATTTCTGGGTCTCCAATGGAGTGTAGGTCAGCTACTGCCTGAGGCACTCAGCAGGGAAAAGCCTCTGTGCTCAGCTTGGATGGGGCAGAGTTACAGGGTGGAGCCTACAACCTTGGCTTCCTGTCAGCCCCGCCCTATGAGGTTCCTGTGTCTCAGTGTCCCTCTGTACTCCCTGCAAACACCTCTGAGAGAAACGCGCCCTGGAGTTTCGCCCGCTGCCAAACAGTCTAGTCTCTCCCCTAATGAATCTGGATTCCCAGATTCTCGCCTGGAACTGGGTTTCAGTGTAGTTGGAACTGGGTCTCAGCGCAGTCTGGCGCTTTTGTCTCCTTCCCACCAGGGCAATTCAGCGGCACAGGCAACAGTCCCTCCTCTGCGCACCTTCCCGTGCGCGCCTCTGGAGCTCTGCCTTTCGCAGCTCCTCTGTGCCTCCGCCCCACAGCCCAGATTCATTCCCCCAGCGTGCGCCTGGCTTCCCAGGGTTTAGCCCAGAACTGGGGTTCAGTGTAGTCGGAACTGGGGCTCAGTGCAGTCTGGAGCTTTTGTCTCCTTCCCATCAGGGCAATTCAGCAGCACAGGCAACAGTCCCTCCTCTGCGCACCTTCCCGTGCACGCCTCTGTAGCTCTGCCTTTTGCCGCTCCTCTGTGCCTCCGCCCCACAGCCCAGATTCATTCCCCCAGCATGGGCCTGGCTTCCCAGGGTTCTGCCTGGAACTGGGGTTCAGTGCAGTCGGAGCTGGGGTTCAGCACAATCTGGAGCTTTTATCTCCTTCCTGCTAGAGAACACCGGCCAGGCCGTCAGCCGCCCCTTCCTCTCCGGCTCCATCCTCCCCGCACACGCGCGTGCTCATGTCTCTGCCCGTGTCTCCATACCTCAGGCTTTTATGGCTCCTCTGATTTTCCTTGTGGTTTTCTCTTTCCTTCTAGTTGTGGGCATTTCAGTCCGCCAGCTTTCCTGTATTTCTGGATGATGTCTGTTTTGACTTTTAGTTGTATTTTTGAAATTGTTGTGCCAGGCTGTAGGTTAGGTGTTTAACCTATGCCACCATCTTGGTTTCTCCTCCAAAAATCTTTTTTAAAAAGACAGTCCTCCTCATCTCAGGAAAGCCCTCAGTTCTGGGCCAACTTTATGCTAAGTTTAAATCTATAACAGTAACTGGTTCCCTTACCCCTCAGATAAGTAAATGAGGGTTATCCATCCCTAGAGCCAATAGGGACCCTTCAATTGAGATTAGCAAACACTGTACTGGGACCACCATTTCAACACCCATTATCAGTGCTTCTACATCTTGACTATTTCTGGAATGTACTGCTTTTTTAAAAAATATATTTTTATTTATTTCAGAGAAGAGGGAGAGAGAGAGAGAGAGAGAGAGAGAGAGAGAGAGAGAGAGAGACATCAATGATGAGAGAGATTCATTGATTGGCTGCCTCCTGCATGCCACCACTGGGGATTGAGCCTGCAACCCAAGCATGTGCCCTGACCAGGAATTGAACCATGACCTCCAGGCTGGAATGTACTGCTTTTATATCTAAACTAGAGGCCTGACGCATGAAATTCATGGAGGCCTGGTCTGCGACCTCTCACAATCCGAGACCCCTCACTCCTAACCACCCACCTGTTCACTCCTAACCACCACCTGTTCACTCCTTACTGCCCACCTGTTCACTCCTAACCACCCACCTGCTCCCTTCTAACTGCTTGGCTCACTGCTCCTGCATTAAGCGTCTGCCCCCTGGCGGTCAGTGCACATCATAGCAACCAGTCATTCTGGTCATTCCACTGTAATGGTCACTGGGCTTTTATATATATAGATAGTCTGTCTCACACACACACACCACCCAGAAGACTTCCTTATCTCTCACAAGTACACTGTTCACACAGTAAAGAGCAATGTTTATTTTGCCTGCTATGGACCTATTCTAACTGCTTCAGATATATGATAGTCTTCATTGCCTTCATGATTTCTGGGCAGGGTTGGTTATTTTGTTTGTGTTTTTTTTTAATAATTTTTAATATTGAGATTTTTTTTGAAAGTGATTTAAGTGGGTCCCTGGCCAGTGTGGCTTAGTTGGTTGGAGCATCATCTCATGCACCAAAGGATTGTGGGTTCAATTCCCAGTCAGGGAACATACCCACATTGCGGGTTCAATCCCCTGTCAGGGTGTGTACGAGAGGCAACTGATCAATATTTCTCACACACAATGATGTTTCTCTATCTCTTCCTCTCTCCCTAAAATCAATTAAAAAATACCCTTGAGGGAAGAAAAATTAGTTATTTCAGTGGGGTTTTAGTATATTCACAGTGTTGTGCAACTATCACCCCTTCTAATTTCAGAACATTTCTATTACCCTAAAATTAACCTCATATCTGGGTGGAAATCTTTAAGATACTCCTCCACTCTTGAATAAACCTGTTCTTCAAATATGTTAATGATATTAAAATAAATGGATCCTGAATTTTATATTGTTTATCTAATAAATGGAAATGGGATATACCATCCAACATGCCTGTTCCCTTTGCAACCAAACACAACACATTTGAGGATAGAATAACAAAAATAACAATTCTCTACATTACATAAGTATTAATAATAACTGCTTACATTTATATGCTGCCTAACAGCTTAGAAAGGGTTCTCACATAATCTTTCTCATTTCATAATACACACAAAATTCTCAAACTCATGCAAGGTCTCACAGCTGGTGAGGAGCTGAGCCAGTGCAGAACCTCTGGTTTGACTCCTACTCAAGTGCTCTTCCCTGACTCTACACTGCCTTTCTGTTTGGGCTGATTATTGGTCCAAGTATTATTTATGGAGCCAATCTTCATTTTGATGTAAAGCTAACTGGCCTTTAACAGGACTCTAACTCCTGAACTTGATTTTATTTGCCTGCTCAAATTCCAACCAGGAAAAGATGGCGACCGGCAGGAAGGTAGGGAGAGAGAGAGTGTGAGTGAGGAACCCATAGAGAAGAGTGTAGACGTGTGTGGTGTGTGTGTGTATGAGCTAGGGTCAGTTAGATTCTGCACGTCTTCCAAGGGGCTGCCTAACCAGGCAGTCCTAGACGGCGGAGCCCCGCGCACAAAGCGGACACATCTCTGCAGCTGGTGCGGACGCGGAGACCACGCCATCTTGAGAAACAGAGTAGCCTGAGACTCGGATCCTGGCTTCTGACACAAACCAGGACCCTGCAGCCACTGGGGACAGAGAACTGCTATCACAGCTTCAGACCAACAAACAACAAGAATCCAGACTTCCCGGCAGAATTCCGTGAGTCAAAGAGCCTATCCCCCTCCCCGCAGGCGCACAGACAG
This sequence comes from Eptesicus fuscus, assembly GCF_027574615.1. NCBI lineage: Eukaryota > Metazoa > Chordata > Mammalia > Chiroptera > Vespertilionidae > Eptesicus > Eptesicus fuscus. Next base: position 39,273,039 of record NC_072473.1, on the reverse strand, counting down.
CGCCATTGTAACTGATAGATCCGCCCCTTGCCCAAGGCACAGAGCTTTGTGCAGGGACTCGCTCCCCCTCAGGGAATTTGGCGCGCAAAGGACAGAAGCAGCTCCCTGTTGGGGAAATCTGTAAGTGCGCACAGAGGGCTCCCTTTCAGAGAATTTGGGGGAATTTGGCTTGCGGGTCACAGCTCTCCCTTCAGGGAATCTTAGTGCTTTCACAGAGGGGCTTTCCCTTTGGGGAATTTGGCAGGCAGGACAGACTCCGCCCCCCTTCCGGGACTCCTGTAGAGTGCACGGAGCCTGCTCACCTTCAGGAAATTAAGAGTGTGAGCCCTAGCCGGTTTGGCTCAGTAGAGAGAGCACACACAGGACGCAGCTCCACTTCAGGGAATTTGGCATGCCGGACACAGCTGCCTGTGATCCCTGACTCACAGCGCATTCACACTAAGAGCCAGCGACCCCAATTGTTGGTGCATGCACACACAGGGACCCTGAGTCTCAACAAGAAACCGCACAAGGCAACAGAGACTCTGACACTCTAGTCTTGGTGCAGACACAGGGAAACTCTGACTCGTGGCACATGCTAAGGATCTCATTTTCGGCACATACCAACAGTGTGGTGCAGACAGGGCCCCTGATTCTAAGTGTGCACACGAGACCACACAGAACACTGGGGACACTGACCCTGGGCAAGTCTGGTTCCCACCAACCAACGGCAGCCACATGTCCTAGTGTCAGAGCACTTCAGTGAAACTCGGGTGGAGCGAAGTCCCCACAGCACACTGCCCAGGTCCACGCAAACAGAAGCTTGAGCTTTCTGGTGATAGCCAGAATGGGGAAACGAAATAACTCACAGAGGAAAGAAAAAGTGGAGTCGCCAAGAAAGGAAATCAGTGAAACTGAAGCTTGCAACATGACCGAAAAGGAGTTTAGAGTAATGGTCGTGGAATTTATACATCGGATGGATGAGAAAATAAACAACTTATGCAAGAATCAGGAAGAAATGAAAAGTGATATAGCTACAATCAAAAACACCATGGAAAGTTTCAACAGTAGACTACAAGAAGCAGAGGACCGAATTAGTGAGTTAGAAGATCAGGTACAGAAACAAGCTCAATCTGAACAGCAATTGGAGAAAAGAATTAAAAAGCAAGAGGAAAGCCTAAGGGAGCTTTGGGACAACATGAAACGAAGTAACATGTGTATAATAGGGCTGCCAGAAGGACAAGAAGAGCAGCAGGGATTAGAAAATCTATTTGAAGAAATAATGACAGAAAACTTCCCGGATATGGGAAAGATAAAAGTTACGCAAGTACAGAGAGTCCCAAGGAGGATCAACCCCAAAAGACCCACACTAAGACATGTCATAATTTCAATGGAAAATATAAATGATAAAGAGAGAATCTTAAAGGCGGCAAGAGAGAGACAGAGAGTTACCTACAAAGGAACACCCATCAGATTGTCAAATGATTACTCAACAGAAACACAACAAGATAGAAGTGAATGGAAGGATGTACACAAAGTGTTGCAAAGCAAAGGACTGAATCCAAGAATACTATATCCAGCAAGACTATCAATCAAAATTGAAGGGGAAATCAGGAGCTTTGTAGATAAAAAAAGGCTCAAGGAGTTTATCACCACCAAACCAGCAATGCATGAATTGCTAAAGGGAATACTGTAAAAAGAAGAAATAAACAGGTAAGAAGGAATATAGACACAAAAATAGATATGACCACAAACAAATACCTTTCAGTAATATCTTTAAATGTAAATGGACTAAATGCTCCAATCAAAAGATATCGAGTAGCTGAATGGATAAAAAAGCACGACCCATATATATGCTGTCTACAAGAGACCCACCTCAGAACAAGAGACTCACACAAATTGAAAGTGAAGGGATGGAAAAATATCTTTCAGGCAAATGGAAATGAAAAAAAAGCTGGGGTAGCAATACTTATATCTGACAAAATAGACCTCAAAGTAAATGCCATAACAAGAGATAAAGAAGGCCACTTCATAATACTAAAGGGAGAAATCCAACAAGAAGAAATAATTCTGGTAAACATATACGCTCCCGATATAGGAGCACCCAAATACATAAAAAAACTCCTGGAAGATTTCAAGGGAGAGATTAATAGCAATACAATCATAGTAGGAGACTTTAATACCCCACTATCACCACTGGACAAATCCTCTAAACAAAAAATCAGCAAAGAAACAGCAATCCTAAATGAATCACTAGACCAGATGGAATTAATTGACATCTTTAGAACATTTCACCCCAAAGCCACAGAATATACATTCTTCTCAAGTGCACATGGGTCATTTTCAAAGATAGACCATATGCTGGGTCACAGGCAAAGTCTCTTCAAATTCAAGAAGGTAGAAATTATATCAAGCGTCTTCTCAGATCACAGTGGCATAAAACTGGAAATCAACTACAATAAATACAATCCAAAGAAATCAAACACATGGAGGCTAAACAGCATGCTATTAAACAAGGACTGGGTCATCAGAGAGATCAAGGAAGAAATAAAAAACATCATGGCAACAAATGACAATGAAAACACAACCATCCAAAATCTATGGGACACAGCAAAAGCAGTCTTGAGAGGGAAGTTCATAGCTCTACAAGCCTATTGCAAAAAAACAAGAAACAATGGTAATAAATTACTTAACCCTACAACTCAAAGAGCTAGAAAAAGAGCAGCAAGAATAGCCCAGTGTAACCAGAAGGAAGGAAATAACAAAGATCAGAGCGGAGATAAATGACATAGAGACCAAAGAAACAATACAAAAGATAAACAAAACCAAGAGCTGGTTCTTTGAAAGGATAAACAAGATTGATAGACCTCTAGACAGGCTCACCAAGAAGCAAAGAGAGAGGACCCAAATAAACAAAATCAGAAATGAAAGAGGTGAAATAACAACAGACCCCGACGAAATAAAAAGGATTGTTACAAAATACTACGAACAACTCTATTCCAACAAACTGGACAACCTGGAGGAAATGGACATATTCCTAGAAAAATACAACCTTCCAAAAATCAATCAAGAAGAATCTAAAGAGCTCAATAGGCCAATAACTATGGACGAAATTGAAGCAGTCATCAAAAAGCTTCCGGCAAACAAAAGCCCGGGGCCTGATGGCTTCACAGGAGAGTTTTACCAAACATTCAAGGAAAAACTAAAACCTATCCTCCTCAGACTATTACAAAAAATTCAAGAGGAAGGAACACTTCCAAGCTCCTTCTATGAAGCCAGCATCACCCTAATACCAAAACCAGATAAAGACAACACAATGAAAGAGGATTACAGACCAATATCCCTCATGAACATAGATGCCAAAATCCTCAACAAAATTCTAGCAAATCAGCTCCAGCAGTACATCAGAAAGATCATACACTATGAACAAGTAGGATTTATCCCAGGAATGCAAGGATGGTACAATATCCGCAAATCAATAAACGTGATACATCACATAAACAAGTTGAGAGATAAAAATCACATAGTCATATCAATTGATGCAGAAAAAGCATTTGACAAAATCCAACACCCTTTCTTGATAAAAACTCTCAACAAGGTGGGAATAGAAGGCTCATACCTCAACATAATAAAAGCTATATATGATAAACCCACAGCAAACATCATACTCAATGGACAAAAACTAAAAACATTTCCCCTAAGAACAGGAACAAGACAGGGATGCCCACTCTCACCACTCCTGTTTGACATAGTACTGGAAGTATTAGCAATTGCAATTAGACAAGAAGAAGAAATAAAAGGCATCCAAATTGGAAAATAACAAGTAAAGCTGTCTTTATTTGCAGATGACATGATATTGTACATAAAAAATCCGAAAGACTCCGTCAAAAAACTAATAGACTTAATAAATGAATTTGGCAATGTAGCAGGATACAAAATTAACGCCAAGAAATCTATGGCCTTTCTATACACCAATAGTGAACTTACAGACAGAGAGACTAAAAAGGCAATTCCATTTACCATCGCACCAAAAAAATTAAGATACCTAGGAATAAACTTAACTAAGGAGGTAAAAGACCTATGCGCAGAAAACTACAGGACACTGAAAAAAGAGATAGAGGAAGACGTAAACAGATGGAAGAACATACCATGTTCATGGATTGGTAGAATCAACATCATTAAAATGTCCACACTACCCAAAGCAATCTATAGATTCAATGCACTCCCCATTAAAATACCAATGGCATATTTCACAGACCTTGAAAGAACTCTCCAAAAATTCATCTGGAATAAAAAAAGACCCCGAATAGCCACAGCAATCCTGAGAAAGAAGAATAAAGTAGGAGGGATCTCAATACCAGATTTCAAGCTGTATTACAAAGCCACTGTTCTCAAAACAGCCTGATACTGGCACAAGAACAGACATATAGATCAGTGGAACAGAATAGAGAATCCAGATATTGACCCAAACCACTATGCTCAATTAATATTTTACAAAGTAGGCAAGAACATACAATGGAGTCAAGACAATCTCTTCAATAAATGGTGTTGGGAAAATTGGACAGATACATGCAAAAAAATGAAGCTTGATCACCAACTTACGCCATACACAAAAATAAACTCAAAATGGATACAGGACTTAAATATAAGACGGGAAACCATAAAAATACTATAGCAATCCACAGGCAGCAAAATCTCAGACATATGCCAAAAGAAATTCTTCACTGACACTGCCCCTAGGGCAATGGAAGTTAAAGAGAAAATTAACAAATGGGACTACATCAAAATAAAAAGCTTTTTCACAGCAAAAGAAACCATCAACAAAACAACAAGAAGGCCTACTGCATGGGAGATCATATTTGCAAATGGCATCACTGATAAAGGTTTGATCTCCAACATCTACAGGCAGCTTATCCAACTTAATAAAAGGAAGATAAATGATCCAATAAAAAAATGGGCAACAGACCTAAATAGAAGCTTTTCAAAAGAAGACAGAAGGAAGGCCAAGAGACACATGAAAACATGCTCAACGTCCCTAATTATCCGAGAGATGCAAATCAAAACAACAATGAGGTACCATCTCACACCTGTCAGAATGGCTATCATCAACAAATCAACAAACGACAAGTGTTGGCGAGGATGCGGAGAAAAAGGAACCCTCGTGCACTGCTGGTGGGAATGCAGACTGGTGCAGCCACTGTGGAGAACAGTATGGAGTTTCCTCAAAAAACTGAAAATGGAACTCCCATTTGACCCTGTAATCCCACTCCTAGGAATATATCCGAAGAAACTAGAAACACCAATCAGAAAGGATATATGCACCCCTATGTTCATAGCAGCACAATTCACCATAGCTAAGATTTGGAAACAGCCTAGGTGCCCGTCAGCAGATGACTGGATCAGAAAACTGTGGTACATCTACACAATGGAATACTATGCTGCCATAAAAAAGAAGGAATTCTCATCATTTGCAGCAACCTGGATTGAATTGGAGAACATTATGTTAAGTGAAATAAGCCAGTCAATGAAAGAAAAATACCACATGATCTCACTCATTTATGGGTAATAAAGAACATTATAAACTTGAACAAAAAGATAGATACAGAGACAGTAAAGCATCAAACAGACTGTCAAATTACAGGGGGAAAGTTAGGGAGAGGTGAGGGAGATAAGAGATCAATCAAAGGACTTGTATGCATGCATATAAGCATAACCAACGGATGCAAAACTCTCGGGGGTGAGGGCATATATGGGAGTGGGGTGGGGGGTGGCAATGGTAAGATATGTACACATATAATACCTTAATAAAAAAATTGGGAAAAAAAATTCCAACCAGGCAGAGAGGCAACCAAGGATGACAACCAAAAGGAAGTTATGAAGGCCCAACTTTATACCCTAACCCTCAGGACAAGGTGAACATATAACCCAGCAGAACAAATATCATTGGAAGAGCTCCAGTCTCCCCAATCATGCATTTCTCCTTTTTAGAGGTCACCCAGACTAAAATAGACTTGTTTATGTTTCCCCAGTGATCCTTGGATTTCCTTATTCTCTCCTAAAAGTTCTAAGTAGGAGAAGCCAGAAAGAAGGCCATGTAGTAATAATGACATTGACCCCCTCATATTTGCACCAGGCCTGGCATTATGGTCTATAAGGTCTTTTTCACATTTATTGTGGCTACCGAATCCTCTCAACAATCCTGTGAGGTAGATAGGCATCATCCTCATCTACACTAATAAAAGAGAAACATGCAAATTGATCATCCCTCCACTATGCCCACCAGCCAATCAGGAGCGAGTATGCAAATTAACCCAATAAAGATGGTGGCAGCCATGGAGCTGGAGTGAGCAGGAGGATTGGGTTGCCCCTGGTGACGGAGGAAGCCAAGCTTCCTGCCTTCCCTGGCCTCCGCTCAAGGAGAGGCTGGGGACATGGGTCACCGGGGCAGGGGGGCATGGCCAGCCTGCAAACAGCCATCAGCCCCTCACCCAGGCTGGCCAGGCACCCCAGTGGGGACCCCCACCCTGAAAGGGGTGGTGGCCAGCCTGTAAACGGCCCTCAGCCCCTTACCCAGGTTGGCCACGCCCCCATGGAGTAAGAGTCCCTGCTGGGGGGCATGGCCAGCCTGCAAACAGCCACAGGCCCCTCACCCAGGCCGCCCCACACCCCAAGGGAACCCCCACCCTGATCCGGGACACCCTTCAGGGCAAACCAGCCAGCTCCCACCCATGCACCAGGCCTCTATCTATACTAATAAAAGGGTAATATGCTAATTAGACTGGGAGACCTTCCAGGAGACCTTCCAGACGTTTTTCTGGACAAAGCCATGGTGGCGGAGCTGAGGTAGAGGCAATTAGAGGCCAAGAGGGGAGGGCAGTTGTGGGTGATCAGGCTGGTGGGGGGGACCGTTGGGGATTATCAGACCAGCAGGGGGGGCAGTTGGGGGTGAGCAGCCCATCAGTGGGGGTCAGTTGGGTGTGATCAGGACAGCGGGGGGCAGTTTGGAGTGAGCAGACCAGCAAGGGGGCAGTTGGGGACGAGCAGGCTGGCAGGGGTGCAGTTGGGGGCAAGCACACTGGCACGGGGGGCAGTTGGAGGTGATCAGGCTGGCGGGGGGGCATTTAGGGGTGAGCAGGCCGGCAGCAGGGGGCAGTTTGGGGCGAGCAGGCCAGCAGGCAAAGTGGTTAGGGGCAATCAGGCAGGCAGGCAGGTGAGCGGTTAGGAGCCAGCAGTCCCGGATTGCGAGAGGGATGTCCGACTGCTGGTTTAGGCCCGATCCCTGTAAACCGACAGTAGGACATCCTTTGAGGGGTCCCAGATTGGAGAGGGTGCAGGCCGGGCTGAGGGACACCCTGCCCCTGCACAAATTTCGTGCACTGGGCCACTAGTTTAATAAAAAAGGCTATTGAGACACAGAGGGGTGACCAGACACGTCTTTTGTCCCACAGTTAATAGATGGAACAGCCTCTTGATGAGACCACATATTATATATTAATCTCCCATCATGTCAAGAATTGACTAGTGTTAGTGTCTTGGTACATTCTTATGATGGTTAGCTATGGTCTATCCCTAGGCCCCAGGAAGTTCATATATCTTTAAGCTCCCAGTTCCTAATTTCAAGGCATTCAGTGCCTTGATATCACCTACTTAATCCCCACCTTCAGCCACCCATTTCCAAATTAGGTCTTTCCCGGCAAGTTTTTCACAGACATAGTGGGAGAATTGAAGTAATAAAATTACTAAATACATTCTAAGCAGCACTTTCAGCCCCCCACTCAATCTTTGAGTATACCTGTCATTCTCTCCGAAGCCTTGACAACCATATACCTTTCTGCTGGTTTATAAAAGGTAAGGGAGCTTCTCCAAGTTCCAGAGTCCTCACAAGAATAGGAAATCAGACTTGAAACAAGAAACTGGTTCTGTTGTTTAGTTTACAACTGGAGGCCTGGCTCCAGCTCTGGCTCTTGACTGGCCTTTGTGAACAAAAAGAAGGAAACTTGTTTTTCATCCTCTGTTTCCAAAGTTCAACCTAACTCTCTGCACACAAATTCCATTACAGAGTTAGGCGCTTTAGGCTCAGCAGGTAGAAAGTGTTTCATTCCTGATGGGAATTCCTGGGCCCAAATTCCAAGTCCCTTTCTCTCTTCTCACTGCAGCTCACAGGCCCCTGCTCTCTGGTTGCCCCATTATCTCCTAAGCAAAGCAAATAGAATCCCAGCTCAGCCTGACCCCAGAAGCATCTCCCTGAAGTCCTGATTGCTTACCTGAATTAGGAACCAGGACCTCCAGGAATTGATTGAGCTTAGTTGTGTGGGATAATAACAAGTGTTCCGAGCTGTAAATAAGCAACCCAAGACTCCTAGGCCCACCTCTATCTCAAATTACTTCTTTTGAGTCCTAAGTTTTCTCAGGTAGAGAGCAAAATATTAGTGGCTTCCTAGCCTGCCTTCATAGGGTTTTGCACAGAAACTGAAAAGTCTTATCTATCCTATATAATAATAGAGGAATATGTTAATGATCTGTTACTCTGTAATGTAACGACCAGTTTAGCAGGCTGCGCACACAGCAGGTTCAGGTGGGCGGGCCACGGCAGCCAAGTGACATGAGCCTGTTTTGCCTCTTCTGAAGTTGGGGAGCTAATGACGGAAAGACTCCGGTCCTCCTCCAACAGCCCTCTCCAGCAGGCATGGGGCTGCTGAGACCCAGGCCAGGCTTCTGGCCACAGATCCACAGATTTGCAGAGACCGACTCTACCAGGCCTCCTGGAGGCCATGTGGCTGGACAGCAGGGTGCCCAAACCCAGTGCCCGTTCAAGATGTGAAACAGAGAGGAGGTGCAGGAGGAAATCCAGAGAATGGGATGTGGGGGTTCAAGACTCACTCCCTTTGGGCTTTGTCCTTCTTGGCCTGCCTGAGGATCAGCTCCCAGACGAGCACCATGGCTGTGGTGAAGTGGCTGGCCAGGAGGCGGGTGGCCCAAGAGGTGCAGAGCAACACCGAGGTGGGGTACACCGGAGGGGACTTGGGCCGGTGGGTGGGGAATCTGCCTCACCTGCAGAGTGCAAGGTTCTGCAGTGGCCCCAAGATGTGGGTCATTCCAGCAGAAATCAAGTGGCAATTACTGCCAGCATGGAAGGACACCTGGGCAGAGGGGCACGTGTAAGATGAAACAGGGCCAGAGACCATGGGATACCAGGATACAGGCTTTATTGGAGATCATCCTGCTGGCTGCCTTCCAGAGGGGAAAAAAGGCTGGGCCAGGGGGTGAGAGTGCCTTTTGAGGGGAGGTAAGGAGGGGACGGGGCTTAGGGTACTCAGCACACGCTGATTGGTGGTTTCATGTAAGGTACATGATTAGGGACCTAGGGACTTAGGAATCGGGGGCTTAGGGTATTTGGCAGGTGCTGATTGGTAGTTCAATGTACAGTCCATATAAGGTGTTCAGGAATGTCCGGCTGCAGGTGGAGTTTACATCATACTCTGTCCATCAGTTGGGGGAAGGGAGGATCTATCAGCACGGACCCGCAGCCCTGAGGCAGGGGTTGAGGGGCGGCACCACCTCAGTGGATGGGTGTCACGCTGCCGAGTACCCCACTGTGGTGGTTCGGCAAAGCTCCCGGCATTAACTAGGCCTTGCCCCAGCGGCCTGTGCACTTGAAAGGCCGTGACTCCTGCTCCCGCCCCGTCCTCAAAGCAAGCCTGTGCCCACCCCCAGTTCCCGCCCCGCCACACTCCAAGGCGGTGCATGCCTGCACGGTGAGTGTGATGCCTACCACCTTCTCCCCAGAAGGGGGGGCAGTAAAGAATGGGGGCAGGGGGCAGGGGAGAGGAAAGAATGTGGAGCATCCATGATGAAGAAGTGCTTGAGAATGAGGCTCGGAAGACTGACGGGAAGGTTTGTTCTGTTTGCCCTGTGGCTGTCCCTTAGGAATGGCAGAGGTAGCATGGATGTGAGGGCTCCTTGCATGCTGAGTCAAGTTCCGCAGCCAACTGGAATTGGCCTCAGTTTCCTGGTCTGTAAAATGGATTAAGCAAGTCTCAGTGCTTTCGCTGAACTTTGAGGGCCAATTGAGATACTATATAAAGAAAATGAGGGAAGAAATGAGAAAGAAAAGGATGAGCAATACAAAAGAAAGATTGGAAGGAACCTGTAAACCTATTGTCACTTAAATAGGGAATATAGTCAATAGTGTGGTAATGATGGTATGATGCCAGGTGGGTACTGGAAATATCAGGGAACACTTTGTAAAGTATATGATTGTCTAACCACTATTCTGAAACTAATACAAAATAATATTGAATGTAAAGAAATGAAAATAGGAGTGAAATTTATATAAATTTCACAGTTTAAATAAAAGCTATAAAGGAAAGAAGGGGGGAATAAAAATAGTGTTTTTCATTTTACCACTTTATTGTCTTTTCAATACACGAAAAAGACAGTTGTCTTTATACGGTGCTTTCATATTTTATAAGTCATTATCTCATTTGATGTCCAGGGCAACTTAAAGACAAGATAATTATTCCCTCCACTATTCAAAGAAAGGAAATCTTGGTGTCTGGCCCCAATGATTCAATCATCAAGCCCTTATTGCAAAGCAGGGTTAGTGAATTTTTCTGTGAAGGGTCATATCTATACTAATAAAAGCCTTGGGGGTGATCAGGCCAGCTGGGGAGGGCAGTTTGGGGCAATCAGGCCAGCAGGGGAGCAGTTAGGGGGCAATCAGGCTGGCAGGCAGAAGCGGTTAGGAGTGATCAGGCAGGCTGGCAAGCGAGCGGTTAGGAGCCAGTGGTCCCGGACTGCGAGAGGGATGTCCCCTGTGAGATTGGACCTAAACCGGCAGTCGGAGATGCCCTGAGGGGTCCCAGATTGGAGAGGGTTCAGGCCAGACTGAGGGACCTCCCCATGCACGAATTTCATACACTGGGCCTCTAGTCCTATATAATAAAGAGGTGAGATGCAAATTGACCGTCACACTCTCACACAAGATGGTCACCCCCATGTGGTCACATGATTGCCACCCCCATGTCATCCCAAGATGGCCGCCACAAGATGGGCCAGCAGGGGAGGTCATTTGTGGGCAATCAGGCCAGCAGGGTAGGGCAGTTGAGGGCGACCAGGCTGGCAGGGAAGGGCAGTCGGGAGCAATCGAGCTGGCAGGAAAGCAGTTAGGCATTGATCAGGCTGGCAGGCAGAAGCAGTTAGGGGCAATCAGGCAGGCAGGCAGGTGAGTGGTTGGGAGCCAGCAGTCCCGGAATGTGAGAGGGATGTCTGACTGCCGGTTTAGGGCTGATCCCACTGGCAGTTGGACATCCCCCAAGGGGTCTGAGATTGGAGAGGGTGCAGGCTAGGCTGAGGGAACCCCCCCCCCCCAGTGCACAAATTTCATGCACCGAGCCTTTAATATATATATAAAACCCTAATATGTAAATAGACCAAACGGTGGAACAACTGAACAACTGAATGAACAGTCACTATGATGTGCAATGACCACCAGGGGGTGCACGCAGAACATGGCTGGCGTCAGCCGTGGTGGGATGGTGAAGCAGGTGAGCAGGGGCTCCAGACCAAGGAGGGGTGCCGGTCATTGTCATTGGGGCAAGCCTCTGGTGGTTACTGAAAATTCTTCACTTCCACATGCTACAGTCTCCCCTGGCGCTCACACCCACTGCTGGTGCTGTCAGCAGGTGTGAGTGGTGGCTGCCAGCCCCAATCGCCCCTCAGGGCTTTTCCACCACCACCACCCCTACTCCTGAGGGGTGATCGGGGCCAGCAGCCATCTCTTGCACCTGCTGCTGGCGACGGCCCCATTCATATCCACTGCTGGCTCTGGAGCCGCCACTCACACCCACTGCCAGTGTCAGCCCCACCCACACCCACAGCTGATGCCAGAGCCGCTGCTTGCACCTGCTTCCAGTGCCTGGTGCCAGCTCTAATTGCTCGGTGCTGTCAGCAGGTGCGAGCAGCAGCTGCTGGCCCTGATCGCCCCTGAGGGCTTCTCTACCTCTCCCTGCTCCTGAGGGATGATCAGTGCATCAGCTACTGCTTGCACCCACTGCTGGAGCTGGTCCCAATTGCTCCATGCCATCAGTGGGTGCAAGTGGAGCTGACACCATCAGCACATGGGAGTGGCAGTGGCAGGAGCAGGGCAGCTGGCAGACAGGGGACCAGTGGCCACAGCGGGAGGGGCTGGGCAGGGCCGCAGAGGATGGGCCGAGACCCGCCCTTGTGCCCACCACAGCCTCGTGGCCCACAGTTTCTTTCAAGGTTCACAAATTTGTGCACTGGGCCCCTAGTTAAGAAATAAAGACACAACTGCAAACACTGAACTGCTTCGATCACCAGACCACCGGTCCCCTATCAGCGCAAACATTCGGATTCAAAGGAACTCTTCACTGCACCACGGAAAGGTCAGATTTCGCCTGAAATAAGGTGTGGTTTCTAATCCCCGCGGTGGGTGAGGGAAACGCTGGGTGAGGGAAGCGCGGCAGCCGCAGGACCTGCAGGAGCCGGGAGGTCTGTGCCTAGAAAAATCGGCAGCAGTTGGAACTGCCGTGATCCGTGAATGTGGAGGGGGGTCTTCTGAGCTACTAGCAGAAGTGACCTCTTGAAAGCAACTCATTTTAATCTGACGAGGAGGGTCAGACTAAGAATATTCAAAGGAGTGCAGGCTCCTTAGTCTGGCGCACAGACCCACGGACTGCACACTTGGGCTCTTTCCGACTCTGATTGCTAAGCCCAATACATAGAAAAACCCAGGTGGAGGGGCCCTGAAAGACTGCAGGGGGGAGTTGTTTTTTCGGAACCTGGGGAGCAGAGCTGCGTGTGACCATCAGAGAGGCAGCTCTGAGGCGCACACCTCCACAAGCTCTGAGGCGCACACCTCCACAAACCTGTAGTGAGTGCCATAGAGGGGGAAAAAAAAAAAAAAGCTAGAGAGGCCCGGAAGTCAATTCAGAAACACTGCCACCTAGGGGCTGAAACGCTAATTGTCTCTGGTGTAATCAAAAATAAATACGAGAAATTAAGACAAGGCCAGCTTAAAAAGCAGGACTGGCTTCCAACACTGAGGAGCCCTGGAATGAAGCTGAACTGAAATAGCGCCCAGACTGGGAAACAGGCGTACCAAACAGAATAATAGATGAAGTGAATGACAGCCGCTACTGCACATTTTAGTCTTCCTATTTTTTAATTTTAAATTCTTTTTTCAATTTTTTTAATTTTTTATTCTCATATTTTTTATTTTCATTTTTTGCATCTCTTACTTAAGAAACTAAATTTTTTTCTTTTTCCTCACTCGATTTTCACCTTTTTAATTATTACATTTTTATTTTCAATCAGCATTATTATTACTATTATTTTACTTTTTTTAATGTCATTTGATTTTCTCTTTCTTTTATTTTTGGATTAGTGTCCTACAATCGTTTTACCCTATCTCAAAGCTAACATTATGCCATCACTCTCCTCCTAACCTTTCCCCTTTTGGTCCCCAGTTTATCTGAACCCTTTCTGGCTTTAGATTTTCCCTACTTTTTCAGTTTACTCTCTGCTAAAATTTCACCCTACTTATATATCTAATTCCCAAACCCCCTGCTCCAAATCCATACAAACCTCTCTCTACGCTACCTTAAAAAATTATTTTTCTCTCTGGCCTTTTGTTGTTGTTTGCTTGAATGTTGATTAGATTGAATTTTTATGCTTTTTTATGAGATTGTTTTGATTATTCTTTTTGTTGGTTTGGTTGGTTCTTTTGTTTGCTTTGTTTTTGTTTGTTTTTTACTTTTGTTTTCCCTTGCCTCACTTGATATTAGCTGCTGTTGCAGTTTGTATTAATCTCCAGGCTCGTGTTGCTGGAATTTGCTGGGAATAGTGGTTGTTCTAGTGGAGTTTACTCCCCATATATATAGTTTGTTCCCCTTTTCTCTCTTAGTATCATTCTTGTCTCTCTTACTTTTTTTTCTTCTTTCTTTTTTTCTTTATTTCTTTTCTTTCTTTCTGCTCTTTTCCCAAGTTCAGATTCACACTCTTTGTTTTTTTTTTTTGTTGTTGTTCTTTCTTTTTACTCTCCCTCTTCCACTCCTATTCCCTAATTTGTCTTTCTCTGGTGGTTACCTTTATTGGAGGTTATTAATATCGTGAATACAATTCTGTACAGTGCCTTGTCTGTTGTGCCTGGTTGTGTTGTATTTTATACCTTTAAATCAACGCCGGAGAGAGAAATCTATATAACTAGACATCCGGAGAAGAGAGACCATGAGGAGACAAAGAAATAGCCCCCACAGGAAAGAGAAGCAGGCATCACCAGAAAAGGAAGTAAACGATTTAGAGGCAAACAACCTATCAGAGAAAGAATTCAGAGAAATGGTCATAAAGTGGCTGAAAAGGATGGAAGACAAATTCGACAATATGAGTAAGAACCAAGAAGAAATGAAGAAGAACCAAGAAGAAATGAAAAATGACATCGCTGCTGTAAAGAACTCAATAGAAAGCATCAAGAGTAGACTAGAAGAAGCAGAGGACCGCATAAGTGAGCTAGAAGAAAAGATGGAAAAAAATACCCAATTACAACAGCTTCTAGAAACAAAAATTAGAAAGATTGAGGAGAGCCTAAGGGAACTTCGGGACAACACAAAACAAAACAACATCAGGATAATAGGGGTGCCAGAAGGAAAGGAAACTGAGCAAGGAATAGAAAACCTGTTTGAAGAAATAATAACAGAAAACTTCCCTGATATAGGGAAGAAAAAACCCAGACAAATCCAAGAAGCTCACAGAGTTCCAAACAAAATGAACCCCAAAAGACCGACGCCAAGGCACATTATAATTAAGTTGGCAAACACCAACGACAAAGTAAGAATCTTACAAGCGGCCAGAGAGAGACAGACAGTTACATACAAAGGAACCCCCATCAGACTAGCAACTGATTTCTCAACAGAAACTCATCAGGCCAGAAGGGAATGGAATGAAATATACAAAGTCATGCAAAGGAAGGGTCTAAATCCAAGAATACTGTACCCAGCAAGGCTATCAATCAAAATTGAAGGTGAAATCAGGAGCTTCACAGACAAAAAAAGGACTAAGGGAGTTTATCACCACCAAACCAGCAATGAAAGAAATGCTAAAGGGTCTGCTGTAAAAAAAAAAAAAAAGAAAGAAATAGGAAGCAAAGAAGGTACACAGGGGTATAGAATAAAAATGGCGTCAAAAAAGTACCTATCAATAATAACTTTAAATGTAAATGGATTGAATGCCCCAATCAAAAGACACAGGGTAACAGACTGGATAAGAAAACAAAACCCAGATATCTGCTGTCTACAGGAAACCCACCTCAAAAAAAAAGGATGCACACAGACTGAGAGTAAAGGGATGGAAAAAGGTTTTCCAGGCAAATGGAAATGAAAAAAAAAGCTGGGGTAGCAATACTTATATCTGACAAATTAGATCTCAAAGTGAAGGACATAACAAGAGATAATGAAGGCCACTTCATAATACTAAAGGGAGAAATCCAACAAGAAGAAATAACTCTGGTAAACATATATGCACCCAATACAGGAGCACCAAGATACATTAAAAAACTCCTGGAAGACATCAAAGGAGACATTGACAGCAATACAATCATAGTAGGAGACTTCAATACCCCACTATCACCATTGGACAAATCCTCTAAACAAAAAATCAGCAAAGAAACATCAATCCTAAATGACTCACTAGACCATATGGAATTAATCGACATCTTCAGAATATTTCACCCCAAAGCCACAGAATATACATTCTTCTCAAGTGCACATGGGTCATTTTCAAAGATAGACCATATGTTAGGACATAGGCAAAGTCTCTCCAAATTCAAGAAGATAGAAATCATATCAAGTATCTTCTCAGATCACAGTGGCATAAAACTGGAAATCAACTACAATAAAAACAACCCAAAGAAATCAAACACTTGGAGACTAAACAGCATGCTATTAAACCATGACTGGGTTACCAGAGACATCAAGGAAGAAATAAAAAACATCATGGCAACAAATGACAATGAAAACACAACAATCCAAAATCTATGGGACACAGCGAAAGCAGTCCTGAGAGGGAAGTTCATAGCTCTACAAGCCTACTGCAAAAAACAAGAAACAATGGTAATAAATTACCTAACCCAACAACTCAAAGAGTTAGAGAGAGAGCAACAAGATAAGCCCAGTGTAAGCAGAAGGAAAGAAATAATAAAGATCAGAGCGGAGATAAACGACATAGAGACCAAAGAAACAATACAAAAGATCAACAAAACCAAGAGCTGGTTCTTTGAAAGGATAAACAAGATTGATGGACCTCTAGCCAGGCTCACCAAGAAGCAAAGAGAGAGGACCCAAATAAACAAAATCAGAAATGAAAGAGGTGAAATAACAACAGACCCCGACGAAATACAAAGGATTGTTACAAAATACTACGAACAACTCTATTCCAACAAACTGGACAACCTAGAGGAAATCGACATATTCCTAGAAAAATACAACCTTCCAAAACTCAATCAGGAAGAATCTAAACAGCTCAACATGCCAGTAACTATGGAAGAAATTGAAGCAGTCATCAAAAAGCTTCCGGCAAACAAAAGCCCGGGGCCAGACGGCTTCACAGGAGAGTTTTACCAAACTTTCAAGGAAGAACTAAAACCTATCCTCCTCAGACTATTCTAAAAAATTCAAGAGGAAGGAACACTTCCAGGCTCCATCTATGAAGCCAGCATCACCCTAATACCAAAAGCAGATAAAGACAACTCAATGAAAGAGAATTACAGGCCAATATCCCTCATGAACATAGATGCCAAAATCCTCAACAAAATTCTAGCAAATCGGCTGCAGCAGTACATCAGAAAGATCATACACCATGACCAAGTAGGATTTATCCCAGCAATGCAAGGATGGTACAATATCCGCAAATCAATAAACGTGATACATCACATAAACTGAGAGATAAAATTCACATAGTCATATCAATAGATGCAGAAAAAGCATTTGACAAAATCCAACACCCTTTCTTGATAAAAACTCTCAACAAGGTGGGAATAGAAGGATCATACCTCAACATAATAAAAGCTATATATGATAAACCCACAGCAAACATCATACTCAATGGGCAAAAACTAAAACCATTTCCCCTAAGCACAGGAACAAGACAGGGTTGCCCACTCTCACCACTCCTATTTGACATAGTACTGGAAGTATTAGCTATCGCAATTAGGCAAGAAGAAGAAATAAGAGGCATCCAAATTGGAAAAGAAGAAGTGAAGCTGTCCTTATTTGCAGATGACATGATATTGTACATAAAAAACCCAAAAGATTCCATAAAAAAACTAATAGACTTAATAAATGAATTCGGCAATGTAGCGGGATACAAAATTAACGCCAAGAAATCTATGGCTTTTCTATACACCAATAATGAATTCACAGAAAGAGAGACTAAAGAAGCAATTCCATTTACCATCGCACCAAAAAAATTAAGATACCTAGGAATAAACTTAACTAAGGAGGTAAAAGACCTATACGCAGAAAACTACAGGACACTGAAAAAAGAGATAGAGGAAGACGTAAACAGATGGAAGAACATACCATGTTCATGGATTGGTAGAATCAACATCATTAAAATGTCCATACTACCCAAAGCAATCTACAGATTCAATGCACTCCCCATCAAAATACCAACAGCATATTTCACAGACCTAGAAAGAACTCTCCAAAAACTCTGCTGGAATAAAAAAAGACCCCGAATAGACACAGCAATCCTGGGAAAGAAGAATAAAGTAGGTGGGATCTCAATACCAGATTTCAAGCTGTATTACAAAGTCACTGTTCTCAAAACAGCCTGGTACTGGCACAAGAACAGACATATTGATCAATGGAACAGAATAGAGAACCCAGATATTGACCCAAACCACTATGCTCAATTAATATTTGACAAAGGAGGCATGAACATACAATGGAGTCAAGACAGTCTCTTCAATAAATGGTGTTGGGAAAATTGGACAGATACATGCAAAAAAATGAAACTAGATCACCAACTTACACCATACACAAAAATAAACTCAAAATGGATACAGGACTTAAACATAAGACGGGAAACCATAAAAATACTAGAGGAATCCACAGGCAACAAAATCTCAGACATATGCCAAAAGAACTTCTTCACTGACACTGCCCCTAGGGCAATGGAAGTTAAAGAGAAAATTAACAAATGGGACTACATCAAAATAAAAAGCTTTTTTACAGCAAAAGAAACAATCAACAAAACAACAAGAAAGCCCACTGCATGGGAGAACATATTTGCAAATGCTATCACTGATAAAGGTTTAATCTCCAACATCTACAAGCAGCTTATGCAACTTAATAAAAGGAAGATAAATGATCCAATAAAAAAAATGGGCAACAGACCTAAATAGAATCTTTTCAAAAGAAGACAGAAGGAAGGCCAAGAGACACATGAAAACATGTTCAAAGTCACTTATTATCTGAGAGATGCAAATCAAAACAACAATGAGGTACCATCTCACACCTATCAGAATGGCTATCATCAACAAATCAACAAATGACAAGTGTTGGCGAGGATGCGGAGAAAAAGGAACCCTCGTGCACTGCTGGTGGGAATGCAGACTGGTGCAGCCACTGTGGAGAACAGTATGGAGTTTCCTCAAAAAACTGAAAATGGAACTCCCATTTGACCCAGTAATCCCACTCCTGGGAATATATCCGAAGTAACTAGAAACACCAATCAGAAAGGATATATGCACCACTATGTTCATAGCAGCACAATTTACAATAGCTAAGATTTGGAAACAGCCTAGGTGCCCATAAGCAGATGACTGGATCAGAAAACTGTGGTACATCTACACAATGGAATACTATGCTGCCATAAAAAAGAAGGAATTCTCATCATTTGCAGCAACCTGGATGGAATTGGAGAACATAATGCTAAGTGAAATAAGCCAGTCAATGAAAGAACAATACCACATGATCTCACTCATTTATGGATAGTAAAGAACATTATAAAGTGATGAACAAAAAGATAGATACAGAGACAGTAAAGCATCAAACAGACTTTCAAACTACAGGCAGAAAGTTAGGGAGATGTGGGGGAGTTATGAAATCAAACGAAGGACTTGTATGCATGCATATAAGCATAAACAATGGACGCAAAACTCTGGGGGGTGAGGGCATGAATGGGTGTGGGGTGGGGAAGGGTAATGGTAAGATATGTACACATATAATACCTCAATAAAAAAAAGAAATAAAGACAGAAAGTATTATATAAATTTTTTCAGCCCACAATCCCTCTGATCCAAGCCCAGGGCCCGGTCATTCTCTGGTTAGAGGATAAGAGTGTTACTCGAAGGATGATGCAGCAGTTAAAACATGTATTGCCTTCCAAGGCCCCATTTATACTCTTCCCTGAATGTAATCTAAATTGAGGCTGATGGGGATGGCATGTGACGAATGGGGAGATGCTTCCCCAACACACATGAAAAAGGTCCAGGCTTGCGTCCATATGTGTATGAGCAAACATTGGAGTAGGAGAAATAGGGATGCCAAGAGTCATAATGGCTAACCTACTCAAAGTGTGTAAATTATATCCATGCACAAAGCACAGCAGTGCCCACCCTCACTCATCCCTCTTTTCTACCTGCTACTAACTAACTCCTCCAACAAGATCACCCTTCGTTAAAGCTTGTGAAAGAATAAGGTCCCTTCTTCTCATTGTAATCTTGGCTTAGCTCCAGTCTATGAACACAGCCAAAGAGCCCAGGCTCTGCCCTCTAGGAGCTCATTCCTGTAATGGGGGAAAGAGACATCCACAAACTTGAAGAATTGACCCACTATTTAAGACATGTTAAATTTGAGCTATATAATTTGTGGTTTTGCCAGCCAATTGAATATGTGGATCTGACACTTCAAAAAAAGGTAAAGTCTAGAGGTAAACCTTTAAGAAACATCTTGAAAGAGATCATTGTTAAAGTCATGGGAGTAAACAGGGTCTATCAGAAATTTTGGGAGATACCTTCTAGAGCAAGCATGGAAGAAAGTCAAGGATAAACTCCCAGGCCCAATTACTTTAAGAAAAAGAAGGAAGAAGTAGAATGGTTCAACTAGAGAGACTGAGAAATAGCAGTTAGGAAGTAGAAAAACCAAGAGGAAATCATCATGACAAGGGAGGAAAGTTATCAGAAAGAAGGTGACCACAGGGAAAAGTGGTCAAGAAGATGAGAACAGAATGAAGACTGTTTGATAAGGTGACCTTTGAAAAAGTAGGTAAAATTTAGCCTTGAGGGTAAAATCTAGAAAGCAAAGAATGAAAGACTTGAGAGGTCAGGTTGCCAAAGCTGGTACTTTGGTTGAAAGGTTTGCAAGTCAATGACATGATGGAGGGAGCAGCCAAATTCTTATAAGAACAGCAAGTTCTATATGCAACCCTATGTTCATAGCAGCACAAATTATAAGAGCTAAGATTTGGAAACAGCCTAAGTGCCCATCAGCAGATGAGTGGATTAAAAAACTGTGTTACATCTACACAATGGAATACTATGCTACTGTAAAAAAGAAAGAATTCTTATCATTCGCACCAGCAGAGATGGACCTGGAGAGCATTACAGTAAGCAAAATAAGCCAGTTGGAGAAAGATAAATATCACATGATCTCGCTTATTTGTGGAATATAACGAACAACATAAACTGATGAACAAAAATAGATCTAGAGACACAGAAGCATCGTACAGAGCATCAAACTTCAGAGGGAAGGCAGGGGAGGATGGAGGGGCGGGGGAGTAAGAGATTGACCGAAGGACTTGGATGCATACATATAAGCATAACCAATGGACACAGAAAGTAGGGAGGTTAGGGCCTGTCCTGGGGAGCGGGAAGAGTTTATTGCGGGGGGGGGGGGGGGGGGCGGGGAAAGGAGACATATGTAATACTTTCAACAATAAAGAATTCAAATGAAAAAATAAAATCAGATTGTCATAAAGGGAAAAAATAATCTTGTATAATAAAAGCCTAATATCCTAAGTGCCTGTGATCCAGTCATCTGTTCAAACAATCAAAGTGTAATCCTACCTAATAATAGACAAATATGCAAATTGACTGTACCTCCGCTATGCCCGCGATTGGCCAGGAGGCGCAGGGGGGCGGGATTCGGGGTGGCCGGGGTGGCTGATTGGGCCAGCGGCAAGCTGAGCTCGAGTCACCAGTGGCAGCTCGAGCTCAGCGTCTGCGCCATGGCTGTGCTGCGGCACAGAAGGGGCCGCTGGGGCAGCAAGCTCACGTCCCACCGCGGACCATCAAAAGCAGGGGAGCTGGGTGCCTGTCCACTCAGGCACCAGGCCTTTCAGAAGCCTTCGCCGCGCCGGAGGCTTCTGAAAGGCCTGGTGCACCAGCGGACAGATACCCAGCTCCCCTGCGATCGAAAGCAAAAGCGTGGGAGCTGGGTGCCTGTCCGCTCAGGCACCAGGCACCCAGCTCCCCCGTGATCGAAAGTGAAAATGTGTAGGGGACCCTACACGTGCATGATTCAATCATGCACTGGGCCTCTAGTATGCTAATAATATGCTAAGGCCGCTCAACTGCTCATTATGACGTGCACTGACCACTAGGGGGCAGACAGTCGACCAGTTGACTAGTTGCTATGATGTGCACCAGGAGTCAGATGCTCCAACCCATAGGTTAGCTTGCTGCTGGTGTCCAGCTGATCGGGACTGAGCAAGATGAGCCAGACACACCCTGGAGCCCTTCCACAGTCCCTCCCCAGCCAGTTATCCTCCCGTATTCCTCCCCATCCCCGATTATGCACCAGTGGGGCCTTGGCCTGGTCTGCACCTTCTCACAACCCAGGACCCCTTGGGGGATGTCAGAAAGCCAGTTTTGGCCCAATCCCACAGGCCAGGCTGAGGGACCCCACAAATTTGTGCACCGGGCCTCTAGTAAATAAATGAATGAATGAATGAATAAATAAATAAATAAATAAATAAATAAATAAATAAATAAATGGAACAGCAAGTTCAAGCGGAGGACTTTTGAGGAGAGGAAGAGTTGGACTTTCTGTCCTCGGTATCATTCTCCTATCAAAGTCATCTTAGACTCCTTGGTTTCCTTACTGTCTTCTTCTGAGCCTTTCCCATTTCCTGCCTTGTCCTACCCTATTTCTAATAGGCTGCAATGAACATGACTAAAGAAATCTAGAACCAAGAGACAAAATGGTGGTGGAATAGGCAGATGTGTCCCAAGCCTTGTCCCAGAGCAGAAAGAGGGAGCAACTAAATCGAATAGCATCCACCCCAAATTGGCACACAGCTGGTGAGACAATTTGCAGCCAGGAAGGTCAGAGGATGCCTGGAGAACGGTAAAATCAGGGACCTGGGCTGGAGAGAATTATGAGACCTCCAAGCCCAGAGGGTCAGAAGGAAGTCACATGGCATCAAAGCTGTGTCCCTTGGGACAGGCGTAACATCTGACTGTGGAAGGGAAGTCCACAGGGCTGCTGGCGGCAGGTGATTCTAGATCTAAGCCCACAGCCACAAGAGGCTGAGCCCAGAGGTGGCAGCCTGAACAACTGCCCAAGCTACACTGTGCCGGGGGGGAGAGGAGATTCACAGTGGCACAGCTCTTTCCCCTCTTTGGTCTTTGCTTTTGTTCACTAAACCCAGTTCATAGGACCTTTCAAATATGGACACTTACCCGTGGCTGAGGTGCAGACTTGTGGATTCTGGGAAGAGGCTAGGGAGAAGAGCAGTTTGGGGAGAGGTGGCCAGTAGTCTGACACAGGGATATACCTGACACACGGGACCTAAGCAGCCATTTTCCCCTGAAGACATAGCCCCTACCTGCAGTCTCCAGGCAACCAATACATGAGTGCTACAAAGGATACAAAAAAAAATCTGGGAGGGGGCTTGGCAAGATGGTGACCGGCAAGAAGGTAGGGAGGGAGAGTATGTGAGAGAGTAAGGGAGCGATAAAGGTGTGTGGACGTGAGTGGGTGTGTGTGTGAGTGAAATAGGGACAGTTAGATCCTGCAGGTCTTCCAAGGGGCTGCCAATCCAGGCAGTCTTAGACAGCAAAACCCCACTGCCGCCACAAACACTCTGGGGAGGATACCGGCTACACAGAGACCACACCATCTTGAAGAACAGAACTGCTTGAGACTAGGATCCTAGCCTCGCCACCACCCAGTCTGGTCGCAGTAGCAAACTGGGACCCTACAGCCACTCTGGTAGACCTGCGACCACAGCTGCAGACCCAAGGACACCAAGACTCCAGGCACCTGGCCACAGATTTCTGTGAGTCACAATGCCAATCCCCTTCCCCCACCGCCCCCCGTGGCACCAGCATAGGATCTACGAGACCCTGGCCACACAATAGGGCTTTCTGCACACAAACAGCAGCCACAACTCGACCTGACTTTGACCCTTGGTGTCGGACACGGGAAGTTTGTTCCCGGCGACCAGGCCCCTCACTCAGGCAGGGAGACTGTGCTGAATTTGACCCTAAGAGCGCATCTTTGGGGAGATTGTTTTCTGTAACCAGATCCCGCTCCCACGCAGGGCAGGGAGACAGCGCTGAATTTGAGCCTGGACTTGTGAACTTGGGGAATTTGTTTCCCGCAA
The DNA here is from genome assembly GCF_027574615.1 of Eptesicus fuscus. Lineage (NCBI taxonomy): Eukaryota > Metazoa > Chordata > Mammalia > Chiroptera > Vespertilionidae > Eptesicus > Eptesicus fuscus. The sequence continues at coordinate 39,249,432 of NC_072473.1, read as the reverse complement.
CTAATCTCCTTGCCCAGGCAGGGAGGCAGTCCTGAATTTGAGCCTAGTTGCACATCCCTGGGAAGATTGTTTTCTGTGACCAGATCACGCGCCCACACAGGGCAGGGAGACAGTGCTGAATTTGAGCCTGGACTTGCAAACTCGGGGAATTTTTCCCATGACTAGTCTCCATGCTCAGGCAGGGAGGCTGAGTCGAATTTGAGCATAGGTGAACGACCTTGGGGAGATTGTTTTCTGAGACCAGATCCTATGCCCACGCAGGGAGACAGTGCTGAATTTGAGCCTGGGGGTACAAACCCAGGGAGTTTGTTTCCCATGACCAGACCCTGCACCCTAGCAGACAGGCTGCACTGAATTTGAACCTAGACATACGAACTTGGGGAGTTTGTTTCCCTTGCCCAGGCTCCGCGCCCAGGCTCCATGCCCAGGCAGGGAGGCTGTGCTGAATTTGAGCCTAGATACACTACCTCGGGGAGGTTGTTTTCCGTGACCAGAAGTGGACCTCCTGCCAACACAGTGCAGCTGTGCAACCCAATCTCCCCAGTAGATTGGGGACCCTGAATCTCCACGCAAGAGGCAGCAATGAGCACCAGTGACTAGACCAGTGATGGGCAACCTTTTGAGCTTGGTGTGTCAAACTTCACCAAAAAACTGAGCATAACTCAGGTAATGTGTCACTTTGAGGAAAAAACATTATTTAGCAAATGTTTCATCCTCAGGAGCAGCAAATGTTTCATCCTCGGCATGCGGCCGCCTCAGCAGCCACGTGTCATCAGAAATGGCTACGCGTGTCAGCACTGACACGCGTGTCATAGGTTCGCCATCACTGAACTAGACTGTGTTCCTCATTGCATGCGCCTGGGATCCCTGATTGCCAGTACATTCACACTAAGAGCCAGCGACTCCCAATTCTTGGCGCATGCACACACAGGGACCCTGATTCTCAGTGCGAGGTAACACCAAGCAACAGAGACTCTGATAATTCTTGGTGCAGACACAGGCAGCCACTGACCCCTGAGATGCACTAGGGGACTTTGATTTTTGGCACACGCCAGAGGGTTCTTTGTTTCAACATGATGCAGACAGGGTCCCTGATTCTAGATGCGCACATGAGGCCACACTAAGCACCTATGACTCTGACCCGAGGCGAGCGTGGCTCCCACCAACCCACAGCAGCCACAAGTCTTGGTGTCAGAGCTCTTCAGTGACACTTGGGGAGTGCAAAACTCCCACTAAACATGGCTCAGGCCCCCACAACTTGACATTTGAACCTTCTGGTGATAGTCAGAATGGGGAGACAATCCCCAGAGGAAAGAAAAGGAGGAATCGCCAAAAAAGGAAATAAGTGAAATGGAAGCATGCAACATCAGCAGATGAGTGGATTATAAAACTATGGTACATCTACACAATGGAATACTATGCTGCACTAAAAAAGAAGGAATTCCTACCATTTGCAACAACATGGATGGAACTGGAGAGCATTATGCTAAGTGAAATAAGCCAGTCAGAAGAAGATAAATATCACATGATCTCACTCATCTATGGGAAATAATGAACAACATAAACTGATGAAGAAAAGCAGATCCAGAGACAGGAAAGCATCGATCAGACTGTCAAACCTCAGAGGGAATGTAGGGGAGGGTGGGGGTAAGGGGCAGAGATCAACCAAAGGACTTGTATGCATGCATATAAGCCTAACCAGTGGACACAGACAACAGGGGGGTGAGAGAATGAGTGTGGGGGGAGGGTTGGGAAGGTAATGGAGGGATGAGGACAAATATGTAACACCTCAATCAATAAAGAAATTAAAATGAAAAAAAGTAAACTATTTGGAATTAAAAAAAAATCTAGAGCCCTCAGGGAATGGCCTGAAGAGAGGCCATTCAGTCGCAGAAAGCCATATGACAACCTCCAAAACTATAGCCCTGTCAGAAAGAACAGCTTGAGAGATGAAGATTGAAAGTGGGCACATAGGCTAAGTGGGAAGATTGATCCTGCCTGCTGGAGATAGCCACAAACAGAGGAGCAGTGGACCACTTGGAACTTCAACAATCAAACTTGAAACTGAGAAATGGCAGAAACTACAGAAGAGTGGGATCTTAAACCAACCCACATGGGGAAATAAAACTTGGTGGACACTTCATATTTTCATTTTTAATTTTATGTTATTATTATTTTGTTATCTCTCTTATTTTCTTTTTTCTGTATTTCCTTTTTTTCTAGTTTCTTTATGGTTATTTCTTCTTGCATAATTTTTTTGATTGAGCACATAACATTGCATATTTAATCTTTTTTTATTGTTTAAAGCATGGGTCCTCAAACTTTTTAAACAGGGGGCCAGTTCACTGTCCCTCAGACCGTTGGAGGGCCGGACTATAGTTTAAAAAAAACTATGAATAAATTCCTATGCACTCGGCACATATCTTATTTTGAAGTAAAAAAACAAAACAGCAAAAACACCCACATGTGGCCCGTGGGCCATAGTTTGAGGACACCTAGTTTAAGGTATTACATATAGCAATACATATATTTCCTTTTTTCCCCTATTGACATTCCCCCAGCCTTCCCTACCATCTGTCACATGCCCTCATCACACACACCCCACTCATGTGTCTTGTGTCCATTGGTTGTGCTTATATGCATGCATACAAGTCCTTTGGTTGATCTCTTTCCCCCCTCCCCAACACTCCAGAGCTTTCCTGCTGTAGTTTGAAGTCTGTTAGGTGCTTTACTGCCTCTGTATCTATCTTTTTGTTCATCAGCTTATAATGTTCTTTATTTTCCATAAATGAGTGAGATCATGTAGTATTTTTCTTTCATTGCTTGGCTTATTTCACTTAACATAATGCTCTCCAGGACCATCCATACTACTGCAAAGCGTAGGAATTCCTTCTTTTTTATAGCAGTGTAGTATTCCATTGTGTAGATGTACATTAGTTTTCTAATCCACTCATCTGCTGATGGGCATTTAGGCTGTTTCCAAATCTTAGTTATGGTGAATTATGCTGCTATGAACATGGGGGTGCATATATCCTTTCTGATTGGTGTTTCTAGTTTCTTGGGATATATTCCTAGAAGTGGGATTACTGGGTCAAATGGGAGTTCCGTTTTTAGTTTTTTGAGGACACTCCATACTGTTCTCCACAGTAGCTGCACCAGTCTTCATTCCCACCAGCAGTGCACGAGGGTTCCTTTTTCTCCGCATCCTCGCCAGCACTTGTCGTTTGTTGATTTATTGATGATAGCCATTCTGACAGGTGTGAGATGATACCGCATTATCGTTTTGATTTGCATCTCTCAGAAAATTAGTGACTTTGAGCATGTTTTCCTTTGTCTCTTGGTCTTCCTTCTGTCTTCTTTTGAAAAGTATCTATTTAGGTCTGTTGCTCATTTTTTTATTTGATCATTTATCTTCCTTTTATTATGTTGTATGAGTTCCCTATAGATGTTGGAGATTAAACCTTTATCAGTGATAACATTTGCAAATATGTTCTCCCATACAGTGGGCTTTCTTGTTGTTTTGTTGGTTTCTATTGCTGTGCAAAAGCTTTTTATTTTGATGTCCCATTTGTTTATTTTCTCTTTAGTTTCCATTGCCCTAGGAGCGGTATCGGTGAAGAAATCGCTTCGGTATATGTCTGAGATTTCTCTGCCTGTGGATTCCTCTAGTATTTTTATGGTTTTCCATCTTGTGTTTAAGTCCTTTATCCATTTTGAGTTTATTTTTGTATATGGTGTAAGTTGGTGGTATAGTTTCTTTTTTTTTTTGCATGTATCTGTCCAATTATCCCAACACTATTTATTGAAGATACTGTCTTGACTCCATTGTATGTTCATGCCTCCTTTGTCAAATATTAATTGAGCATAGGGGTTTGGGTTGATATCTAGGTTCTCTATTCTATTCCATTCGTTTATATGTTTGTTCTTGTGCCAGTACAAGACTGTTTTGAGAACAGTGGCCTTGTAATACAGCTTAAAATCTAGTATTGAGATCCCACTTAATTTGTTCTTCTTTCTCAGGATTATTGAACCTATTCACGGTCTTTATTTATTCCAGATGAATTGTTGGAGAGTTCTTTCTAGATCTGTGAAATATGCCGTTGGTATTTTAATGGGGATTGCATTGAATCTATAGATTGCTTTGGGTAGTATGGACATTTTAATGATGTTGATTCTACCAATCCATGAACATGGTATGTTCTTCCATCTGTTTACGTCTTCCTCTATCTCTTTTTTCAGTGTCCTGTAGTTTTCCGCGTATAGATCTTTTACCTGCTTAGTTAAGTTTATTCCTAAGTATCTTAATTTTTTAGGTGCAATGGTAAATGGGATTGCTTTTTTAGTCTCTCTTTCTGTAAGTTCATTATTGGTGTATAGAAATGCCATAAATTTCTTGGCGTTAATTTTGTATCCTGCTACATTGCCGAATTCATTTATTAAGTCTAATAGTTTTTTGATGGAGTCTTTCACATTTTTTATGTACAATATCATGTCATCTGCAAATAAGGACAGATTCACTTCTTCTTTTCCAATTTGGATGCCTTTTATTTCTTTTCTTGTCTAATTTCAATGGATAATACTTCTAGTACTATGTCAAACAGGAGTGGTGAGAGAGGGCATCCCTGTCTTGTTCCTGTTCTTAGAGGAAATGGTTTTAGTTTTTGCCCATTGAGTATGATGTTTGCTGTGGGTTTATCATATATGGCTTTTATTATGTTGAGGTATGATCCTTCTATTCCCACCTTGCTGAGAGTTTTTATCAAGAAAGGGTGTTGGATTTTGTCAAATGCTTTTTCTGCATCAATTGATATGACTATGTGATTTTTATCTCTCAATTTGTTTATGTGATGTATCACGTTTATTGATTTATGGATATTGTACCATCTTTGCATCCCTGGGATAAATCCTCCTTGGTCATGGTGTGTCATCTTTCTGATGTACTGCTGGATCCGATTTGCTAGAATTTTGTTGAGGATTTTGGCATCTATGTTCATGAGGAATATTGGCCTGTAATTCTCTTTAATTGTGTTGTCTTTATCTGGTTTTGGTATTAAGATGATGCTGGCTTCATAGAACGAGCTAGGAAGTATTCCTTCCTCTTGAGTTTTTTGTAATACTCTGAGGAGGATAGGTTTTAGTTCTTCCTTGAATGTTTGGTAAAACTCCCCTGTAAAGCCATCTGGCCCTGGGCTTTTGTTTGCTGGAAGCTTTTTGATAACTGCTTCAATTTCTTCCATAGTTATTGGCATATGACAGTGATGGGCAACCTTTTGAGCTTGGTGTGTCAAACTTCGCCAAAAAACTGAGTATATCTCGGGTAGTGTGTCACTTTGAGGAAAAAACATTATTTCGCAAATGTTTCATGCTCAGGAGCAGCAAATGTTTCATCCTCGGCATGCGGCTGCCTCAGCGGCCACGTGTCATCAGAAATGGCTACGCATGTCAGTGCTGACACGCGTGTCATAGGTTCTCCATCACTGGCCTATGAGATGTTTAGATTCTTCCTGATTGAGTTTTGGAAGGTTGTATTTTTCTAGCAATATGTCCCTTTCCTCCAGATTGTCCAGTTTATTGGAATAGAGTTGTTCATAGTATTTTTTAACAATCCATTGTATTTCGGTGGGGTCTGTTGTGATTTCTCCTCTAAATTTCTGATTTTGTTTATTTGGGTCCTCTCTCTTTGCTTCTTGGTGAGCCTGGCTAGAGGTTCATCAATCTTGTTTATCCTTTCAAAGAGCCAGCTCTTGGTTTTGTTGATCTTTTGTATTGTTTTTGTTTGTTTGTTTGTTTGTTTTGGTCTCTATGTCATTTATCTCCGCTCTGATCTTTATTATTTCCTTCCTTCTGCTTACACTGGGTTTTCTTGTTGCTCTCTTTCTAACTCTTTGAGTTGTAGGGTTAGGTAATTTATTATCATTGTTTCTTGTTTTTTGCAGTAGGCTTGTAGAGCTATGAACTTCCCTCTCAAGACTGCTTTTGCTGTGTCCCATAGATTTTGGATTGTTGTGTTTTCATTGTCATTTGTTGCCATGATGTTTTTTATTTCTTCTTTGATCTCTCAGGTAACCCAGTCATTTATTAATAGCATTCTCTTTAGTCTCCATGTGTTTGATTTTTTGGATTGTTTTTATTGAAGTTGATTTCCAGTTTTATGCCACTGTGATCTGAGAAGATGCTTGATATGATTTCTATCTTCTTGAATTTGAAGAGACTTTGCCTATGACCCAACATATGGTCTATCTTTGAAAATGACCCATGTGCACTTGAGAAGAATGTATATTCTGTGGGGTGAAATGTTCTGAAGATGTCAATTAATTCCATCTGGTCTAGTGAGTCATTTAGGATTGATGTTTCTTTGCTGATTTTTTGTTTAGAGGATTTGTCCAATGGTGATAGTGGGGTATTAAAGTCTCCTACTATGATTGTATTGCTGTCAATCTCTCCCTTGATATCTTCCAGGAGTTTTTTTATGTATTTGGGTGCTCCTATATTGGGTGCTTATATGTTTACCAGAGTTATTTCTTCTTGTTGGATTGCTCCCTTTAGTATTATGAAATGGCCTTCCTTATGTCTTTAGATATTCTTCACTTTGAGACCTAATTTGTCAGATATAAGTATTGTTACCCCAGCTTTTTTTCATTTCCATTCACCTGAAAACCCTTTTTCCATCCTTTCACCCTCAGTCTGTGTGCGTCTTTTTTTCTGAGTTGGGTTTCTTGTAGACAGCAGATATATGGGTCATGTTTTCTTTTTCTTTTTTTGTTTTTTTAGAAATTCATTAAGCATTTATTTTTAAGTTTCTGAATTGCTATTAAAATTCAATTAAATGTAAAACCTAACAGACAGCCCCAAATTGTTAGGATTATCTCAAGGGACCCTGAATTGGGCAGTGAAAGTTGACATCAACTGAAATCAGCTGGACTTGCACAGTTGGCTGTCTCCACGCCTACAGCCATCTGTTGTCCCCCCGGAGTGGTCCCACGCCACCCCTCAATGAGAGCGCTGGGCAGCAGCAGGTTGTGGTTTGGGGGAAGCTACTGTGTTTGCCATTTGCTTCCAGAATCACAGAGACTATGATGAACTTGACATTGAACACTGCTGAGTCCTGAGTTGGGGAAAGCCCGTGGAGGAGGGCCGAGTTCAGAGGCTCTTCCCTCCTTTGCCTGGTGTCATACATGGCCTCTGGCTCTCTCTTCTTCCACTGCTTGACTTCCTGTTTCTTTTTCATTGGTGACCCCTCCTAAAGTCTTCTGGCCCATTGCTTTACTGGCCTCTTCCTTGGCATCCTGCTCTGCAAACTTGGTGAACATGTTGGTGTAGATTCTGTGGTCTCGCTCGTTGTGCTCCTTCACCTTTTTCTGGCACATGGAGATCTGCAGCTGTACGACCTTGTTCTAGGGGTTGACTGCCAGCACCTTCTCGAAGTCGCCCTTGGCTGATTCGAACTCGTTCATGAGTAGCTGGGCTTCACCCCTCTGGTACAAGCCCTTATCATTGGCACTGTCTAGCCCCAGGGCCTTATCGCAGCATTCCACAACTTTGGTGTATTCTCGGAGCTTCAGGTAGCACATGGCCAGGTTCAGGAAGGCAGCGAGCAGGAACGATTCGGAAGCTTTCGATTCCTTTTCGGACAGGCCGTATTCCATCTGGAGCCAGGACACTATCTTCCCATACTGAATGACCACCTGCAGGTACTTGCCTCCCTTGAAGTACACAGTTCCCTTCTCCTTGACTATGGCAGCCTGCTCCAATTTTTCTTTGGTATCCATCTCCCAGGATTCTTTGGCATTTTCGAAGCTCTTAAGTGTAACTTCATATATAAGCTCAGCATTAGGTTCAATGCCAAATTTAGGCTTCCCTGCCTCTCCAAAACCATATCGTGGTCCAAGACATAAAATACATTGTTCTTCCCACTGCATTTTCTCCAGGGCTTTGTCAATTCCAATTGGAATGTCGTGGTCTTCTCCTTTGCCAACAATGAAAACCACATCTCTACAATCAAATATCCTTTCACCACAGCGGCCTTCCAGGTGGATTTCTACTGTGGCTCCCTCTTCTCCTTTCTGCTTGATTCTTCGGATAATGCCTCCATCTTCAAATAAATCCTCTCCTTTGAAATCAAGGAGCTCAATCTCAAAAAAGAGAGTTGCATTTGAGGGAATTTTGGGGACACTGCCAGCCGAGCCATATGCATATTCTGGCTTGCACAGTAAATGACACATCTCTCCTTTCTTCATGGTAGCCACTCCAATGTCCCATGCCTTGATAACTTGACCTTTGCCAAGATTAAAGACAAATGTTTCATTTCTATCATGACTGGAATCAAACTTCTTTCCATTTGACAATTTTCCATTGTAATGGACATAAACTTTATCTCCGATCATTGGTGTTTCCTCACTATTCCCCACTCTTTTGACAATCTTTAATACTCCTCTATTTTTTTTAGATGTAATATCCTCTCCCTGTTCAGCAACAGCTGCTGCTGGGTTTTCTCCATTGTTTTTGGCACCTTCATCAGTATTCATTGTCTTTTATAAGTTGAAAACCTGCTCCACCATCCCGCCATGATCCCACCCTCATCAGGGTCCATCGGGGCCAGCAGCGCCTCCACTGCCGCCTACTGCCAGTGCTGCATCGCTGATGCCCACCACGTTAAACACCGCCCCGTGGTGGTCAGCACATGTCGTATCGAGCAGTCGAACTCCGGGTCGAGGGGACAATTTGCATATTAGGCTTTTATTATATAGGATGTTGATTCCAGGAGCCTGTCGCTGCGGTAGTTCGTCGGGGCCCCGTCTCTTTCCGCCTCACCTGCGCGCCGTTTGCCCTCAGCCCGCCCAGCAGGCTGCCCACACGCCGAACGCCACCGCCCAAGACTGGTCATGTTTTCTTATCCAATCCATTACCCTATGTCTTTTGATTGGGGCATTTAATCCATTTACATTTAAAGTTATTATTGATAGGTACTTGTTTGTCACCATTTTTATTCTTTACCCCTGTGTTCCTGCTTTGCTTCCTATTTCTTTTTCTTATAGCAGGCCCTTTAGCATTTCTTGCATTGCTGGTTTGGTGGTAATAAACTCTCTTAGTCATTTTTTGTCTGTGAAGCTCCTGATTTCACCCTCAGCTTTGATTGATAGCCTTGCTGGGTACAGTATTCTTGGATTCAGGCCCTTCCTTTGCATGACTTTGTATATTTCATTCCATTCCCTTTTGGCCTGCCATGTTTCTATTGAGAAATCAGTCACTAGTCTGATGGGGTATCCTTTGTGGGTAACTTTCTGTCTTTCTCTGGCCGCTTTTAAAAGTCTTACTTTGCTGTTGGTGTTTGACAATTTAATTATAATGTGCCTTGGCATCGGTCTTTTGGGGTTCATTTTGCTTGGGACTCTGTGAGCTTCTTGGATTTGTGTGGGTTTTTTCTTTCCTCTATCAGGGAGGTTTTCTGTCATTATTTCTTCAAACAAGTTTTCTATTCCTTGCTCAGTTTCCTCTCCTTCTGGCACTCCTATTATTCGGATGTTATTTTGTTTCGTGTTGTTCCAAAGTTCCCTTAGGCTCTCCTTCTGCTTTTTAAATATTTTTTATAGAAGCTGCTCTACTTGGGTATTTTTTCCTACCTTGTCTTCTAGCTAACTGATACTGTCCTCTGCTTCTTCTAGTCTACTCTTGATGCTTACTATTGAATTCCTTACAGCAGCGATGTCATTTTTAATTTCTTCTTGGTTCTTCTTCATTTCCTCTTGGTTCTTACACATATTGTCGAATTTGTCTTCCATTCTTTTCAGCCACCTTATGACCATTTCTCTGACAGGTTGCTTGCCTCCATTTTGTTTACTTTCTTTTCTGGTGATGCCTGCTTTTCTTTCATATGCAGCTGTTTCTTTGTCTCCCCATGATCTCTCTTCTCTGGGTGTCTGGTTATGTAGTTCTCTCTCTCCTGCATTGATTTAAAGGCACAAAATACAACACAACAAGGTACAATGCACAAGGCACTGAACACAAATGTATTCACGATATTAATTATCCCAAATAAAGGTGACCAGCAGAGAGAGGCAAATTAGAGGATAGGAGAGAAAGGAGAAGAAGGGGGAAAAAGCAATGCAAAAATGAAATTGGGAAAAGGAAAAAAAGTAACAGAGAAAAGTGAGAAAATAAGAAAGAAGAGGGGAAAAAACTATATATATGTGGAGAAAATTCCAATAGAACATTATTTCTTCATTATTTCTGTCATTATTTCTTCAAACAAGTTTTCTATTCCTTGCTCAGTTTCCTCTCCTTCTGGCACTCCTATTATTCGGATGTTATTTTGTTTCGTGTTGTTCCAAAGTTCCCTTAGGCTCTCCTTCTGCTTTTTAAATATTTTTTATAGAAGCTGCTCTACTTGGGTATTTTTTCCTACCTTGTCTTCTAGCTAACTGATACTTCTAGCTAACTGATACACTAATCTCAACACATGTCAGCAACAAGTACCTGGAGGTGAATGCAAACTACAAACAACAACTAATATCAAGTGAGGTGAGGGAAAACAGAAGCAGAAAACAAACAAAAAAAAGAAAGAAAAAGCAAAACAATATCACAAACAAGCATATAAAATTAATATAATCAACAATCAAGCAAACAACAACAAAAGGACAGAGAGGAAAAAAATTTTGGATAGTGAAGAAAGAGAAGAGAGAGGTGTATATGGACTTGGAGCAGGGGATTGGAAATTAGATATATAACTAGGGTGAAATTTTAACAGGGGGTAAAAAGAAGGAATAGGGAAAATCTAAAGCTGGAATAGGGTAAGAGAAACAGGACAACAAAAGGGGAAAAGTGAGGAAGAGAGTGATAGCATAAAGCAAACTTGAGATAGAGTAAAATGATGCTAAAGGAAAGATGAATATAGAATGTAGAACAATAATCCCAAAGTAAAATAAAGAGCAAATAAAATGACAATTTTTTTAAAAAAAAGGTAAAATAGTAGTAGTAATAATATTAATTGAAAATAAAGATGTAATAATTTAAAAGGTAAAATCAAGTGAGGAAAAAAATGGTTTCTTAAGTAAAAGATAACAAAATTAAAATTAAAATGTGCAGTTTTGAAGGTTATTCACTTCCTCTACTCTTCTGTTTGTCACGCCTGTTTCCTAGTCAGGACAGTATTGAAGTTCCCTGTGTTCTATTGCTCCTCAGTGTTGTAAACCAGTCCTAATTCTTAAGCAGGCAGTAAGTCTTTATTTCTTATATTCCTTTGTTTGTGTTTACACAAGAGTCAATTTGTGATTCAACTCCTGGGTGGCAGTGTTTCTGGATTGACCTCCATGTCTATAGGTCCTCTCTAGCTAGTGTTTAGATTTTGTTTTCCCTGTAGCACTTAATACTGGTTTGGGGGAGTGGGTTGCCCCAGAGCTGGTTCTCTGATTTGTTATTCCCCGCTCTGATTCCCAGGTTCCAGAAAAACAACTTTCCCCTGCAGTCTCTTAGAGTGTCCCCAATTGGGTGATCCTATGTATTGGGTTTAGTAATCAGAAGCAAGGATTTAAAGAGTAAAAAAGAAAAAGAAAAGAAAAAAGAGCCAGAGTAAGTGTGCGAACTCCAGGGCTGCGCGCAAGTCTGTGCAGTCTTTTTTCCCCTTGGGTCTAAGCAGCCATCACACTTTAAAATTTTTTAGGCTGTCCTTTTGCACCCAGATCAAAATGGGTTGCTTTTTAGAGTTCCCTTCTTTTAGCAGCTCTGCGGACCCCCTTCCACATTCACAGATAACTCCATCCCCAACAGCCATGGATTTTTCTAGGCGCAGACTTGCCCCGGTCCTCCAGCGCCCACTTGCGTGTTTCTCTCTCCTGCTGGGACCACAGACCTCACCTTATCCCAGGCAAAATCTGACCTTTCTGTGAGGGAGTGTAGAGCTCCTCTGAATTGCGCCAGTTCAGGACCGGTTCTTGGGTTTGCAGCTGTTCGGTGGGTGCCATAGTTGTAGATTCCCCGGGCTTTTCAGGCTTCTGATAACATCCACTTTCCTCTTCAAGATGGTGCTGTCTCCACATCCAAGCCGGTCGCTCTGGGTGGGAATCCAGCAGCAGTGGGGGCTTCCCGGTTAGGGGAGCCTCTTCCAGCAGTCCCCCACAGTCTCCTGGAGCATAGCTGTCCCTCAACTCATGAACAAACACTTCCTGTGCGACCACACACTCTCCCTTTGCTTTCTCACTCACACACTATCTTGCAGTCTGCCTTCCCATCGGCAGCCATCTTCGATTTGCATTATTTTTTCATCATTCTATTTTTTCTACTTTTTATTTTTATTTTTATCCTATTTTTAATTAATTCTTAAATTTTTTTCTTCTTTCTCTTTCTCTTTCTTCTTATCCATTCATCCTCTTTATACTTCCTCTATACTGAACTGAGGTCCTCCCTATATTCATCCAATTTTTTAACCTTATTTACTGTATATAAGTTGGGCCTCTACAAATTCTGCCCCTACCCTCTTTTGCAGGTGTTTGGTGTTTTCATTTCATTTTGGAGTTTATCTGTTCTGTGGTATATATATATTCGCACACTCAGTATATATATATTGGCCAGATTATTATGATCTCTGAATGCATAATAATCTGGCCACTCAGTGTATATCCTATATAATAAAAGGCTAATATGCAAATTGTTCCCTCGACCAGGAGTTTGACCAGCAAGCAGGCGGGCCATTCGCCCATGTCCCCTCCCCATGGCCAGGCTGGCCAGACCCACCCATGCACGAATTCATGCACTGGGCCTCTAATATATATACTGAGTGGCTAGATTATTATGTGTTCAGAGATCATAATAATCTGGCCACTCAGTATATATATAATTTGTCCTCTCTCTTCATTTTTCTTCTTTTTCTTTTCTTTCTTGCCATTTTTTATCTCTTTGATATCATTTGTGCTCTCTTTTCTCTCTCCTAATTCTCTTTTCTCTGGTGGTTACTTATATTGGGGTTATCGGTGTCATGAGTACATTTGTGTTTTGTTCCCTTTGTGTCATTTCTTGACGAGTTGCATTTTGTCCTGTTTGGTCAATGTGGTAGAGAACGAGCCACATAACCAGACACCTGGAGAGGAGACTCCATCCATGAACAGGTCAATAACACTCCAGACCCAACTACAGAGGCAGGAAGATGGCAGCAGTGAAGAAGAGAGCATGAGTGAGTGATGGAGCAAAAGGGGAGTGTGTGGACATGTGGTGTGTGTGTGTGTATGTGTGTGTGTGTGTGTGTGTGTGTGTGTGTGTGTGTGTACATGAGGGAGTGTCAGTTAGATCCTACAGGACCTCCAAGGGCAGGCAGACTGGGCTCGCCTGGCCGGGCAGCCTCTGCTATCATTTCAAACAGTCACACCATGGTTGGCTCTACTGCAGAAGCCATACCTTCTTTAAGGAGAGAGCTGCTGTAACTGGGAACCCAGCCCCACCTCCACCCAGGGTGCACTCAGACACCACCTGGAACTCTACAGCCACCCCTGTCAGGGACCTGCAGCCTCGGCTGTGATCTCATGGTAACTGAGACTCCAGCCACCCTGGCCACAGGCTCCTGTGAGTTCCGAAGCATGCTCCCTTCTGGCTGGCCCAACACTTTAGCCCAGAGTGTCGCGATCATGTGAGCAGCAGCCATGCGAACAGCCTGCCCCCATCCGAGGAGCAGCCGCTCTGTGAGCTGCACACCCCAGTCCAAGGAGCAGCAGCCTCACGTGGCCTGCCCCTGTCCAAGGAGCAGCAACTGTGTGAGCGGCCTCCTCCCCTGTCCGAGGAGCAGCAGCCACACGAGCAGCCCGCCCACGACTGAGGAGCAGCATCCCCACGCAGCCCACCCCATCTGAGGAGCAGCAGTTGCGCGCAAACCGCACCCTGCACTCATCCAAGGAGCAGCAGCTTCGCGAGCTACCTGCCCCCGTCCAAGGAACAGCAGCTGCACAAGCAGCCTGCCCCCATCAGATAACAGCAGCTGCTGTGTAAGCAGCTTGCCCCCATCTGAGGAGCGGCATCTCCGTGAGCAGCCCACCCCCATTCGATGAGCAGCAGCCACCAGAGCATGTAGAGAAAAAGAAACACTTGTGCAATGTTGTTGGAATACCAACTGGTGCAGCCATTGTGGAAAACAGAATGGAGTTTCTTCAAAACATGAAAAATGGAACTCCTGTTTGACCCATTAATTCAACTTCTAGGAATATATCCCAAGAAAACAGAAACACCAATAAGAAGGATATGTGCATCCACAGGCAGAGAAATCTCAGACATATGCCGAAGAAATTTCTTCACCAATACTGCTCGTAGGGCAATGGAAACCAAAGAGAAAATAAACAAATAGGATTACACCAAAATAAAAAGCTTTCGCACAGCAAAAGAAACCATCAACAAAACAACAAGAAAGCCCACTGTATGGGAGAACATATTGGCAAATGTTATCACTGATAAAGGTTTAATCTCCAACATCTACAGGGAACTCATAAAACTTAATAAAAGGAAGATAAATGATTCAATAAAAAAAATGGGCAACGAACCTAAATAGAATCTTTTCAAAAGAAGACAGAAGGAAGACCAAGAGACATAAGAAAACATGCTCAAAGTTACTAATGCCGTACCATCTCACACCTGTCAGAATGGCTATCATCAACAAATCAACAAACGACAAGTGCTGGCAAGGATGCGGAGAAAAGGAACCCCCGTGCACTGCTGTTGGGAATGCAGACTGGTGCTGCCACTGTGGAGAACAGTATGGAGTTTCATCAAAAAACTAAAAATGGAACCCCCATTTGACCCAGTAATCCCACTTCTAGGAATATATCCCAAGAAACTAGAAACACCAATCAGAAAAGATATATGCACCCCTATGTTCATAGCAGCACAATTCACCATAGCTAAGATTTGGAAACAGCCTAAGTGCCCATCAGCAGATGAGTGGATTAGAAAACTTAGGTACATCTATACAATGGAATACTACACTGCTATAAAAAAAAGGAACTCTTACCATTTGCAGCAGCATGGATTGACCTGGAGAGCATTATGTTAAGTGAAATAAACCAGGCAATGAATGAAAAATACCACATGATCTCACTCATTTATGGAAAATAAAGAACATTACAAGCGGATGAACAAAAAGATAGATACAGAGGCAGTAAAGCACCGAACAGACTGTCAAATTACAGCGGGAAGGCTAGGGAGTGTTGGGGAGGGGGGGAAAGAGATCAACCAAAGGACTTGTATGCATGCATATAAGCTCAACCAATGGACACAAGACTCTGTGGGGTTGGGATGAGGGCATGCAACAGGGTGTAGGGGAGGCTGGGGGAAGGTCAATGGGGGGGAAAAGGAGATACATGTACTACTATATGCAATATTTTAAAAAATAAATAAAAACATAATAAAAATTATATATATATATACCAGACCCCTAGAGCACCAACAAAATCAACCACCAGAGAAGAGATAATTAGGAAAGAGAAAAGATAGCAAGAATGATAGGAAAAAAGAAAGAACAAATATCTGGTGAAAACACAAGAAACCAAACCAACAAACAAACATACAAAGCACAAGCAAAAAGCAACCAAAAAAGGTGGAGAAAAATATGTAGATGCAGTGCTCACATAAAGAAATTAAAATTAGAGTAA
Source organism: Eptesicus fuscus (assembly GCF_027574615.1). Classification (NCBI taxonomy): domain Eukaryota; kingdom Metazoa; phylum Chordata; class Mammalia; order Chiroptera; family Vespertilionidae; genus Eptesicus; species Eptesicus fuscus. The sequence continues at coordinate 39,233,812 of NC_072473.1, read as the reverse complement.
TTGGGGAAGAAAAATGGTTTGGAATAAAGGAGAGCGAAAAGAAATGAAAAGCCAATTTAAAAAAATTTAAAATCTAAATATTGGAGAAAGCAGATAGGCCTAAGATAAGAAAAAAAAAACTAAGAAAGCATCAGAACATTAGAAGAGGAAGAAAAGAGAGGAAAAAAATTTGAGTAGTGAAAAAAATAAAAAATTGAGTTGGAGAAAAGAAGAGGAAAATTAGATATGTGAACAAAACAACAGAGGCTGGAATAGTAAAAAATCAATAAAACAGATAGATAAAGATAAATTTTAAAAGGGGAGAAAAAAGAAAGGAAATAGAAAAACTAATAAAGAGAAAAGAGAAGAAAAAAGGAGGAAAATGAGAAAATTAAAAAGTGAAATGGTTTTTGTTTCAGCAGAGCTTAATGTTCTATGGAAGCTCAATTTGTACCCCACTCTTCTGTTCTATCTGCCAATTCTGGGCTTCCTCTTAGGTCCATAGGAGCTATCTACTATCAAGCAGTGTCTTTTGGCTGCAAACAGGAGGGGCAATCTGCCCTCTAAAGTAGGTTTGTTAACCACATGGGGCTCAGGGCTGGGTCAGCAAACTTTCCCTAGTTCCCGAGTTCTGCATCTGCGCACCTTTACCTGCTAGCCAGCCATCAATCTTTTTTTAAAAATAAATCTTTATTGTTCAGATTATTACAGTTGTTCCTCTTTTTTCCCTCCATATCTCTCCTCCACCTGGTTTCCACCTTACCCCATGCCTTTACCACCCCCCCCCCACTGTCCTCGTCCATAGGTGTAAGATTTTTGTCCAATCTCTTCCCACACACCCCCACACCCTCTTCCCCCTGAGAATTGTCAGTCCACTCCCTTTCTATGCCCGTGATTCTATTATATTCACCAGTTTATTCTGTTCATCAGATTTTGTATTCACTTGATTTTTAGATTCACTTGTTGATATATATGTATTTGTTGTTACTTTGTTGTTCATAATTTTTATCTTTATCTTTTTCTTCTTCTTTTTAGAGAATACCCTTCAGCATTTCATATAATCCTGCTTTAGTGGTGATGAACTCCTTTAGCTATTTCTTGTCTGTGAAGCTCTTTATCTGACCTTCAATTCTAAATGATAGCTTTGCTGGGTAGAGTAATCTTGGTTGTAGGTTCTTGCTATTCATCACTTTGTATATTTCTTTCCACTCCCTTCTGGCCTGCATAGTTTCTGTTGAGAAATCAGCTGACAGTCGTATGGGAACTCCCTTGTAGGTAACTACCTGTTTTTCTCTTGCTGCTTTTAAGATTCTCTCTTTGTCTTTTGCCTTTGGCATTCTAATTATGATGTGTCTTGGTGTGGTCCTCTTTAGATTTCTCTTGCTTGGGGTTCTCTGTACTTCCTGGACTTGTAAGTCTATTTCTTTCACCAGGTAGGGGAAGTTTTCTGTCATTATTTCTTCAAATACAATATCTTGCTCTCTCTCTTCTTCTGGCACCCCCATAATTCGGATGTTGGTATACTTGAAGTTGTCCCAGAGGCACCTTACACTTTCTTCATATTTTTGCTTTTGAATTCTTTTTGCTTTTCTGGTTGGGTGATTTTTGCTTCTTCATATTTCAAATCTTTGACTTTATTCTTGGGATCCTCTTGTCTGCTCTTGAATCTCTATATTATTCTTTATTTCAGTCAGTGTATGCTTAATTTCTGATAGGTCCTTTTTAATATCCTTGAGGGTCTCACTAAATTTCTCAGAGGTTTCTAGAAGATTCTTGAGTAACCTTATAACCGTGGTTTTGAACTCTATATCCATATTTTGCTTTCATCCATTTCTTTCATTTGTGACTTGTTTCTTTGTCTCCGTATTTTGGCTGCTTCCCTGTGTTTGTTTCTATGTACTGGGTAGCTGCTAAGTCTCCTTGAGTTGATAGAGTGGCCTTGTGTGTTTGGTGTCTTACAGGGCCCAGTGGCCCAGCCTCCCAAGTCACCTGAGGTGGATGCTTTTGGTGCACCCATTTGTGGGCTGTTTGCACAGTCTTGTAGTAGTTAACCCTTTATTGCTGTTGGTATCACTGGGAGGAATTGGCCTCCAGGCCAGTTGGCTGTGATGACCAACTGTGTCTACACTGGAAGATCTGTTGTGCAGGAGACACCCTTATGGGGCAAGACTTGCTTCAGTAGGGCTTTGGTGCTCACTGAGTCTGCCCCTTGAGTGTGTCTCTTATGGATGTGAAAAGTTGTAATCCTGTATGGTTTCACTCTGACCACTGGGTACACTGGCTCTTGGATCTCCAAGCAGATGCAAGGTCAGCCACTGTCTGTGGCTGCCCAGCAGGAGCTACAGAAAGATCTGCAGATTCCTCCTCTTTGTATGGGGTTTGGAAGTGCCCAGACAAGGCCCAGCTGTGAAGCAAGGCCACTGCTGCTGCCAGGCCTTCTTTTGGAAGCTCTGGGGCTCTCTGACCCAGCTGCAGTTTGACAGGTTTTAGGCGAAAGGACAGGCCATTCATATGCAAAAGCCAATGCGCACAGCTTGGGTGGGGTGGTAAATTGCATGGGGCGGGGTCTCTGGGAATCACCAGGGAGGAGGAAACAGCAGTGGCTGTCAGTCAGCCCTGAACTGGAGAAGTCCCCAGTTCTTTGAGTCTCACGCCCCTGTGCAGGAACAATGATCGCTGTGAGCACCTCTAAGAGAAAGCCGCCCTCGCATTCCTGTCCCAATGCCAGACAGTGCAGTTTCTCCCCATATGTGCCTAGGTCCCCCAGAGTCTTGCCTGAAACTGGAGTTCAGAGCAAGCTGGAGCTTGTTTCTCCCTCCCGATTAAAAGAGCAGCACATTCAGGTGCCAGCACTTTCTGCGCCTCCGTACCTCTTACCAGTCTCAATGCACTTTCTTCACCTCTCTAGTTGTGGAACTTCTACTCAGCCAGCTTTCCCATGGTTCTGGGTGGTAGTTGTTTTGCCATTTACTTGTGGTTTTGATGTGGTTGTGAGAGGCAGCAAGTATAGGTGATTACCTATGCCACCATCTTGGTTCTCCAGCCATCAATCTTAATAACTAAAATGTCTGTTTCTGAAAGGGCTTTAGGTGGGGGAGGTGCTGATAGCTTTCATGGAATATGGTGGGTGTGTTTTCCTAGCATAGAGCTACTCCTCTGTGAGTGGCCCAAGATATTATTCTGTCCTTGGCTAGACAGAGATCCTTGTATGGAGACCAATGGGGTTGGCTGGGAACTTGGAGTTTTTAATCAGTATGGTTTCCAAAATAGTGGGATAGCTTGGCCTCTTCCTTTGTTTCCTCTGAAAAGCACAAAATGCAGGGTGTGGCATGAAGGTCTGCTATGGGTGGGACAGGCTATATCACCTGTCCTGAGGCTCCTGGGAGGGGCTAACTTCTCTTAGGAAAAATAGCCATTTCTGTTTGGACACATACTAGTATGAATGACTAAATGCAGGATTCCTGACTACTGCTTTTCCACGACTCCCTGTACTACTTCACACTCCAGCCTCTCCTCAGACACCTCAAGTCCATGCCTCCCTCACTTTACCAAAGCCTTGGGTAGTAGTTGCAAATGAAAACTCCTGTACTCTGGGTTTAGAGAAAAAAAAAACCCACAGAAGACACACAAAAAAGCTAAACTGCAATTTTCTCTCCGATGTGCTCTGGTCTTCTGGCTCCAAACTATACATTGTCTAGCAGACCTACCACCTATCAGGGCTATCAGACCTTTCACAGTAGGATGGTATGTAGACTGAGGGTTGTGGCTCTGGTGCTCAAGGCTGTGAAGCCCAGACTGGGTTCTTGGCCTCTATCTACTGAGAGGACAGACTCTCCCATAGCTGGGAGTTCCCTCCTCCCTCTCAGCCCACCAGCCAGCTGCCCCCGGGATCTGGATCCACTCCTCTCTCCACCTCACCCTTCCTACCAGTCTCCAGGTGTTTTCTGTCCTTCCTACGTATACGCCTCCACCTCAGCTGCACCTCAGTTGATAACTCCAGGTGAATACTCTCCAATTTAGTTGTATTTCCAGTCTGGCCCTGGGAAGAGGTGCATGACAGGGCTGCCTAATTGGCCACCATTTTCTATCTCACCCATCCCTTCACTTTCATTCTGTGTGAGTCTTTTGTTCTGAGGTGAGTTTCTTGTAGACAGTATATATATAGGTCATGTTTTCTTATACATTCAGCTACTCTATGACACCTCAGTCCTTTTGATTGAAGCATTTAAGCCATTTAAATTTAAGGTTATCATTGATAGGTACTAATGTATTGTCATTCTTATTCTTTATGCCTGTGTGCTTCCTTTTCTCTATATTTCTTCTTCTTACAACAGTCCCTTTAGCATTTCTTGCAGTGCTGGTTTGGTGATAATAAATTCTTTACGCCCTAGCCGGTTTGGCTCAGTGAGTAGAGCATCAGCCTGTGGACTGAAGGGTCCTGGGTTCGATTCCGGCCAAGGGCACATGCCTGGGTTGCGGGCTTAATCCCCAGTGTGGGGTGTGCAGGAGGCAGCCAATCAATGATTCTTTCTCATCATTGATGTTTCTATCTATCTCTCCCTCTCCCTTCCTCTCTGAAATCAATAAAAATATATTAAAAAATAAAAAATAAATTCTTTACCCTTTTATTATCTATGAAGATCTTTATTTCACATATTTTGAATGATATAGCCTTGCTGGATAGAGTAGTCTTGGGTTCTGTCCCTTGGTTTTCATTACTTTGTATGCTTCATGCCACTGCCTTCTGGCCGAAAGTGTAAGAAATCATTTGATAGTCTAATGGGAGTTCCCTTGTAGGTAACTTTCTGCCTCTCTCTTGCAGCCTTTAAGATTCTTTCTTTGTATTTACTGTTTGCCATTTTAATTATTATGTGCCTACGTATGGCTCTTTTGAAGTTCATCTTGGCTGATACTCTGTGTTTCCTGAACATGAGTGACTTTTTTCTTCACGAGATTAGGGAAATTTTCTGCCATTACTTTTCAAAACATGTTCCCTATTCCTTGTTTGGATTCTTCTCTTTCTGGGACTCCTATGATGCAAATATTGTTACATTTCATGTTGTCCCAAATCTCCCTTAAACTCTCATAATTATTTTTTTATTTTTTTATTTTTTTTAATTTTACTTAATAATTCTTTATTGTTGAAAGTATTACATATGTCCAGTTTTTCCCACATTGACCCCTTCCACCCTGCCCTGGTCCCCCACCCCAGGCCTTCACCACCTTATTGTCTGTGTTCGTGGGTTATGCATATATGAATACAAGGTCTATAGTTGATTACCTCTCACCCAACCACCCTATGCTGCCTTCACTCTGAGATTTCACACTCTGTTCCATGCTTCCATGTCTCTGGATCCACTTCATCAGTGTATTTTGTTACTTAGATTTCACATATAAGTGCAACCATGTGATACTTGTTTTTCTCTGACTGACTTATTTCACTTACCATGATCCTTCCAGGTCCCTCCATGCTGTCTCAAAGGGTAAGAGATTCTTCTTTTTTACTGCTGCACAGTATTCCATGGAATAAATGTACCACAGCTTTTTTATCCAGTTATTACTGATGGGCACTTGGGCTGTTTCCAGATCTTAGCTATTGTAAATTGTGCTGCTATGAACATAGGAGTGCATACCTTCTTTCTGATTGGTGTTTCAGTTTTCTTAACATATATTCCTAGAAGTGGGATCACTGGGTCAAATGGCAGTTCCATTTATAATTTTTTGAGGAAACTCCATACTGTTTTCCACACTGGCTTAACCAGTCTGCATCCCCACCAGCAGTGTACTAGGGTTCCCTTTTCTCCACATCCTTTCTACCACTTGTCATTTATTGATTTGTTGATGGTAGTCATTCTGACTGTTGTGAGGTGAAACCTGATTGTCATTTAAATTTACATCTGTTGGATGATTACTTACTTTGAGCATGTTTTCATATGTCTCTTGGCCATCTGTATGTCCTCTTTGGAGAAGTATCTATTTAGATCATTTGCCCATTTTTTAATTGGATTGTTTTCTTCCTTTTGGTAAACTGTATGAGTTCCTTATATATTTTGGATATTAATTCTTTATTAGATGTATCATTGCTAAACATATTCTCCCATACAGTGGGCTCCATTTTTATTTTGATGTAGGCCCATTCATTTATTTTCTCCTTAATTTTGCCCTAGGAGATGTATCCATAAACATATTGCTAAGAAAGATGTCTGAGATTTTGCAACCTATGGTTTCTTTTAGGGATTTTTATGGTTTCATGTCTTACATTTAAGTCTTTTATCCATTTTGAGTTGACTCTTGTGTCAGGTGTAAGTTGGTGGTCTAGTTTCATTTTTTGCATGTATCTGTCCAATTTTCCCAACATTATTTATTGAAGAGACTGTCTTGACTCTACTGTATGCTCTTGCCTCCTTTGTCAAATATTAATTGCTTGTAATGGCTTAGGTTGATTTCTGTGGTCTCTGTTCTGTTCCACTGATCTATATGGTATTACTGTTCTTCTGGCAGTACCAAGCTGTTTTGATTATGGTGGCTTTGTAGTATAACTTGAAATCTGGAAATGTGATTCCTCCAACTTTGTTTTTCTTTCTCAAGATTATTGCAGCTACTTGGGGTCTTTTTGATTCCATATAAATTACTGGAGTATTTGTACTACATCTGTGAAATATGCTATTGATATTTTAATAAACATTGCATTAAATATGTACATTGCCTTAGGTAGTATGGACATTTTACTAATGTTTATTCTACCAATCCATGAACACGTTATATTCTTCCATTTGTTTATATCTTCTTCTATCTCTTTTGTCAACATCCTGTAGTTTTCCAAATACAGGTCTTTTACCTCCTTGGTTAAGTTTATTCCAATGTATCTTAATTTTGTTGTTATAGTGGTAAATGAGATTGTTTGTTTAATTTCTCTTTCTGAGAATTCATTATTGCTGTATAAAAAAGCCATCGATTTTTGGGGTGTTGATTTTGTATCCTACTGCATTGCCAAATTCATTTATTAAATATAGTACTTTTTCGTGGAGTCTTTAGGGTTTTCTATGTACAATATCATGTCATCTGTGTATAATGAGAGTTCCACTTCCTCCTTTCGTTGTGGATAACTTATTTTTTTGTCTTGTCTGATGACTGTGGCTAGGATTTCCAGTACTATCCTGTATAATAAAAGCCTAATATGCTAAGTTAGATTGTTTGACCAGTCGCTATGACCACCAGGGGGCAGATGCTCCAACTGGTAGGTTACCTTGCTGCTGGGGTCCAGCCCATTGGTACTGGACAAGACAGGCCGGACTCACCCTGGAGGCCTCCCATGGTCCCTCCCCAGCCCCAATCAGGACTGGACAAGACTGGCCAGACACACCCTGGAGATCTCCCGTAGTTCCTCCCTGGCCAGCCACCCAGCCCCGATCAGAACTGGGTGAGACGGGTCGGACACACCCTGGAGCCTTCCTGCAGTCCCTCCCCAGCCCCAATCATGCACCAATGGGGTCCCTCGGCCTGGCATGCACCCTCTTGCAATCCGGGACCACTAGGGGGATGTCAGAGAGCTGGTTTCAGCCCAATCCCCGCAGGCCAGGGTGAGGGACCCCACCGGTGCATGTGCACCGGGCCTCTAGTGTTGAATAAGAGTGGAAAAGCGGACATTCCAGTCTTGTTCTAGTTCTTAGGGGAAATGGTTTTAGTTTTGGCCATTGAGTATGATGTTTGCTATAGGTGTGTCATATATGGCCTTTATCATGTTGAGATATGCTCCCCCTATCCCCATTTTGCTAAGAGTTATAAAAAATAGGTGTTGGGTTTTGTTGAATGCTTTTTCTGCGTCTATTGATATGATCATGTGATTTTTGCCTTTCAATTTGTTTATGTGATGTAACACATTTATTGATTTGTAAATAATGTATCAGCCTTGGATCCCTGGAATAAATCCCACTTTGTCATGGTGTATGATCTTTTTAATATATTGCTGGATGTGATTTGCTAATCTTTCATTGAGGGTTTTAGCATCTATGTTCATTGGGAATATTGACCTGTAATTCTCTTTCTTTGTAGTGTCTTTATCTGGTTTTGGAATTAGGATAATGCTGGCCTCATAAAAAGAGGTTGGAAGTGTTCCTTCCTCTTGTAATTTTTTTAATAGTTTGAGGAGTGTAGGTGTTAGTTCTTCTTTGAATGTTTGGTTAAACTCTCCTATGAAGCCATCCGAACACGGGTTTTATTTGCTGGGAGTTTTTGTATTAATGCTTGTATTTCATCAGTTGTTATTGGCTTAGTCAGGTTTTCTAATTCTTCCTCATTCGGTTTTGGCAGATTGTATTATTCTAGGAATTTGTCCATTTCATCCTTATTGTTCAACTTGTTGGCATATAGTTGTTCATAGTATTTTCTTACAATTCTTTGTATTTCTGTGGTGTCAGTGGTTACTTCTCCGCTTTCATTTCTGATTTTATTTATTTGAGTCCTCTCCCTTTCTTTCTTATTGATCAAATAATGGCTAGTGGTTGATCAATTTTTTTTACTTTAATTTAATTTTGTTGTTTAAGGTATTACAAATAGTAGTACATATGTCTCATTTTTTTCCCTCCACTGACCTCCCCCCGGCCTCCTATGCCCCCCCGCCCCTGCACTTGCCCTCATTCCCCCCCGCCCCCAGTGTCTTTCGTCTGTTGGTTGTGCTTAGATGCATGCATACAAATCCTTCAGTTAATCTCTTACCCCCACAACCCTCTCCTACCTTCCTGCTGTAGTTTGACATTCTGTTCGATGCTTCTTTGCCTCTATCTATTTTTGTTCAACATTTTTAAATGTTCTTTATTATCCATAAATGAGTGAGATCATGTGGTATTTATCTTTCACTGACTGGCTTATTTCACTTAGCATAATGCTCTTCATATCCGTTCATGCTGTTGCAAATGGTAAGAATTCCTTTTTTTTATAGCAGCATAGTATTCCATTGTGTAGATGTACCACCGTTTTAAAATCCATTCATCTACTGATGGGAATTTAGGCAGTTTCCAAATCTTAGCTATTGTAAATTGCACTGCTATGAACAAAGGGGTGCATATATCCTTTCTGATTGGTGTTTCTGTTTTCTTATATTCCTAGAAGTGGTATTACTAAGTCAAATGGCAGTTCCATCTTTAATTTTTTGAGGAAACGCCATACTATTTTCTACAGTGGCTGCACCAGTCTGCATTCACACCAGCAGTGAAGTAGGGTTCCTTTTTCTCCGAATCCTTTCCAACACTTGTCATTTGTTGATTTGTTGATGATAGCCGTTCTGACAGGTGTGAGATAGTACCTCATTGTTGTTTTGATTTGCATCTCTCAGATGATTAATGACTATGAGCATGTTTTCATATGTCTCCTGGCTTTCTGTGTGTCCTCTTTCAGAAAGTGTCTATTTAGGTCCTTTGCCCATTTTTTTTTTGACATTTTTTTATTGAGGTATTATATTTCTACATATCTTACCATTGCCCCCCCCTCAACCCCACACCCATACATGCCCTCACCCCCAGAGTTTTGCATTCATTGTTTATGCTTATATGCATGCATACAAGTCCTTCGTTTGATTTCTTATCTCCCCCATCTCTCTCTAACTTTCCCCCTGTAATTTGAAAGTCTGTTTGATGCTTTACTGTCTCTGTATCTATCTTTTTGTTCATCACTTTATAATGTTCTTTACTATCCATAAATGAGTGAGATCATGTGGTATTTTTCTTTCATTGACTGGCTTATTTCACTTAGCATAATGTTCTCCAATTCAATCCAGGTTGCTGCAAATGATGAGAATTCCTTCTTTTTTATGGCAGCATAGTATTCCATTGTGTAGATGTACCACAGTTTTCTGATCCAGTCATCTGCTGATGGGCACCTAAGCTGTTTCCAAATCTTAGCTATTGTAAATTGTGCTGCTATGAACATAGTGGTGCATATATCCTTTCTGATTGGTGTTTCTAGTTTCTTTGGATATATTCCCAGGAGTGGGATTACTGGGTCAAATGGGAGTTCCATTTTCAGTTTTTTGAGGAAACTCCATACTGTTCTCCACAGTGGCTGCACCAGTCTGCATTCCCACCAGCAGTGCACGAGGGTTCCTTTTTCTCCGCATCCTCGCCAACACTTGTCGTTTGTTGATTTGTTGATGATAGCCATTCTGACAGGTGTGAGATGGTACCTCATTGTTGTTTTGATTTGCATCTCTCGGATAATAAGTGACTTTGAACATGTTTTCATGTGTCTCTTGGCCTTCCTTCTGTCTTCTTTTGAAAATATTCTGTTTAGGTCTCTTGCCCATTTTTTTATTGGATCACTTATCTTCCTTTTATTAAGTTGCATAAGCTGCTTGTAGATGTTGGAGATTAAACCTTATCAGTGATAGCATTTGCAAATATGTTCTCCCATGCAGTGGGCTTTCTTGTTGTTTTGTTGATTGTTTCTTTTGCTATAAAAAAGCTTTTTATTTTGATGTAGTCCCATTTGTTAATTGTCTCTTTAGCTTCCATTGCCCTAGGGGCAGTGTCAGTGAAGAAGTTCTTGTGGCATATGTCTGAGATTTTGTTGCCTGTGGATTCCTCTAGTATTTTTATGGTTTCCCGTCTTATGTTTAAGTCCTGTATCCATTTTGAGTTTATTTTTGTGTATGGTGTAAGTTGGTGATCTAGTTTCATTTTTTTGCATGTATCTGTCCAATTTTCCCAACACCATTTATTGAAGAGACTGTCTTGACTCCATTGTATGTTCATGCCTCCTTTGTCAAATATTAATTGAGCATAGTGGTTTGGGTCGATATCTGGATTCTCTATTCTGTTCCATTGATCAACATGTCTGTTCTTGTGCCAGTACCAGGCTGTTTTGAGAACAGTGGCTTTGTAATACAGCTTGAAATCTGGTATTTAGATCCCACCTACTTTATTCTTCTTTCTCAGGATTGCTGTGGCTATTCGGGGTCTTTTTTTATTCCAGCAGAGTTTTTGGAGAGTTCTTTCTAGGTCTGTGAAATATGCTGTTGGTATTTTGATGGGGAGTGCATCGAATCTGTAGATTGCTTTGGGTAGTATGGACATTTTAATGATGTTGATTCTACCAATCCATGAACATGGTATGTTCTTCCATCTGTTTACGTCTTGCTCTATCTCTTTTTTCAGTGTCCTGTAGTTTTCTGCGTATAGGTCTTTTACCTCCTGAGTTAAGTTTATTCCTAGGTATCTTAATTTTTTTGGTGCTATGGTAAATGGGATTGCTTTTTTAGTCGCTCTTTCTGTAAGTTCATTATTGGTGTATAGAAATGCCATAGATTTCTTGGCGTTAATTTTGTATCATGCTACATTGCTGAATTCATTTATTAAGTCTATTAGTTTTTTTATGGAATCTTTTGGGTTTTTTATGTACAATATCATGTCATCTGCAAATAAGGACAGCTTCACTTCTTCTTTTCCAATTTGGATGCCTCTTATTTCTTCTTCTTGCCTAATTGCAATAGCTAATACTTCCAGTACTATGTCAAACAGGAGTGGTGAGAGTGGGCATCCCTGTCTTGTTCCTGTTCTTAGGGGAAATGGTTTTAGTTTTTGCCCATTGAGTATGATGTTTGCTGTGGGTTTATCATATATAGCTTTTATTATGTTGAGGTATGATCCTTCTATTCCCACCTTGTTGAGAGTTTTTATCAAGAAAGGGTGTTGGATTTTGTCAAATGCTCATTGTGCATCAATTGCTATGACTATGTGATTTTTATCTCTCAATTTGTTTATGTGATGTATCACGTTTATTGATTTGCGGATATTGTACCATCCTTGCATTCCTGGGATAAATCCAACTTGGTCATGGTGTATGATCTTTCTGATGTACTGCTGGAGCCGATTTGCTAGAATTTTGTTGAGGATTTTGGCATCTATGTTCATGAGGGATATTGGCCTGTAATTCTCTTTCATTGTGTTGTCTTTATCTGCTTTTGGTATTAGGGTGATGCTGGCTTCATAGAAGGAGCCTGGAAGTGTTCCTTCCTCTTGAATTTTTTGGAATAGTCTGAGGAGGATAGGTTTTAGTTCTTCCTTGAAAGTTTGGTAAAACTCTCCTGTGAAGCCATCTGGCCCCGGGCTTTTGTTTGCCGGAAGCTTTTTGATGACTGCTTCAATTTCTTCCATAGTTCCTGGCATGTTGAGCTGTTTAGATTCTTCCTGATTGAGTTTTGGAAGGTTGTATTTTTCTAGGAATATGTCGATTTCCTCTAGGTTGTCCAGTTTGTTGGAATAGAGTTGTTCGTAGTATTTTGTAACAATCCTTTGTATTTCGTCGGGGTCTGTTGTTATTTCACCTCTTTCATTTCTGATTTTGTTTATTTGGGTCCTCTCTCTCTGCTTCTTGGTGAGCCTGGCTAGAGGTTCATCAATCTTGTTTATCCTTTCAAAGAACCAGCTCTTGGTTTTGTTGATCTTTTGTATTGTTTCTTTGGTCTCTATGTCGTTTATCTCCGCTCTGATCTTTATTATTTCTTTCCTTCTGCTTACACTGGGCTTATGTTGTTGCTCTCTCTCTAACTCTTTGAGTTGTTGGGTTAGGTAATTTATTACCATTGTTTCTTGTTTTTTGCAGTAGGCTTGTAGAGCTATGAACTTCCCTCTCAGGACTGCTTTCGCTGTGTCCCATAGATTTTGGATTGTTGTGTTTTCATTGTCATTTGTTGCCATGATGTTTTTTATTTCTTCCTTGATGTCTCTGGTAACCCAGTCATGGTTTAATAGCATGCTGTTTAGTCTCCAAGTGTTTGATTTCTTTGGGTTGTTTTTATTGTAGTTGATTTCCAGTTTTATGCCACTGTGATCTGAGAAGATACTTGATATGATTTCTATCTTCTTGAATTTGGAGAGACTTTGCCTATGTCCTAACATATGGACTATCTTTGAAAATGACCCATGTGCACTTGAGAAGAATGTATATTCTGTGGCTTTGGGGTGAAATATTCTGAAGATGTCGATTAATTCCATATGTTCTAGTGAGTCATTTAGGATTGATGTTTCTTTGCTGATTTTTTGTTTAGAGGATTTGTCCAATGGTGATAGTGGGGTATTGAAGTCTCCTACTATGATTGTATTGCTGTCAATCTCTCCTTTGATATCTTCCAGGAGTTTTTTAATGTATCTTGGTGCTCCTGTATTGGGTGCATATATGTTTACCAGAGTTATTTCTTCTTGTTGGATTTCTCCCTTTAGTATTATGAAGTGGCCTTCATTATCTCTTGTTATGTCCTTCACTTTGAGATCTAATTTGTCATATATAAGTGTTGCTACCCCAGCTTTTTTTTCATTTCCATTCGCCTGGAAAATCTTTTTCCAGCCCTTTACTCTCAGTCTGTATGCGTCCTTTTTTTTTGAGGTGGGTTTCCTGTAGACAACAGATATCTGGGTTTTGTTTTCTTATCCAATCTGTTACCCTGTGTCTTTTGATTGGGGCATTCAATCCATTTACATTTAAAGTTATTATTGATAGGTACTTATTTGTCGCCATTTTTATTCTATACCCCTGTGTTCCTTCTTTGCTTCCTATTTCATTCTTTCTTTTTTTTTTTTTTTTTTTTTTTTTTACAGCAGACCCTTTAGCATTTCTTTCATGCTGATTTGGTGGTGATAAACTCCCTTAGTCCTTTTTTTGTCTGTGAAGCTCCTGATTTCACCTTCAATTTTGATTGATAGCCTTCCTGGGTACAGTATTCTTGGATTTAGACCCTTCCTTTGCATGACTTTGTATATTTCATTACATTCCCTTTTGGCCTGATGAGTTTCTGTTGAGAAATCAGTTGCTAGTCTGATGGGGGTTCCTTTGTATGTAACTGTCTGTCTCTCTCTGGCCGCTTTTAAGATTCTTACTTTGTCGTTGGTGTTTGCCAACTTAATTATAATGTGCCTTGGCGTCGGTCTTTTGGGGTTCATTTTGCTTGGAACTCTGTGAGCTTCTTGGATTTGTGTGGGTTTTTCCTTCCCTATATCAGGGAAGTTTTCTGTTATTATTTCTTCAAACAGGTTTTCTATTCCTTGCTCAGTTTCCTTTCCTTCTGGTACCCCTAGTATCCTGATGTTGTTTTGTTTTGTGTGTCTGTCCCGAAGTTCCCTTAGGCTCTCCTCATGCTTTCTAATTTTTGTTTCTAGAAGCTGTTGTAATTGGGTATTTTTTTCCATCTTGTCTTCTAGCTCACTTATGCGGTCCTCTGCTTCTTCTAGTCTACTCTTGATGCTTTCTATTGAGTTCTTTACAGCAGCGATGTCATTTTTCATTTCTTCTTGGTTCTTCTTCATTTCCTCTTGGTTCTTACTCATATTGTCGAATTTGTCTTCCATCCTTTTCAGCCACCTTATGACCATTTCTCTGAATTCTTTCTCTGATAGGTTGTTTGCCTCTAAATCGTTTACTTCCTTTTTTGGTGATGCCTGCTTTTCTTTTCTGTGGGGGCTATTTCTTTGTTCCCCCATGGTCTCTCTTCTTCGGATGTCTGGTTATATAGATCTCTATCTCTGGCGTTGATTTAAAGGTACAAAATACAACACAACCAGGCACAACAGACAAGGCACTGAACAGAATTGTATTCACAATATTAATAACCTCCAATAAAGGTAACCACCAGAGAAAGACAAATTAGGGAATAGGAGTGGAAGAGGGAGAGTAAAAAGAAAGACCAAAAAAAAAAAAAAAGAGTGTGAATCTGAACTTGGGAAAAGAGCAGAAAGAAAAAAAAAAGAAAAGAAAAAAAAGTAAGAGAGACAAGAACGATACTAAGAGAGAAAAGGGGAACAAACTATATATATGAGGAGTAAACTCCACTAGAACAACCACTATTCCCAGCAAATTCCAGCAACACGAGCCTGGAGATTAATACAAACTGCAACAGCAGCTAATATCAAGTGAGGCAAGGGAAAACAAAAGTAAAAAACAAGCAAAAACAAAGCAAACAAAAGAACCAACCAAACAAACAAAAAGAATAATCAAAACAATCTCATAAAAAAGCATAACAATTCAATCTAATCAACATTCAAGCAAACAACAACAAAAGGCCAGAGAGAAAAATATATATTTTTTTAGGTAGCGTAGAGAGGTTTGTATGGATTTGGAGCAGGGGGTTGAGAATTAGATATATAAGTAGGGTGAACTTTTAGCAGAGAGTAAACTGAAAAAGTAGGGAAAATCTAAAGCCAGAAAGGGTTAAGATAAACAGGAGACCAAAAGGGGAAAGGTTAGGAGGAGAGTGATGGCATAATGTTAGCTTTGAGATAGGGTAAAACGATTGTAAGGGAAAGATGCAAATAGAAAGTAGGACACTAATCCAAAAATAAAAGAAAGAGAAAATCAAATGACATTTTAAAAAAAGTAAAATAATAGTAATAATAATGCTGATTGAAAATAAAAATGTAATAATTAAAAAGGTGAAAATCGAGTGAGGAAAAAGAAAAAATTTAGTTTCTTAAGTAAAAGATGCAAAAAAATGAAAAAAAATGAGAATAAAAAATTAAAAAAATTGAAAAAAGAATTTAAAATTAAAAAATAGGAAGACTAAAATGTGCAGTAGCGGCTGTCATTCACTTCCTCTATTATTCTGTTTGGTACGCCTGTTTCCCAGTCTAGGCAGTATTTCAGTTCAGCTTCATTCCATGGCTCCTCAGTGTTGTAAGCCAGTCCTGCTTTTTAACCTGGCCTTGTCTTAATTTCTCGTATTTATTTTTGATTACACCAGAGACAATTAGCGTTTCAGCCCCTGGGTGGCAGTGTTTCTGAATTGACTTCCGGGCCTCTCTAGCTTCCCCCCCCCTCTATGGCACTCACTACAGGTTTGTGGAGGTGTGAGCCTCAGAGCTTGTGGAGGTGTGTGCCTCAGAGCTGCCTCTCCGATGGTCACACCCAGCTCTGCTCCCCAGGTTCCGAAAAAACAACTCCCCCCTGCAGTCTTTCAGGGCCCCTCCACCTGGGATTTTCTATGTATTGGGCTTAGCAATCAGAGTCCGAAAGAGCCCAAGTGTGTGGACAGTGGGTCTGTGCGCCAGACTGAGGGTCCTTGCACTCCTTTGAAAATTCTTAGTCTGACCCTCCTCGTCAGATTAAAATGAGTTGCTTTCAAGAGGTCACTTCTGTTAGCAGTTCAGAGGACCCCCCTCCACATTCAGGGATCACAGCAGTTCCAACTGCCGCCGATTTTTCTAGGCACAGACCTCCCGGTTCCTGCCAGTCCTGCGGCTGCCGCGCTTCCCTCACCCAGCGCTTCCCTCACCCACCGCGGGGATTAGAAACAACACCTTATTTCAGGCGAAATCTGACCTTTCCGTGGTGCAGTGAAGAGTTCCTTTGAATCTGAATGTTTGCGCCAATAGGGGACCGGTGTTCTGGTGCTCGCAGCCGTTCAGTGTTTGCCAGCTTTACTTCTTTGTTTCCAATTTGGATGCCTTTTATTTCTTCATCTTGTCTAATTGCAATGGCTAATACTTCCAGTACTATGTCAAACAGGAGTGGTGAGAGTGGGCATTCCTGTCTTGTTCCTGTTCTTAGGGGAAATGGTTTTAGGTTTTGCCCATTGAGTATGATGTTGGCTGTGGGTTTATAATATAAGGCTTTTATTATATTGAGGTATGATCCTTCTATTCCCACTGTGCTGAGAGTTTTTATCAAGAAAGGGTGTTGGATTTTGTCAAATGCTTTTTCTGCATCAATTGATATGACTATGTGATTTTTATCTCTCAATTTGCTTATGTGATGTATCATGTTTATTGATTTGTAGATATTGTACCATCCTTGCATCCCTGGAATAAATCCTACTTGGTCATGCTGTATGATCTTTCTGATGTACTGCTGGATCCGATTTGCTAGAAAATTGTTGAGGATTTTGGCATCTATGTTCATGAGGGATATTGGCCTGTAATTCTCTTTCATTGTGTTGTCTTTATCTGGTTTTGGTATTACGGTGATGCTGACTTCATAGAATGAGCTTGAAAGTGTTTCTTCCTCATGAGTTTTTTGGAATAGTCTGAGGAGGATAATTTTAGTTCTTCATTGCATGTTTGGCAAGACATCCCTGTGAAGCTGTCTGGCCCCGGTCTTTTGTTTGCTTGAAGCTTTTTTATGATTTCTTCAATTTCTTCCATAGTTATTGGCCTATTGAGATGTTTAGATTCTTCCTGATTGAGTTTTGGAAAGTTATATTTTTCTAGTAACATGTTTATTTCCTCCAGGTTTTCCAGTTTGTTGGAATAGGGTTGTTCATAGTATTTTGTAACAATCCTTTGTATTTCTGTGGGGTCTGTTGTGATTTCTACTCTTTCATTTCTGATTTTGTTTATTTGGTCTTCTCTCTTTGCTTCTTGGTGAGCCTGGCTAGAGGTTCATCAATTTTGTTTATCCTTTCAAAGAACCAGCTCTTGGTTTTGTTTATCTTTTTTTTTTTTTTTGTCTCTATATCGTTTATCTCAGCTCTGATCTTTATTATTTCCTTCCTTTTGCTTACACTCAGCTTTTCTTATTGCTCTCTTTCTAACTCTTTGAGTTGTAGGGTTAGGTAATTTATTACCATTTTTTCTTGTTTTTTGTAATAGGCTTGTAGAGCTATGAACTTCCCTCTCAAGACTGCTTTCGTTGTGTCCCATAGATTTTGGATTGTTGTGTTTTCATTGTCGTTTGTTGCCATGATGTTTTTTATTTCTTCCTTGATCTCTCTGGTAACCCAGTCATTGTTTAATAGCATGCTGTTTAGTCTCCATGTGTTTGATTTCTTTGGATTGTTTTTATTGTAGTTGATTTCCAGTTTTATGGCAGTGTGATCTGAGAAGATGCTTGATATGATTTCTATCTTCTTGAATTTGAAGGGACTGTGCCTGTGACCCAATATATGGTCTATCTTTGAAAATGATCCATGTGCACTTGAGAAGAATGTATATTTTGTGGCTTTGGGTTAAATGTTCTGAAGATATCAATTAATTCCATCTGGTCTAGTGAGTCATTTAGGATTGATGTTTCTTTGCTGATTTTTTGTTTAGAGGATTTGTCCAATGGTGATAGTGGGGTATTAAAGTCTCCTGCTATGATTGTATTGCTGTCAATCTCTCCCTTGATATCCTCCAGGAGTTTTTTTATGTATTTGGTTGCTCCTTTATTGGGTGCGTATGTTTACCAGAGTTATTTCTTCTTGTTGGATTTCTCCCTTTAGTATTATGAAGTGGCCTTCCTTATCTCTCTTTATGTCTTTC
The DNA here is from genome assembly GCF_027574615.1 of Eptesicus fuscus. Taxonomy (NCBI): domain Eukaryota; kingdom Metazoa; phylum Chordata; class Mammalia; order Chiroptera; family Vespertilionidae; genus Eptesicus; species Eptesicus fuscus. Next base: position 39,215,615 of record NC_072473.1, on the reverse strand, counting down.
ACTTTGAGATCTAATTTGTCAGATATAAATATTGCTACCCCAGCTTTTTTTTTTATTTCCATTCGCCTGCAAAACCTTTTTTTATCCCTTCACCCTCAGTCTGTGTGAGTCTTTTTTTCGAGGTGGGTTTCTTATGGACAGCAGATATATGGGTCATGTTTTCTTATCCAATCCGTTACCCTATGTCTTTTGATTGGGGCATTTAATCCATTTACATTTAAAGTTATTATTGATAGGTACTTGTTTGTCACCATTTTTATTCTTTGCCCCTGTGTTTCTTCTTCGCTTCCTATTTCTTTCTTTTTTTTTTACAGCAGACCCTTTAGCAATTCTTGCATTGCTGGTTTGGTGGTAATAAACTCCCTTAGTCCTTTTTTGTCTGCGAAGCTCCTGACTTCACCCTCAGCTTTGATTGATAGCCTTGCTGGGTACAGTATTCTTGGACTCAGACCCTTCCTTTGCATGACTTTGTATATTTCATTCCATTCCCCTCTGGCCTGCCATGCTTCTGTTGAGAAATCAGTTGCTAGGCTGATGGGGGATCCTTTGCAGGTAACTTTCTGTCTCTCTCTGGCCGCTTTTAAGATTCTTACTTTGTTGTTGGTGTTTGCCAATTTAATTATAATGTGCCTTGGCATCGGTCTTTTGGGGTTCATTTTGTTTGGGATTCTGAGCTTCCTGGATTTGTGTGTGGTTTTTCTTCCCTCTATCAGGGAAGTTTTCTGTCATTATTTCTTCAAACAGGTTTTCTATTCCTTGCACAGTTTCCTCTCCTTCTGGCAGCCCTATTATGCAGATGTTGTTTTGTTTTGTGTTGTCCCAAAGTTCTCTTAGGCTCTCTTCCTGCTTTATAATTTTTTTTCTTGAAGCTGCTCTACTTGGGTATTTTTTCTATCTTGTGTTTTAGCTCTCTGATGCGGTCCTCTGCTTCTTCTAGTCTACTCTTGATGCTTTCTATTGAGTTCTTTACAGCAGAAATGTCATTTTTCATTTCTTCTTAGTTCTTCTTCATTTCCTCTTGGTTCTTACACATATTATCGAATTTTCTTCCATTCTTTTCAGCCATCTTGTGACCATTTCTCTGAATTCTTTCTCTCACAGTTTGCTTGCCTCCATTTCATTTACTTCCTTTTGTGGTGATGCCTTTTTTTCTTTCATATGTGGGCTTTTTCTTTGTCTCCCCATGATCTCTCTTCTCTTGTTGTCTGATTATGTAGTTTTCTCTCTCCTGTGTTGATTTAAAGGCACAAAATACAACACAACAAGGTACAATGCACAAGGCACTGAACACAAATGTATTCACGATATTAATAACCCCAAATAACGGTGACCACCAGAGATTGGCGAATTTGAGCATAAGAGAGAAAGGAGAAGAGAAAAAAAAAGGAAGTGCAAAAATGAATTTGGGTCAAGGAAAAAAAGTAACAGAGAAAAGAGAGAGAATAAGAAAGAAGAGGAGGAAAAACTACATATATGGGGAGAAAACTTCAATAGAACAGCCATTTTTCCCAACACATGCCTGCAACAAGTACCTGGAGATGAATGCAAACTACAAACCACAACTAATATTAAATGAGGCGAGGGAAAACAGAAGCAAAAATAAAACAAAAAAATCAAAGAGAAAAGGCAAAACAATCTCACAAACAAGCAGAAAAAAATTGGTATAATCAAAAATCAAGCAAACAACAAAAGGTCAGAGAGGAAAAAAATAAAAATAAATTTTGGATAGTGAAGAAAGAGAAGGGAGAGGTGTGTATGGACTTGGAGCAGGGGATTGGTAGGATGAAATTTTAACAGGTGGTAACCCGAAGGAATAGGGAAAATCTAAAGCAGGAATAGGGTAAGAGAACAGGACAACAAAAGGGGAAAAGTGAGAAAGAGAGTGATGGCATAAAGGTAAAGTTGAGATAGAGTAAAATTATGCTAAAGGAAAGATGAAAATAGAATGTAGAACACTAATCCCAAAGTAAAATAAAGAGAAAATAAAATGACACTTTAAAAAAAAAAGATAAAATAGTAGCAGTAATAATACTGATTGAAAATAAAAATGTAATAATTAAAAAGGTAAAATCAAGTGAGAAAAAAATAAAAAATATTAGTTTCTTAAGTAAAAGATGAAAAAAAATAAAAATAAAAATGTGCAATAGTGAAGGTCATTCACTTCCTTTACTGTTCTGTTTGGCACGCCTGTTTCCTAGTAGTACAGTATTGAAGTTCCCTGCATTCCACTGCTCCTCAGTGTTGTAAGCCAGTTCTGATTTTTCTTATATTCCTTTATTTGTGTTTACTCAAGAGTCAATTTGTTATTCAACCCCTGGTTGTCAGTGTTTCTGGATTGATCTCCCGATCTATAGATCCTCTCTAGCTAGTGTTTAGATTTTGTTTTCCCTGTGGCACTTAATACCGGTTTGGGGGAGTGGGTTGCCCCAGAGCTGGTTCTCTGATGGTTATTCCCCACTCTGATCCCCAGGTTCCAGAAAAACAACTTTTCCCTGCAGTCTCTTAGAGTGTCCCCAATTGGGTGACCCTATGTATTGGGCTTAGTAATCAGAAGCAAGGACTTAAAGAAGAAAAAGAAAAAAAAAGGGCCAGCGTAAGAGTGCGAACTCCAGGGCTGTGTGCAAGTCTGTGCAGTCTTTTTTCCCCTTGGGTCTAAGCAGCCGGCACACTTTAAATTTTAGGCTGTCCTTTTGCGCCCAGATCAAAATGGGTGGCTTTTTAGAGTTCCCTTCTTTTAGCAGCTCTGTGGAACCGGAACCCCTTCCACATTCACGGGCACGCCAACACCAACTGCCATGGATTTTTCTAGGCACAGACTTCCCCTAGTTCTCCAGCTCCCATGTGTGCGTTTCTCGCTCCTGCTGGGACCGTAGACCTCACTTTATCCCAGGCGAAATATGACCTTTCTGTGAGGAATTGTAGAGCTCCTCTGAATTCGCGTGCTTGCACCACTTGGTTACCCGTGTTCTCGGGTTTGCAGCTGTTTGGTGGGTGCCATAGTTGTAGATTCCCCGGGCTTTTAAAGCTTCTGATAACATCCACATTCTCCTTCAAGATGGCGCGGTCTCTGCATCTGAGCTGATCGCTTCAAACAGGTTTTCTATTCCTTGCTCAGTTTCCTCTCCTTCTGGCAGCCCTATTATGCAGATGTTATTTTGTTTTGTGTTGTCCCAAAGTTCCCTTAGGCTCTCCTCCTGCTTTATAATTTTTTTTTCTAGAAGCTGCTCTACTTGGGTATTTTTTTCTACCTTGTGTTATAGCTCTCTGATGTGGTCCTCTGCTTCTTCTAGTCTACTCTTGATACTTTCTATTGAGTTCTTTACAACAGCGAAGTCATTTTTCACTTCTTCTTTGTTCTTCTTCATTTCCTCTTGATTCTTACTCATATTTTCGAATTTGTCTTCCATTCTTTTCAGCCACCTTATGACCATTTCTTTGAATTCTTTCTCTGATAAGTTGCTTGCCTGTATTTCGTTTACTTCCTTTGATGCCTGCTTTTCTTTCATATGCGGGCTGTTTTTTTGTCTCCCCATGGTCTCTCTTCTTTGGATGTCTGGTTATGTAGTTCTTTCTCTCCTTATCCCAGGTGAAATCTGACCTTTCCGTGGTGGAGTGAAGAGCTCCTTTGAATCCGCGTGTTTGCGCCAATTGGGTACCGGTGTTCTTGGGTTCCCAGCTGTTCAGTGGTTGCTGCAGTTGTGGATTTTCAGGCTTCTGATAAGATCCACTTTCCCTTTCAAGATGGCATGGTTTCCACGTCCGAGCCCGTAGCTCTGAGAGGGGACCTAGCCGCAGTGGGGGCTGCCAGGTTAGGTCAACCCCATCTAGCAGTCCCCCACCTTCTCCTGGAGTTTAGCTTTCCCTTAACTTGCTCACAAACACTTCCCGTGTGACCCTCAGCTGTTCAGTCTTTCTGCTCCAGTACAAGGCTCGGAACACATCTGTCTATTCTGCCACCATTTTCTCCCCTCTAGGGTTTTCTATGTGCACTATTATGTCATTTGTGAATTATTACAGTTTCACTTCCTCCTTTCCAATTTGGATGCCTTTTTTTCTTTCTCTTATCTGATCTCTGTGGCGCGGATGTCCAGTACTATGTAGAATAAGAGTGGTGAAAGCGGACATCCCTCTGTTGTTCCTGATCTTAAGGGCAACACTTTTAGTTTCTGCCCATTGAATGTGATGTTGGCTATAGGTTGGTTATATAGGGCCTTTATTAGGTGGGTTATGATCCTTCTATCCCACTTTGCTGAGATGTTTTGACATAAATTTGTGCTGGATATTGTTATATTTTTTCTGTATCTATTCATATGATTATATTGTTTTTATCATTCATTTTGTTTATGTTCTGTATCACTTTTATTGATTTGCAAATATTGAACCATACTTGCATCCTTGAAAAAAATTCCACTTGGTCATTGTGTATGATCTTTTTAATGTATTGCTGGATCTTACTCCCTAAAATGTTGTTAAGGATTTTTAAATATTTATCTTTATTGTTGAAAGTATTCCAAATGGCCCCTTTTTCCCCCCATTCACCATATAACTGGCATTCCCAGGCCTTTACCATACTATTGTCTGTTTCCATGGGCTATATATATATATATATATATATATATATATAACCCTAATGTGCAAATAGACCAAACAGTAGAACAACCAAACAAGCAGTTGATATGACGTGCACTGACCACCAGGGTATGTGCATGGAACATGGCGGGCATCAGCCGTGGCAGGATGGTGGAGCAGGTGAGCGGGGTGCGAGACCAAGGCAGAGCACCAGTTGCTGTCATTGGGGTGAGCATCTGGTGGTTACTGAAAATTCTTTCCTCACACATGCTGTGGTCCCGCCCGGTGCTTGCACCCACTGCCAGCACCAGCCCCACTCACACCCGCTGCCAGCGCTGGAACCAACGCTTGCACCCACTGCCAGCACCCGGCACCAGCCCAATCACTCAGCACCGTCAGTGAGTGTGAGCAGCAGCTGCCAGCCCCAATTGCCCCTCAGGGCTTCTCCACCTCCCTCTGCTCCTCAAGGGCAATCGGGGCCAACAGCTGCCTCTCGCACCCGCTGCCGGCAATGGCCCTGCTCGCACCTGCTGTCAGGGGGCCAGCACCATCAGCGCATGGGAGCGGCGGCGGTGGAAGCAGGGCTGCTGGCAGACAGGGGACCAGGAGCTGCAGCAGGAGGGGTCATGCAGGGTCGCGGATGATGGCCGAGACCCGCCCCTGTGCCCACTGCAGCCTCACGGCCCACAGTTCCTTTCAAGGTGCATGAATTCATGCACTGGGCCCCTAATATGCATATAAGTCCCCCAGTTAATCTCTCTGCCCCCAAGCTCACTCCTTCTTTCCCTCTGAGATTCAACAATCTGTTCAATGTTTCTATGTCTCTGGGTCTATTTTGTTGAGGATTTTAGCATTTGTGTTCATCAAAGATATTGGCCTGAAATGTTCTTTCTTTCTAGTGTCTTTATCTGGTTTTGGAATTAGGATAATACTGGCCTCATAAAGAGAACTTGGAAGTATTCCCTCCTCTTGAATTTCTTAGAATAGTTTGAGGAGGATTGTTATTAATTCTTCTTTGAATAATAAATAAAACTCACCTGTGAAGCTATCTTGTACAGGGCTTTTGTTTGCTGGAAGTTTTTTTTATTACTGCTTTTATTTCAACAATTGTTATTGGCATATTCACATTTTAAGATTCTTCCTGAGTTTTATTGGATTCTATATTTCCACAAATGTGTCCATTGCACCCATGTTGTCCTGTTTGTTAGCATATAGATGATCAAAGTATTTTTCTTATAAACCTTTGTATGTCTATTAGGTCAGTTGATACTTCATCAATTTTATTTCTGATTTTATTTTTTTTTTTACCCTGCCTTGTCTTTATTTTTTTTTAATTGATTAAGGTGTCACATATTTGTCCTCATCCCCCCATTCCCATCCCACACCCCTCCCCATGGATGCCCCAACCCCCTGTTGAACTTAACCGTTGGATAGGCTCATATGCATGCACACAAGTCCTTTGGTTGATCTCTCCCCCCTCCTCCCAACCTCCCCTATCCTCCCTCTGAGGCCCGATAGTCCGATAGATGCCTCCTTGTTTCTGGTTCTGTTCTTGTTCCTCAGTCTATGTTGTTCATCATTTCCCCTAGATGAGCGAGATCATATGTCACTAGATATATACTTATAAGAACTGAATGTGAGACGAGCAATAATAGTTATGCTGACAGGCAAATGAATCAGTCTGTAGTGAGTTTCTTTCTGGACCAACAGTTCTTTTGAGACCCAATTTCAATGTCCACCAGTTCCTTATGTGTACATGTCAGCACTGACCCCTCTGCTCTGGATGATGGACAAATGGTGGTAACGTAGGTCCGACTCCCTCTGGTTTGGTCTCGGCCTGACCCAGGGGCACGGCTTCACCCAGACTAAGGGGCACGTGGCCTCACCCAGACCCAAGGGGCACGTGGCCTCACCCAGACCCAAGGGGCGCGTGGCCTCACCCGGGCCCGGGACCCAGCCTAACCTGGTTGGATCCAGGGGCACACGGCCTCACCCGGACCAAGGATCCGGCTTCACCCGTACCCAGGGGCGCAAGGCCTCATCCGGACCCAGGGGCACATGGCCTCACCCAGGCACAGGGACCCAGCCTCACCCGGGTCCAGGGGCGCAAGGCCTCACCTGGACCCAGGGGCGCATGGCCTCACCCGGGCCCAGGGACCCAGCCACACCCGGGTCCAGGGGCGCGTGGCCCCACCCAGACCCAGGGGCGCGTGGCCTCTCCCAGACCCAGGGGCGCGTGGCCTCACCAGGACCTAGGTGCGCGAGGCCTCACCCGGATCCAGGGACACATGGCCTCACCCGGACGTAGGTGCGCGAGGCCTCACCCGGATCCAGGGACACATGGCCTCACCTGGACCCAGGGGCGCGTGGCCTCTCCCAGACCCAGGGGCACGTGGCCTCACCTGGACCTAGGTCCGCGAGGCCTCACCCGGACCCGGGACCCAGCCTCACCCGGATCCAGGGACACATGGCCTCACCTGTACCCGGGGGCGCGTGGCCTCTCCCAGACCCAGGGGCACGTGGCCTCACCCGGACCTAGGTGCGCGAGGCCTCACCCGGATCCAGGGACACATGGCCTCACCCGGACCCGGGGGCGCGTGGCCTCTCCCAGACCCAGGGGCACGTGGCCTCACCCGGACCTAGGTGCGCAAGGCCTCACCCGGATCCAGGGACACATGGCCTCACCCGGACCCGGGAGCGCGTGGCCTCTCCCAGACCCAGGGGCACGTGGCCTCACCCGGGCCTAGGTGCGCGAGGCCTCACCCGGATCCAGGGACACATGGCCTCACACGGACCCAGGGGTGCGTGGCCTCTCCCAGACCCAGGGGCGCATGGCCTCACCCGGGTACGGGACCCAGCGTCATCCGGGTCCAGGGGCACATGGCCTCACCCGGACCTGGCATCCAGCTTCACCCGGACCCAGGGGCACATGGCCTCACCCGGACCCGGAACCCAGCTTCACATGGACCCAGGGGCACGTGGCCTCACCCAGACCCAGGGACGAGAGGCCTCACCTAGACCCAGAGGCGTGTGACCACACCCAAGCCCAGAGGCGCGCAACCTCGCCCACACCCAGGTCCCAGCGGGGTTTTGTCTTCTTGATCCCAATTCCTGTTGGTCAATTCCCTCTCAGCAATTCCTTCGGCCATTTTCCCAGAGCTCCAGGATGGCTGCCGCAGAACTCGTTGGGCGGCAGGCTTGGTGAAGCTCCGGTGTGCCCGGTGCACGGCGGCGGGCTGGTCCGGTGTCACTGCGTCGGCCCTTGGGTCTGCAGCGGTGGCTGGTCGCCGAGCGTGCGCACCTGGTCGCTTCCGGGGCATTGAGATTCTTGAAGGACTCGGAGGTCAGCAAGCGCAGAGTCTCCCACCCCATGTCTCCCAGGGGCTCGTCTGACCGTGCTCGGCAGCCAGTGGAGCCGTCCCCTCAGCCGGAGACCGCCGGGGGCACTGCGCCGAGCACGGTCCAGGCCGCCATTGTGTCGCCTGAGCCATAGTTCTTAAAGTGTGGTCTTTGGGTCACCGGCATCGGCATCATCCTGCATACCCCTCTTTTATTCTATTTGTAGAGCATCCGCTCAGCCAGCCCTCTGGTGGTTCTGGATGGTGTCTGCTCTGCTCGCCCGTCGTAGTCTCAAAGTTGTTGTGGTAGGCAACGATCAGGCTTCCGCCCTATGCCTCCATCTTGGTCCTCCTTTGTATAATTAAGTCTTGATTGTTGTTGGTGTCACTGGGAGGAATTGTCCTCCAGGCCAATTGGCCGTGAGGGCCCTCTTTGTCTATAAAGGAAGAGTTGCTGTGCAGGAGACATGTTTATGGGCCGGGTCTTGGTGCAGCAAGGCTTTATGGGCCGGGTCTTGGTGCAGCAAGAGTTGCTGTGCAGGAGACACGTTTATTGGCCGGGTCTTGGTGCAGCAAATTTAGCCCCTCACTGAATCTGCCTTTTGAATGTGTCCCTTATGCGCGTGGTTGAAATCTGGTGTCATCTCACACAGACCACTAGATGCCCTCGTTTCTGGGTCTCCAATGGAGTGTAGGTCAGCTACTGCCTGAGGCACTCAGCAGGGATTACAGCAAAAACTGTAGTTTCCTCCTCCTGTCTGAGTGGCCCTGGAGCAGTCAGACTAGAACCGCAGTTCATCTGGTCAAGCTGCCAGAGGGCAGGCCACCCACATGCACAAGCTGTTGCTTGGAGCGCAGGTGCGCCTGCAAGACTTGTGGGGCGGGTCTTCAAAACGTGTGGGGCGGGTCCCAGGGCAGGGCGGGTCTCAGGGCGGGGCGGGGTCTCAGGGTGCCAACAGGCCATGGCGCGGTGAACCGCAATGGCTGCAAGTCTGCTCCTTCTGCCTTCCACGTTTCTAAGCCCCCTCGTTCCGCACTCCAGCGCAGCAAACACTGATTGCTGGGCGCACCTCCGCAAGAGTCCCGCCTCTCCCCGCAGGCGTCTGGGTCTCCCGCGCGTCCCCAGAAGCTGGATTTCAGGGTGATGGGGAGCTAATCTCCCCTAGGGTTGGAACAAAAGCCGCGCGTCCCTTCCCCCGCCATCAGCCCGACCCACGCGCCTCCGCACCTCATCCCCTCCGATTTAGATGGTTTCCTCTTCCCTCTTAGCTGTAAATCTACCATTCAGCCATCTCTCCTGTGGATCTGGGTGGCAGACGCTCTGTCCTCCAGTCGTGCCCCTGAAATTGCTGTGCGCGGCGCAGTTCGCAGTTCATTTGTTTAACTTTGCCGCCGTCTTGGTTCTCCTCTGTCAAAATCTTTATTTCTGATTTTATTTATTTGGGTCTTCTCCCTGTTTCTTGGTAAGTCTGGCTAAAAGTTCATCAATTATGTTTATCTTTTCAAAGAACCAGCTCTGGGTTTTCATTGATCTTTTGTATTTATTTTTTAGTCTCTGTCTTTATTTCCTCTCTTATATTTATTAGTTCCTTCCTTCTACTTATTCTGTGCTTCTCTTGTTGTTCTCTTTCTAATTCTTTTAGTTGTGCTGTTAGACTAGAAAGTTGTGCTTTTTCTTGTTTCTTGATGTAGGTCTGTAGTGATATGAACTTCCCTCTCAGGAGTGCTTTGGCTGTGTCCCATAGATTTTGGGTTACTTTTTGTTCATTTTCACTTGCTTCCAGGAATTTTTTTATTTCTGCTCTGATCTCATCGGTAATATATTCATCCTATATAATAAAAGGCTAATATGCAAATTGTCCCCTCGAGAGTTCAACTGACCAGGAGTTCACCTGCTCGCTATGATGTGCACTGACTACCAGGGGGTAGTGTGTAATGAAGGAAGGCCCCGTACGGCAGCAAGAAGCTGGGGGAAGGAAGGCCCCAATAGGTCCTGAAAGCCATCCAGGCCTAGGAACCCTACCTGAGCACAAATTTCGTGCACCAAGCCTCTAGTTGTTTAATAACAAGCTATTTAGTCTCCATGTATTTGAATGTTTTTGAGTTTCTTTGTTTTTTTAATTTTTTGTGTTTTTTTAAATTTTTTTGTTTTTAAACATTTTAAAATAAATCTTTATTGTTCAGATTATTACAGTTGTTCCTCTTTTTTCCCCCCATAGCTCCCATCCACCCGGTTCCCACCCCACCCCATTCTCTTATCCCCCCCCCCCCACCACTGTCCTCATTCATAGGTGTATGATTTTTGTCCAGTCTCTTCCCGCAACCCCCACACTCCTTTCCCCTCGAGGATTGTCAGTCCATTCCCTTTCTATGCCCCTGATTCTATTATATTCACCAGTTTATTCTGTTCATCAGATTTTTTATTCACTTGATTTTTAGATTCACTTGTTGATAGATATGTATTTGTTGTTCATAATTTTATCTTTACCTTTTTCTTCTTCTTCCTCTTCTTAAAGAATACCTTTCAGCATTTCATATAATACTGATATGGCAGTGATGAACTCCTTTAGCTTTTTCGTATCTGGGAAGCTCTTACCTGACCTTCAATTCTGAATGATAGCTTTGCTGGGTAGAGTAATCTTGGTTGTAGGGTCTTGCTATTCACTTTGAATATTTCTTGCCACTCCCTTCTGGCCTGCATAGTTTCTGTTGAGAAATCAGCTGACAATCGTATGTGTGCTTCCTTGTAGGTAACTAACTCTTTTTCTCTTGCTGCTTTTAATATTCTCTCTTTGTCTTTTGCTCTTGGCATTTTAATTATGATGTGTCTTGGTGTGGTCCTCTTTGGATTCATTTTGTTTGAGCTTCTCTGTGCTTCCTGGACTTGTAAGTCTATTTCTTTCACCAGGTGGGGGAAGTTTTCTGTCATTATTTCTTCAAATAGGTTTTCAATATCTTGCTCTCTCTCTTCCTCTGGCATCCCCATAATTTGGATATTGGTATGCTTGTAGTTGTCCCAGAGGCTCCTTACACTATCTTCATATTTTTGGATTCTTTTTTCTATTCTGGTTGGGTGTTTTTTGCTTCTTTGTATTTCAAAACTTTAACTTGATTCTTGCATTCCTCTAGTCTGTTGTTGGATCTCTGTATATTATTCTTTATTTCAGTCAGTGCATGCTTAATTTCTAGTTGGTCCTTTTTTATATCCTCAAGGATCTCATTAAATTTATCGACGGTTTCTAGAAAATTCTTAAAAAACCTTATAACTGTGGTTTTGAACTCTATATCCTCCATTTCTTTCATTTGTGACCTGTTTCTTTGTCTCCACATTTTGGCTGCTTCCCTGAGTTGATAAAGTGGCTTTCTGTGCTAGGTGTCCTATAGGGCCCAGTGGCTCAGCCTCCCCAGTTAACTGAGGTGGACACTCTTGGTGCACCCCTTTGTGGGCTGTGTGCACAGTCTTGTTGAAGTTAAGCCTTGAGTGTTGTTGATATCACTGGGAGGAATTGACCTCAAGGCCAACTGGCTCTGAGGATCAGATGTGTCTATGATGGAAGAACTTCTGTGCTGGAGACACCCTTATGAGGCAAGACTTGCTTCACTGGGGCTTTGGTGCTCACTGAGTCTGCCCCCTGAGTGTGTCCCTTATAGATCTGAGGAGTTGTAATCTGGATGGTCTCACTCTGACCACTGGGTACACTGGCTCTTGGATCGCCAAGGAGGTGCAAATTTAGCCCCTGCTTGACGCCACCCAGCAGGAGCTACGGGGAGATCTGCAGATTCCTCTTCTTTGTTTAGGTTTTGGAGGTGCCCAGATGAGGCCCAGCTGTGAAGCAATGCAAGATGCTTTGGAGCCTTGAGCCTTCTTTTGGATGCTCTGGGTCTCTGTGTCTCAGCTGCAGTTTGTTAGATAATTTTAGATTTCAAAGGACCAGGCCATTCTTATGCAAAAGCCTCTGTACACAGCTTGGGTGGGGCGGGGTCTCAGGGTGGAGCAAACAGAAATGGCTTCCTGTCAGCCCTGCCCTAAGAGGCCCCTGGGTCTCAGTGTCCCTCAGTAATCACTGCAAGCACCTCTGAGAGAAAGCCACCCTCAAGTTCTGCCCTATGCCAGACAGTCCAGTTTCTCCCCGTATGAGTCTGGGTCCCCAGAGTCTCGTGTGGAACTGGAGTTCGGAGAAGACTGGAGCTTGTGTCTTCCTCTGGATTGAAAAAGACAGCCATGTACTCAGTTGCCAGCCCTTTCTGCATGCGCGCCTTTGTACCTCTGCACTTTACTTCCACAGCTCCTCTGAGTCTCAGTGTGCCTTTCTCTTTCCTTCTAGTTGTAGAATTTCCACTCAGCCAGCCTCCCTGTGGTTCTGGATGATGTCCGTTTTGTATTTTTGTTGTAGTTTTGAAGTGGTTGTGCTTGGCAGCAAGTTCAGGTGTTTACCTGTGCCGCCATCTGGGTTTCTCTCTGTTTTTTTTAAATTCTTTATTGTTGAAAGTATTACATATGTCCCCTTTTCTCTGCATTGTCCGCTCCCAGCCCCAGCCTTCACCACCCCCATTGTCTGTGCTCATTGGTTATGCTTATATGCATACAAGTTCTTTGGTTAATCTCTTATCCCACCCACCCACCCCCGCTCACCCTCCCCTACCTTCCCTCTGAGGTTTGACAGTTCATTCGATGATTCTGTGTCTCTGTTTTTGTTCCTCAATTTATGTTGTTCTTTATATTCTACAAATGAGTGAGATCATGTGATACTTATCTTTCTCTGAGTGGCTTATTTTGCTTAGCATAATATTCTCCAGGTCCATCCATGCTGTTGCAAATGGTAAGAGTTCTTTCTTTCTTTCTTTCTTTTAATTTTGTTTTTATTGATATTATTTTTATTTTTAAACTTTTGTTTTATTTTTTTACAAGCAATAAACATTAATATTTCAAAAATATTTTAAATATGTTACATGCAATAAGCATTAATATTTCAAGAAAATGATTTTAAATATAATAACGTTACATGCAATAAACATTAATTTCAAGAAAACTGATTTTAAATATATTACATGCAATAAACATTAATATTTCAAGAAAAAAAGATTTTAAATATAATAATATTACCAAAATTGTACTAACATAGTATAATATCACATAAGTTGTAGGAAATATTAAAAATCTGCAAATAACAGGATTACTTCTATTATATTCTAAAACATTTTTTTCCCTCTGGCTCTGTTTTTTTTTTTCATCAGTTTATGTTGTTCATTATATTCCACAAATAAGTGAGATCATGTGACATTTATCTTTCTCTGACTGGCTTATTTCACTTAACATAATGCTCTCTGAGTCCATCCATGCTGTTGCAAATGGTAAGAGTTCTTCCTTTTTACAGCAGCCTAGTATTCCATTGTGTAGCTGTACCACAGTTTTTCTTTTCTTTGTCTAAAATATTTTGTTTGAAAGTTTTACATATGTCTCCTTTTACCCCAATTGACCCCTCCACCCCCAGCCATTCCCACCCTGGGCAAGCCCCCACAGCCCCAGTATCTGTGTCCATTGGTTATGCTAATATGCATGCGTACAAGTCCTTTAGTTGCTCTCTAGCCCCACCTCCCCTACCATTTGTCTCTTGATCGATCTATTCTTGTTCATCAAATTATGTTGATCATTATATCCCACATATGAATGAGATCAGGTGATATTTATCTTTCTCTGCCTGGCTTATTTGGCTTAGCATAATGCTCTCCAGTTCCATCCATGCTGTTGCAAAAGGTAAAAGTTACTTCTTTTTTTATAGTTGTTTAGTATTCCATTGTGTAGATGTACCACAGTTTTTTAATCCACTCAACTGCTGATGGGCACTTAGGCTGTTTCCAAATCTTAGCTATGGTAAATTGTGCTGCTATGAACATAGGGTGCATATATCCTTTCTGATTGGTGTTTCCATTTTCTTGGGATGTAGTCCTAGAAGTGGGGTTTCTGGGTCAAATGGAAGTTCCATTTTTAATTTTTTGAGGAAACTCCTTAATATTTTCCACAGTGGCTGCAACAGTCTGCATTCCCACCAGCAGTGCATGAGGGATTCTTTTTCTCCACATCCTCTCCAGCACTTGAAATTTGCTGATTTGTTGATGATAGCCATTCTGACAGGTGTGAGATGGTACCTCATTGTTGTTTTGATTTGCATCTCTCAGATGATTAGTGACTTTAAGCATGTTTTCATATGTCTCTCAACCTTCTGTATGTCTTCTTTCAAAAAGTGTTTATTTAGGTCCTTTGCCCATTTTTTAATTGGATTGTTTATCTTCCTTTTGTTAAGTTGTATGAGTTCCCTGTAGATATTTGAGGTTAACTTCTTATCAGATATATCTTTGGCAAATATGTTCTCCCATGGGGTGGGCACTCTTGTTATTTTATTTTTTAATTCTTTATTATTTAAAGTATTACATGTAGTAATAAATAAGTTTATTTTTTCACCCATTGACCTCTCCCCAGCCACTCCCCTCCCCAGCACATGCCCTCACACCTCTAGTGTCTGTGTCCATTGGTTATGCTTATATGCATGCATACAAGCCCTTTAGTTGAACTCTTACCCCCCTCCCTTCCCTGACTTCCCTCAGAAGTTTGATGGTCTGTTCAATGCTTCTCTGTCTCTGTATCTATTTTTCTTCATCAATTTATGTTGTTCATTATATTCCACAAATGAGTGAAATCATGTGACATTTATCTATCTCTGACTGGCTTCTTTCACTTAATATAATGTTCTCCATGTCCATCCATGCTGTTGGGAGTGGTAAGAGTTTTTTTCTTCTTTTTTACAGCCGTGTAGTATTCCATTGTGTAGATGTACCACAGTTTTTTAATCCACTCATTTGCTGATGGGGACTTAGGCTGTTTCTAAATCTTAGCTATTGTAAATAGTACTGCTCTGAGCATAGAGGTGAATATGTCCTTTCTAATTGATGTTTCTGATCTCTTGGAATATATTCCTAGAAGTGGGATTACTGGGTCAAATGGGAGTTACATTTTTTATTTTTCAAAGAAACTCCATTCTGTTTTCCACAGTGGCTACACCAATAGTGCACAAGGGTTCCTTTTACTCCACATCCTCACCAGCATTTGTAATTGTTCATGATAGCCATTCTGACAGGTGTGAGATGGTATCTCATAGTCCTTTTGATTTGCATCTCTTGGGTGATTAGTGACTTTGAGCATGTTTTCATATGTCTCTTGGCCTTCTGTATGTCCACTTTCGAAAAGTGTCTAAGTCCTTTGCCCATATTTTGATTGAATTGATTGTCTCTCTTTTGTTAAGATGTATGGGTTCCCTATAAATTTTGGAGATTAGGCCCTTATCGGATATAACATTGGCAAATATGTTTTCCCATGCAGTGGGCTTTCTTGTTGTTTTGTTGATGATTTCTTTTGCAATGCAGAAGCTTTTTAGCTTGATGTAGTCCCATTTGTTTATTTCCTCATTTGTTTCCATTGCCCTAAGAGCTGTATCTGTAAACATATTGCTATGAGATATGTCTGGGATTTTGCTGCCAATGGTTTCTTCTAAGATTTTTATTGTTTCTCATCTTACATTTAAGTCTTCTATCCATTTTGAATTTATTTTTGTATGTGGTATACATGATGTCTAATTTCATTTTTTTAGTGTATCTGTCCATTTTTGCCAACACCATTTATTAAAGAGACTGTCTTGACTCCATTTTATGCTCTTGCTTCTTTTTTCAAGTATTAATTGAGCATAATGACTTGGGTCAATTTCTAGGTTCCTTGTTCTGAGCCAGTACCAGGCTGTTTTGGGTACAGTGGCTTTGTAGTATAACTAGAAATCTGGTACTGTGATTGCTCCAACCTTGTTTCTTCTTACTCAACATTCCTGCTACTATTTGGGGTCTTTTTTTTGGTTCCATATAAATATTTGCAGTATTTATCCTAGATCTGTGAAAGATGGTGTTGGTATTTTAATAGGGATTGGATTGAAACTGTAGATTGCCTTGGGTAACAGGGACATTTTAATGATTCTACCAATCCATGAAGACGCTATAGTCTTCCACTTGTTTATATCTTATTCTATCTCTTTTTTCAATGTCCTATAGTTTTCTGAGTACAGGTCTTTTGCCTCCTCAGTTGTTTATTCCTAAGTATTTTTTATTTTTTTCTTTATTGATTAAGGTATTACATATGTGTCCTTATCGCCCCATTGCCCCCCCCCCCACATCCCCACTCATGCCCTCACCCCCCTGTTGTCTGTGTCCATTGGTTAGGCTTATATGCATGCATACAAGTCCTTTGGTTGATCTCTCCCCCTTACCCCCACCCTCCCTTACCTCCCCTAAGTATTTTAATATTCTGTGCAATGGTAAATGTGATTGTTCATTTAGTTTCTCTTTCTGAGAATTAATTACTGGTGTATAAAAATGCCATAGATTTCTGGGTGTTAGTTTTGTATCCTGCTACATTGCCAAATTTACTTATTAAGTCTAGTAGTTTTTTGTTTTTTTTTCTCGTGGAGTCTTTAGGGTTTTCTATGTACAATATCATGTCATCTGTAAATAATGACAGTTTTACTTCCTCCTTTCCAATTTGGATTCCTTTTTATTTCTTCATCTTGTCTGATTCCTGTGGCTAGAACTTCCAGTACTATGCTGAATAAGAGTGGTGAAAGAGGACATCCCAGTCTTGTGCCTGTTCTTAGGGGAAATGATTTTTGTTTTTGCCCATTGAATATGATATTGGCTGTAGGTTTGTCATATATGGCCTTTATCATAGTGAAATATGCTCTCTTTATTCCCACTTTGCTGAGAGGTTTTTTTTTTTTTATCAAAAATGGGTGTTGGATTTTGTTGAATGCTTTTTCTCTCTCTATTGATATGATCATGTGATTTTTGTCTTTCAATTTGTATACATGATTTTTGTCTTTCAATTTGATCATGTTTATAGGTTTGCAAATATTGTGCCAGCCTTGCATCCCTGAAATAAATCCCACTTGGTCATAGTGTATGATCTTTTTAATATATAGTTGGATGCGATTTGCTAATATTTTGTTGAGGATTTAGCATCTATGTTCATCAGGGATATTGGCCTTTAATTCTCTTTCTTTGTAGGGTCTTTATTTAGTTTTGGGATTAGGGTAATGCTGGCTTAATAGAAAGAGCTTGGAAGTGTTCCTTCAACCTGGATGTTTTTTGCAATAGTTTGTGGAGTATATATGTTAGTTCTTCTTTGAATGTTTGGTAAAACTCCCCTATAAAGCCATCCTGACCCAGGCATTTGTTTGCTGGGAGATTTTTTTTTTCCATTACTGTTTCTATTAAGTCAGTTGTTATTGTCCTATTCATGTTTGTGGATTCTTCCTGATTCAATTTTGGGAGATTGTATTTTTCTAGAAATTTGTCAATTTCTGTGGTTTCAGTGGTTACTTCTCCACCTTCATTTCTGATTTTATTTATTTGGGTCCTCTCTCTTTGTTCCTTAATGAGTCTGGCTAACGGTTCATCAACTTTATTTAAATCCTAACAAAGAACTAGGTGTTGGTTTCATCAATTTTTTGTATGGTTTTTTTAGTCTCTGTGTCATTTATTTCTGCTCTAATATTTATTATTTCCTTCTACTTACTCTGGGTTTTTCTTGTTCTCTTTCCAGTTCTTTATGTTGTAGGGTTAAATAGTTTATTATTCATTTTTCTTCTTTTTTGAGATAGGCCCATAGTGCTATAAACTTCCCTCTCAGGAATGCTTTTGCTGTATCCCAGAGATTTGGGATTGTTGTGTGTTCATTTTCATTTTTTTCTGGTAAGTTGTTTTATTTCTTTTTTATCTCATTGGTAACCCATTCAATGTTTAATAACATGCTATTTAATTTCCATGTGTTTGAATGGTTTGGGGTGTTTTCACTGTAGTTTATTTCTAATTTCATTCCACTGTGATCTGAGAAGATGCTTGATATGATTTCAATCTTCTTGAACTTAAAGACTTGTTTTGTGTCCTAACATGCAGTCTATCTTTGTAAATGATCCATGTGCACTTGAGAAGAATATATATTCTGCAGTTTTGGGGTGAAATGTTTTTTAAATCCAACTGATCTAGTGTGTCCTTTAGAGTCACTGTTTCCTTGTCAAGTGTTTATCTGGAAGATCTATCCACTGAAGTCAGTGGGGTGTTAAAGTCTCCTATTATGAGTATATTGTTGTCTATTTCTCCCTTAAAGTCCTCTAGAAGTTTTTTATATATTTAGGTGCTCCTATATTGTATGCATATATGTTTACCAGGATTATATCCTCTTGTTGGTTCGATCCCTTTAGTATTATGTAGTGATCATTGTTGTCTCTGGTGATGGCTTTCATTTTAAAGTCTATTTTTTCAGATATGAGTATTGCTACTCCAGCTTTTTTTTCTTTTCCCTTTGCATGGAAAACATTTTTCCATCCCTTCACTGTCATCCTGTGTGTGTCTTTTGTTTTGATGTGGGTCTCTTGTAGACAGCATATAGTTGGCTCATGTTTTTGTATCCATTCAGCTACTCTATGCCTTTTGATTGGAACATTTAACCCATTTACATTTAGGGTTATTATTGATAAGTCCTAATTTATCACCATTTTAATTCTGTATACCTAGTTTTCTCTCTGTTTCTTCTTCTCATTACAGCAGTCCCTTTATCATTTCTTGTAGTGCTGGCTTGGCAATGATGTACTCCTTTAGCCTTTTTTTTTCTGGGAAGTTCTTTATTTGATCATCTATTTTGACTGATAGCCTTGCTAAATATAGTAACCTTGGTTTCAGATCCTTGCTTTCCATTACCTGGAGCACTTCATGTCATTCTCTTCTGGCCTTCAGAGTTCCTGATGAGAAATCAGGTGTTAGCCTTATGGGAGCTCCTTTGTAAGTAACAGTTTGCTTTTCTCTTGCTGAGTTTAAGATGCTCTCTTTTCTTTACTTTTTGGTATTTTAATTATGATGTATCTGGGCGTGTGCTTGTTTGGGTTCTTCTTGCTTGGGGTTCTCTGAGCCTCCTGGACTTGTGTTACTTTTTCCTTTACCATGTCAGGAAAGTTTTCTAGCATTATTTCTTCAAACACATTCTCTATTCCTTTCTCCCTTTCTGCCTCTTCTGGCACACCTGGTATTCTAATATTGTTACGTTTCACCATGTCCCACAGCTCCCTTAAGATGTCCTCCAGCCTTTTAATTGTTTTTTCTTTTTGGTACTCTGAACGATTTTTACCAACCCTGTCTATTAATTCACCAATTCGATTCTCAGCTTCTCCTAATCTGCTGTGTATTCATTGCAATGTGCTCCTTATTTGTGCTATGTCATTCTTCATTTCTGTTTTCATAGTTACTATATCTTTTCTCATGCTGTTGAGTATCTTTACCATCATTATTCTGAAGTCTGTGTCAGATAAATTTTTTTTACTCTTTTTTTCTTTTTTAAAATTTCTTTATTGATTATGGTGTTACATATGGGTCCTTATTCCCCCATTACCCCCCAATCCCCTCCTTCATGCCCTCATCCCCCTGTTGTCTGTGTCCATTGGTTAGGCTTATATGCATGCATACAAGTCCTTTGGTTGATCTCTCCCCCTTACCCACACCCCCCGTACCTTCCATCTGAGGCAGTGGTTCTCAAACTTTTGTAATGCTGCAACCGTTTAATACAGTTCTTCATGTTGTGGTTACCCCCAACCATAAAATTATTTTTGTTGCTAATTCATAACTGTAATTTTGGTACTGTTATGAATCATAATGTAAATATCTGTGTTTTCCGATGGTCTTAGGCAACCCTGCTAGCAGTTCTCAACCTGTGGGTTACGACCCACAGGTTGAGAACCACTGCTGTAGAGCCTAAGACCATCGGAAAACACAGATATTTATATTACGATTTATTAACAGTAGCAAAATTACAGTTATGAAGTAGCAATGAAAATAATTTTATGTTTGGGGTCCCCACAATATGAGGAACTGTATTAAAGGGTTGCAGCATTAGAAAGGTTGAGAACCACTGCTCTGAGGTTTAATGGTCTGATCAACGTTTCATTGTCTCTGGATCTATTTTTGTCCATCACTTTATGTTTTTCATTATATTCCATAAATGAGTAAGATCATGTGATATTTGTTTTTCTCTACCCGGCTTATTTCAATTAGCATAATGCTCTCCAGTTCCATCCATGCTGTTGCAAATGGTAAGAACTCCTTTTTTACCGCAGTGTAGTATTCCATGGTGTAGACGTACCACAGTCTTATAATCCACTCATCTGCTGATGGGCACTTAGGTTGTTTCCAAATCTTAGCCATTATAAATTGTGCTGCTATGAACATAGGGGTGCATATGTCCTTTCTAATTAGTCTTTCTAGTTTCTTGGGATATATTCCTAGAAGTGGGATCACTGGGTCAAATGAAAGTTCCATTTTTAGTTTTTTGAGGAAACTCCATACTGTACTTCACAGTGGCTACACCAATCTAAATTCCCACCAGCAGTGTACAAGGGTTCCTTTTTCTCAGCATCCTCACCAGAACTTGTTGTTTGTTGATTTGTTGATGATCGCCATTCTGATAGGTGTGAGATGGTACCTCATTGTTGTTTTGATTTGCATCTCTCTGATGATTAGTGACTTTGAGCATGTTTTCATATGCCTCTTGGCCTTTCTTCTGTCTTCTTTCAAAAAGTATCTATTTAGGTCCGTTGCTCATTTTTTTTTATTAGATTGTTTATCTTCCTTTTGTTAAGTTGTATGAGTTCCCTGTAAATGTTGGAAATTAAACTGTTACCGAAGATAATATTGGCAAATATGTTCTCCCTTGTAGTGGGCTTTCTTGTTGTTTTGTTGATGGTTCCTTTTGCTGTGCAAAAGCTTTTTATTTTGATGTAGTCCCATTTATTTTGCCTTCAGTTTCCATTGCCCTAGGAGTGGTATCGGTGAAGAAATTGCTTCAGCATATGTCTGAGATTAATCGGCCTGTGGATTCCTCTAGTATTTTTATGGTATCCCATCTTATGTTTAAGTCCTTTATCCATTTTGAGTTTATTTTTGTGTATGGTTTAAGTTTGTGGTCTAGTTTCATTTTTTTTGCATGTATCTGTCCAATTTTCCCAACAGCATTTACTGAAGAGACTGTCTTGAATCCATTGTATGATCATGCCTCCTTTGTCAAATATTAATTGAGCATAGTGCCTTAGGTCGATTTCTGGGTTCTCTATTCTATTCCATTCATCTATATGTCTGTTCTTGTACCAGTACCAGGCTGTTTTGAGAACAGTGGCTTTGTAATGCAGCTTGATATCTGGTATTGAGATCCCACCTACTTTGTTCTTCTTTCTTGGGATTGCTGCACCTATTCAGGGTCTTTTTTTATTCCAGATGAATTTTTGGAAAGTTCATTCTAGGTCTGCGAAATATGCTGTTGGTATTTTAATGGGGAGTGCATTGAATCTATAGATTGCTTTGGGTAGTATGGACATTTTAATGATGTTGATTCTACCAACCCATGAACATGGTATATTCTTCCACCTGTTTATGTCTTCCTCTATCTCTTTTTTCAGTGTCCTATAGTTTTCTGTGTATAGGTCTTTTACCTCCTTAGTTAAGTTTATTCCTAGGTATCTTAATTTTTTTTTTTTTTGGTGCAATGGTAAATGGGATTGCTTTTTTAGTCTCTCTTTCTGTAAGTTAACTATTGGTGTATAGAAATGCCATAGATTTCTTGGCGTTATTTTGTATCCTGCTACATTGCCGAATTCATTTATTAAGTCTAATAATTTTTTAATGGAGTCTTTAGGGTTTTCTATGTACAGTATCATGTCATCTGCGAATAAGGATAGTTTTACTTCTTCTTTTCCAATTGGGATGCCTTTTATTTCTTCTTCTTGTCTGATCTCAATGGCCAGTACTTCCAGCACTATGTCAAATAGAAGTGGTGAAAGTGGGCATCCCTGTCTTGTTCCTGTTCTTAAGGGAAATGGTTTCAGTTTTTGCCCATTGAGTATGATGTTTGCTGTGGGTTTATCATATATGGCTTTTATTATGTTGAGGTATGAGCCTTCTATTCCCACCTTGCTGAGAGTTTTTATCAAAAAAGGGTGTTGGATTTTGTCAAATGCTTTTTCTGCATCAATTGATATGACTATGTCATTTTTATCTCTCAATTTGTTTATGTGATGTATCACGTTTATTGATTTGTGGATATAGTACCATCCTTGCATCCCTGGGATAAATCCCACTTGGTCATGGCGTATGATCTTTCTGATGTACTGCTGAAACCGACTTGCTAGAATTTTGTTGAGGATTTTTGCATCTATGTTCATGAGGGATATTGGCCCATAATTCTCTTTCATTGTGTTGTCTTTATCTCGTTTTGGTATTAGGTTGATGCTGGCTTCATAGAAGGAGCTTTGAAGTATTCCTTCCTCTTGAATTTTCTGGAATAGTCTGAGGAGGATAGGTTTTAGTTCTTCCTTAAATGTTTGGTAAAACTCCCCTGTGAAGCCTTCTGGCCCTGGGCTTTTGTTTGCTGGAAACTTTTTGATAACTGCTCCAATTTCTTCCACAGTTATCAGCCTATTGAGATTCTTAGAATCCTCCTGAGTAAGTTTTGGAAGGTTGTATTTTTCTAGGAATGTGCTCCTTTCCTCCAGGTTGTCCAGTTTGTTAGAATAGTGTTGTTCATAGAATTTTTTAACAATCCTTTGTGCTTCTGTGAGGGCTGTTGTTATTTCACCTCTTTCATTTCCAATTTTGTTTATTTGAGTCCTCTCTCTTTGCTTCTTGGTGAGCCTGGCTAAAAGTTCATCAATCTTGTTTATTCTTTCAAAGAACCAGCTCTTGGTTTTGTTGATCTTTTGCATTATTTCTTTGGTCTCTATGTCATTAATCTCTGCTCTGATCTTTGTTATTTCCTTCCTTCTGGTTACACTGGGCTTTTCTTGCTGCTCTTTTTCTAACTCTTTGAGTTGTAGGGTTAGGTAATTTATTACCATTGTTTCTTGTTTTTTGTAATAGGCTTGTAGGGCTATGAACTTCCCTCTCAAGACTGCTTTCGCTGTGTCCCATAGATTTTGGATTGTTGTGTTTTCATTGTCGTTTGTTGCCATGATGTTTTTTATTTCTTCCTTGATCTCTCTGGTGACCCAGTCCTTGTTTAATAACATGCTGTTTAGTCTCCATGTGTTTGATTTCTTTGGATTGTATTTATTGTAGTTGATTTCAAGTTTTATGCCAGTGTGATCTGAGAAGATGCTTGATATAATTTCTATCTTCTTGAATTTGAAGAGACTTTGCCTGTGACCCAGCATATGGGATATCTTTGAAAATGACCCATGTGCACTTGAGAAGAATGTATATTCTGTGGCTTTGGGATTAAATGTTCTGAAGATGTCAATTTATTCCATCTGGTCTAGTGAGTCATTTAGGATTGATGTTTCTTTGCTGATTTTTTGTTTAGAGGATTTGTCTAATGGTGATAGTGGGGTATTAGTCTCCTACTATGATTGTGTTGCTATTAATCTCTCCCTTGATATCCTCCAGGGGTTTTTTTATGTATTTGGATGCTCCTATATTGGGTGCGTATATGTTTATCAGAATTACTTCTTCTTGTTGGATTTATCCCTTTAGTATTATGAAGTGGCCTTCCTTATCTCTTGTTATGGCATTTACTTTGAGGTCTATTTTGTCAGATATAAGTATTGCTACCCCAGCTTTATTTTCATTTCCATTTGCCTGAAAGATATTTGTCCATCCCTTCACTTTTAATCTGTGTGAGTCTCTTGTTCTGAGGTGGGTCTCTTGTAGACAGCATATATATGGGTCATGTTTTTTTTTTTATCTATTCAGCCACTCGATGTCTTTTGATTGGAGCATTTAGTCCATTTACATTTAAAGTTATTACTGAAAGGTATTTGTTTGTAGTCATATCTTTTTTTGTGTCTGTATTCCTTCTTACCTGTTTATTTCTTCTTTTTACAGTATTCCCTTTAGCATTTCTTGCATTGCTGATTTGGTGGTGATAAACTCCCTGAGCCTTTTTTTGTCTTCGAGTGACCTGATTTCCCCTTCAATTTTGATTGATAGCCTGCTGGATATAGTATTCTTGGATTCAGTCCTTTGCTTTGCAACACTGTATACCTCCTTCCATTCTATTCTAGCTTGTTGTGTTTCTGTTGAGTAATCATTTGACAATCTGATGGGTTTTCCTTTGTAGGTAACTCTCTGTCTCTCTCTTGCCGCCTTTAAGATTCTCTCTTTATCATTTATATTTGCCATTGAAATTATGACATGTCTTGGTGTGGGTCTTTTGGGGTTGATCCTGCTTGGGACTCTCTGTACTTGTGTAACTTTTATCTTTCCCATATCCGGGAACTTTTCTGTCATTATTTCTTCAAATAGATTTCGAATCCCTGCTGCTCTTCTTGTCCTTCTGGCAGCCCTATTATATGCATGTTATTTCGTTTCATCTTGTCCCGAAGCTCCCTTAGGCTTTCCTCCTGCTTTTTAATTTTTTTCTCCAATTGCTGTTCAGATTGAGCTTGTTTCTGTACCTGATCTTCTTACTCACTAATTCGGTCCTCTGCTTCTTCTAGTCTACTGTTGAAACTTTCCATGGTGTTTTTGATTGTAGCTATATCACTTTTCATTTCTTCCTGATTCTTGCATAAGTTGTTTATTTTCTCATCCATCCGATGTATAAATTCCACGACCATTACTCTGAACTCTTTTTCGGTCATGTTGAAAGCTTCAGTTTCACTAATTTCCTTTCTTGGCGACTCCTCATTTTCTTTCCTCTGTGAATTATTTCGTCTCCCCATTCTGACTATCACCAGAAAGCTCAAGCTTCAGTTTGCGTGGACCTGGGTCGTGTGCTGTGGGGACTTTGCTCCACCTGAGTTTCACTGAAGTCCTCTGACACTAGGACATGTGGCTGCCGTTGGTTGGTGGGAACCAGGCTTGCCCAGGGTCAGCGTCCCCGGTGTTCCGTGTGGTCTCATGTGCACACTTAGAATCAGGGGTCCTGTCTGCACCATACTGTTGGTATGTGCCGAAAATGAGATCCTTAGCATGTGCCAGGAGTCAGAGTTTCCCTGTGTCTGCACCAAGAATCGAGTGTCAGAGTCTCTGTTGCCTCGTGCGGTTTCTCGTTGAGAATCAGGGTCCCTGTGTGTGCATGCACCAACAATTAGAGTCACTGGCTCTTAGTGTGAATGTGCTGTAAGTCAGGGATCCCAGGCAGCTGTGTCCAGCATGCCAAATTCCCTGAAGTGGAGCTGCATCCTCTGTGTGCTCTCTCTACTGAGACAAACCAGCTAGGGCTTCCCACACTCTCATATTCCTGAAGGGGAGCTGCCTCCGTGCACTCTCCCAGATTCCCTGAAGGGGGACGGAGTCCGTCCTGCAGGCCAAATTCCCCAAAGGGGAGCCTCTCTTTGCATGCTCTAAGATTCCCCGAAGGGAAGCTGTGTCCCGCAAGCCAAATTCCCCCAAATTCCCCAAAGGGGAGCCCTCTGTGCATGCTGTCAGATTTCCCAGAAGGGGAGCTGCGTCTGTCCTGCGCACCAAATTCCCTAAAGGGGAGCGTGTCTGTGCGCAGGCGCTCTGCAGCTTGGGCGAGGGGCGGGTCTATCAGTTACTATGGCGCTATCCGCGAGCCTGCGGGGAGGTGGATAGGCTCTTTGACTCATGGAAATCTGCTGCCTGGAAGTCGGAAATCGGTTTGGCTCAGTGGATAGAGTGTCGGCCTGCGGACTAAAAGGTCCCAGGTTCGATTCCGGTTAAGGGCATGTACATTGGTTGCGGGCACATCCCCAGTGAGGGGTGTGCAGGAGGCAGCTGATCGATGTTTCTCTCATCGATGTTTCTAACTCTCTATCCCTCTCCCTTCCTCTCTGTAAAAAATCAATAAAATATATTTTTTTTTAAAAAAGAAGTCTGGATTCTTGTTGTCTGTTGGTCTGAAGATGTGATAGCAGTTCTCTATCCCCAGTGGCTGCAGGGTCCTGGTTTGTGTCTGAAGCCAGGATCCTAGTCTCAGGCAGCTGTTTCTCAAGATGGCGTGTTCTCCGCGTCCGCACCAGCTGCCAAGAAGTGTCCGCTTTGTGCGCAGGGCTCCGCAGTCTAGGACTGCCCGGTTAGGCAGCCCCTTGGAAGACCTGCAGAATCTAACTGACCCTAGCTCATACACACACACACACCACAGACATCTACACTCTCCTCTATGGGTTCCTCACTCACACTCTCTCTCTCCCTACCTTCCTGCTGGTCTCCATCTTTTTTTTTCTTTTTTTCTTTAGTTGTAATTTTGATGTGGTTATGGGAAGCAGCATGTACCAACATTTACTTTGCCATCTTGGTTCTCATCTCAGATGTTGGAATATTTACTCCACCATTTCAGTATATTTTTTATGTCAGATATGTAATTCTTTATTTCCAACTGATTATTTATTTAAAACATATTTTTATTGATTTCAGAGAGGAAGTGAGATATAGAGAGAGATAGAAACAACAATGATGAGAGAGAACCATTAATTGGCTGACTCCTGCATACCCAACCCTGGGGATCAAGCCCAAAACTCAGGCATGTGCCCTGACCAGTAATTGAACTGTGACCTTCTGGTTCATAAATTGATGCTCAACCACAAGCAACACCAGCCTGGCCGCAACTGATTCTTTTTTAAAAATTTTGTTATTGTTTAAAGTATTACATATGTCTCCTTCCCCCCCCCTTTGAACTCTCCCCAGCTACTTCCACCCCCCAGCACATGCACTCAGCCCCCTAGTGTCTGTGTCCATTGGTTATGCTTATATGCATATAACTCATTTGGTTGATCTCTTAAAACCCTCCTGACTCTCTCCTGCCTACCCTCTGAGGTTTGATAGTCTATTTGAGGCTTCTATGTCCCTGGATCTATTTTTGTTTATTGGTTTATGTTGTTCATTATATTCCATAAATGAGTGAGATCATGTGATATTTATCTTTCTCTGAATGGCTTATTTCACTTAGCATAATGCTCTCCAGGTCCATTCATGCTGTTGTGAATGGTAAGAGTTCTTTCTTTCTTTCTTTCTTTCTTTCTTTCTTTCTTTCTTTCTTTCTTTTACAGCAGCATGGTATTCCATTGTGTAGATGTACCAAAGTTTTTTGATCCACTCATCTGCTGCTGGGCACTTAGGCCATTTTCAAATCTTAGCTATTGTAAATTTTGCTGCTATGAACAAAGGAGTACACATATCCTTTTGATTGGTTTTCTGATTTCTTGGGATATATTCCTAGAAGTGGGATTACTGGGTCATATGGAAGTTCATTTTTAGTTTTTTGTGGAATCTCCATAATGTTTTCCACAGTGGCTGCACCAGTATGCATTCCCACCAGCAGTGCATGAGGGTTCCATTTTCTCCACATCCTCGCCAACACTTATCATTTGTTGATTTATTGATGGTAGCCATCAATAAATCAACAAATGATAATGAAATCATACATTCTGGTAGGTGTGAGATAATACCTCATTGTCGTTTTGATTTGCACCTCTCTGATGATTAATGACTTTGAGCATGTTTTCATATTTCTCTTGGCCTTCTGTATGTTCACTTTCGAAAAGTGTCTATTTAGGTCCTTTGTACATTTTTTGATTGGATTGCTGGTCTTCCTTTTGATAAGCTGTATGAGTTCCCTATACATTTTGGAGATTAGGCCCTTATTGGATATAACATTGACAAATATGTTGTCCAATGCAGTGGGCTCTCTTATTGTTCTGTTGATGGTTTCCTTTGCTGTACAGAAGCTTTTTAGCTTGATGTAGTCCCATTTGTTTATTTTCTCCTTAGTTTACATTGTCCTAGGAGCTGTATTGGTAAAGATATTGCTACGACATATATCTGCTACTTTGCTACCTAAGGATTCTTCTAAGATTTTTATGGTTTTCTGTCTTAAGTTTAAGTCCTTTATCCATTTTGAGTTTGTTTTTGTGTATGGTATAAGTTGGTGGTCTAGTTGCATTTTTTTTAATTTATCTGTCCAATTACTCCAACACTATTTATTGAGGAGACTGTCTTAACTCCATTGTACTATTTCTCTTGCCTCCTTTTTCAAGTATTAATTGAGCATAATGGCTTGGATCTACTTCTGGGTTCTCTGTTCAGTTCCATTGGTCTATATGTCTGTTCTTGTACCAGTACCAGGGAGTTTTGAGAACTGTGGCTTTGTAGTATAGCTTGATATCTGTTATTGTGATCCCTCCAATTTTGTTCTCCTTTCTCTGGATTGCTGTGGCTATTCATGATATTTTTTTATTTCATACTAGAACTCCAATGCATGAAGATTCATGCAGAATGGGCCTTCCTTTGCCTGGCTGCTGGCACTGCCTTTCCACTATGGCCCCGGAGCCGCCTCTTTCTGCTCTGGCCCCTCCTTCCCACACTGCCCAGAGGCCCTGAGCGGCTGGGGCGGTGAGGAAAACCTGTGATGACACCATGGCTACGATGCAAGGATCCCTGCCACACCCCCTGCTGCTTGGCGCCTGCATATGCAAATTAGCCTATCATCTTTGCTTGGTTAATTTGCATACTCACTCCTGATTGGCTGGTGGGCATCACAAAGGAACGGTCAATTTGCATCTTTCTATTTTATTCTTATAGATGAATTTTTAGAGAGTTTGTTCTAGGTCTGTGAAATATGCTATTGGTATTTTTTTTGTTTGTTTGTTTAACCAAATTCTTTTTTTTTAATTTCTTTATTGATTAAGGTATCACATATTTGTCCTCGTCCCCCCATTTCCATCCCACCCCCCTCCCCACACATGCCCCCCCCCCAGTTGTCCTTAACCACTAGTTGGGCTCATATGTCTGCACACAAGTCCTTTGGTTGATCTCTCCCTTTATCCCCACCCTTCCCTACCCTCCCCCCAAGGCCCGACAGTCTGATCCATGCCTCCTTGTTTCTGGGTCTGTTCTTGTTCATCAGTCTATGTTGTTCATTATTTCCCCTAGATGAGTGAGATCATGTGCTCTTAGAAATACACTTATAAGAACCGAAAATGAGACAAGCAATAATGGTTATGGTGACAGGCAAATGAATCGGTCTGTAGTGAGTTTCTTTCTGGGCCAACAGTTCTTTTGAGACCCAATTTCAACGTCCAACAGTTCCTTATGTGTACATGTCAGCACTGACATTTCAGTTCTGGATGGTGGACAACTGGTGGTAATGCAGGTCCGACTCTGTCTGGTTTGGTCCTGGGCAATCTGCAGTGATGCACAGCTGCTAACTGCTATTATGGGAAGGCCACATCAGCGTCTTCTGTCTCTGGACTGCTTCTCTTCTGTATTCATGGCTGGAGTAGTCCTGTCGATTCTTCTCTTGCTAGAATCCACATGGTCTCGGAGTTGTTTTCTGAAAATATACAAACATATTCTCGACCAAAAGTTAATAAAGGAATATTTTCTATAAATTTGACTGGGGATCCTTTTTCAATTTTTGCCCAAATGATTTTCCTCTGGCTTGTTTTATCACCTTGTGTGTTTTTCATGGGTGTCTTGCTTTTAGCCTTACAATTAATTTTCTAAAGTATTAATTTTCTAGATGTAATTTACTTACAGGATATTTTTCCTTACATGATATTACTCTACTATCCCCTCCTTTTTTGATTTAAATGTTAGGAGGCTTTTGAAAATTTTATAATGTAGTCTTGATGGCTTTTAAATTTTAATTTTTTGTACTATAATATTACTGTTTTAGGTTCATTACATGGTGCACAATTTTATCCTGAGATGAAGTACCAATAAAGATTTTAGTTGATACTTTAGGAACACCTTTTTGTCCAGTACAGTTATTTTTCTAGAATATTCACTTGTTTCAACTGGCCAATTTAAATTTGCCTGAAAACTTGACTACTATTTTACTGTCAAATTTATTACTCTAACAATAATCTTGTTTTACCCTGTAAATATTGGTGGAAGGGATTATTTGCCTTCTTGAGTAGGTCCTGAGCATTCCTGGTGGTAGGCTGGATTTAGATATCATAAACCCACTTCCGCACACCATGGGTACAAGACAACTCAAACAATTCTTGTTGGAGTGAGAGGGCAGCTGCTGTCGGCCAAGACTCTGTCGGTCACCTGGGTCCTGATCTGAGCTGGGCATGGGAAGCACGAAGCAGCCATGGGGGCAGGAGACCTCCCTCAGAAGGGGCTAGGATTCAGGCCCCTGCAATGTTGGGGGGCTGAGGGTCTGTGCCCCACCTCTGTTGATCCCCAAATTCTTTCCTGATGGCCCCTCTGCGACTGTGCCTGTCTTAGGTTGTTCCTTCCTTGAGGAATCTTACCCGTCTCTGGCTAACCAGCCATCCTCCGGGGCCAAGCAGGGTGACGTGAGGTTCAGTTTTGTCTCCTTGGTAGCCTATGCCCCCGTGGCCTCCATGCCCAGCTCCTGTCTTGGGATCCCCTCGCCTGCTGGCGGGGCCCCAGCCCTGATCACATATCTTTTGGAACCTGGGTTTCTTCTCCAGGGGGGGCTCAGTTCACCCTACTGGGTGAGAGACAGGTCCATGGCACCAGCCATAACGAGACTTCAACCTCGACATGAACAGAGAGCTCATGCAACAGCTGTGAGCAATTGAATTGTGTCAAGAGGGTCTCTCTTGGCCTAAAGGGTAAGAGGGACCAATATAGAGTGCTCAGGTGCCCTCCCAGGAGGCCCTCCACACAACAAAAAGGGTTAAATCCTTACATGTCCTTTTTAAATTGCTGCCAGACATTCCAAGAATTAGTTTGTACGTTTGCTTGGGATAATTATATATTATGCTGTAGTAATTCTAAAGTATCAAGAGATGTGTTAAGCTTGTCTCCAAGCACCAAACAGATGACTTTTTTTTTTATTATTCCCAAGGGTGCGAGGAACTATTATAAGTATTGGGGGTGATCCAAATCTGGGGATAAATTTTAATGATAGTGTAGAATAATATCATGCAAGGATATTCTTTGTTCTCATCCATGGGAATTCCCTTTCAAACTGGCTGTCCATTTCTTTTTATGTAGACAAGGTCTTAGTTACATTTTTTGGACCTCTACCGGGGGCACGTAGCGATAGTAGTGACACCCTTTCTTTGGTATCCACACAAGCCAGAAACCTCTCTTTAATTGTATACACAAAGGGGCATTGTATTGATTTCGTGTCCTACAAAAGGGAAGCTGGGTGGAGACCCCTGTGTATTTATACTTTCTTGCCCCACCCATGGACCTCCTATATGTCCAGGGTGTTTGGTATTATTGGTAACTACATTAGTCAGGGGATCAGCCCACGTAAGGGGTCTTTTTATTTTATTTGCATCTTTCTATTTTATTCTTGTAGATGAATTTTTAGAGAGTTTGTTCTAGGTCTGTGAAATATGCCATTGGTATTTTTTTTTAATTTAATAAATCTTCATTGTTCAGATTATTACAATTGTTTCTCCTTTCCCCCCCATATCTCCCCACCACCCGGTTCCTACCACCCCTCTACCCTTACCTCCCCCCCACTGTCCTTATCCATAGGTGTATCATTTTTGTCCAGTCTCTCCCCGCACCCCCCACACAGACACCCCTTTCTCCCTGAGAATTATCAATCCACTCCCATTCTATGCCTCTGATTCTATTATGTTCACCAGTTTATTCTGTTCCTCGGATTTTTAATTCACTTGACTTTTAGATTCACTTATTGATAGATATGTATTTGTTGTTCATAATTTTTATCTTTACTGTTTTCTTCTTTTTCCTCTTTTTAAAGAATACCTTTCAGCATTTCATATAATACTGTTTTTCATATAATACTCCTTTAGCTTTTTCTTATCTGTGAAGCTCTTTATCTGCCCTTCAATTCTGAATGATAACTTTGCTGGGTAGAGTAGTCTTGGTTGTAGGTTCTTGCTATTCATCACTTTGAATATTTCTTGCCACTCCCTTCTGGCCTGCATAGTTTCTGTTGAGAAATCAGCTGATAATCATATGGGTGCTCCCTTGTAGGTAACTAACTGTTTTTCTCTTGCTGCTTGTAAGATTCTCTCTTTGTCTTTTGCCCTTGGCATTTTAATTATGATGTGTCTTGGTGTGGTCCTCTTTGGATTTCATTTGTTTGGGGTTCTTTGTGCTTTCTGGACTTGTAAGTCTATTTCTTTCACCAGGTGGGGGAAGTTTTCAGTCATTATTTCTTCAAATAGGTTTTCAACGTATTGCTCTCACTCTTCTTCTGTCACCCACATAATTCTGATGTTGGTATGCTTGAAGTTGTCCCAGAGGCTTCTTACACTATCTTCAACTTTCTGAATTCTCTTCTCTTCTTGCTTCTCAGGAGGAGTGTCCTTTGCCTCTTTGTATTCCAAGTATTTGAGTTGATTCTTGCGTTCCTCTAGTCTGCTGTTGGGTCTCTGTATAATATTTCAGGAACAATGTTTTAGGAACACCTTTTTGTCCTCGTCCCCCCATTTTTGTCCTCGTCCCCCCATATGATTGTATTGCTGTCAATTATATGGTAATATAATTTTTTATTTCAGTCAGTGTATGTTTAATTTCTAGTTGGTCATTTTTCATATCCTCGAGGGTCTCATTAAATTTATTGGCCTTTTCCATGAAATTCTTGAAAAACCTTATAACCGTCGTTTTGAACTCTATGTCTATTCATTTGTTCTCCTCCATTTCTTTCATTTGGGATCTGTTTCCTTGCCTCCTCATTTTCGCTGCTTCCCTGAATTGGTTGGGTAGCTTTGTGTACTAGGTGTCCTATTGGTTCAACGGGTCAGCCTCCCAGTTACCTGAGGTGAACACTCTTGGTTTACCACTTTGTGGACTGTGTGTACAGCCTTGTTGTAGTTAAGTCTTGATTGTTGTTGGTGTCACTGGGAGGAATTGACCTCCAGGCCAATTGGCTGTGAGGACCCACTGTGTCTATAATGGAAGAATTTCTGTGCTGGAGACACGTTTATGGGGCAGGACTTGTTCCAGTAGGGCTTTGGTGCTCACTGAGTCTGCCTCTTGAATGTGTCCCTTATGAGAGTGGTTGAAATCTGGTGTCGTCTCACACCGACCACTAGATGCCCTCGTTTCTGGATCTCCAATGGGGTGCAGGTCAGCTACTGTCTGGGGACCCCAGCAGGAGCTACAGCAAAAACTACAGTTTTCTCCTCTTTGCTTGGGCGGTTTTGGAGCATTCTGACTGGAGCTGTAGTTAATTTGGTTAAGCTGCCATGGAACAGGCCATTTATATGCAAAAGCCGCTGTGTGGAGCCTGGGCGGGTTTGTAGAATGTGCAGGGCGGGGTCTCAGGGCGGGGCGGGGTCTCAGGGCATCAGTAGGCTAGGGCGTGGCAAATGGCGATGGCTGCTGTCAGCCGTCTCTGCCTTTCCGCGTTTCCAAGTCCCTGTGTCCCGCACTCCAGCGCAGTAAAAAATGATTGCTGGGCGCACCTCTGCAAAAAAGTCACTCTCACTTTCCAACCCGAAGGCTGAGAGTCCAGCTTCTCCCTGTAGGCATCTGGATCCCCAGCGTGTCCCCAGAAACTGGATTTCAGAGTGATCGGGAGCTTGTCTCCCTTCGGGTTGAAGAAAAGCCGCGTGCCCAGTCGCCCGCCACCAGCCTGATTCGCGCGCCTCTGTACCTCAGCTTTTCAGCATTTGTGCTCCTTTCTCTTCTTAGTTGTAAATCTTCCACTCAGCCAGCTTTCCCGTGGTTCTGGGTGGTAGACTTTTTGGCTTTTAGTTGTAGTTTTGAAATTGTTGTGCAAGGCAGCAGTTTAGTTGTTTAACTTTGCCGCCATCTTGTTTCCTCTCTCTGCCATTGGTATTTTAATGGGGATTGCTGTGGGTATTCAGGGTATTTTTTTATTTTATATGAATTTTTGGAGAGTTTGTTCTAGGTCTATGAAATATGCCATTGGTATTTTAATGGGGATTGCATTGAATCTATAGATTGTTTTGGGTAGTGTAGACATTAGTTGATGTTGATTCTACCAATCCATGAGCATGGTATATTCTTCCATTTGTTTGTGTCTTCCTCTATCTCCATTTTCAACATCCTGTTGTTTTCCAAGTACAGGTCTTGTACCTCTTTAGTT
This sequence comes from Eptesicus fuscus, assembly GCF_027574615.1. NCBI lineage: Eukaryota > Metazoa > Chordata > Mammalia > Chiroptera > Vespertilionidae > Eptesicus > Eptesicus fuscus. The sequence continues at coordinate 39,181,658 of NC_072473.1, read as the reverse complement.
AAGTTTATTCCTATGTATCTTAACATTTTTGTTGCAATGGTACATGGGATTGCTTTTTTACTTTCTCTTTCTGTTAGTTCATTATTGGTGTATAAAAAAGCCATAGATTTCTGGGTGTTAATTTTGTGCCCTGTTACATTGCGGAATTCATTTATTAAGTCTGGTAGTTTTTAATGGAGTCTTTAGGGTTTTCTATGTACAGTGTCATGTCATATGCAAATGATGACAGTTTTAAATCTTCTTTTCCAATTTGGATGCTTTTATTTCTTCTTCTTGTCTGATCACTATGGCTTGCACTTCCAGTACTATGTTGAACAGGAGTGGTGAGAGTGGGCATCCCTGTCTTGATCCTGTTCTTAGAGGAAATGGTTTTAGTTTTTGCCCATTGAGTATGATGATGGCTGTTGGTTTGTCATATAAGGCTTTTATTATGAGGAGGTATGATCCCTCTATCTCCACTTTGCTGAAAGTTTTTATCAAGAAAGGGTGTTGGATTTTGCCAAATGCTTTTTCTGCATAAATTGACATGATTATGTGATCTTTTTTACTCTAAATTTATGTGATATATCACATTTATTGATTTGCAGATATACCCGCCTTGCATCCCTGGAATAAATCCCACTTGGTCATGGTGTATGATCTTTCTAATGTAATGCTGGATCTGATTTGATAGAATTTTGTTGAGGATTTTAGCATGTATGTTCATCAGGGATATTGGCCTGTAATTCTCTTTCTTTGTAATGTCATTATCTGGATTTGGGATTAAGGTAACGCTGGCTTCATAGAAAGAGCTTGGAAGTGTTCCTTCCTCTTTAATTTTTTGCAATAGTCTTAGGAAGTTTGGTTTTAGTTCTTCTTTGGATGTTTCATAAAACTCCCCTGTGAAGCCGTCTGGCCCAGGGCTTTTGTTTGCTGGAAGTTTTTTGATTAATGCTTCAATTTCCTCCATAGTTATCAGCCTATTCAGATTTTTTTATTCTTTCTGATTGATTTTTGGAAGATAGTATTTTTCTGGGAACATGTTTATTTCCTCTAGATTGTCCAGTTTGTTGGAGTAGGGTTTTTCATAGTACTTTTTTACAATCCTTTGTATGTCTGTGGGGTTGGTTGTTACTTCACCTCTTTCATTTTTTATTTTGTTTATTTGGGTCCTCTCTCTTTGCTTCTTGGTGAGCCTGGCTAGAGGTTCATCAATATTGTTCATCCTTTCAAAGAACCAGCTCTTGATTTTATTGATGGTTTGTTTGTTTTGTTTTTGTTTTTGTTTTTGTTTTTTGGTCTCTATGTCATTTATTTCCACTCTAATCTTTATTATTTCCTTGGTCTGCTCATTCTGGGTTTTTCTTGTTGTTCTCTCTCTTATTCTTTAAGTTGTAGGTTTAGATAATATATTACCAGTTTTTATTGTTTTTTATGAGGTAGGCCTTTTATGCTATGAACTTCTGTATAAGAACTGCTTTCACTCTGTCCCATAGATTTTAGATTGTTGTGTTTTCATTGTCATTTGTTTCCAGGATATTTTTTATTTTTTGGTTCTCCTTTGATCTCTTTGGTAACCCAATCATTGTTTATTAACATGCTATTTAGCTTCCTAGTTTTTTAATTTTTTTATTGTTTTTATTATAGTTGATTTCTAATTTTATGCCATGATGACTTGAGAAGATGCTTGATATGTTTTCAATCTTCTTGAATAGACGTAGCCTGCATCCTAATGTATGGTCTGTCTTTGAAATGTCCCATGTGCACTTGAGAAGAATATATATTCTGTAGCTTGGGGGTGAAATGACCTGAAGATGTCAATTAATTTCATCTGATCTGATGAATCTTTTAGGATTGCTGTTTCTTTGTTGATTTTTTGTCTAGAAGATTTATCTAGTGATGTTAATGGGGTATTTAAGTACCCTACTATGATTGTATTGCTGTCAATCTCTCCCTTGATATCTTCCAGAAGTTTTTTAAAATATATATTTGGGTGCTTCTGCATTGGGTGCATATATGTTTATCAGGGTTATATCCTCTTGTTGTATCGATCCCTTTAGTATTATGACGTGCCTTTCTTATCTCTTATTATGGCCTTCATTTTGAAGTCTATTTTGTCAAATATAAGTATTGCTACCCCAGCTTTTTCTTTTTTTTTTTTTCATTTCCCTTTGCCTGAAAATTTTTTCCATCCCTTCAATTTCCATTTGTATGAGTCCTTTGTTCTGAGGTGGGTCTCTTATAGACAGCATATATATGGTCATATTTTCTTATCCATTCAGCCACCCTATTTCTTTTGATTGGAGCATATAAACCATTTATGTTTAAGGTCATTTTTTAAATATATTTTTTATTTATTTCAGAGAGGAAGAAGGGAAGAGGGGGAGAGGGAGATAGAAACATCAATGATGAGAATCATTGATTGGCTGCCTCCTGCATGCCCCCTACTGGGAATCAAGCCTGAGACCTGGGCATGTGCCCATGACTGGAATTGAACCCAGGACCTTTCAGTCTGCAGGCCGACACTATCCACTGGTCCAAACTGGCTAGGGCTAAGGTTATTATTGATAAGTACTTGTTTGTAGCCATTTTTATACTTTATGCCAGTGTTCCTTCTTTCCTTTCTATTTCTTCTTTTTACAACAGTCCTTTTAACATTTCTTGCATTGCTTGCTTGGTCATTATAAACTCCCTTAGCCTTTTTTGTCTGCAAAGCTCCTGATTTCCTTTTAAATTTTGAATAAAACCTTACTGGATAGAGTATTCTTGGATACAGTCCCTTGCTTTGTTTCCCATGTATCACTTTGTATACTTCATTCCATTCCCTTCTGGCCTGATGCGTTTCTATTGAGAAATCATTTGATAATCTAATGGGAGATCTCTTGTAGGTAACTTTCTGTCTCTCACTTGCAGCCCTTAAGACTCTCTCTTTGTTTCTATCTCTCTCTCCCTTCCCCTTCCTCTCTGAAATCAATAATGAAATACGTTTTTAAAAAAAGATTCTCTCTTTGTCATTGATGTTTGTTTTGCCATTGTAATTATGAAGTGTCTTGGTGTGGGCCTTTTGGGATTCATCTTATTTGGGACTCTCTGTGCTTGTCTGACTTTTTTCTTCCCCTGAACAGGGAAATTTTCTGTCATTATTTCTTCAAATAGGTTTTCTAAACCTTGCTCTTCTTCTTTTCCTTCTGGCACTCCTATTATATTGATGTTGGTTCATTTCATGTTGTCCCAAAGCTCCCTTAAGCTCTCCTCCTGCCTTCTAATTTTTTTCTCCAATTGCTGTTCAGATTGGGTGTGTTTTTCTACCCTGCCTTCTAACTCACTGATTTGGTCCTCAGCTTCTTCTAGTCTCTTCATTGTCTCTGCTCTGACTTGTACCTCCTTCTCCCATGGTTCCAGTCCCTCAGTTGTCCACTTCAGATTCTCAGGGTTGGTGGGGCATGTGCACAGTTCCTCTGGTATGCAACTCACTGTGAGATCCCAGAACCCTCTGGCATGCAATTCACTTTGTGGCCCTGGCACATAAGGCAGGATGGCGACCTAGGACCCTCTGGCAGTACATATGCAGTGTGGTCCTGTGACCAGTGGCTGGGCACACCAAGTCGCACCAGCAGCCCTGACCTGGGCCATAGGTAGGGCACATGGCATGTGACAGCTCTGTCTGAGCCAGGGGTGGAATGTGGGCTGGCCTGAAGGCTCTGTTCATTCTGGAGGGTTGATCCCATGCTGCCCAAAGGCTATGTCTGTGCTGGGGGCAGAGTGAACACTGGTCTGTGGCTCTGTACTGGGATGAATGATTGAGCAGGAGTGGGGTACCCCTGGCTTGCACTCACAGTGCAGGGGCTTGTAGGATCCTAGGATGCTAGTTTTTGGGCTCTGGTGAAGTGTTGCAGGTGGGGAATTCTCACATCACTGCAGATGTCTGGGACCCACAGCATAGTACTGTGCTGCGAACTGTCAGGGTGTGATGGTGGTTCCAAGTGGGTTATAGCTGCAAGCAGCTCCCTTCATAGGTCCAGGGGTGGTGTCTGAGGTCAGTCTGGGTGTTTGTGTGGCTGCGTTTCTGGCCTTCATTTCTCCCCTCTACAAGATGGCCTGGGTTCTGCACTAAAACCAGGCCAGCCTGAGAGTGCCCAAAGTGGTAGCAGGGGTTCCCTGTCTTGGAGAGCCTGATCTGCCAGTTCCTGGTATTCCTGCAATGTCTAACTGTACCTCACTCCCTCCCACACACACTACACATGTCCACACACACCCCTCTAGCTCCTTTATTCACTCACTCTCTTCCTCCCTGCCATCCTGTCCGCTGCCATGTTCAAATCCCACCCAAATGATTCTTATATATGGGTTTTCTTGTTTCATGCTTCTGTAGTTCCACTAAGTTCTTTGTAATTCTTACTAAGTTCCTTGAGCATCCTTATAGCCTTTACTTTGAACTCTATATCTTATAAATTTCTTGCCTGCGTTTTGTTTAGCTCTTTTTCTGGAGTTTCCTCCCTTTCTTTAATTTGGGGGTTGTTTCTTTGTCTCCTCATTTTGGATGTTTCTTTGTATTTGTTTCTATGTATTATATCAACCTGTTATGCCTCCTAGTCTTCATAGGGTGGCCTTATGTAGTGAGTGTTCTGTGGGACCCAGTGGTGCAGTCTCTGATCTCCTGAGGTGGGTGCTTTAAGAATGTCCCTTGTGTGGGTTATTTAGGCTCTCCTGTTGTAATTGGGTCTTGATTGTCATTGTCCCTTTCATGGATGGGATCTCCTCCCAGTGTGGCTGACTGTGAGGCTCACCCCCAACTATGTTGTATGAGCTGTTGTGCAGAAGCTTACAAATAAAAACAAAACAAAATTCTTGAAGCCTTAGATTTGTTTAGCACATTGAAAGTATATCATACCATACAATTTCCTTACTTTTTGAGAATTTTAGGAGCATTCAATTTATACAAGCACTTATTTACAACCAAAATACCCCTACTGCAACAAAAACAACAGAACAACCACAAAAATGAATTGGGAAAGAAAACAAGAATAATAGAGGAAAATAAAAAAAATATGAGAAGGAAAAAAATAGGGAAGAAAAAGGAATATGAAAGGGCAGAGATGAAAGAAAGAAAATAAGAATAACAGAATAAGTGAACCGGGGAGGAGAAAGATGGCAACTGATAAGAAGTTAAGGAGGGAGAGTGTGTGAGAGTGAGGGAGTGATAGAGGCATGTGTGGACGTGTGTGTGTGTGGTGGGGGGGGGGGGTGAGTGAAATAGGGACAGTTAGGTCCTGCAGGTCTTCCAAGGTGCTGCCAATCCGGGCAGTCTTAGGCTGCAAAACCCTGCTGCCACCGCAAACACTCCGGGGAAGACACTGGCAGCACAGAGACCACACCATCTTGAAGAACAGAACTGCTTGAGACTAGGATCCTAGCCTCGCCACCACCCAGTCTGGTCTCAGTAGCAAACCAGGACCCTATAGCCACTCGGGTAAAAGCCCTGCAACCACAGCTGCAGACCCAAGGACACCAAGACTCCAGGCACCCTGGTCACAGATTTCTGTGAGTCACCGAGCCAATCCCCCACCCCACCAGCCCTGCAGCAGTGGCATAGGAACTGCCAGACCCTCTCCACACAAACAGGCTTTTTGACCACACACAGCAACAGCAGCTCTAACTGAATTTGAGCCTTGGTGTGCGGACACAGGAAGTTTGTTTCCCAAGACCAGGCTCTGCGCCCAGGCAAAGAGGCTGTGCTGAACTTGAGCCTAGGTGGCAACCTTGGGGAAATTGTTTTCTATGACCAGATCCCGCACACACGCAGGGAGACAGCACTGAATTTGAGCCTGGGGGTGCGAACCCGGGGAGTTTGTTTCCCGCAACCAGACTCCATGCCCAGGCAGGGAGGCTGTGCTGAATTTGAGCCTAGGTGTGCGACATTTGGGAGATTGTTCTCTGCAACCAGATCCCGCACCCATGCAGGGAAACAGCACTGAATTTGAGCCTGGGGGTGCGAACCCCAGGAGTGTTTCCCATGACCAGACCCTGTCCTCAAGCAGGGAGCCTGAGCTGAATTTGAACTTGGACGTGCAAACTCGGGAGTTTGTTTCCCATGACCAGACCCCGTGCCCACACAGGGGGGCAGTGCTGAATTCGAGCCTGGGTGCATGGACACGGGGAGTTTGTTTCCCGCAGTGCACACCCATGTGACCAAACTCCAGACCCACATTGGGCGGCAGTGCCACCTGACTTTGATTCAGGGCAAGCACACATGGAAGGCTGTTTTCCGCAGGGCAGGAGTGGACCTCCTGCCAACCACGGCGAGCGTGCAACCTGGTCTCCCAAGCACATCAGGGACCCTGAATCTCCATGCAAGAGGCAGCACTGAGCACCAGAGACTAGACTCTGTTTCTCATATACATGCACCTGGGATCCCTGATTCCCAGTGCATACACTGTAAGAGCCAATGACTCCAATTCTTAGCGAATGCACACGCAGGGACCCTGATTCTCGGGGCAAGGCCACACAAAGCAACAGAGATTCTGATACTCGATTTATGGCGCGGACATGAAGCCTCTGACTCCTGACACTCACTAGGAGACTTTGATTCTTGGCACACGCCAGCAGGGTCTCTGTTTCAGCATGGTGCAGGCAGGGTCCTTAATTCTAGGTGCACACATGAGGCCACACTAAGAGCCTATGACTCTGACACTGGGCAAGTGTGGCTCCCACCAACCCACAGTAGCCACACGTCTTGGTTAGCTCTTCAGTGACACTCAGAGGGTGAAAAGCTCCCACTTTCACACAGCCCAGGTCCCTGCAAGTTGACATTTAAACGTTTTGGTGATAGTCAGACTGAGGAGACAACGAAACAATCCCAGAGGAAAGAAAAGGAGGAATCACCAAGAAAGGAAATAAGTGAAACTGAAGCATGCAACATGATAGAAAAAGAATTCAGAGTAATGGTCATACAGTTCATAAACCGGATGAACGAGAAAAGCAACAACTTATGCAAAAATCAGGAAGAAATGAAAAGTGAAATAGCTACAATCAAAAATACCATAGAAGGTTTCAACAGTAGACTAGAAGAAGCAGAGGACCGAATTAGTGAGTTAGAATATAAGGCAGAGAAACAAGCCCAATCTGAACAGCAACTGGAGAAAAAAATAAAATAAAAAGCAGGAGGAGAGCCTAAGGGAGCTTTGGAACAATGCAAAACAAAGTAACATATGTATAATAGGGCTGCCAGTAGGACAAGAAAAGCAGCGATGATTAGAAAATTTATTTGAGGAAATAATGAGAGAAAACTTCCCTGATATGGGAAAGAAAAAAGTTACACAAGTACAGAGAGTCCCAAGCAAGATGAATCCCAAAAGACCCACACCAAGACACGTCATAATATCAATGGCAAATAATAACAACAAAGAGAAAATCTTAAAGGCTGCAAGAGAGACAGAGAGTTACCTACAAAGGATCCCCCATCAGATTATCCAATGATTTCTCAACAGAAACACATCAAGCTAGAGGAGAATGGAAGGAGGTATACAAAGTGATGCAAAGCAAGGGACTTAATCCAAGAATACTCTATCCAGCAGGACTATCAATCAAAATTGAAGGGCAAATCAGGAGCTTCTCAGACAAAAAAAGGCTAAGGGAGTTTATCACTATCAAGCCAGCAATGCAAGAAATGCTAAAGGGAATGCTGTAAAAAGAAGAAATAAAAAGGTAAGAAGGAACACAGGCTCAAAAAATAGAAATGGCTACAAACAAGTACCTTTCAATAATAACTTTAAATGTAAATGTACTAAATGCTCCAATCAAAAGACATCGAGTGGCTGAATGGATAAAAAAACATGACACACACACACACACACACACACACACACACAAACACACACATATATATATATATATATATATATATATATATATATATATGCTGTCTACAAGAGACACACCTCAAAAAAAGGGACTCACACAAACTGAAAGTGAAGAGATGGAAAAAATATCTTTAAGGAAAATGGAAATGAAAAAGAAGCTGGGGTAGCAATACTTATATCTGACAAAATAGACCTCAAAGTGAAAGCCATAACAAGAGATACGGAAGGCCACTTCATAATACCAAAGGGATTGATACAACAAGAGGATATAACCCTGATAAACATATATGCACCCAATGCAGGAGCACCCAAATACATAAAAAAAAAAAACTCCTGGAAGATATCAAGGGAGAGATCGACAACAATACAATCAAAGTAGGGGACTTTAATACATCACTGACATCACTGGATAAATCCTATAGACAAAAAAATCAGCAAAGAAACAGCAATCCTAAATGACTCACTAGACCTAATTGACATCATCAGAAAATTTCACCCCAAAGCCACAGAATATGCGTTCTTCTCAAGTCCACATGGGAGATTTTCAAAAACAGACCACATACTGGGTCACAAGAAAAATCTCCACAAATTCAAGAAGATTAAAATCATACCAAGCATCTTCTCAGATCACAATGGCATAATATTAGAAATAAACTACAATAAAAAAATCCAAAATGCTCAAACACTTGGAAGCTGAATAGCATGTTATTAAATATTGATTGGCTTACCAATGAGATCAAAGAACCTGGAAACTAATGACAATAAAAACACAAAACAATCCAAAACCTATTGGACACAATGTAAGCAGTCCTGAGAGGGAAGTTTAAAGCTCTACAGGCCTACCTCAAAAAAAAAGAAAAGAAAAAATGGTAGTAAATCATCTAATGCTACAACTCAAAGAATTAGAAAGAGAGCAACAAGAAAAGCCCAGAGTGAGCAGAAGGAAGGAGATAATAAAGATTAGAGCAGAAATAAATGACATAGAGACCAAAAAAAGGCAATATGAAAGATCAATGAAACCAAGAGCTGGTTCTTTGAAAAGGATAAACAAGATTGATGAACCTCTAGCCAGGCTCACCAAGAAACCAAAAGAGAGGACCCAAATAAACAAAATCAGAAATGAAAGAGGCGAAATAACAACATACCCCACAGAAATACCAAGAATTATTTAAAAATACTATGAACAACTCTATTCCAACAAACTAGACAACCTGGAGGAAATGGACATATTCCTAGAAAAATATAACCTTCCAAAACTCAATCAGGAAGATTCTAAAAATCTCAATAGGCCAAAAATTATGGAAGAAATTAAAGAAGTCATCAAAAAGCTTTCAGCAAACAAAAGCCGGGGCCAGATGGCTTCACAGGAGAGTTATACCAAACATTCAAGGAAGAACTAAAACTTATCCTCCTCAAACTATTCCAAAAAATTCAAGAGGAAGGAACACTTCCATGCTCAATCTATGAAGCCAGCATCACCCTAATACCAAAGGCAGATAAAGACAACACAATGAAAGAGAATTACATGCCAATATCCCTAATGAACATAGATGCCAAAATCCTCAACAATTTTCTAGCAAATCGGATCAAACAGTACATCAGAAAGATCATACACCATGACCAAGTTTGATTTATCCCAGGGATGCAAGGATGATACAATATCTGCAAATCAATAAACATGATACCTCACATAAATGAATTGAGGGAGAAAAATCACATAGTCATATCAATTGATGCAGGAAAAGTATTCAACAAAATCCAACACCCTTTCTTGATAAAAACTCTCAGCAAGGTGGGAATAGAAGGATCATACCTCAACATAATAAAAGGCTTATATGACAAGCCCACAGCCAGCATCACACTCAATGGACAAAAACTAAAACCATTTCCCCTAAGAACAGGAACAGGACATGGATGCCCTCTCTCACCACTCCTGTTCAACATATTAGTGGAAGTATTAGCCATTGCAATTAGACAAGAAGAAGAAATGAAAGGCATCCAAATTGGAAAAGAACAAGTAAAGCTGTCTTTATTTGTAGATGACATGATATAGTACATAAAAAATCCGAAAGACTCCGTCAAAAAACTAATAGACTTAATAAATGAATTCAGCAATGTAGCAGGATACAAAATTAATGCCAAGAAATCTATGGACTTTCTATATACCAATAGTGAACTAACAGAAAGAGAGACTAAAAAAGCAATCCCATTTACCATCGTACCAAATAAATTAACTAGGAATAAACTTAACTAAGGAGATAAAAGACCTATATGTGGAAAACTACAGGATACTGAAAAAAGAGACAAAGGAAGATATAAACTGATAGAAGAACATACCATGTTCATGGATTTGTAGAATCAACATCATCAAAATGTCCACACTACCCAAAGGTATCTATAGATTCAATGCAATCCCCATTAAAATATCAACGGCATATTTCACAGACCTAAAACAAACTCTCCAAAAATTCATCTGGAATAATGAAAGATCCTGAATAGCTGCAGTAATCCTGACAAGGAAGAACAAAGTAGGTGGGATCTCAATACCAGATATCAAGCTGTATACAAAGCCACTGTTCTCAAAACAGCCTGGTACTGGCACAAGAACAGACATATAGATCAATGTAATAGAAAAAAGAACCCAGAAATTGACCCAAACCACTATGCCCAATTGATATTCAACAAATGAATCATGAACATACAATGGAGTCAAGACAGTCTCTTCAATAAATGGTGTTGGGAAAATTAGACAGATACATGCAAAAAAATGAAACTAGACTACCAACTTTCACCATACACAAAAATAAACTCAAAATGGATAAAGGACTTAAACATAAGACAGGAAACCAGAAAAATACTAGAGGAATCCACAGGCAGCTAAATCTCAGACATATACCAAAGCAATTGCTTCACTGATACTGCTCCTGGGGCAATGGAAACTAAAGAGAAAATAAATGGGACTACATCAAAATAAAAAGCTTTTGCACAGCAAAAGAAACCATCAACAAAACAACAAGAAAGGAGAAACCAAGATGGTGGCATAGGTAAATACCTAAACTGCTGCCTCACACAACAATTTCAAAACTACAACTAAAAGACAAAATGGACACCATCCAGAACCATAGGAAAGCTGGCTGAGTGGAAATTCTACAACTATAAAGAAAGAGAAAAGCACAAGGAAAATCAGAGGAGCTGCAAAAGTCTGAGGTACGGAGACACACACGTGAAGAGGTCGGGCGGCTGAGTGCCTGGCTGGCTTTCTCTAGCGGGAAGGAGACAAAAGCTCCTGACTGCACTGAACCTCAGTTCCAGGCGAGATCCTGGGGACCCAGTTTCATATGGGGGGAATCTGGACTGTCAGGCAGAAACTCAGGGGAGCCACGAAAGGCAGAGGTCTAGAGGTGCGCGCGCGAGTGCATGCAAAGAGGACTTACTGCTGAGTGTGCCGCTGGCTTTCGCTAGTGGGAGGGAAACGGAAGCTCCCAACTGGGCTAAACTTCAGTTCCGGGCGAGAATCTGGGAATCCAGATTCATTGGGGGAGAAACTGGACTGTCTGGCAGGGGGCGAAACTCAAGGGTGGCTTTCTCTCAGAGGTGCTTTCAGTGATTACCAAAGGGCACTGAGACCCAGAGGCCTCATAGGGCAGGGCTGACAGGAAGCCAAGACTGTTGACTCAGCCCTGAGACTCCGCCCCATCCAAGCTGAGCACAGAGGCTTTTGCAATTTTGCAAGTCTAGTGTGGAGACAGCACAGAAGTTCTCCCAGCGTAGACACAGCTGATCCTCACAGCCAATAGGCCTGGAGGCCAATTCCTCCCAGTGATACCAACAACAATCAAGACTTAACTACAACAAGGTTCTACACACAGTCCACAAAGGGGTGCACCAAGAGTGTTCACCTCAGGTAACTGAGGAGGCCGAGCCACTGGGCCATATAGGACACCTAGCACACAAAGCTACCCTACCAACTCAGGGAAGCAGTGAAAATGTGGAAACAAAAAAACATCACAAACGAAAGAAATGGAGGAAAACAAATGACTGGATATAGAATTCAAAACCATGGTTATAAGGTTTTTCAAGAATTTCCTAGAAAAGGCCGATAAATTTAGTGAGACAGTCGAGGATATGAAAAAGGACCAACTAGAAACTAAACATACACTGACTGAAATAAAAAAAAAATATTATACAGAGTCCCAACAGCAGACTAGAGGAACACAAGAATCAAGTCAAAGATTTGAAATACAAAGAAGCAAAAAACACTCAACTGGAAAAGCAAAAAGAAAAAAGAATCCAAAAATTTGAAGATAGGGTAAGAAGTCTCTGGGACAACTTCAAGCATACCAACATCAGAATTATGGGGGTTTCAGAAGAAGAGAGAGAGCAAAATACTGAAAACCTATTTGAAGAATAATGACTGAAAACTTCCCCCACATGGTGAAAGAAATAGACTTACAAGACCAGGAAGCACAGAGAACCCCAAACAAAAGGAATCCAAAGAGGACCACACCAAGACACATAATTAAAATGCCAAGAGCAAAAGACAAAGAGAGAATATTAACCCTTTGCACTCGCTTGCTTTTTTCTCGATTCATTTATTCTAATGCTAACCACGTCGAGTCACACTTGACATCTGAGTGCAAAAGGTTAAAATCAGCAAGAGAAAAACAGTTAATTACCTACAAGGGAGCACCCATACGATTGTCAGCTGATTTCTCAACAGAAACTATGCAGGCCAGAAGGGAGTGGCAAGAAATATTCAAAGTGATGAATAGCAAGAAACTACAACCAAAATTACTGTACCCAGCAAAACTATCATTCAGAATTGAAGGTCAGAGAAAGAGCTTCACAGATAAGAAAAAGCTAAAGGAGTTCATCAACACCAAACCAGTATTAAATGAAATGCTGAAAGGTATTCTTTAAGAAGAGGAAGAAGAAGAAAAAGGTAAAGATAAAAATTATGAACAACAAATACATATCTATCAACAAGTGAATCTAAAAATCAAGTGAATTAAAAATCTGATGAATAGAATAAACTGGTGAATATATAGAATCAGGGGCATAGAAAAGGAGTGGACTGACAATTCTCAGGGAGAACGGGGTGTGAGGGGTGCGAGAAGAGACTGGACAAAAATCGTACACCTATGAATGAGGACAGTCGGGGGGAGGTAAGGGCAGAGGGTGGGGTGGGGACTGGGGGGAGGGGAGCTATGGGGGGAAAAAGAGGAACAATTGTAATAATCTGAACAATAAAGATTTATTAAATTTAAGAAAAAAATACAACAACAAGAAAGCCCCTGCATGGGAGAACATATTTGCCAATGTTATCACCGATAAAGGTTTAATCTCTAACATTTACAGGGAACTCATACAACATCACAAAAGGAAGATAAACAATCCAATCAAGAAATGGGCAAAGGACTTAAATAGAAACTTTTCCAAAGAAGACAGAAGAAAGGCCAAGAAACATATGAAAACATGCTCAAAGTCACTAATTATCCGAGAGATGCAAATCAAAATGACAATTTGGTACCATCTCATACCTGTCAGAATGGCTATCATCAACAAATCAACAAACAAAAAGTGCTGGAGAGGATGTGAAGAAAAAGGAACCCTTGTGCACTGCTGGAGGAAATGTAAACTGGTGCAGCCACTGTGGAGAACAGTATGGAGTTTCCTCAAAAAACTAAAAATGGAACTCCCATTTGACCCAGTGATCCCACTTCTAGGAATATATACCAAGAAGCTAGAAACACCAATTAGAAAGGACATATGCACCCCTATGTTCATAGCAGCACAATTTACTATAGCTAAGATTTGGAAACAGCCTAAGTGCCCATCAGCAGATGAGTGGATTAAAAAACTGTGGTACATCAACACAATAGAATAGTATGCTTCAGTAAAAAAGAAGGAATTCCTACCATTTTCAACAGCATGGATGGAACTGGAGAGCTTTATTCAAAGTGAAATAAGCCAGTCAGAGAAAGATAAATATCACATGATCTCACTCATCTATGGAATATAATGAACAACATAAACTGATGAACAAAACAGATCCAGAGACAGAGAAGCATTGATCAGACTGTCAAACCTCAGAGGGAAGGTAGGGGAGGGCGGGGGTAAGGGGGTTAGATCAACTAAAGGACTTGTATGCATGCATATAAGCCAAACCAATGGACACAGACAACAGGGGGGTGAGGGCATGAGTGTGGGGGTTGGGAGGAGGATAATGGGAGGATGAGAAAATTTAAAAAAAAAGAATTAAAAAAAAGAATAAGTGAAGGAAATGGTATAAAAGAAAAGAGGAAGAAAATTTATGATAAAGAAAAAAGGGAAGAAATCAGAAAGGCAAAAAAAAGTAAAGGAAAAAAGAAAAAGCAGGGGAAAGAATAAAAATAGAGTAAGAAAAAGAAAGGCAAAATTAGAGGTATGAAAAAATAGATCAAAATAATAACAAAGCGATAGAGAAAAAATAAAGGAGATAATGCAAAACAAAAAAAATAGTGAATTGGCTTTCATCTCAGCAGAGTTTATTGCCTCCTGGGAGCTCCCTTTGGATTTTTAGATTATTTGTTCTAGTTCTGTGAAATATGCCACTGGTAGTTGAATCAGAATTGTATTGAATGTATAGATTGCTTTGGGTAGTATGGACATTTTAACAACTTGCAGAGCTAGTGTTATTTTTTCTAGTCTTTTGAAAAAATGTCATCGGTATTTTAATAGGGATTGCATTGATTCAGCAGATTTCTTGGGATGGTGTGTGACATTTTAATGATAAAACATAATTACTATTGAAATAGAATTTGTCAAATTATTTGATTTCGTTAAACACAAGTTAATTTTCTCATGATCTTAAATATTTAGTGGAAGAAATACTAGCTTATTTGTTCAACAAACTTGTATACCTTTAAGAAAACATACTCAAGTAGAATAAAAACATAATCTTGTAGTATTTCAACACTGATTAAGAAACAGCATAACTGTTTTATTAAGTCAAAAATATTAAATAACTCATTTGCTAGATTTACCTAAATTATGTGATTTTTAATTTTTACAATATTTGTTTAGCACATTGAAAGTATTTAATACCATACAATTTCCTTACTTTTCAAGAATTTTAGGAGCATTCCATTTATAAAAGCTCTTATTTATAATCAAAATAGATCTTTAAAATATTTTATAATCTAATTTTATATCATACAGAGGTCAAAAAATATAATATAGTCATACAATGAAAAGTAAAGGTCTTTCTGAATTACATATAAACATACAGATGGATGAATAGACAGCTTATAGCTTTAATTATAAAATTTCATCCATGGGTCAAGTGTAAACACAGAATTATAAAACTCGCTATTCTATATCAAAGAGCTGTTCTTTTCCTGATAGGCATGGGATTCTTAATTTAAGCTCAAAATAGAAAAAAAAAAAAAACAATCAGATCCTGTCACCTTTCACCAACAGAGATAAGATCTATATAAAACATTAATATATTTACAGAAATCACTGAATAGTCAGACCATGAAAACCAAAGCAAGGAGGCATCAGAAATCAAGTAAGTACTCAAAAATAATTAAAATCAAATCTTTACAGTGCTAACAATGAACAAGAGTCCAGAACACAAGATCTGGTGCTGGACTCACTTTTGGATTCCTAGATTACCACTCAGGAGAGGAACACAAAGGGCTCTGTGGGGCCTTATTACCATGGTAGGGAAAATAAGCATCTGACAGTAAGATCTTACCCATTCTGGTCATGGCAACAAAGCCATGAAAGACAAAAGGCAACAATTAAGAAGATCATTTTATTCAGGCTATTGCAATAATGAGAATGTTCATGAATGAGGAATGTATCAAAGAAGAGAGGGAAAACTTGGAGTGGCCTTATCTGAGTCATTCAGAAAGGGTGGAGGTGGGTCTTTTTTGTGGGGGCAGGGTGGTCCTTTGCAGTTAGCCACTTCATGGAACACAAAATTATCCTATCGAATAAAAGAGTAATATGCAAATTGACCATCACTCCAGGACACAAGATGGCTGCCCCCATGTGGTCAAAGATGGTTGCCCCCATGTGGATACAAGATGGCCACCACAAGATGGCCTGCAGGGGAGGGCAGTTGTGGGCAGTTGGGGGAGACCAGGACAGCAAGGGAGGGCAGTTGAGGGGGACCCAGGCCTGCAGGGGAGAGCAGTTGGGGGGACCAGGCCTGCAGGGGAGGGTAGTTGGAGGGTACCAGGACTGCAGGGGAGGGCAGTTGGGGGGGTAGGCCTACAAGGGGGTGCAGTTGGGAGGGACCAAGCCTGCAGTGGGGAGCAGTTGGGGGGGAACCAGGCCTGCAGTGGAGGAGAGTTGAGGGGACCCAGGCCTCCAGGGGAGGGCAGTTGTGGGCGATCAGGCTAGCAGGGAGGGCAGTTAGGGGTGACTGGGCCAGCAGAGGAGGGCAGTTAGGGGTGACTGGGCCAGCAGAGGAGGGCAGTTGGGGGAGACCAGGCCAGCAGAGGAGGGCAGTTGGGGGGAACCAGGACTGCAGAGGTTGGCAGTTGGGGGGGGACCAGGCCTGCAGGGGAGGGCAGTTGGGGGGGACTAGGCCTGCAGGGGAGGGCAGTTGGGGTGGACCAGGCCTGCAGGGGAGGGCAGTTGGGGGCCACCAGGCCTGCAGGGGAGGATAGTTAAGGGCGACCAGACTGGCAGGGGAGGGCAGTTAGGGGTGACCAGGCCAGCAGGGGAGGGCAGTTAGGGGCAATCGGGCCAGCCGGGAAGCAGTTAGGCGTCGATCAGGCTGGCAGGGGAGTGGTTATGGGGTGATCAAGCTGGCAGGCAGAAGCAGTTAGGGGCAATCAGGCAGAGGAAGGCGAGCAGTTGGGAGCCAGCAGTCCTGGATTGTGAGGGGGATGTCAGACATCCCTCAAGGGGTCTCAGATTGGAGAGGGTGCAGGTTGGGCTGAGGGACACACACCCCCAAATTTCGTGCACCTGGCCTCTAGTCATTCATAAAAGGGTAAGGGGTTTTCCAGAAATACAGGGTTCAAAACAATGCTCAACATTGCCAGGTTTGCTTACCATGTTTGTTTGTGTTCATCCTAAGAACAATGGGAAGTTATTGAGGGTTTAAGTAGGACTATGGCAGGGTCACTTGACCTCAGACAGTTTGATTCTATCTTCCTATTTGCAGAATATTTTTTCCCTCAATGCTTCCTGCCCAGGTCTTCACAAGATGCTGGATTCTGAACTTCCTATTACTGTGATCCCTCTGCCTCACAGCATGCCCAATGGCTGCCTCTCTCAGGCTTTCTATTTTCAGGCCCCACCACTCATCTCATCTCATCTCATCTCATCTCATCTCATCTCATCTCATCTCATCTCATCATCTCATCTCATCTCATCTCATCTCATCTCACAATGCCTTTAAGCAGAATCTTCACATTAGGCCTATTCCACCATCATGAATGTTGAATATTGAGGGATCACAAACTGGTTTACAAGAGTAAGACAATCTAAATAAAAGGACACCTGGTATAATGCCACCAATAAGGAAAGGGGGTACTGTGAAAAACTGGAAAGTGTAAACCTGCCCAAATGTGACAGCCTCTACTCAGTATAAAAGTGCTAACAGTGAACAAGCTTACCCAGTGTTATCTGATTTATTTTCAAGTTCATGAATTTTTAAATGTTGGCAACCAATTCAAATGCTTTAAAACACTGTTCAAGTCACATAAGTTGTGAATGCTGAATTTGGCCTTCAGATTCCCACTTGGTAACTTCTACTCTCATCCCCAAGGAGATTCTGCCCCTCTCAGTCTGTTCCCCAACCCATCCCAGCTTCCAACAGAGCTCTGAACACCTGTTCAGATGCCCTTTGCCCAAGAAAGAATTAACCTGCAATTCTATACATTTACATATTAAGCCAGCTGCATGGAAAGAATAGGTCCGAGTCTACCACAGAAAATGGGTTAAATTGCAATACATACCGGAGTGGAGGCTTCATCAGCGCCCCTGGCAGGAGCTGGATTGTAGGACAATCTGTTGGCCACTGATCCCACAAGAGCTGAGAAACAAGATATTTTCCAACCAAAGGGAGGTGAGGTTCAGCTCTCTCCCTCTTCATTCTTCCTCTGGAGAAGCAGATATGAGGCAGAGGAGTACAAATGGCAGAAAAACCCTGTGATAACCTACCAACTTCAAGACAACTAGCCTCTGGCAAAGTTCAACCTCTCCTGAATCACTTTTCCAAAACTTATCCAAGGTTCCCACATTGTGAATAATAAACACTGAGACAGAGTGGCAACCTGTTGTGCCTGGGTATTTCTGACTTCAACACATTTAAGAATAATGCTCCAAGAAGCTTACATGATGGCTTTACTTACAGAAAAGGAAGCAAGAAAGAACAATTTCTTTCATAGCCAACTCTTGCACTAGAAAATATTTACAAGAACCAAAGGACAGATTCACAGAACATGCATACAGGCCATGCACACTCAAAATACACACTCATGCCCACAGCCCACACAGGAACACCCTGCCCACCCCCAGCGCTACCCATACCTGCAACTCAAACTAGCCCCAGCCAGTAAACCCCTCACCTTCACCTCCTGGTCTTCAACACACGTGCAATCCTTGGCATTGATATTTCAGGCTCAAAACTTATTTCTGCTTAACATTAAAAACATACCTATTTCCAAAGGAATTTAACACTGGACCCCATCAAAGGCACCAGGCTATTCTGTGAGTCTGTGAAAAGCCTTAGGAGCTTCTTGGGGGAATTAGTAGAAACAATATTCACAGACTACTGGCTTTCCTGGGTCTCAGGTCTGATCTATAAGCATAGAACATAACTAACACATCAGGCCTTCTGAAGTCAGTGTGACTCAAAACTCAGGGAAGGAGCAGGTAAACTGCTAGAGACTGGTTTTGTATGCTCTTTGAGGCCTCATAAGAAAGAAGCCCCCATTGTGGTCCTATGTGCCTCCGTCATTTGCTACATGCAAACACAGTGTGTGCAGCATGGCAAGACCTGTGTGAACTAAAGTTGGTGGCTCCTTACTAGGGAAGTTTAAGAAATGGCTTAAGAGGCCCCCTAACAACAAAATGCAGTCCTCTTCTGCCCAAGCACCTGGAATCCACCATTACTCCTTCTTCCTGAAGCAGGGAAAGTTCCCTGCTGCAATGTAAATATATTGTCCAATTAATATCCATTAACATATTAGCATGGGTTCTTTATCCAGATTTAGTAATAAAATTGCCTAGAGAACAGAAAGTAGAGTCCTAAAGGGATGGTAAATAGGTTTAGGTAAAAGTTGCTAGGCAGGGGCAGGGGGGATGAGGAGGAAAAGAGGCCTAAAAGGCAGTAATTATGATTCCCTTAGAGGGTACAAAGAGCTTGGGCGCCTCAAAAATCCTTGTAAGTAGTTTATTTATCCTTCTCTTATTTTTATACATCAATAACGAACTCTCAGAGAGAAGGAAGGAAGGGAAGGAGGGAGGGAGGGAGGGAGGGAGGAAGAGAGAGAGAGAGAGAGAGAAAGAAAGAGAGAGAGAGAAAGAGAGAAAGAGAGAAAGAAAGAAAGAAAGAAAGAAAGAAAGAAAGAAAGAAAGAAAGAAAGAAAGAGAGAGAGAAAGAGAGAAAGAAAGAAAGAGAAAAGAAAGAAAGAAAGAAGAAAGAAAGAAAGAAAGAAAGAAAGAAAGAAAGAAAGAAAGAAAGAAAGAAAGAAAGAAAGAAAGAAAGAAAGAAAAGGGAAGGGAAGGGAAGGGAAGGAAGGGAAGGGAAGGGAAGGGAAGGGAAGGGAAGGGAAGGGAAGGGAAGGGAAGGAAGGAAGGAAGGAAGGAAGGAAGAAAGAAAGAAAGAAAGAAAGAAAGAAAGAAAGAAAGAAAGAAAGAACCCAGCCAGCATGGCTCAGTGGTTGAGCATCAACCTATGAACCTGGAGATCATGGTTCAATTCCCAGTCAGGGCATGTGCCCAGGTTGTGAGCTTGGTCCCCAGTGTGGGGCATGCAGGAGGCAGCCAATCAATAATTATCTCTCATCATTGATGTTTCTCTCTCTTCCTTCCTCTCTGAAATCAATAGAAATATTTTTTAAAAAGAAAGAAACTAAGAAAACAATCCCATTCACCATTGCAACAAGAAAAATAAGATACCTTGGGATAAACTTAACCAAGGAGGTAAAAGACCTGAAAGACCTGTACTTGGAAAGCTACAGGACATTGAAAAAAGAAATAGATGAAGATACAAACAGGTAGAAGCATATACCGTGATCATGGATTGGAAGAATGAACATCATTTACACAATGAAATACTATGCAGCTGTAAAAAAACAACAACAAAAAAGGCTCTCTTACCCTTTGAGACAGTGTAGAAGGACCTGGAGAGTTTTATGCTAAGAAAAGTAAGCCAGTCAGAGAAAGACAAGTATCACATGATCTCACTTATATGTGGAAAATAATCCTACCTAATAATAGAGTAACATGCAAATTGACCATACCTCCACTATGCCCACGATTGGGCTGGGAGGCACAGGGGGGCGGGACTTGGGGTGGCCAGGGTAGCCGATTGGGCCGGTGAGAGGAGCGGGGGACGGGGACTCGCGATCGGCCTCCACGCTGCTGAGCAGGGACCAAATGGGGCCAGCAGGACGCTGAGATTGCTTCGCCAGCAGTGGCGCGAGCTCAGCATCTGCGCCATGGCTGTGCTGCGGCCCAGCGGGCCATGCGGCGCGAGTAAACGGGCCTCCGGGGCCGCGCGCATGCACCCCCGCCCCGACCGTCCATGCAGCGGGACTTAAAGGGCCCCCCCCCCCCGGCGCCGCGCACACACGCCCCCGCCCCGGCCAGCCGTGCAGCGGGAGTGAACGGGCCTTTGGGGCCCGGAGCTCAGCATCCGTGCGGCAGGGGAGGAACCAGAAAAATGGATCTTTCCAGTTCCTGATGATGACAGCCCTATGGGTGCCAGGGTCCTCCACCTGCAGCCCCCAGTCACAGCCCATCAGCCCCAGTCGCAGACTGGAAGCCCCCTGCCAGCAGACCAGACGGGACCAGTGTGGCGCTGTGGTGGTGGGTGTCAGCGGGCATGCTACAGACATCAAATTACTGCCACCAAGGCCATCTCCCCACACACACTCGCAAGTAGTATGGTCCAAGGGGTTGACTCCTAAGGCAAGGCTCCCATGGCAGCTGATGCTCACCATGCCAGGTGAGGAAACCAGACCTGAAAGCCCAAGCCCCCGAGTACCCGAACTGCAGGGCGTCGTGGGCCAGGGCCCTGAGGAGGCCCCAGGACAAGCATCTTCCCAGAGGCTGTGCAGAAGGAGGGGAGGAATCTCTGGCTAGAGGCCGGGGTGAGGGATGCTGGTGTCTTTGCAGGCCAAGACAGGGCTGAGGGACATCCCCCCCCCCCCTGCACCCCTGTGCACGAATTTCATGCACCGGGCCTCTAGTGAACAAATAAACTGATGAACAAAATAGATCCAGAGACATGGAAGCATGGAACAGACTGACAAATCTCAGAGGGAAGAGGGGAGTGGGGGGAATTAACCAAAGAATTTATATGCATAGTAGAGGCCCAGTGCATGAAATTCGTGCACGGGGCAGGGGTAGGTGTGTCCCTCAGCCCAGCCTACACCCTCTCCAATCTGGGACCCCTCAAGGGATGTCCGACTGCCCACTTAGGCCCGATCCCTCTCACAATCCAGGACTGCTGGCTCCCATCTGCTCACCCGACTGCCTTCCCGATTGCCCCTAACCGCTTCTGCCTGCCAGCCTGATCACCCCCTAACCACTCCAATGCCAGCCTGATTGATGTCTAACTGGTCCCCTGCCAGCCTGTTTGCCCCCAACTTCCCTCCTCTGCCGGCCTGGTCACCCCTAACTGCCCTCCCCTGCAGGGTTGATTGCCTCCAACTGCCCTCCCTTGCAGGCCTGGTGCCTCCCAACTGCCTCCCCTGCTGGCCATCTTGTGGTGGCCATCTTGTGTTCACATGGGGGCAGGATCTTTGACCACATGGGGGCAGCCATATTGTGTGTTGGAGTGATGGTCAATCTGCATATTACTCTTTTATTAGATAGGATATGCATAAACAATGGACATAGACAATAGTGCAGTAGGCCTGGGGGGGGGGGTCCAGGATGGAGGGGGTAAATGGGGAAATAACGGGGCCATCTGTAATACTCTCAACAATAAAGATTTTTTTTAAAGAGGCTAATTGATTTGACCTAAGTTCATCAATGACTAAACCCAACAGTACATTAGCTCATCATTTGAATTAAGTCCTGTAAACATTTTCTGCTCATCTGCTCCACTCAGGCAATATGTTTTCTGACCAAGATACAGAGATGGTAAAAACACTGTCCTCACTCTCACGGAGCTCAGTCTACTGTAGATGACAGACTACAAGATGAAAAGGGAAATAGTAGGCACTGTGAGAACACACAAAGAAGGGCACCTGATCCAGGCAGAGATGTAGGGGTGCAGCAATGTCAAGGAAGGCTTCCTGCAATAACTAAGACTTGAACTCAAATATTCTCACTCCAAACCCCACACCCTTTCTATACCCCTGATGGTAAGCATCATGATGCTTTGACACTTTGGTTTTCTCAGCTCATGGATAAGGTATAACATGCTCCAAGATTCCAGGCCATCATTCCCAAGTCCTAACCTCAGGTCCTTACAGCTGTGACTGTCAAATCAGTCAGGCTTCCAGGTCCTGCTATCATAGTCAGGGCTGAAAGATGAGACAGAGGGCCAGAGAACCAGGACACAGGCTTTATTGGAGGAGAAGACCCCTGCCGGGCTACCTTCCAAGGAGAAAGAGCACATGTGCAGGGGTGAACATGCCTTTTGAGGGGAGGAAAGGGAAAGGATGGGGCTTAGGGTACTTGGCACACGCTGATTGGTGGTTTCATATAAGGCACATGATTAGGCACTTAGGGACTTAGGAATCGGGGGCTTAGGGTATTTGGCAGGTGCTGATTGGTGGTTCAATGTACAGTCCATGTAATGTGCCTGGTTAGGTGTTCAGGAATGTCCGGGCTGTAGGTGGAGTTTACTTCATTCTCCGTCCATCAGTTGGGGGAAAGGAGGATCTATCAAGGGCCACTATGGGCTTCCCACAACATTGATTGTTCTTCCCCTTTAACTTGTGGGCTAGTGGGAAAAGAGACCTAAGGAGTCTGTGACATGGTTAAATGCTGGCGGCTAGGAACAGCAGTTAGCATAATAAATGCAGGAGGTCCATCAAAATGTTGATGGACAGCTTCAGCAGGGCTGAAGATCTGCATATGATTGCCTGCTGCCAGACAGCTGAAGGCAGTTTCCCCCAACCTGATGGTCGGTCCTTTATTGTTTACTTCCCTTTTTCTGGACCCCTTGGGGCACAACCTAATGTGCTGGGCTCCAGGACAGATACCACAAATTCCTTCATTATCATGTTAATTGTTCTTGCACCCACCTAAGTATGTGTCTATCATTTTACTTTTTATCCAATCCACGGGGTTTCCCCGCTTTGCTTTCTCCCATCTCCTTAATCTATCACCAATGGATTTCATGTAACCCACCTACTTCCCCTTTCCTTTTATTGCAATGTATAAATACTGATGTAACCCGCCATTCTCTGGAGCATTATCTCAATTCGTTGAGGTTCTGCTTCCCGGCATATGTCGACAGTTTGGTTCAAATAAACTCACAAAATTCTTTACAGGTTTCAATGGTTTTTTACGTTAACACCATTTACTGGGAAAGGTAAGAAATGCCAATGCAAAGGAAAAAAAATTGGGAAAGAATAAAAAAGAGTAAAGAAAGAATTAGAAAAATGCATAGCAAAGAAAAAGGCTATAGTGTCAGAGAAGAAAAAGTTCTCTGTGGGATGAGGTGATCAGGAAGGCATTTCTGGAGGAGGTAGGACTTGAGTCCAGCATTGCAGGACAAGAAAGATTGGGTAGACATGAGAGATACACTTCAGGGAGGAGAAATACTTTGAGCACAGTTACAAAGTGAGAACATGAAAGCTGTATTCAGGAGACAGAGAAGAGGCCTATCTAATTCTGCCAGATTTGGGGGATATAGTAGGGAACCAAACACAGTCAGCCCCTGTTCTCATGGAACATACCTGGGTCAGAGGGATGGGAAGGGACAATAACAACCAAATAACCAAATGGAGATTTGAGATAGCAATAGGTGCTATAAAGACAATAAATAGAGTGATATTGATATAGTAGGCACTTAGACAGACATGAGCAGAGTAGGAATAGGCCATGTACAGAAGGTCACCAGGCTATAAAGCCCTGGGTGCCTAGCAATGGACAATTTAAGGTGGGGCCTTGCCCCCAGGGTGGCCTTTCCTTTCCTAGCATGTTACTGATTATGGGGTTCAGACTTTGCCCTCACCTTTCCTTCCTTAGAGGCCATAGAATAGCCTCATATGACCCCCATACAAGCCCTTGCATGACCACTCTCTTAAGGATTAAGCCTTAGAGGTAACATCTAGGCCTCAGTTGTGTTTCAGCTCCAGGCCCAGAAAAGCAACAAGGCCAGGCAGGGCAACAACATGGCTGACCTCAGGACCAGCTGCAGTGACTAATGACTCCCTGCCCTGGCACCAACCAATCACTGGAGAACATGACCCTGAGCAGCACACCTCTAAAGTTGATGAATATTCTGCTGTTCTACTTGATTATCCCCTGAGACCTTCAGATAAAACCCCTTAAAACAAAAGATTCAGCTCTCTCTCTCTCTCTCTCTCTCTCTCTCTCTCTCTCTCTCTCTCTCTCTCTCTCTCTCTCTCTCTCTCTCTCTCTTTCTCTCCTCTGCCTTTCTCTACCCCTTCTTTTCCCAGCACACCTGAACCTTTTACCCTGTCCTTCCCCCAGGCATGTATATCCTTGCTTCCTTTCTCCTAAGTTCCAATGACCCTTCTTTTGCCTCTGTAACCACAGCCCAGCTGGCTCACCTTTTCTAACTCTGTGACTTTCTAAATAAACTTTCTCTTATAATTTCAGTTCTTGGCTCTGAATTCTTTTCCAGCCAAACTCAAGGACCAAGGTTGCTGAACCGATGTCCAATTCTGCCAGTTAATTTCTGATGCCATTTCACCACTAGCATTATGGCTGGTGGTGGGAAGAGCTATCTAACTGTGGGAGTAAGGGCCAACCTCTGAGGAGGTGCCATTTTTGCTACAACCCAAATGAGGGTAGATCTAGGAGAGCAGGTGAGAATATGACAGGAAAGATGGTTGTTGAAACCATAACTGGGGACTCTTCACCCTAGCTTAGCTTTCATCTAAGCCCAGGTGAAAGACACATAGGGCAGCATTGAACCTGTTTTTAATTTGTTCAAGACAGGGTGGGGTATGGAAAAAGGCAAAATGTAATTTTGGGTCACTGGGTTAAATCAGGTTGGGGGCCTAGCCTGACAGAGTGGGCTACATCTAAAGGCACACTTTGAAAAAATAAAAATAAAGGCACACTTGGTCCTAACATTCACATCTTTCACTAAGCCCATGTTCTCACACACTCTTCTTCTTCCCTCAAATGCCCATCAATTCCTAAGCTGGTTCAGTTCTCTCAACACTGTGGGAACCAGAGTCCCTGCAGCCAAGGCCTGATCCACAGAAATTGCCCTATGCCCAGGGGCTCAGCCTAAAATGGCCCAAATGCATGAGCAGGTAGTCATCTCTTTTTTTTTTTAAGGCCAGTCTATTGCTTTAGAGTGAGGGCCTAAGGCCCATGCTGGTAAAAAGGCTAATTAAACTTAAGTCAATCTCCTTTTTATGCCTCCCTTAGCTTTCCTCATAGTCACAGAATCCCTGCAGCAGTAGCCATGACCTGTGTCTACAAATAGTCCATAAAAAAAAACTGTCAGGTTGGTTATTTATCTGTAGTACCCCAGCATCCCCTTCCTGTGCCTTTCTCTTCCCTTGAGGAAAATCTTTCCCTGGCCTGATGTTCAGGACCCTCATGGTCTCTCCTTTTACCCAATCTCCTTCTTTCAGGAAATAATCGTAAAAGCCCATTAATATTAATATGGAAGTAACTAATGAGATTGAAGGAGTATTTAAATTTTATTAGAGTGGAATTCTAGGTCTTAACAAATAGATGTAGAAGTTCTTTTTGTTTTGTTTTTTTCAGTTGGGCATTTTACATGCTTCCCTAAAAATGATGTTAGAAAGGCAGTTCCCTATTCTGGCAATATGGAGTTAAATTCTGGTTCCCTGAGGCAGACACTAAAAGAAAGACAATGCAGGGGCAGGAAAGAGCCAATACACAGATTTGTCATAACTGTGGGATGAGTTTATTTGTTTTTAAGCATAATAATGATTAATATATGACAACACCCTGTATTGCGGGTATAAAAACACAGTCCTTCCCAAAATATGACTCAGCCTCTGTGCTCCCAGATACACTGAAATTCCTTGGAAGGCAGCTTCAGGCCTTCATGGAGGCTCCCATTCTTGCTTCTTTCACAGTTATACAAACTAAAGCAGACCCAAAACCCTGATTCTAGGTTCCAAGTTACAAGGGAAGAGGGACTGGGCTCACAAATCCCCATACTGTATAGCCAAGTATGTCCTGTTTGAACCAATAGTTTACCCACCCCCAACTACCACCTGGGAAATGGGCTGCTTCTAGGCCAAACTCCCTGTTTAATAGTGATCCAAACACCTCATCCTGGACTTTTGAGTGGAAGGGCCTGGGCAAGGTTGGGGGAATAACTGTTGCCTTTATTCACAAAATTCCTACACTTCCAGAACCCTAACACTTCCCTCTTCTTGCTTGGGGAGTCCTTGTGATTATATCTTTTATACTAAGAAGTGAAAAAATAACTAATTCCCTCTACTCAGACCATACTCCTGGGTGTGGCTTTTCAGTTAACTAACTGCTTTCTGGAAGGAGGAGAAGTAGGAAGGAGTGCGGTGAAGTAAGGGCTAGGAAGAATCCAAGTATTATAATTACTATGACTTTAGACTGTGGGTTCCAAAGGTTTCCCTTTCTTCTTAATATACTTATTATTAGGAAAGCTAAGAGCCAAAGAGGGCAGGGACTTGTCCAAGGTCACACCAATTTACTTCAGATTAAGCCTTACAAGTGTATTTATTGTTTTTATAACCACAACAAATGAGAGTAGCAAATTATGAGGAGGCAGAAATACTGCTAACAGCAGAATTAACAGTTGAATGGAGATGGAAATGGTGAATCAAAGTCTTAAGGTTGTGCCCTCTTAATAATACAGCAAGACTGACAGGCTCCTATTGTCAAACATGGAGCAACATGGTAAGCAATGAGAAACTTGACAAGTCTTGTTGGCCAATCCTGCTTAACTATTCTCTTTAGGGCATTATTTATTGTCTCTGGACCATCCTTTTAGCCTGACCATTTGGTTGAGGGTGATGAGTTATGATTGAGACAACCCAGCTAAGTTTCCTTTCTTAGAAAACATTAAAATAACTCCTTAAGCCCAACTGAGGTAAACCCCAGCCGCATATTAAAAATGATGGAACTCAAAGGTGTGGTTGCGGTATATTTGGGACAAGATTCAGAGCATCAGGCTCCCACTAAAAAAGGAGCTACCACAGACATGAGTCTTTTCTCTGAACTGCTTTGCCAAATCATTGCAGATTCTTGACTAAGGCTTCTCAGACACTTCCCCTGGAAAGGCAGGTGCCTTTGGAAGCCTGGGATAAGCAGCCCCACCTACTCTACACTCCTCTGTCCATGTTACTTTTAGCATCAGAATCCCACCCAGTGCCACCAGGTTCAGCTAGTATCAATAGTTCCTGGATACGCTCTTTGTATTATGGGCAAGATAACAGGATTACCATTTGACTGTCGCTTGAGTAGATTTGGATGTGAGGCATGCAATATGGACCAGTGGGGAGGATGAAGACATTACTCCCAGGTGAGATGAAAGCTGGAAGTCACTACCCTGACCACTTAGGCTTGGCCCAGAGGGAGAAAGCGGTGGGACAGAACAATGCACCCTTGCTAAAAAGCATGTGGATCTCTGGGTTAGGTTAAGTATGGGATGCAGGTTCCCAGAAAGCAGGCAGGTGCAGCAGCAGCCCCCTGCCATCACAGCCAGAGAATTTACATAGCAGGCAATAATCTCCCAAATTAGACAGATGATAGCATTGAGTCCATTCATAGCTAGAGTTAAGACACTGGCAGGGGAGGATAGGAAAAAGCATTCAGCCTCCATGGGAGGAACTTGGCAAGAGATAGGTAGGGAATCAAGGCCACAACCAAGTAGACCTTAGTCCAAGAAGAAAGCCAAAGCCCAGGCAAATTAACTGAGCCACACAGTTGGGGATAGGAAAGGGCTGTGACAAGAGGGATGCAAGGTACTTGGTTCTTCCTTCTGGCTCACCACAGACACCAATGGGCTAAGGTAGCTGAGGTGCCTCCATACCCTATTCAGGTTGGGCTCAGGGTGGGAAACTAGGAAAGGTTGGGGAAGGAAGGGGCTTGTAGCCCTCTTGAATAAAATAACAATTCCAGGGATTCCAAAATGGTGGTGAAGTAAGTGGAAGCTACACTGACACCCAGTATCAAACTGTAAATACAACTAAAGTACAGAAAAACCACCCTGAAAAAATCTACTGAAGACTAGCTGGAGAGAACCCAGACAACCAAGGACAGAAAATTGAGACCGAATGAGATCGGTAGGAAGTGCAGAGGTGTGAAAGGGGTGGCTGGGCTCCCACAAACAGAAGGTGAAGTTCTGGAGAGATATCTCAGCTGTGAGGCATTCCCACTGAGAACTCTGGGGTCTAAACCCCCAGAGCATAGTAACCTCCATCTTGGGTAAAAACTGCTGTTTAAAATTTAACCCTGCTATTCTGGCTTCTGTAAATGCTTGCTTGCTTAAATAATAGGGAAAAATAAGACTACTCCCCATTCCAGAGAGGCCATAAACTATGCCCCAGACAGAGTTGTCAGTGCTGGCACCAGGCCAGGCCTTGAGATATGGTCTCACAGCCCTGTCCCAGCACACAGGACTTTTTCGCAGAAGGTCCGGAAGTCTCATTCCAAATTTGGAAAACAAAGAGCTGAAAAACATATAAATAAGGGAGACTTCCACCATATTGGGCCCCAGAATTTGAGAAGCATGATTTTCCTCCGGGTCTGCTAGCACTAGCAAACAGGACTCCAAATAAATTTGGCTTATTGACTAAGGGGTCTTCTTATTTACAATATAACACCCCAAGCTGAGCTCCCTCTCCCAGAGCACCAGAAATAGGAAAGATATCCACATAACATCTGGCTATGAAAGTAGCAGGGCTGCCGAAACCGGTTTGGCTCAGTGGATAGAGCGTCGGCCTGCAGACTCAAGGGTCCCAGGTTCGATTCCGGTCAAGGGCATGTACCTGGGTTGCGGGCACATCCCCAGTAGGGGGTGTGCAAGAGGCAGCTGATCGATGTTTCTCTCTCATCGATGTTTCTAACTCTCTATCCCTCTCTCTTCCTCTCTGTAAAAAATCAATAAAATATATTAAAAAAAAAAAAAAAAGAAAGTAGCAGGGCTGCTGTCTGCCAGTGAGCAACAGCTGGAAATGCTAGCACCCTCTTAAAGGGCCAATGCACAAAACTTCGTGTGTAGCCAATCACCTTGGGCTCGGGCAGAGAAAGGGCAGAGTGGACTGGAGTTGTGTGAGAAGAGTCCAGGGTTGGGGGCTCTAGGATTGGAGCTCGGAGGGCAGCCACCCAGGTTTCCTATGCTGAGTCATTTCCTCACACTGTGGAGTACATCTTTCTCCAGCAGACCTTTGCTTTTAAGGAAGTTTTTGCCTGGTGGAAGGCAGTTGCCCCACTCGGTTGGAAGACCTCTCCCTCCATGCTGTGGTTGATAGCCTGAGGCTAATTAAGACTCTGTGTCCCACCCATGGGTGAGGCAAGAAAGTATAAATACACAGGGGTCTCCACCCAGCTTCCCTTTTGTATGACACGAAATCAAAACAATGCCCCTTTGTGTGTACAATTAAAGAGAGGTTTCTGGCTTGTGTGGACACCAAAGAAAGGGTGCCCCCGGTAGAGGTGCAGAAAATGTAACTAAGACCTTGTCTATATAAAAAGAAATGGACAGCCAGTTTGAAAGGGAATTGCCATGGACTAGAACAAAGAATATCCTTACATGATATTATTCTACACTGTCATTAAAATTTTTCCCAGATTTGGATCACCCCCAGTACTTATAATAGTTCCTCGCACCCTTGGGGATTAAAAAAAAAATCATCTGTTTGGTGCTTGGAGACAAACTTAACACATCTCTTCATACTTTAGAATTACAACAGCATAATATACAATTATCCCAAGCAAACGTACAAACTAATTCTTTGAATGTCTGGCAGCAATTTAAAAAGGACATGTAAGGATTTAACCCTTTTCATTGTGTAGAGGGCCTCCTGGGAAGGCACCTGAGCATTCTATATTGGTCCCTTTTACCCTTTAGGCCAAGAGAGACCCTCTTCTCACAATTCAATTGCTCACAGCTGTTGCATGAGCTCTCTGTTCATGTCAGGTTGAAGTCTCATGATGACGGGTGCCATGGATCTGTCTCTCACCCAGTGGGGCGAACTGAGCCCTCCCTGGAGAAGAAACCCGGGTTCCACAAGATATGTGATCAGTGCTGGGGCCCCGCTAGCAGGCGAGGGGATCCCAAGGCAGGTGCTGGGCATGGAGGCCACGGGGGCATAGGCTACCAAGGAGACAAAACTGAACCTCACGTCACCCTGCTTGGCCCCGGAGGATGGCTGGTTAGCCAGAGACGGGTAAGATTCCTCAAGGAAGGAACAACCTAAGATAGGCACAGTCACAGAGGGGCCATCAGGAGAGAACTTGGGGATCAACAGAGGTGGGGCACAGACCCTCACCCCCCCAACATTGCAGGGGCCTGAACCCTAGCCCCTTCTAAGGGAGGTCTCCAGCCCCCATGGCTGCTTCGTGCTTCCTATGCCCAGCTCAGATCAGGACCCAGGTGACCGACAGAGTCTTGGCCGACAGCAGCTGCCCTCTCACTCCAACAAGAATTGTTTGAGTTGTCTTGTACTCATGGTGTGGGGAAGTGGGTTTATGATATCTAAATCCAGCCTACCACCAGGAATGCTCAGGACCTACTCAAGAAGGCAAATAATCCCTTTCACCAATATTTACAGGGTAAAATAAGATGGTTGTTAGAGTAATAAATTTGACAGTAAAATAGTAGTCAAGTTTTCAGGCAAATTTAAATTGGCTAGTTGAAACAAGCGAATATTCTAGAAAAATTAATTGTACTGGACAAAAAGGTGTTCCTAAAGTGTTAACTAAAATTTTTATTGGTACTTCATCTCATGATAAAATTGTGCACCATGTAATGAACCTAAAACAGTAATATTATAGTGCAAAAATTAAAATTTAAAAGCCATCAAGACTACATTATAAAATTTTCAAAAGCCTCCTAACATTTAAATAAAAAAGGAGGGGATAGTAGAGGAATATCATGTAAGGAATAATATCCTGTAAGTAAATTACATCTAGAAAATTAATACTTTAGAAAATTAATTGTAAGGCTAAAAGCAAGACACCCATGAAAAACACACAAGGTGACAAAACAAGCCAGAGGAAAATCATTTGGGAAAAAAAAATGAAATAGGATCCTAAGTCAAATTTATACAAAATATTCCTTTATTAACTTTTTGTCGAGAATATGTTTGTATATTTTCAGAAAACAACTCCGAGACCATGTGGATTCCAGCAACAGAGAGGAATCGACAGGACTACTCCAGCCATCAAGACAGAAGAGAAGCAGTCCAGAGACGGAAGACGCTGATGTGGCCTTCCCATAATAGCAGTTAGCAGCTGTGCATCACTGCAGGTTGCCCAGGACCAAACCAGAGAGAGTCAGACCTGCATTACCACCATTTGTCCACCATCCAGAACTGTAATGTCAGTGCTGACATGTACACATAAGGAACTGTTGGACATTGAAATTGGGTCTCAAAAGAACTGTTGGCCCAGAAAGAAACTCACTACAGACTGATTCATTTGCCTGTCAGCATAACCATTATTGCTTGTCTCATTTTCGGTTCTTATAAGTGTATTTCTAATAGCACATGATCTCACTCATCTAGGGGAAATAATGGACAACATAGACTAATGAATAAGAACAGACCCAGAAACAAGGAGGCATGGATCAGACTGTCGGGCCTCAGAGGGAGGGTAGGGAAGGGTGAGGGTAAAGGGGAGAGATCAACCAAAGGACTTGTGTGCAAGCATATGAGCCTAACCAGCAGTTAAGGACAACAGGGGGGTGGGGGCATGTGTGGGGAGGGGTGTGGGATGGGAATGGGGGGATGAGGACAAATATGTGATACCTTAATCAATAAAGAAATTTTAAAAAAAAAGACTCTGTGTCAATTGGACTACAGGCAGGGGAAGATCTCTGGAGGATTTGAGTCTTTCCCTGATATCCTTCTGGTCTCAGGGCTAAGAAAAGCAGGCCCTGGTACAGAACTTTTCCTTTCCAAAAGCATCCAGCCCCATCAGAGGGAATGGCAAGCTGTAAATTGCTGATAGCTCCAAATAGGGTACTCAGGGCCAGTCACAAACAGCATCTGACATTGTACTTCACTAGAGATAAAAACTCTCAGCAAAGTGGGAATAGAGGGATTATATCTCAACATATTAAAGGCATATATGACAAACCTACACCCAACATTATACTCAATGGGAAAGAACTGAAATCATTCCCCCTAAGAACAGGAACAAGACAGGGATGTCCGATTTCACTACTCTTATTCAGCATAGTACTGGAAGTCCTAGCCACAGCAGTCATACAAGAAGAAGAAATAAAAGGTATCCAAATTGGAAAGGAGGAAAGAAAACTCTTATTATTCACAGATGACATGATATTGTGCATAGAAAACCTGAAAGACTCCACCAAAAAACTACTGATTTAATAAATAAATTCAGCAATGTAGCAGGATAAAAATTAACATCCAGAAACTGATGGCATTTTATACACCAATAATTAATTCTCAGAAAGAGAAACTAAACAAACAATCCCATTTACCATTGCAATAAAAAATTAAGATACTTAGGAATAAACTTAACCAAGGAGGTAAAAGACTTGTATTCAGAAAACTACAGGAGGTTGAAAAAAGAGATAAAGATACAAATAGATGGAAGCATACACCATGTTCATGGATTAGAAGAATGAACATTATTACAATGTCCATACTACACAAAGCAATTTACAGATTCAATGAAATCCCTATTAAAATACCAATGGCATATTTCACAAATCAATACTCCCAAAATTTATAGGGAAACAAAACAGGCCCCAAATAACTGCAGCAATCTTGAGAAAGAAGAACAAAGTTGGAAGGATCACAATTATAGACATCAAATTATATTGCAAAGCCACTGTAATCAAAACAGTCTGGGACTGGCACAAGAACAAGCATATAGATCAATGGATCAGAACAGAGAACCCAGAAATCAACCCAAGCCATTACAAGCAATTAATATTTGACAAAGGAGGCAAGAACATACAATGGAGTCAAGACAGTCTCTTCAATAAATGGTGTTGGGATCATTGGACAAGTACGAGAGAAAAAAAATGAAACTAAACCACCAACTTATACCATACACAAGAATAAATTCAAAATGGATAAAAGACTTAAATGTAAGTCGTGAAACCATAAAAATCCTAGAAGAAGCCATAGTTAGCAAAATCGCAGACATCTCTCATAGCAATATGTTTACGGATACATTTCCTACAGCAAAGGAAACTAAGGAGAAATGGGACTACATCAAAATAAAAATCTTCTGCACAGCAAAATAAACCATCAACAAAATGAAAAGGGAGCCCACTGTGTGGGAGAATATGTTTGGCAAGGATACATCTGATAAGGAGTTAATATTCAAAATATGTAAGGAACTCATACAACTTAACTGAAGGAAGACAAACAATCCAATTTTAAAATGGGCAAAAGACCTAAATAGTCACTTCTACAAAGTGGACATACAGATGGCCAAGAGACACATGAAAAAATGCTCACAGTCACTGATCATCAGAGATATGCAAATTAAAACAACAATGAGGTGTCACCTCACACCTATCAGAATGGATACCATCAACAAACCAACCAATGACAGGTATTGGCAAGGATGTGGAGAAAAGGGAACCCTAGTTGACTGGTGCAGCTATTATGGAAAACAGTATGGATTTTTCTCAAAAAAATTAAGTATGTAACTGCCATTTGACCCAGTGATCCCACTTCTAGGAATATATCCTAAGAGACCTGAAGCACCAATCAGAAAGAAAATATGCACTCCTGTGTTCATAGCAGTGCAATTTACAATAGCTATGATCTGGAAACAGCCCAAGTGCCCATCAGTAGATGAGTGGATAAAAAACCTGTGGTACATTTACACCATGGAATACTATGAAGCTGTAAAAAAGATGGATCTCTTACCCTTTGAGACAGCATGGAGGAACCTGGAGAGTATTATGTTAATCGAAATAAGCCAGTCAGAGAAAGAGAAGTACCACATGATCTCACTCATATGTGGAATCGAATGAACAAAATAAATTTATGAACAAAATAGATCCAGAAACAAAGAAGTATGGAACAAACTGCGGAATCTCAGAGGGAAGGTGGGGGTAGGTGGGTTGGAAGAGATCAACTAAAGAACTTGTGTGCATATATGCATAACCCATGGACACAGAAAATAGGATGGTGAAGGCCTGAGGCAGGACAGGGGGGATGGCTAGAAGTCAATGGGGGTAAAAGGGGACACATGTAATACTTTCAATGATAAAGTTTTAAAAAAAAGAAAGCAACATCAGTGGTGAGAGAGAATCATTGATTGGATGCCTCCTGCACACCCCTTGATGGGGATAGAGTCCACAACCCAGGCATGTGCCCTGACCCAGAATTGAACCAATACCTCCTGGTTCATAGGTCAACACTCAACCACTGAGCCACACGGCCAGGTTTTCCTTGTGGTTTTGATTTGCAGCTAGTGGTTAGTGATTTTGAGCATCTTTCATGTTCTCATTGGCTATTTGTATATATTCTCTGGAGAAATGTCTATTCAAGTCTTTTGCCCATTTTTTTCCTTTTTTTTTATTATTGACTAGAGGCCTGGTGGATAAAATTCGTGCATGGGGGGGTCCCTCAGCCTGGCCTACACCCTCTCCAATCTGGGACCCCTCGAGGGATGTCTGACTGCCAGGACCACTGGCTCCTAACTGCTCGCCTGCCTGCCTGCCTGATTGCCCCTAACTGCTTCTGCCTGCCAGCCTGATAGCCCCCTAACCACTCCCCTGCGGGCCTGATTGCCCACAACTGCCCTCCCCTGCCGCGACCTGCCTCCTCTGCCGGGACCCTCCTCCTCCGTGTGAGGCAGCAGAGACACCAGGACTGGCCTCCTCCACGCCATGCAGAGCCGTGGGACCCCCAGGCCTCACCATGCAGAGCAGCCACCTGACCCCACCTACACTGTGATTGCAGCCATCTTGTGACGGCCATCTTGTGACAATGTGAGGGCATGATGCCACCTAGGCTATTATTAGTATAGATTAAGGTATTACGTATGTGTCCTTATCTCCCCATTGCCCCCTACCCTCCAATCATGCCCTCACCCTCACTTCCTGTTGTCTGGATCCATTGGTTAGGCTTATATGCATGCATACAAGTCCTTTGGTTGATCTCTCCCCTTTACGCCAACCCTCCCCTACCTTCCCTCTGAGGTTTGATGGTTTGATCGATGCTTCTCTGTCTCTGGATCTGTTTTTGTTCATCAGTTTATGTTGTTCATTATATTCCATAAATGAGTGATATCATGTGATATTTATCTTTCTCTGACTGACTTACTTTGCTTAGCATAATGCTCTCCAGCTCCACCCATGCTGTTGCAAATGGTAGGAGTTCCTTCCTTTTTATGGCAGCATAGTATTCCATTGTGTACATGTACCACAGTTTTCTAATCCATTCATCTGCTGATGGGCACTTAGGCTGATTTCAAATCTTAGCTATTGTAAATTGTGCTGTTATCAACATAGGGATGCATATATCCTTTCTGATTGGTGTTTCTAGCTTCTTGAGATATATTCCTAGAAGTGAGATCACTGGGTCAAATTTTTGAATTGGTTTGTTTGTTTTTATATTACTGAGTTTTAGGAGTTTTCTATATATTAATCCCTTATCAGATGTAATCTGCAAGCATTTTCTTCCAATCAGTGGGTTACTTTTCTCACTCTATTGACAGTATCTTTTGATGCACAAATATTTAAAATTTTCATAAAGATAAATTTGTTTCTTCTTTTATTACTTGTGTCTTTGGTGTCATATCCTAGAAATCATTGCCAAATTCAGTGTCATGGAAAAAGAAAATTCCATCATTGCAGTCATCCTTTTTGGGCCTGGAATTCACCTTGGATCTTCTCTGAAGATCCTTGCACCCATTTTTTTAAACACTTTATTGGGATATACTTCACATACCATACAATTCACTGATTTAAAGTGTACAATTCAATGTTTTAAGTATATGCACAGTGTTGTGCAACCATTGCCACAATCACCTATTTTGTTATTAAAAGTTTTGAGAAAATTGTACATTCACATATACTTGTAAGAAATAATGCAGAGATCTCTTGTACACTTTGCCTAGTTTCCCCCAAAGGTAACATTTTGCAAAAGTATAGTACAATATTACAATCAGGACATTGATATTGCTATAATTCACCCATCTTGTTCAGATTTCCCACTTTTACTTGTACAGTTAATTTCTCACTTATCTCATCAATAAGTTCTATGACTTTAAGCGAATCAATGTATAACAAAACCAATTTTACCATTGACTAATTGATATAAACAAGAATTAAGGCCGAAACCAGTTTGGCTGAGTGGATAGAGCGTCAGCCTTTGGACTGAAAGGTCCCGGGTTTGATTCCGGTTAAGGGCATGTGCCTTGGTTGCGGGCACATCCCCAGTGGGGGGTGTGCGGAAGGCAGCT
Organism: Eptesicus fuscus; assembly: GCF_027574615.1. Classification (NCBI taxonomy): domain Eukaryota; kingdom Metazoa; phylum Chordata; class Mammalia; order Chiroptera; family Vespertilionidae; genus Eptesicus; species Eptesicus fuscus. The sequence continues at coordinate 39,144,843 of NC_072473.1, read as the reverse complement.
GATCGATGTTTCTCTCTCATCGATGTTTCTAACTCTCTGTCCCTCTCTCTTCCTCTCTGTAAAAAATCAATAAAATATATTTTTAAAAAAACAAGAGTTAAGTTCCTAAGGTATCTCGTTAACATTGCAACAAAATGACATTGAATGAAAATGCATTATTCAAGGACCTCTGGTACTTATTTGCATATGCACATGTTTCATTCTATGCTATTTTATTACCTGTGTAGCTTCAAGTATCTGCCACCACAGTCAAGATGCTGAATGGTTCTATCACCATGTGCATCCCTCATGTTGCCCCCACTCCTCACACCTGCCTCACTCCTCCCTTCCCTAAACGCTGGCAACCACAAATCTCTTCTCCACATTTATAATTTTGTCACTTAAGAATGTTATATAAATGGAATCATACAGTATGCAACCTTTGAGGACTGACTTTTTTCACTCAGCATAATGCCCTTGAGATTCATTCTACTTGTTTCATATTTCAACAGTTCATTTTTTTTTATCTTACACCCACTTTTAATTTAGGGAAATCTGCAAGTGGCTTGATAACACTAAAGGAGAGACCCTGGAGATGGCAGTGCAGCACAGTGAAGGAACTGCAGAAGCAGAGGGCATGGGCTTCACCAGAATTTTTCCCACCTTAGAGACATGCCTGAAGTCTTAAACTGCACTTAAGCACATGGCTCCCTCTTTTAGTTGAAAAGTGCATAGCTCTGTTCTTGAGCAAATAGCCATCACCAGTTGTCACCACAAGACATCTGGCATTTGGTGTTTCCACCCAGATCAGACCCCACTCTCTAGGAGAGAAGCTTCAGAGGTGAGAAATTGTTAATCCTAGCAAAGCCCAACCATGGAGTGCTTAACATTGCAGAAACTGTCCACATAATGAGCAACACTTACTTTTGGAGGAAGAAAACTATGACAGAAGCCAAGGAGCCTCAGGAAAGCTAAAGGCTCTCACTTTATTTTTAGAGTGGGCTTATCTTGAGGATGGTATACTCCAGCAGTCTTGGTGGTGCTGATTTCATATTTCTCTTCTTTCACTCATATTGAAAAACCTAAAGACTTTCTGCTTCTTTGACTTCTATTGATCCCAGGACCATCAGAATGAAGCACCTGTTATGATATCTGTAATTTACTTTAAAATATTAAATCAGAGACAATGTGATAGTCTGTGTGATAAGTTTTACACTCTATGTGTAGATAGTTGCCCTATCAAGACCTCTCACTCAAAAGTCAGACCCCAGAGATGGCTACTATGGCTATCTGCTTCAGTTGTCACTACTTCTTATTAACACCAGAAGCTATACTAATTAGCAAAATAAGTGTTAGAAATAAGTTTACAGATCTGCTCATGTGCAAGACCGCGCGGCAGGACACACGTGTGCCTATTGGACCCTCAGTGTGCAGGAGGATGCCTTGTGAAACAAACTTTTAAGAGAACAAAATGGCGGCAGAATAGGCAGATGTGTCCTGATCCTTCTCCAGGAGGAAATAGAGGGAGCAGCTGAAACAAGAGGAATCCAGCCTGAATTGGTGAAGGAGACGCGGCTGGTGAGACAGTTTGCAGCTGGGAAGGGCAGAGATCGCCTGGAAAAAGGTAAAACAAGGATCTGGGCAATAGAATCTGCCGGATCTCTAAGCCCAGAAGGTCAGGGGAAAACTACACGGCGCCAAGCCGTGTCCCTGAGGACAGGCAACAAGTCTGACTGTGAGAAAAAGGGTTCACGGGACTGCGGGAGGTAGGAGATTTTAGACCTTGGAGTCTGATTTGGGATCTGAGCTCATAGGCAGCCCTGAAGAGCTAACTGCCCGACTGTGCAGTGCCGGCAAGAGAGGAGCTGGTAAAGACACGGTCCCTCCTCGTGCCGGGGTCTGCATCTTTCTCCACTGAACCTAGTTCATAGGACCTTTCACTTACCCATGGCTGAGGTGCAGGAGAAGGGGTGGAGTTGTGGAATCTAGGGAGAGTAGGCAGCAAACAGGTCCAGGAGAAGTGGAAGCATGTCTGGTACTGACTCACATCGGATCCCCGGTCGCCATTTTCTCCTGAGAAATAGCCTCTCCCTCCAGTCTCCAGGCAACCAATATAGCCACACCCTGATTCCACCCTGATTATCACCATAGAATCTGAATACTCCTTGAGGCCAGAGGAACTGCCCAAAAGAAAAACCTTTAGCAGCTAGGCACCTCAATTATGCAGTTACACTGACAGTGCTGTCCAGAGTGCTTCAGTGTGCCTCGCTGGCAAACTTACCGCGGGTGCTCCTGTGACCCGCCACTGGGAGTAAGCGCCTATCCACCACAAGTACAGCAGCAAAAGCTGAGTCTGCCCACCCCACAACTACAGAATTCTGGGAAACACAGTCACACCTTTCCAGGGTGCAGGCCCCCTGAGCCACATCACCAGGACAGACAGTTCCTTGGAGCTACTGTGAGTCCCCACTGGGCAAGCGTAATTTCAATTTAGGGGGCAAGACAGAAAAAATTGGGATAATACTCTCCATGACTGCTGACCTCTAGACACCGCAGGTGTGCCTCTCAAACTCGCAGGCCTACATCAAGAGAACCCAAATAGTGCAAGTAGGGAACTACACTAGATTACCAAGCCCAGGATAACTGAGAGATTACACCATTAGCACCATCACCAAAAGAACCTGGTAGCAAAGCAATTGGATCTACAATTAAAGCATTACAGGAAAACATGGGGAGACAAAAAGGAAATTTCCAAAGGAAAGAAAAAGAGGAATCAGCCAGAAAGGGAGTTAAATGAACTTGAGGCTAGCAGCTTAACAGAGAAAGAATTCAGAGTATTCATTATAAGGATGTTTAAACGGATGGATGACAAATACACACAACTCAATGAGAACTATAAGGAGCTGAATAAAAATGTCACCAACATGAAAAGAAACCAAGAGAAGATGAAGAACGACATAGCTGCAATACAGAACACAATGGAAGGCTTAAAGAGTAGAGTAGAAGAGGCTGAGGACCACATCAGCGAATTAGAAGACAAGGTAGAAAAAAACACACAAACACAACAGCAACTGGAAAGAAGACTTAAAAAGCAGGAGGAGAGCCTAAGGGAGCTTTGGGACAACACAAAACGAAACAACCTTCAAATAATAGGGATAAAAGAAGGAGAGGAAGAGAAGCAAGGAATAGAAAACCTGTTAGAAGAAATAATAACAGAAAACTTCCCTGATATTGGCAAGAAAAAAAATGACCCAAGTCCAAGAAGTACACAGAGTCCCAAACAAGTTGAACCCCAAAAGACCGACACCAAGACACATCATAATTAAACTGACGAATACCAACGACAAAGCAAGAATCTTAAAGGCTGCCAGAGAGAAACAGAAAGTTACCTACAAGGGATCTCCTATCAGAATATCAATTGATTTCTCAACAGAAACACACCAGGCCAGAAGGGAATGGAATGAAATATACAAAGTGATGCAAAACAAGGGACTGAATCCAAGAATACTATACCCAGCAAGGCTATAATTCAAAATTGAAGGTGGAATCAGAAGCTTCACAGACAAAAAAGGGCTAAGAGAGTTCATCACTACCAAGCCAGCAATGCAAGAAATGCTAAAGGGGCTGCTGTAAAAAGAAGAAAGAGAAAGGCAAGAAGAAACACAAACACTAATGAAAAATATGTCAACAAACAGGTACTTATCAATAATAACAGTAAATGTAAATGGATTAAATGCACCAATCAAAAGACAGAGGGTAGCTGAATGGATAAGAAATCATGACCCACATATTTGCTGTCTACAAGAGACCCACCTTAGAGCAAAAGACTCACACAGACTGAGAGTGAAGGGATGGAAAATCATTTTTCAGGCAAATGGAAATGAGAAAAAAGCTGGGGTCGTGATACTTATATCAGATAAAATAGACCTCAAAGTAAAGGCCATAATAAGAGATAAGGAAGGCCACTACATAATACTAAAGGGAGCAATGCAGCAAGAAGATATAACTCTGGTAAACGTATATGCACCCAATGCAGGAGCACACAAATACATAAAAAATCTCCTGGAAGATATCAAGGGAGAGATCGACATCAATACAATCATAGTAGGGGACTTTAATACACCACTGACATCAATGGATAAATCCTCTGGACAAAAAATCAGCAAAGAAACAGCAATTCTAAATGACACACTAGATCAGATGGAACTAATTGACATCTTCAGAGTATTTCACCCCAAAGCCATCTTCAGAGTATTTCACCTCAAGTGCACTTGGGACATCTTTAGAGTATTTCACCTCAAGTGCACTTGGGACATTCTCAAAAATAGACCACATATTGGGTAACAAGCAAAGTCTCCCCAAATTCAAAAAGATTGAAAGCATATCAAGCATTTTCTCGGACCACAATGCATAATATTAGAAATAAACTACAATAAAAACATTCCAAAAAATTCAAACACTTGGAAACTGAATAGCATGCTACTAAACAATGATTGGTTTATCAATGAGATCAAAGAAGAAATTAAACACATCCTGGAGACTAATGACAATAAAATCACAACATTGCAAATCCTATGGGACACAATGAAAGCAGTCCTGAGAGGGAAGTGTATAGCCCTACAGGCCTACCTCAAAAAACAAGAAAAAATGGTAATAGATCATCTAACTCAACAACTCAAAGAATTAGAAAGGGAGCAACAAGAAAAGCCCACAGTGAGGAGAAAAAAGGAAATAATAAAGATCAGAGCAGAAATGAATGACATAGAGACCAAAAAACAATACACAAGATCAACAAAACCAAGAGCTGGTTCTTTGCAAGGATAAACAAGATTGATGAACCTCTAGCCAGGCTCACCAAGAAGCAAAGATAGAGGACCCAAATAAACAAAATCAGAAATGAAAGAGGTGAAATAACAACAGACCCCATATAAATACAAAGGATTGTCAAAAAATACTATGAACAACTCTATTCCAACAAACTAGACAACCTGGAGGAAATGGAGACATTCCTAGAAAAACACAACCTTCCAAAACTTACTCAGGAAGAGACTAAAAATCTCAATAGGCTGATAACTATGGAAGAAATTGAAGCAGTCATCAAAAAGCTTCCAGCAAACAAAAGCCCAGGGCCAGACTGCTTCACAGGGGAGTTTTACAAAACATTCAAGGAAGAACTAAAACCTATCCTCCTCAGACTATTCCAGAAAATTCAAGAAGAAGGAACACTTCCAAGCTCCTTCTATGAAGCCAGCATCACCCTAATACCAAAATCAGATAAAGACAACACAATGAAAGAGAATTACAGGCCAATATCCCTCATGAACATAGATGCCAAAATCCTCAACAAAATTCTAGCAAATCGGCTCCAGCAGTACATCAGAAAGATCATACACTATGACCAAGTAGGATTTATCCCTGGGATGCAAGGATGGTACAATATTCGCAAATCAATAAATGGGATATATCACGTAAACAAATTGAGAGATAAAAAGCATATAGTCATATCAATTGATTCAGAAAAAGCATTTGACAAAATCCAACACCCTTTCTTGATAAAAACTCTCAGCAAGAAAGGAATAGAAGGATCATACCTCAACATAATAAAAGCCATATATGACAAGCCCACAGCCAACATCATACTCAATGGGCAAAAACTAAAACCATTTCCCCTAAGAACAGGCACAAGACAGGGATGCCCACTCTCACCACTCCTGTTCAACATAGTGTTGGAAATACTAGCCATTGCAATCAGACAAGTAGAAAAATAAGAGTCATCCAAATTATAAAAGAAGTACAACTGTCCCTATTTGCAGATGACATGATACTGTACATAGAAAACCCTAAAGACTCCATCAAAAAATTATTAGACTTAATAATTGAATTTGGCAGAGTAGCAGGATACAAAATAAATGCTAAAAAAATCTATGGCATTTCTATACACCAATAATGAACTTACAGAAAGAGAGACTAAAAAAGCAATCCCATTTACCATCACACCAAAAAAATTAAGATACCTAGGAATAAACTTAACTAAGGAGGAAAAAGACCTATACACTGAAAACTACACAACACTGAAAAAAAGAGATAGAGGAAGATATAAACAGATGGAAGAACATACCATGTTCATGGATTGGTAGAATCAACATCATCAAAATGTCCATACTACCCAGAGCAATATATAATTTCAATGCACTACCCATTAAAATACCAATGGCATACTTCATAGACCTAAAACAAACTTTCCAAAAATTCATCTGGAATGAAAAAAGACCCCCAATAGCTACAGCAATTCTGAGAAAGAAGAACAAAGTAGGAGGGATCTCAATACCAGATTTCAAGCTATTTTACAAAGCCACTGTTCTCAAAACTGCCTGGTATTGGCACAAGAGCCGACATATAGATCAATGGAATAGAATAGAGAACCCAGAAATTGATCCAAATCACTATGCTCAATTAATATTTGACAAAGGAGGCATGAACATACAATGGAGTCAAGACAGTCTCTTCAATAAATGGTGTTGGGAAAATTGGACAGATACATGCAAAAAAATGAAACTAGACCACCAACTTACACCATACACAAAAATAAACTCAAAATGGATCAAGGACTTAAACATAAGACAGGAAACCATAAAAATACTAGAGGAATCTACAGGCAGAAAAATCTCTGACATATGCCAAAAGAACTTCTTCGCTGATACTGCTCCTAGGGCAATGGAAGCTAAAGAGAAAATAAACAAATGGGACTACATCAAAATAAAAACCTTTTGCACAGCAACAGAAACCATCAATAAAACAACAAGAAAGCCCACTGCATGGGAGAACATATTTGCCAATGATGTCAACGATAAGGGTTTAATCTCCAACATTTTCAGGGAACTCATGCAGCTTAACAAAAAGAAGATAAACAACCCAATCAAAAAATGGGCAACTGATCTAAATAGACACTTTTCTAAAGAAGACAGAAGGAAGGCCAAGAGACATATGAAAACCTGCTCTCAATCACTAATCATTAGAGAGATGCAAATCAAAACAACAGTGCGGTACCATCTCACACCTGTGAGAATGGCCATTATCAACAAGTCAACAAATGACAAGTGCTGGTGAGGATGTGGAGAAAAAGGAACCTTCGTGCACTGCTGGTGGGAATGCAGACTGGTGCAGCCACTGTGGAGAACAGTATGGAGTTTCCTTAAAAAACTAAAAATAGAACTCCCATTTGACCCAGTGATCCCACTTCTAGGAATATATCCCAAGAAACTGGAAACATCAATCAGAAAGGATATATGCACTCCTATGTTCATAGCAGCACAATTCACTATAGCTAAGATTTGGAAACAGCCTAAGTGCCCATCAGCAGATGAGTGGATTAAAAAACTGTGGTACATCTACACAATGGAATACTACACTGCAGTAAAAAAGAAGGAGCTCTTACCATTTGCAACAATATGGATGGAGATGGAGAACATTATGCTTAGTGAAATAAGCCAGGCAGAGAAAGATAAATATCACATGATCTCACTCATTTGTGGAATATAATGAACAACATAAACTGATGGGGAAAAAATAGATCCAGAAACAGAGAAATATCAATCAGAACGTCAAACCTCAGGGAAGAAATTGTGAGGTAACCAGAAACCCAAGAATGCCTGAGAACGCTTTTCTAGCCACGCTTAGCAATCATCAGATGTACGGTAATTTTACCTGGGACAAGAGGCTAAGTATTTTGTACTTATGCTCCTGACCCTTCATGGGTAAGACCCCTCACGTGGGCTGATCCCCTGACTAATGTAGTTACCAATAATACCAAACACCTTGGTCATCCAGGAGGTCCATGGGTGGGGCAAGAAAGTATAAATACACAGGGGTCTCCACCCAGCTTCCCTTTTGTATGACACAAAATCAAAACAATGCCCCTTTGGATGTAAAATTAAAGAGAGGCTTCTGGCTTGTGAGGACACCAAAGAAAGGGTGTCACTACTATCACTACTTGCCCCCGGTAGAGGTGCAGAAAATGTAACTAAGACCTTGTCTATATAAAAAGAAATGGACAGCCAGTTTGAAAGGGAATTGCCATGGACTAGAAGAAAGAATATCCTTACATGATATTGTTCTACACTGTCATTAAAATTTTTCCCAGATTTGTATCACCCCCAGTACTTATAATAGTTCCTCGCACCCATGGGGATAAAAAAAAAAAATTAAAAAATAAAAATAAATAAATAAATAAAATTTAAAAAAAAATTTTTTAAATCATCTGTTTGGTGCTTGGAGACAAACGTAACACATCTCTTGATATTTTAGAATTACAACAGCATAATATACAATTATCCCAAGCAAACTTACAAACTGATTCTTTGAATGTCTGGCAGCAATTTAAAAAGGACATGTAAGGATTTAATCCCTTTCATTGTGTAGAGGGCCTCCTGGGAAGGCACCTGAGCATTCTATATTGGTCCCTCTTACCCTTTAGGCCAAGAGGGACCCTCTTCTCACAATTCAATTGCTCACAGCTGTTGCATGAGCTCTCTGTTCATGTCGAGGTTGAAGTCTCGTGATGACTGGTGCCATGGATCTGTCTCTCACCCAGTGGGGCAAACTGAGCCCTCCCTGGAGAAGAAACCGGGGTTCCCCAAGATATGTGATCAGTGCTGGGGCCCCACCAGCAGGTGAGGGGATCCCAAGGCAGGTGCTGGACATGGAGGCCAGGGGGGCATAGGCTACCAAGGAGACAAAACTGAACCTCACGTCACCCTGCTTGGCCCCGGAAGATGGCTGGTTAGCCAGAGATGGGTAAGATTTCTCAGGGAAGGAACAACCTAAGATAGGCACAGTAGCAGTGGGGCCATCAGGAGAGAACTTGGGGATCAACAGAGGTGGGGCACAGAACCTCACCCCCCCAACATTGCAGGGACCTGAACCTTAGCCCCTTCTGAGGGAGGTCTCCTGCCCCCATGGCTGCTTCATGCTTCCCATGCCCAGCTCAGATCAGGACCCAGGTGACCGACAGAGTCTTGGCCGACAGCAGCTGCCCTCTCACTCCAACAAGAATTGTTTGAGTTGTCTTGTACCCATGGTGTGCGGAAGTGGGTTTATGATATCTAAATCCAGTCTACCACCAGGAATGCTCAGGACCTACTCAAGAAGGCAAATAATCCCTTCCACTAATATGTACAGGGTAAAATAAGATTGTTGTTAGAGTAATAAATTTGACAGTAAAATAGTAGTCAAGTCTTCAGGCAAATTTAAATTGGCTAGTTGAAACAAGCGAATATTCTAGAAAAATTAATTGTACTGGACAAAAAGGTGTTCCTAAAGTGTTAACTAAAATTTTTATTGGTACTTCATCTCATGATAAAATTGTGCACCATGTAATTAACCTAAAACAGTAATATTATAGTGCAAAAATTAAAATTTAAAAGCCATCAAGACTACATTATATAATTTTCAAAAGCGTCCTAATTTTTAAATCAAGAAAGGGGGAGATAGTAGAAGAATATCATGTAAGGAAAAATATCCTGTAAGTAAATTACATCTAGAAAATTAATACTTTAGAAAATTAATTGTAAGGCTAAAAGCAAGACACCTATGAAAAACACACAAGGTGACAAAACAAGCCAGAGGAAAATCATTTGGGCAAAGAATGAAATAGGATCCCAAGTCAAATTTATAGAAAATATTCCTTTATTAACTTTTGGTTGAGAATATGATTGTATATTTTCAGAAAACAACTCCGAGACCATGTGGATTCCAGCAACAGAGAGGAATCGACAGGACTACTCCAGCCATCAAGACAGAAGAGAAGCAGTCCAGAGATGGAAGATGCCGACGTCGCCCTGCCATACTAGCAGTTAGCAGCTGTGCATCACTGCAGGTTGCCCAGGACCAAACCAGAGAGAGTCAGACCTGCATTACCACCATTTGTCCACAATCCAGAACTGAAATGTCAGTGCTGACATGTACACATAAGGAACTGTTGGACATTGAAATTGGGTCTCAAAAGAACTGTTGGCCCAGAAAGAAACTCACTACAGACTGATTCATTTGCCTGTCAGCATAACCATTATTGCTTGTTTCATTTTTGGTTCTTATAAGTGTATTTCTAATAGCACATGATCTCACTCATCTAGGGGAAATAATGAACAACATAGACTGATGAACAAGAACAGACCCAGAAACAAGGAGGCATGGATCAGACTGTCAGGCCTCAGAGGGAGGGTAGGGGAGGGTGGGGGTAAAGGGGAGAGATCAACCAAAGGACTTGTGTGCATGCATATGAGCTTAACCAGTGGTTAAGGACAACAGGGGGGTGTGGGCATGCGTGGGGAGGGGTGTGGGATGGAATGGGGGGATGAGGACAAATATGTGAAACCTTAATCAATAAAGAAATTTAAAAAAAAGAAACAAACAAAAAAAGAAATTTTTTCATTGGAGAAAACAGGCATTTTAAATTATACCATGGTTATTAAAATGGGTTCTTATTGGTGAAATTAGTGGTATGCAAAATATATGGACTGACTAAATATCTTAACTCGAACAGGGTATAAAAATCTACTCATCTCTACTTTTGAGGATGGGGCTGTTGACCTGATTCCTAAAGGGTCCTGAGTTCTCCTGCTATATCTAGATAATTCTTGATTCCCTGACCCCAATGACTGATTAATTGCATCTATGGCTGTAATATTATCACATTTGCCTCAGGTGAACTTTTCGTTCAAAAAGAACCAAAAAGGACAGAGATCTGAAACATCATTGAGCTTCTAGAACAGGTTTATGACATTTGTGCATGTTTGCTAATAAATGTCTATATGTGTGGCAAATTTGGTCTGACACTTGCTTTTATTCCAAAATGGCAGAGAGGTTGGGGGGAGATAGCTAACCCCTTCAACTCCCTCCAAATATTGGTGACCACCCATAAACCCTAATAGTTTAGGTCAGTTCACCATAGCACCTAAAAAATGCAAAAGAAGGAGCCCTAATGGTAGGATTTCCATAAAGCTCTGAAAAATCCCAAGAGCCACAAAATTTCAGAAGGGAAGATACTGAACTCAGTAACAAACAGCAGTCTTTGTCACATGAGCAACCAAGGTGTAAGGTGAGGAGATGCACACTTGTGGTTCTGGGTCTGCATTGGGAAGGATTTTCTATGGCATAATCTCTCAAGATGAATTTTCTTGAAAAATCTACATTTCAAATCCTTGAAATCATGGAGTATTAATAAGCCTTTCATAGCCTTAGCTAACCCACACATCTTTTAAAATCTAAAATCTCTGAACAATGATTGATAGGATAAAAACTTCTATGCATATCTAAGTGCCAGGCATGTTACACACATAATGTTTAATTCTTTAAAAAATAAAGCCTTTGAGGAAAGTGAAGCTCAAAAAAGTTAACGTGTCTCATCTAGGATTCTATGGCCTGTAAGCGACACAGTTGAGGTTCAAGCCCCATTTGTCTGACTCTCACTGTTCTACTCCATCCTGCCTCTTGTCCATTGAAAAGATGTGTGGAGAAAAGGTAGAAAGTTGGACAAGGAAGGAGCATGAATTCACAAAACAGTCATATTTGCAAAGTCACTTTAAATCACCTCTCAAAAACTTTGCAATCATGAAAATAAAAAAGAATCAAAAGACCAAATAATGTCAAACCAGAGGGTTCCTGGCATACATAACACCATGGAACTGTGTTACTAACTCACTGTGAGACCTTAAGATACAGATATATAGATATAAATGTATAGATATAGATATAGATATGTGTGTATTCACATTTTAGTCTCACAATCACCTAAGAGGTAGTTTCTTTTGTTGTTGTTGTTGTGGTAGTTGTTGTTGTTAATCCTCACTCGATGATATTTTTCCATTGATCTTTTAAAGAGAGTGGAAGAGAGAGGGAAAGACAGTGATAAACGTTGATGTGAGAGAATCACATTGATTAGGTTGCCTCCTGCATGCACCTCGACCAGGGCCCAGGCCGGGGATAAGCCTGCAACCAAGGTAGGTGCCCTTCACCAAAATCGAGCCCAGGACCCTTTGGTCTGCAGGCCAATGCTCTATCCACTGAGAGAAACTGGCTAGGGCACATAAGAGGTAGTTTCAATTATTGTTTCAATTTACAGCAGAAGAGACAGAATTGGAGAGGATTAAATGCCCTGCCTAAGGTCACATAGCCAATGATAGAGCTAGGAGTCAAACTCAGATCTGTCAAATTCTACATCTTCTACTCCACTGCTTATAAAACCTTTATCTGATATTTCACACCTTCCACAAATTCACTCTTAGACTCAGAGAGAGCCTGAGACCCACCAGTTATGATGTGTATCTAATTCCAGACTGTCAGCCTCTGGATAGCCCAGCCCCATACCTTTAATGGAAGGCAAGTCATCTTGTCCCACACAAGCAGCCAGTTATCATTTGGGAGGCTGAGCAATTGCTGCTAGGATTCTCTCTCTTCCGCTTACTGTTTCTTTTCAGGTCAGGGTCAGTAAGTTAAGCAGCCTTTGCTTTGGAATTCTTCAAGGCACTTGAAAAGACAAAGCTTTTTATATCTGCGTAAAAGGAGACCCCTGTCACATTAAGAGAAACCATGAGTGTTGATCTCTCCCTTGAACCATCTGGGCCTTGCTTGCCTCCCCGAGCTCTTAGCTCTTCCTTCACCCACACCACCATAAGCCATAGCCTAATCCACAGTTGGTTCAGGATAAAGTCAGAATTTCACAAATAGCTTCATGGCCATTGCTTTGAATTACACAACCTTTTGGGTAAACTATGAGATTACGAAATTTATCTTTAAAAGCAACTGTTTTATGGCTAGCCAAGTCATGCATGACACTGTCATCTCACACCAGGGTGACCTCATCTTCCACTGTAGGCCTGGGATGCTAATTAAGAAAGGCCTGGGTTTGGGGAGGTCCAGACAATCGAGCCAGTAAAGGCAATGTCCTGAAAGGACAATTTTGTGCTCCTTTCTTGAGGTACTGGAGAGGAGGACATGGAGGGGGAAAGTGAAAAGACATACACCTCTGACACTGCTGCAGAGATTTTGAACAGTAGTATGGCTACATGAGCTTGTGTTGGTGGTATTTTGATAACCCGTCCAGCTTCATGCCCCTCTAAGGCCACTTAACCCACACTGATAGGTTTTTTTCCCTCCATATTTATGAAAACTGGATTCTGGGATTCATTCTGTCCTGAATCAGGTGGAAATATAGGGTATATCCATCCATACCTCACCAGCTGAGGCTCACGTAAGTGAGTCTGGCCCTCTTCTGATCTCATAATTCCAGTGTCAGTAACTGGGCTTTTGTCTCTTCCCTTATGTAGGGGTACCTGTCTTGAATCCAGTTCCTATGATTGGGCTTCTGTTTTACTCCCTATCTGAGACCCTACTAGTTCCCTAGGTATCCAAATTTTTCAAGCATTGAGGAGACAAGGAACTTCTTTTCCAATACCTCCAATCCCTACACAACCTGAGTTCTCTCTGGCAATTTGAGTCCTTTGGAATTTTTAAATTTACATATTTCAATTTTAGGAAAGATTAAGAAATTAGCACTAGCCCTGGCCAGTGTGTCTCAGCTGGTTGGAGTGTTCTCCCATGTACTGAAAGGTTGCAAGTTCAATTACTGATCAGGGCACACACCTAGGTTGCAGGTTCCGTGGCACATCTCTCTCTCTCTCTCTCTCTCCTCTCTCTCTCTCTCTCTCTCTGTATCTATCTATCTATCTATCTATCTATCTATCTATCTATCTATCTATCTACCTACCTATCTATCTATCTCTCCCTTTCTCTCTAAAATCAGTAACCATATCCTCATGTCAGGATTATTTTAAAGATTTTTTTAAAAAAGAATCAGCACTCAGTTATACTGGATGTATAAGTCCTGGAGATCTACTGTACAGACAGTACCTATCCTATCTAATAAAGAGGGAATATGCTAATTGACTCTCACGCCATTGCAAAGATGGTGGCACCCACAGCCAATAAGGACGGAATATGCTAATTTACTGCCATGCCCTCAAAGATGGCGGTGCCCACAGCCACAAAATGGCAGCACCCAGCCCCTCAGCCCTGCCAGGGTGGCAGGCACGTGGCAAGGCCGGGCCCACCCTCAGGCGGGCCCGGCCTTGCTGCGTACCTGACTCTGGAGTCCCCCAGTCCCCTCAGCCCCCCAGCCGCCTAGGGCCGGCCCAAGGTGCAGGCAAACCTCAGATGGTGGCTTCCCAGCTGCCCAGGGCCAGCCCAAGGCACAGGCAAGCCTCAGATGGTGGCTGCCCAGCTGCCCAGAGCCGCCTAAGGCTCAGGTAACCAGGGCTGGCCAAGGCTTGCACTGCCGGCAGTGGCAGCAGCAGAGGTGTGATCAGGGCATCACCTTCCCCTGATTTCCAGGTTGCCTCCCGCCCCTAAGGGCTCCTGAACTATGAGAGGGGGCAGGCCGGGCTGAGGGTCCCCCCCTCCAGTGCATGAATTTTCATGAACTGGGCCTCTAGTGGTTAATAATACTATATTATATACTTAACATTTTGCTAAGAGGGTACATATTATATGTTAAGTATAACCACCAAAAATAATAGTAAAAAATGAAGAGAATGGGAAGAAACTTTTGCAGGTGATGAATATGTTTATGGCATAGATTGTGGTGATCATTTCATGGGTATATGCTTATCCCCAAGCATAACAAGTTGTATTTATTAAGTAGTACAGCTTTTTGTATGTCAATCATGACTCAAAGTGGTTTTAAAAAATCATCACTGGATCCCAAAATAGTGGCTGGCAGGATGGAAGGGAGGGAGAGGATGTGAATGAGTAAAGGAGTGAAAGAGGAGTGTTGTGGACATGTGTGGTGTGTGTGAGGGTGAGTGAGGGACAGTTAAAGTTCACAGGAGTCTTGAGGACTGACAGATTGGGCTCTCCTAGATGGGGAGCCCCTGCTACCACCATGGGCACTCATAGGCCAGGCATGACTTTGGTGTGGAGTCCACGCCATCTTGTAGAGGGGAGCAATGGAGGCTAGGAGCACAGCCACACCAGTACTCAGACTGGCCTCAGACATGACTCCAGACCCATTCAGGGAGCTGCTTGCCAGCCATAAAAGGCATGGGACCACCACCATGCCCTGGCAGTGAGTGGCACAATACCTTGCACGGGCTCCCAGACATCTGCAGTGAGCGCATGCCAGAGAGATCTCCCACACCTCGAGTTCTTGTTCCTGCACCTGGACCCAGTGTCCCAGGATTCCTTGTTGACAGGGCTGCCATAGTGACACAGAGTGCCCCACAACTGCCCCAGCCCCGGCCCCAAACGGTGCTGTCATAGCAACCAGGAGCCACCCTGTGACAGCCCAAACCCCAGCCCCAGGTCAGTGCTGCCATAGGGAGCCACATGGTGACAGCCCCAACCCCAGCCTCATGTCAGTGCTACCAGTGCCACCCCAGAGCAACCCAGTGTGTTCCTCACCCCAGGCCCAGGGACTGTGCTGCTGGTATGACCCAGTGTGTCCAGCCAAGGGTCACAGGACCATTCTGCAAGTACACTGCCAAAGGGTCTAAGGGCACCACCCTACCACAAGTACCAGGGCCACACAGCAAATTGCAGGCCAGAGAGTACTGAGCCCTCACAGGGAGTCACACACAAAAGGAACTGTGCATATGCCCCCATTGACCCCAAATATCTGAAGCAGACAAAGGAGAGACCAGATTGGCAGGAGAAGGGGGTACAACTCAGAGCAGAGTCAATAAAGGTGTGAGAATTAAGGCAGACACAGCCAGAGCTAATGAGTCCCAGACCATGGGACCGTTCAGGGCTTCAACCTCTCGGATCTTAAACAGGGTGCCCAGGGCCATAAAGACAGCAAAAATGAGGAGACAAAGAAATAATCTCACTGAAACCGGTTTGGCTCAGTGGATAGAGCATCAGCCTGTGGATTGAAGGGTCCCAGGTTCGATTCCAGTCAAGGGCATGTACCTTGGTTGCGGGCACATCCCCAGTGGGAAGTGTGCAGGAGGCGGCTGGTCAATGTTTCTCTCTCATCGGTGTTTCTAGCTCTCTATCCCTCTCCCTTCCTCTCTGTAAAAAATCAGTAAAATATATTTTTTAAAAGAAAGAAAGAAAGAAAGAAAGAAAGAAAGAAAGAAAGAAAGAAAGAAGAAAGAAAGAAGAAAGAAAGAAAGAAAGAAAGAAAGAAAGAAAGAAAGAAAGAAAGAAAGAAAGAAAGAATCTCCACAGGGAAGAAAAGGAGGAATTGCCAGAAAAAAGGAACTAAATGAAATGGAGGCAAGCAATATGACCAAGAATTCAGAGTAATGGTTATAAAGATTCTCAACCTTCTGGATGGGAAATATGTAAGAATCAAGAGGAAATGAAGAATGATATAGTGGCAATAAAGAACACAATGGAAGATTTCAACAGCAGACTAGAAGCTTAGGACTGAATAAGCAAGTTAGAAGACAGGGGAAAAAAAAAACACCGAAGCTGAACAGCAATTGAAAAAAAAATTAAAAAGAAGGAGGATAGTATAAGGGAGCTTTGGGACAACATGAAACAAAGCAATATATGCATAATATGAGATGCCAGAAGGACAAGAAGAGGAGCCAGGAATAGAAAACCTATTTGAAGAAATAATAACAGAAAACATCCCTGTTTGGGCGAAGAAAAAGGTCACACAAGCACAGAGAGTCCCAAAGAAGATGAATCCCAAAAGACCCACACCAAGACATGTCATAATTACAATGGTAACCATTAACAACAAAGAAAGAATCTTAAGGTTTGCAAGGGAAAAACAGAAAGTTACCTACAAGGGATCTCCAATTAGATTTTTAAATTATTTTTCACCAGAAACACATCAGGCCACAAGGGAATGGAATGAAGTATACAAAGTGATGCAAATCAAGGAACTAAATCCAAGAATACTCTATCCAACAAGACTATCATTCAAAATTGAAGGTGAAATCAGAAGCTTCACAGACAAAAAAAAAAATGGTTTAGGGAGTTTATCACCACCAAGCCAGCAATGCAAGAAATACTAAAAGGACTATTGTAGAAAGAAGAAATAGAAAGGGAAGAAGGATCACAGGCATCTATTTACATAAAAGCCTAAGTGACTGTCCGACCATTGACCATCCAACTGGTAGCTATGACATGCAATGACCACCGGGGGAAGACGTTCTGATTGGTAGCTATGACACGCACTGACCACCAGGGGGCAGACACTCAATGCAGGAGCTGCTGAGCTGTGGTGACTTGGCAGCTGCGGTTGTTGGGTAACACATCAGGAATCAGAGAAGAGGGAGCCCGATTCTGGGGAGCATCACCCGAGAACTGCCCTCTCACAATCTGGGACTCCTTGGGGGGTGTCGGAGAGCCGGTTTCAGCCAGATCCCCACAGGCTAGGCAGAGGGACCCCACCAGTGCACGAATCCATGCACCAGGCCTCTAATAAAGAATAAAAATGACAATGAGAAAGTACCTATCAATAATAACCTTAAACACAAATAGATTAAATGCTCCAATCAAAAGATATCAAGTGGCTGAATGGATAAGAAAATGTGACCCATATATACGCTGCCTACAAGAGACCCACCTCAGAACAAAGGGATCACACAGACTGAAAGTGAAGGGATGAAAAAAAATTTCAGGCAAATGGAAATGAAAAATAAAGGCTGGAGTAGCAATTCTTATATCTGACAAAATAGTGCTCAAAGTGAAGGCCATAACAAGAGATAAGGAAGGCCACTTCATAATACTAAAGGGATCGATACAACAAGAGGATATAACTCTGGTAAACATATATGCACATTATGCAAGAGCACCCAAATACATTAAAAAAAAAAAAACTTCTGAAAGATACCAAGAGAAAGATCGGCAGCAATACAATCATAGTAGGGGACCTTAATACCTCATTGACATCACTAAATGAATTTTCTTTTTTTCTTCTTCTTTAATATATATTTTTATTGATTTCAGTGAGGGAGAGGAAGAGAGAGATAGAAATATCAATGATAAGAGAGAATCATTGATTGACTCTACACCCCACACTGGGGATCAAGCCTGCAACCCAGGCATGTGTCCCAACTGGGAATCGAACCATGAGCTCCTGGTTCACAGGTCAATGCTCACTCTCTATTTAAAAGGTGAAGTTACTAAATAAATTTTCTAGACAAAAAATCAACAAAGAAATAGCAATCCTAAATGACTCCCGAGGTCAGATGGAACTAATTGACATTTTCAAATTATTTCACCCCAAAGCTATGGAATATACATTCTTCTCAAGTACACGTGGAACATTTTCACAGACCACATATTAGGACACAGGCTTAGTCTATTAAAATTCAAGAACATTGAAAACATACCAAGCATCTTCTCAGACAATAATGGCAAAAAATTAGAAATCAACTACAATAAAAACAATCAAACACATGGAGGCTAAATAGCATGTTATTAAACAATGATTGGGTTACAAAAGAGATCAAAGAAGAAATTTAAAAAATCCCAGAAACAAATGACAATGAAAACACATCAATCCAAAATCTATGGGACACAGTGAAAGCAGTCCTGAGAGAGAAGTTCATAGCATAACAGGCCTACATAGAAGAAAAAAGAAGAAAGAAGAAGAAAGAAAGAAAGAAAGAAAGAAAGAAAGAAAGAAAGAAAGAAAGAAAGAAAGAAAGAAAGAAAAGAAGGAAGAAAAGAAAAGGAAGGAAGGAAGAAAGAAAGAGAAGAGAAGAGAAGAGAAGAGAAGAGAAGAGAAGAGAAGAGAAGAGAAGAGAAGAGAAGAGAAGAGAAGAGAGAAACTGGTAATAAATTATCTAACTCTACAACTTAAAGAATTAGAAAGAGAGCAATAAGAAAAGCCCAGAGTCAGCAGAATAATGGAAATAATAAAGATCAGAGCAAAAATAAATGACATAGAGACAAAAATATATATACAAAAGATCAATAAAACCAAGAGCTGGTTCTTTGAATGAATAAACAATATTGATGAACTTCTAGCCAGGCTCATCAAGAAGCAAATAGAGAAGACCTACAAAATCAGAAAAGAAAGAGGTGAAATAACAACAGACCCCACAGACATACAAAGGATTGTCAAAAAATACTATGAACAACTCTATTCCAACAAACTGGTCAACCTAGAGGAAATGCACATATTCCTAGAAAAATATGACCTTCCAAAACTCAATCAGGAAGAATCAAAAAATCTGAATAGGCTGATGACTATGGAGGAAATTGAAGCACTAACCAAAAAAACTTCCAGCAAACAAAAGCCCTGGGCCAGACAGCATCACAGGGGA
This sequence comes from Eptesicus fuscus, assembly GCF_027574615.1. Taxonomy (NCBI): domain Eukaryota; kingdom Metazoa; phylum Chordata; class Mammalia; order Chiroptera; family Vespertilionidae; genus Eptesicus; species Eptesicus fuscus. Next base: position 39,125,581 of record NC_072473.1, on the reverse strand, counting down.
GTTTTATCAAACATTCAAGGAAGAACTAAAACCTATTCTCCTCAGACTATTCCAAAAAATTCAAGAGGAAGGAACACTTCCAAGCTCCTTCTATGAAGCCAGCATTACCCTAATACCAAAACCAGATAAAGACAACACAATGAAAGAGAACTACAGGCCAATATCCTTCATGAACATAGATGCCAAAATCCTCAACATAATTCTGGCAAATCGGATACAGCATTATATTAGAAGGATCATACACCATGACCAAGTGGGATTTATTCCAGGGAATGCAAGGATGGTACAATATCTGCAAGTCAATAAACGTGATACATCACATAAACAAAATGAGGGACAAAAATCACGTAGTCATATCAATTGATGCAGAAAGGGCATTTGACAAAATCCAACACCCTTTATCAATAAAAATTATCAGCAAAGTGGGAATAGAGGGATCATACCTCAACATAATAAAAGCCTATAAGACAAACCTACAACCAACATCATACTCAATGGGCAAAAACTAAAACCATTTCCCCGAAGAACAGGAACAAGACAGGGATGCCCACTCTCACCACACCTGTTCGACATAGTACTGGAAGTGCTAGCCATAAGGATCAGATAAGAAGAAGAAATAAAAGGTACCCAAATTGGAAAAGAAGAAGTAAAACTGTCATTATTTGCAGTTGACATGATATTGTACATAGAAAACCCTAAAGACTCTATCAAAAAACTACTAGACTTAATAAATGAATTCTGCAATGTAGCAGGATACAAAATTAACACACAGCAATCTATAGCCTTTTTATACATCAATAATGAACTCACAAAAATAGAAACAAACACACAAAAATTCCCATTTACCATTGCACCAAAAAAATTAAGATACCTAGGAATAAACTTAACTAAGGAGGTAAAAGATGTGTACTCGGAAAACTACAGGACATTGAAAAAAGAGATAGAGGAAAACATAAACAAATTGAAGAATATACTGTGTTCATGGATTGGTAGAATCAACATCATTAAAATGCCCATACTACCCAAAACAATCTATACATTCAATGCAATCCCCATTAAAATACCAATGGCATATTTCGGACATAGAACCAACTCTCAAAAATTCATCTGGAATAAAAAATGACCCTGGGAAAATGGCGACGGAATAGAGTCGGGTTTGGAGGGTTTGGAGTCTGTTCCTGGGGCGGAGAGTCGGAGCAGCAGAGGCTCGCAGAGGGAGTGTATGTGGGCAAGCCAAGGGACAGCTAAACTCCAGGAGAAGGCGGGGGAGTGCTGGGCAGTGTTCCTCTGACCGCGCAGCACCCACAGGGGCTGGGTCCCCTCCTGGAGCTGCGGGCTCGCCGGGCGCCTCGCCATCTTGCAAGGAAAGGAGGATTTTAGTGGAAACCTGACTTGCGGCGACAACTGCAAAAACTGAACTGCTGGGAGCACCAGACCACCGGTCCCCTATCAGCGCAAACATTCGGATTCAAAGAAACTCTTCACTGCACCACGGAAAGGTCAGATTTCGCCGGAAATGAGGGGCGGTTTCTAATCCCCGCGGTGGGTGAGGGAAGCGCTGGGTGAGGGAAGCGCGGCAGCCGCAGGACCGGCAGGAGCCGGGAGGTCTGTGCCTAGAAAAATCAGCGGCAGTTGGAACTGCCGTGATCCGTGAATGAGGAGGGGGGTCTTCTGAGCTGCTAACAGAAGTGACCTCTTGAAAGCAACTCATTTTAATCTGACGAGGAGGGTCAGACTAAGAATTTTCAAAGGAGTGCAGGCTCCTTAGCCTGGTGCACAGACCCACGGTCCGCACACCTGGGCTCTTTCCGACTCTGATTGCTAAGCCCAACACATAGAAAAACCCAGTTGGAAATCCTGAAAGACTGCAGGGGGAAGGTGTTTTTTCGGCACACCTCCACAAACCGGTAGAGAGTGCCATAGAGGGGAAAAAAAAAAAAAAAAGAGCTAGAGAGGCCCGGAAGTCAATTCAGAAACACTGCCACCCAGGGGCTGAAACGCTAATTGCCTCTGGTGTAATCAAAAATAAATACGAGAAATTAAGACATGGCTGGCTTAAAAAGCAGGACTGGCTTCCAACACTGAGGAGCCCTGGAATGAAGCTGAACTGAAATACCGCCCAGACTGGGAAAAAGGCGTACCAAACAGAATAATAGAGGAAGTGAATGACAGCCGCTACTGCACATTTTAGTCTTCCTATTTTTTAATTTTCATTTCTTTTTTCAATTTTTTAATTTTTTTATTCTCATATTTTTTATTTGCATATTTTGCATCTTTTACTTAAGAAACTAACTTTTTTTCTTTTTCCTCACTCGATTTTCACCTTTTTAATTATTACATTTTTATTTTCAATCAGCAATATTATTACTATTATTTTACTTTTTTTTTTTTTAATGTCATTTGATTTTCTCTTTCTTTTATTTTTGGATTAGTGTCCTACATTTGATTTGCATCTTTCCCTTACAATCGCTTTACCCTATCTCAAAGCTAACATTATGCCATCACTCTCCTCCTAACCTTTCCCCCTTGGTCCCCAGTTTATCTTAACCCTTTCTGGCTTTAGATTTTCCCTACTTTTTCAGTTTACTCCCTGCTAAAACTTCACCCTACTTATATATCTAATTCCCAACCCCCTGCTCCAAATCCATACAAACCTCTCTCTACACTACCTTAAAAAAATTATTTTTCTCTCGGGCCTTTTGTTGTTGTTTGCTTGACTGTTGATTAGATTGAATTTTTATGCTTTTTTATGAGATTGTTTTGATTATTCTTTTTGTTGGTTTGGTTGGTTCTTTTGTTTGCTTTGTTTTTGTTTGTTTTTTACTTTTGTTTTCCCTTGCCTCACTTGATATTAGCTGCTGTTGCAGTTTGTATTAATCTCCAGGCTCGTGTTGCTGGAATTTGCTGGGAATAGTGGTTGTTCTAGTGGAGTTTACTCCCCATATATATAGTTTGTTCCCCTTTTCTCTCTTAGTATCATTCTTGTCTCTCTTACTTTTTTTTTTCTTCTTTTCTTTTTCTTTTCTGTTATTTCTTTTTCTTTTCTTTCTTTCTGCTCTTTTCCCAAGTTCAGATTCACACTCTTTGTTTTTTGTTTTTTTTTCTCATTGTTGTTCTTTCTTTTTACTCTCCCTCTTCCACTCCTATTCCCTAATTAGTCTTTCTCTGGTGGTTACCTTTATTGGAGGTTATTAATATCGTGAATACAATTCTGTTCAGTGCCTTGTCTGTTGTGCCTGGTTGTGTTGTATTTTATACCTTTAAATCAACGCCAGAGAGAGAAATCTATATAACCAGACATCCGGAGAAGAGAGACAATGGGGAGACAAAGAAATAGCCCCCATAGGAAAGAGAAGCAGGAATCACCAGAAAAGGAAGTAAACGAATTAGAGGCAAACAACCTATCAGAGAAAGAATTCAGAGAAATGATCATAGGGTGGCTGAAAAGGATGGAAGACAAATTCGACAATATGAGTAAGAACCAAGAGGAAATGAAGAAGAACCAAGAAGAAATGAAAAATGACATCGCTGCTGTAAAGAACTCAATAGAAAGCATAAAGAGTAGACTAGATGAAGCAGAGGACCACATTAGTGAGCTAGAAGACAAGATGGAAAAAAATACCCAATTACAACAGCTTCTAGAAACAAAAATTAGAAAGATTGAGGAGAGCGTAAGGGAACTTCGGGACAATACAAAACAAAACAACATCAGGATAATAGGGGTGCCAGAAGGAAAGGAAACTGAGCAAGGAATAGAAAACCTGTTTGAAGAAATAATAACAGAAAACTTCCCTGATATAGGGAAGAAAAAACCCACACAAATCCAAGAAGCTCACAGAGTTCCAAGCAAAATGAACCCCAAAAGACCGACGCCAAGGCACATTATAGTTAAGTTGGCAAACACCAATGACAAAGTAAGAATCTTACAAGCAGCCAGAGAGAGACAGACAGTTACATACAAAGGAACCCCCATCAGACTAGCAACTGATTTCTCAACAGAAACTCATCAGGCCAGAAGGGAATGGAATGAAATATACCAAGTCATGCAAAGGAAGGGTCTAAATCCAAGAATACTGTACCCAGCAAGGCTATCAATCAAAATTGAAGGTGAAATCAGGAGCTTCACAGACAAAAAAGGACTAAGGGAGTTTATCACCACCAAACCAGCAATGAAAGAAATGCTAAAGGGTCTGCTGTAAAAAAAAAAAAAAAGAAGAAAGAAATAGGAAGCAAAGAAGGTACACAGGGGTATAGAATAAAAATGGCGTCAAATAAGTACCTATCAATAATAACTTTAAATGTAAATGGATTGAATGCCCCAATCAAAAGACACAGGGTAACAGACTGGATAAGAAAACAAAACCCAGATATCTGCTGTCTACAGGAAACCCACCTCAAAAAAAAGGATGCATACAGACTGAGAGTAAAGGGATGGAAAAAGGTTTTCCAGGCAAATGGAAATGAAAAAAAAGCTGGGGTTGCAATACTTATATCTGACAAATTAGATCTCAAAGTGAAGGACATAACAAGAGATAATGAAGGCCACTTCATAATACTAAAGGGAGAAATCCAACAAGAAGAAATAACTCTGGTAAACATATATGCACCCAATACAGGAGCACCAAGATACATTAAAAAACTCCTGGAAGATATCAAAGGAGAGATTGACAGTAACACAATCATAGTAGGAGACTTCAATACCCCACTATCACCATTGGACAAATCCTCTAAACAAAAAATCAGCAAAGAAACATCAATCCTAAATGACTCACTAGAACAGATGGAATTAATCGACATCTTCAGAACATTTCACCCCAAAGCCACAGAATATACATTCTTCTCAAGTGCACATGGGTCATTTTCAAAGATAGACCATATGTTAGGACATAGGCAAAGTCTCTCCAAATTCAAGAAGATAGAAATCATATCAAGTATCTTCTCAGATCACAGTGGCATAAAACTGGAAATCAACTACAATAAAAACAACCCAAAGAAATCAAACACTTGGAGACTAAACAGCATGCTATTAAACCATGACTGGGTTACCAAAGACATCAAGGAAGAAATAAAAAACATCATGGCAACAAACGACAATGAAAACACAACAATCCAAAATCTATGGGACACAGCGAAAGCAGTCCTGAGAGGGAAGTTCATAGCTCTACAAGCCTACTGCAAAAAACAAGAAACAATGGTAATAAATTACCTAACCCAACAACTCAAAGAGTTAGAGAGAGAGCAACAAGATAAGCCCAGTGTAAGCAGAAGGAAAGAAATAATAAAGATCAGAGCGGAGATAAACGACATAGAGACCAAAGAAACAATACAAAAGATCAACAAAACCAAGAGCTGGTTCTTTGAAAGGATAAACAAGATTGATGGACCTCTAGCCAGGCTCACCAAGAAGCAAAGAGAGAGGACCCAAATAAACAAAATCAGAAATGAAAGAGGTGAAATAACAACAGATACCGACGAAATACAAAGGATTGTTACAAAATACTACGAACAACTCTATTCCAACAAACTGGACAACCTAGAGGAAATCGACATATTCCTAGAAAAATACAACCTTCCAAAACTCAATCAGGAAGATTCTAAACAGCTCAACATGCCAGTAACTATGGAAGAAATTGAAGCAGTCATCAAAAAGCTTCCAGCAAACAAAAGCCCGGGGCCAGATGGCTTCACAGGAGAGTTTTATCAAACTTTTAAGGAAGAACTAAAACCTATCCTCCTCAGACTATTCCAAAAAATTCAAGAGGAAGGAACACTTCCAGGCTCCTTCTATGAAGCCAGCATCACCGTAATACCAAAACCAGATAAAGACAACACAATTAAAGAGAATTACAGGCCAATATCCCTCATGAACATTGATGCCAAAATCCTCAACAAAATTCTAGCAAATCGGCTCCAGCAGTACATCAGAAAGATCATACACCATAACCAAGTAGGATTTATTCCAGGAATGCAAGGATGGTACAATATCCGCAAATCAATAAACGTGATACATCACATAAACAAATTGAGAGATAAAAATCACATAGTCATATCAATAGATGCAGAAAAAGCATTTGACAAAATCCAACACCCTTTCTTGATAAAAACTCTCAACAAGGTGGGAATAGAAGGCTCATACCTCAACATAATAAAAGCTATTTATGATAAACCCACAGCAAACATCATACTCAATGGGCAAAAACTAAAACCATTTCCCCTAAGAACAGGAACAAGACAGGGATGCCCACTCTCACCACTCCTGTTTGACATAGTACTGGAAGTATTAGCTATCGCAATTAGGCAAGAAGAAGAAATAAGAAGCATCCAAATTGGAAAAGAAGAAGTGAAGCTGTCCTTATTTGCAGATGACATGATATTGTACATAAAAAACCCAAAAGATTCCATCAAAAAACTAATAGACTTAATAAATGAATTCGGCAATGTAGCGGGATACAAAATTAACGCCAAGAAATCTATGGCTTTTCTATACACCAATAATGAACTTACAGAAAGAGAGACTAAAAAAGCAATCCCATTTACCATCGTACCAAAAAAATTAAGATACCTAGGAATAAACTTAACTAAGGAGGTAAAAGACCTATACGCAGAAAACTACAGGACACTGAAAAAAGAGATAGAGGAAGATGTAAACAGATGGAAGAACATACCATGTTCTTGGATTGGTAGAATCAACATCATTAAAATGTCCATACTACCCAAAGCAATCTACAGATTCAATGCACTCCCCATCAAAATACCAACAGCATATTTCACAGACCTAGAAAGAACTCTCCAAAAATTCATCTGGAATAAAAAAAGACCCCGACTAGCCTCAGCAATCCTCAGAAAGAAGAATAAAGTAGGTGGGATTTCAATACCAGATTTCAAGCTGTATTACAAAGCCACTGTTCTCAAAACAGCCTGGTACTGGCACAAGAACAGACATATTGATCAATGGAACAGAATAGAGAACCCAGATATCGACCCAAACCACTATGCTCAATTAATATTTGACAAAGGATGCAAGAACATGCAATGGAGTCAAGACAGTCTCTTCAATAAATGGTGTTGGGAAAACTGGACAGATACATGCAAAAAAATGAAACTAGATCACCAACTTACACCATACACAAAAATAAACTCAAAATGGATACAGGACTTAAACATAAGACGGGAAACCATAAAAATACTAGAGGAATCCACAGGCAACAAAATCTCAGACATATGCCACAAGAACTTCTTCACTGACACTGCCCCTAGGGCAATGGAAGCTAAAGAGAAAATTAACAAATGGGACTACATCAAAATAAAAAGCTTTTTTACAGCAAAAGAAACCATCAACAAAACAACAAGAAAGCCCACTGCATGGGAAAACATATTTGCAAATGCTATCACTGATAAAGGTTTAATCTCCAACATCTACAGGCAGCTTATGCAACTTAATAAGAGGAAGATAAATGATCCAATAAAAAAATGGGCAACAGACCTAAACAGAATATTTTCAAAAGAAGACAGAAGAAAGGCCAAGAGACACATGAAAACATGTTCAAAGTCACTTATTATCCAAGAGATGCAAATCAAAACAACAATGAGGTACCATCTCACACCTGTCAGAATGGCTATCATCAACAAATCAACAAACAACAAGTGTTGGCGAGGATGCGGAAAAAAAGGAACCCTCGTGCACTGCTGGTGGGAATGCAGACTGGTGCAGCCACTGTGGAGAACAGTATGGAGTTTCCTCAAAAAACTGAAAATGGAACTCCCATTTGACCCAGTAATCCCACTCCTGGGAATATATCCGAAGAAACTAGAAACACCAATCAGAAAGGATATATGCACCACTATGTTCATAGCAGCACAATTTACAATAGCTAAGATTTGGAAACAGCCTAGGTGCCCATCAGCAGATGACTGGATCAGAAAACTGTGGTACATCTACACAATGGAATACTATGCTGCCATAAAAAAGAAAGAATTCTCATCATTTGCAGCAACCTGGATGGAATTGGAGAACATTATGCTAAGTGAAATAAGCCAGTCAATGAAAGAACAATACCACATGATCTCACTCATTTAGGATAGTAAAGAACATTATAAAGTGGTGAACAAAAAGATAGATACAGAGACAGTAAAGCATCAAACAGACTTTCAAATTACAGGGGGAAAGTTTGGGAAAGGTGGGGGAGTTATGAAATCAAACGAAGGACTTGTATGCATGCATATAAGCATAAACAATGGACGCAAAACTCTGGGGGGGGAGGGCATGTGTGGGTGTGGGGTGGGGGGGTAATAGTAAGATATGTACACATATCATACCTCAATAAAAATATTAAAAATATATATATATAAATATTCAATAAAAAGTGGCAATTTTATCATTATTACAGAAAAAAAAAAAAATGACCCTGGATAGACACAGCAATCAGAAGAACAAAGTTGGAGGGGTCCCAATACCGGTTATCAAGCTATATTACAAAGCCACTGTTCTCAAAACTGCCTGGTACTGGCACAAGAACAGACATATAGACCAATGAAACAGAACAGAGAACCCAGAAACCGACCCAAGCCATTATGCTCAATTAATATTTGACAAAGGAGGTAAGAGTACACAATGGAGACAAGACAGTCTCTTCAATAAATGGTGTTGGGAAAATTGCAATGGACATGCAAAAAAAATGCAACTAGGCCACCAACTTACACCACACACTTAAATAGACACATAATGGGTAAGGGACTTAAACGTAAAATGGGAAACCATAAAAATCTTAGAAGAATGCATAGGCAGCAAAATAGCAGACATATGTCGTAGCAATATCTTTACCAATTCAGCTCCTAGGGCAATGGAAACTAAGGAGAAAATAAAAAAATGGGACTACATCAAAATAAAAAGCTTCTGCACAGCAAAAGAAGCCATCAACAAAACAACAAGAAAGCTCACTGCACGGGATATCATATTTGTCAATGTGACATCTGATAAGGGTTTAATCTCCAAAATTTTTAGGGAACTCATACAAGTTAAAAGGAAAATATACAATCCAATCAAAAATGGGCAAAGGACTTAAATACACACTTCTCGAAAGTGGACATACAGAAAGCCAAGAGACATAATAAAAATGCTCAAGATCAGTAATCATCTGAGAGATGCAAATCAAAACGACAATGAGGTACCATCTCACACCTGTCAGAATGGCTATCATCAACAAATCGACAAATGACAAGTGCTGGCGAGGATGCAGAGAAAAGGAACCCTCGTGCACTGCTAGTGGGAATGCAGACTGGTGCAGCCACTGTGGAAAACAGTATGGAGTTTCCTCAAAAAACTAAAAATGGAGCTCCCATTTGACCCAGTAATCGCACTCCTAGCAATATATCCCAAGAAATCAGAATCACCAATTAGAAAGGACATATGCACCCCTGTGTTCATAGCAGCACAATTTACAATAGCTAAGATTTGGAAACATCCTAAGTGCCCATCAGCAGATGAGTGGATTAAGAAAATGTGGCACATCTACACAATGGAATACTATGCTGCGGTAAAAAAGAAAGAACTCTTACCATTTGCAACAGCATGGATGGACCTGGAAAACATTATGCTAAGCGAAATAAGCCAGTCAGAGAAAGATAAATATCACATGATCTCACTCATTTGTAGAATATAATGAACAATATAAAGTGATGAACAAAAATAGATCCAGAGACTGAGAAGCATGGGACAGACTGTCAAATTTCAGAGGGAAGGCAGGGGAGGGGCGGGTAAGAAATCAACCGAAGGACTTGTATGCATGCATATAAGCATAACCAATGGACACAGACACTAGGGGGCTGAGGGCATGTGCTGGGGGGTGGGTGGCCGGGGAGAGGTCAATGGGGGGAAAAGGAGACATATGCAACACTATATGTAATACTTTAAACAATAAAGATTTTTTTTAAAAAAAAGGAGGAATCAGAAAAGGCCCATAACTCTGAGGAAATTGAAGCAGTAATCAACAAACACCCAGCAAACAAAAGCCCTGGTCCAGAAGCGCTTCACAGGAGAGTTTTACCAAACATTCAAAGAAGAACTAAAACCTACCCTCCTCAGACTATTCCAAACAATTCAAGAGGAAGGAACACTTCCAAGCTCTTTCTTTGAAGTCAGCATCACCCTAATCCCCAAACCAGATACTAGTAAAGATACTATAAAGAAAGAGAATTACAGGCCAATATCTAAGCATGGAACAGACCATCAAACCTCAGAGGGGAAGGTGGGGGGGGCGGAGTTGGGAGGGAAGAGATCAATTAAAGAACTTGTATGCATATAAGCATAATCAATGGATACAGACAATGGAGTTGGGGTGAAGGCTGGGGCTGGGGACCGGGGGCCAGCTGGGAGAGGACAACGTGGGAAAAGGGGACATATGTAATACTTTCAATAATAAAGAATTTTAATTAATTAATTAATTAATTAATTAAATCAGCACTTACTCATTTCTTTCAATTTTCTTTCCCATCCCTCTTTATTTCTTAGTCATATTAGTATTTTTACTTTGACCAGATTTCTAACCAGACAAATGTAATGTGTCCCTGCCACCTGCAACTGCACTTCTTTAATACCAACTCACTTATCCTAAAAATGCATGCAAATTTTGCATTTTTCTCTAAAGCCTGTTACCAGATCACCTTTGCTGCCTAGCTCCCTGGTCCTGACTGCCAACTTATAATCTAGTCCTCTCTTGGCCTGTTGATGAAGCCTCCCCTTGCTACAGACTCTGTTCCCATGGGTTGTGTCTCTCCTTAAGCTCTTCTCTGAAACAGTCCTGGCATTGCCATCCCTGGCCACCAGCAGGTCCTTGGTAGGTCCCTTCACTCTGGCCGTCACGCTCTGCTCTGAGGTGATACAGACAGGGACTTGGAGCTTCCTGGCACTCAGCTACCCTGAACAATATGTGCTATGCAAGTACTTACTATTCAGGCTCCTTTGAAATAAACTTTTATCAATAAGTTAAAGAAAACCAGAGGAAATAACATGCACCCAAAGACCATAAGTCTAATGATTTACAGAATAAGCCAATATCTAATCACTGATTAGATTGGATGACAGTAAATAAGAACATTTAGATATCTTTCTATCCTTCACTCCCCAAATCCTTTTTGATGGCTGTTTTGTTGTTGTTGTTCCAGAGATTTCTTACTCCCTGCAGGAGAGGGGCTCAGCCTTCGTCATAACCTCCTATAAAAAAAAGTACAGTAGTCTGATAGTAGTTAATAATTCATGCCCAGAAGGTGAAAGACTCCATTTCAGCTTTCTGTGCCTCCTGCCACTGAGCAACACTCTAGCCTAGGCTTAAGCAGAACACAATCCTGTCAGCCTCCAGACCTTTACTGTTGCCCTCCTCCCAGCTGGAATGTCACTCCCGCTCCATCCATATATCCGAACCATGCTCATTCTTCTTACCCCTTTCTTGCTCTCCTATCACTTCCTCCAGGAAGCACATCTGCTTCTCAACCACACAATTTAACTCACCAATCTCTTAACCCCTATTGCTCCATGTAAGTTAGTTTAGACTCCACAATAGTACCATCAGACTCCTTCTTGACTTCCCTGGGACACATAGCATAAACCTGAGCCTGTAGTTGGGGCTCAGCAAAGACACATGGAAGATGCTTGTCATAGAAACAAAATCAGGGTTTTCTATTCTTTTTACATAACTAGCTAGAAAATGGACTGCTCAGATGCAGGCATTAAAAAAGAAAACCTCCAGCATCCTGGGGAGCAGCTAACAAAGACACCACAGGTCTCCCCAAGTCATTGAACCACACAAAGTGTTAGAGCAGAAAGGAATCTTAATCATTTGCTCCCAAACTTTTAAACTGGGGTATGCATAAATTTGGGGGTCCATGGCAGTGCACCAAGGAGGTCCACAAAGCCACGGGATAAACATGGCATGCTTTCTTAGAGTGTCAATTTTACCCGAGTATAAGAAATTTAAAACATTTCTATATTAAAACAAATATGGCTACATTATAGAGAAGAATGCAAATTTTGCATGCATTTTTAGGATAAAATATGAGACCTCAAAGACACTTTAGACCATGTAGTAGCCTGTTTTGAGTTACCGCCATCCATCCTTCTCCTCTACCTTTGCTGGGGATTTCATTTTCCCTCTCCTCTATCATTGGGGTTACTTCAATTAAGAAAATAAATAGAAGTTTGAGAAGATTGATCTAGTCCAGTCCCCTCTTTTCACAGTTAGGAAAACTTAGGACCATGGAGGAGAAATGATTTGGCCAAAGCCACAGACAGTGAGTTCAGCAAGAGCTAGGACCTCCATCAGATGTACATTTTTTTTCTAGTGACTTGTTCAGGTGACTCCTGACTGAAAACTAAACATCTTTACTAATTCTGTTCCACCCATCGTACCTACCCTTCAGCATTGTTTTTTTCTTTGCCAAGGATTACACAACCTATCCTGAGGGAAGCCTGTGGCATCAGCAGCTCTGAGAGCAGGCCAGACCCTTTAGTCCCTTTCTATAGTTTCTAATGCACTGAATAATGCTGCATTTCCCAGAGATCTGAGTGTAAATGATGAGATTCAAACCCCTCACAGAAACAGGATGAAGTTCATAGCATTAGGGAGAGAGAGGCAAAGCGGGGAGGAGGTTCTGCTAATCAAAGGCCATAGCCAGGAAGCAAAGAGTTGATGCTAAGACCCTGCTTTTTCCCTTCATTTATGTAAGAAAGAGATGCTCTATGGTCACCACAGCAAGGCTCCAAAGAAACTGGGCCCTCAGCTTTTTAAAAAAGGGAGTGAATTTGGATTTAAATGAATTCAGTTTCACAACTATCATGTATATTCTCTGTGCAAATTAGCAGGGGCTGCCTGTAGATTCACATACTTATGTGCATTTATTCACTTATTCACAACTTAAACCCACAACGCTTGCTGTTACACACATGCAAATTCTTCTGCACACTGTCACAAACATAAGCACGCATTTGTGTTGGGAAAACCAATACAATCATAGTCTCTGCCCACACTTCTTCCCAACACCCAGCCCCGGACACACACAGCCACCATTGATACCCACATTCACAGTCACACACACCGGGTTCAGAAGTGACCCGCCTGCCAGGGTTAGAGCCACATTCCATGGTGTCCCGTTCCCCTCAGAGACCTAACGGATCATTTCACAAAGATGTCATCACCTGCCTACTAATGGCAAGTTACAGCCAGAATAAATGGTCCATTACCCACCCCCATTACAGGTAGGCCCACAGAAGAATGACAGCGGAGACAAAGGAGACTTGTGGCTCAGTGTCACTGGAGGAGAATGACCAGACAGGTAAGATGGGGGCTCAGACAGATAAGATGGGGGCTCATTCCAGCCAAAGAGATTTCCTTTCCTCTCTGCACCTTAGAGTTGGGGGTGGGGAGATCAGGAGGTAGTCTTACTTTTTGTAGGTTTCTCAATCTGTAGCTACAAATCATATGGGAGAGGGGAGGAGGAGGACTGCTCTTTTAACCAGGGTCATCCTTGTCTTGAAGAGATTTGACTTGTGTCATAATACTTTCTCTTTTGAACAAGACCCCAACACTTTTTGGAGTAGTGCCGTGACCAACAGCATAGTCTCTGGAGCCACTCTCCAGGTCTGAATTTTGGCCCCACCACACACAAGCTGTTTGACCTTGAGCAAGTTGCTTAACCTCTCTAGCCCTCAGTTTTGCCATCTGCTAAAAACTAGAATAATAATATCATCTACTTCATGGTAGTATGACATGTTTTAAATGTAAGACACTTAAATACAGAGTTCCTCATTATCAACGATTTTGTTTTCTGCTTTTATTTACCTGCGATCAACAGTGGTCCGAAAATATTAAATGGAAATTTTCAAAAATAAACAGTTCATAAGTTTTAAATTGCAAGCTGTTGTGAATAGCATGATAAAATCTCACCCTGTCCCACTCTGTCCTGCCTGGGACCTTTGTCCAGTGTATCCACTCCCCGCCCACCCATCAGTCACTGAGAAATCAGTTGGGTTATCAGATCAACTGTTGCAATATTGCAATGCTTGTGTTCAAATAACCCTTGTTTTACTTATATTATTATTGTTGTTCTATTTTATTATTAGTTATTATTGTTAATCTCTCACTGTGCCTAATTTACAAATTAAAATTTATCAGAGGCATGTATGTATAGGAAACAACATAGTATATATAGGGTTCAGTACTATCCATGGTTTCAGGCATCATCCACTGGGGTCTTGGAATATATCCCCTGCAGATAAGGGGGGACTACTGTAGTGCCTGGCACTTAGAATGCTCAATAGATGGAATTATACTAATGAGCGATTTCCTGTTTTTCTCTGACTTCCATTCCCTCACTGCCTGCTTGACCACACAAAGGTGACAGTTTAGTCACCTTGTTTCTGAGACAGACCTTCTGAAGCCCAGAGAGAATCACACAGAAAGAGTAATAGGATTGGAATTGATAGTTTTGGGGTGCTATGCACAGTGTTCTCGTCTACTTCATTTCTCCCTTAGGACAAAATAATTATAGTTTGAAAAAACTTAGAGAAGAAATATAACTAGGGCCAGGCAGGATGTAAATAATATTAAGAACAGTGACCACTTAATGTGCGCCAGGCACAAGTTCAACACACTCTGTGTATTTTTTTTTACTTAAACCTCACAGCAACCCTAGGAAGTGATGACTATCTGACTATCATCATCATCATCATCATCATCATCATCTGCATCCTACAGAAAAGGAAACCGAGGCTAGAATGACTTCAAGCTGGGATTTGAACCCAGACAGTCTGACACTAGAGATGAAGTGTTCAACCACTAGGTCAGTGATGGCGAACCTCTGACACACGTGTCAGCACTGACACGCGTAGTCATTTCTGATGACACGCGGAGAGGCGGCCGCATGCTGAGGATGAAACATTTGCTGCTCCTGAGGATGAAACATTTGCGAAATAATGTTTTTTCCTCAAAGTGACACACTACCCGAGTTATGCTCAGTTTTGTGGCGAAGTTTGACACACCAAGCTCAAAAGGTTGCCCATCACTCTAGTGAGATTATACTGTGGTCCACAAGGAAAGCAAGAGAAGAGGGAAGGCAGTAATGAAGAACAAAGGAGCAATACAAGTTCTTTTAGAAGTAAATAGATTGAGGCAGTGTAGTTTGTGGTCAGGTCCTAACTTAAGATCAGGGTTGAAGTCCTACCACTGCTACTAGTTATTGAATGTCTTTGAGCCTTAGCTTCCTTGACTGTAAAATGGGAATAAAACTATTTTTTAGAGTTGTGATAAGGCTTAGAGAGATAAGCACCCAGAGCAATGCTTAATTGAACATATTTTCTCAGTAAACAGGAACAAGTGTTGTCTGTTAATTGTGTTTCCCATAGGATATGCCTAGCAGTACAACTCCTTTTGTCCCTTCTCAGGGAAAATAAATTAAGAAGGAAAAAACATTTTTAAGTTGTCAGGAAAATGAAGACCTGGACAGACCAACAATTCCAGACATACTTTCCCCACTCCTGGGTATATGCATGGAATGAGGGATGGGAGGGGAGAAAGTACCAGCTAATAAGCTTCATTCTCTCCTTCCTTAAGGAACAAATCCCAGCACGTTACCCCTAGCCTCTGGTCACTTATAGCCTGAGTCAGAACTGTCCTATTTCTTAAAGAATTTTGTTTTTCCATGTCCTTTTCATATAGGTTGTTTTATTTTTCACATCAGTTCTATGAGAAAGGAGGACAGAATCTCAGATTTTCCATGTGCCAGACAGAATGCTGGGCACTTTTCATCAGTGATTTCATTTTATCTTCACAATACCACTGTGAAGCTGTATAGCAAGCATGTCAAACTCAAAGGCTAACACAGGCCAAATAAACAAGGTTTAAGTTGATGTGGGCTGCAAAAAAACGAAAGCTTCAATTTTCATAGAAACATAGGTTTATTTTGATAGAGACATGTTGAATACAAAGGGCTGAAATAAAATAACATAAAATAATAGAACATTTTAATAAAAATTAATATTTTTTCTTGCACATTAATTTACCAGACACCGAATAACTGCACAAATTAATAAGCGTAATGCAAGTTAACCTATTTTCTTGTTCTCCAAAAGTGAAATATTTCCTGTTGTGCACACCAAACAAATCAGTACAAGACTAATGACGTGGCAATCGGCTGCTAAAATATTCGCTGCTAGTATTAGTGGACAGAAATGATGCGCTGGCATGTAAGGCACATAAGGGAAATGAATGCAACATGATTATAGTAATCAGTCATTAGGGAACGTTACAGTTTGTTATTAATAATTATGTATAACAGGATATTGTAAAAATTAAGTTATGAAATTTTTATTAAAACGTTTCTTACATACCATTATATTGGCTGGGCTGCAAAAATATTCATTGTGGGCTGCATGCAGCCCGAGGGCCACAAGTTTGACATGCTTGCTGTACAGTTATCCAGACTTTACAAGTAACATCCGAATCCAGCAAGGGTTGCTTCTTCTTTGTACATTTTTCTCTCATTCCATATATCCAGCACAACCTTGGCCTGAGGATGTGTCCTGCTGAGGATTTTCGATAAACCAAAGTATTATGAAATCTCACTACCCTAAACATATTGTACTTTACACAATCCCAGGCCTATAAATCAAGAGTAATTTGCCTCCAGTGGATCTGAGATCAAATTATTACTCTGCTTCTTATTAACTACTAGAGGCCCACTGCACGAATTTGTGCATGGGTGGGGTCCAGCCTGTGGATTGGGGCTGGGCCTGTCAGGAGGAGGAGATGGCGGGAGGTTGGCCGGCCAGCCTGCCTGGATCAGGGCCCAATCAGGGCCCCCAATAAGGGCCAGGCCAGCTGGGGGAAGGGGCTGTGGGCAATTGGCCAGTGGGCCCTGCCCCCAATTGGGGTTGGGGAACCAATTGGGGGCAGGGCTGGCCATAGGGAGGGGCTGTGAGCAGTGGGCAGGCTGGCCCCGCCCCCGCCCCCCCCCCCAAATGGGGTGGGTAGAGGTGCAAATCAGGAGCCAGCAGCCTGGGGGAAGGGCCATGAGTGGTTGGCCAGCAGGCCCTGCCCCTGATCCGGGTGGGGGGGCCGATCTGGGGTGAGGCCAGGTGGGGGGAGGGGCTGCAGAAGATTGGCCAGCCAGCCCCACCCCCTATTGGGGTGGGGGGGCAATCAGGGGTGGGGTCCAGTGGGGGTAGGGGCTCCAGGAGGTTGGCTGGCCAGCCCCACCCCCTTTTGCGGTAGGGGTGTGATCAGGGGCGGGTCAGCAGGGGGAGGGGCTGATGGGGGCATGACTGGCAGGGAGGTGGGGTGCGGAAGGGAGGGAGCATTTGGCCGGCAGGCCCAGCGCTTGATGGGGGAGGGAGAGTCCGATCAGGGCAGGCCGGCAGGGTGGAGGGGCTGCTAGGTTGGCTGCTGGCCCCACCCCTTGATCAGGCTGGTTTGCTGGCCACAGTGGGTGTCATAGCAACCAGTTGTTAGGTTGTTAGGGCCGTTACACTAGCTGCCTTTTTATATATATAGACACTAGTAGCCTGGTGCACGGATTTGTGTACATTGAAAGGAAATTAATTAGAAGAAGTATTTTAATATTGCTATTTGCCCTTTATAATATACGGTAAGTGTCAGAGATTAAAGAAAATTAGTAAAATGTATATGAAAATAATATATAAATTGATTAATAAATAAACAATAACAACATGATATAACAACAAAGACATGATCTAAAAACAACAAATATATAAAAACAACAAAAACATTATATAAGCAACAAAAACATGATATAAAAACAACATAAAGAAAACCAATGACTGATAAATTGATTAAACCTATTCTAATATCTCCCTGTATACCACATTAAGAGTAAAAACGCTTTCAGAGTGCTTGGCTAATTTCCCTTGTGATGAAGTATTTACTAATACAACTTTAACTTTAATGTCACACTCTTCGAACTCGAGAGAAAGCAACATATAACTGACTGTGTGCGAAAACGGGTTCAGGTAGGAATATTCCTACTCTGTCTAAAGTTTGTCCTTGTGATTTATTAATAGTCATCACAAATGCTGGCATCACAAGAAACTGTCTTTGAATTCAATTAAATGGGAGGCCAGTGTCAGACGGGGACAAATCAGTTCTTGTAATCAGAACAACCTCTCCTTCCGCAGATCCTGTTAATACTTCAGCTTCAATTATGTTAGGTTGCAATCTTTTGATAATAAATCTAGTACCATTACAAAGACCACATTTCCTATTAAGATTTCTCAGTAGCATGATGATTGCACCTACTTTCAATTTTAATTTATGACACAGCATTCCCGAAGGAGTAATACTATTAAGAAATTTGATGGGAAAATTTTCCTTTTCAGCATCATCTGTTGAATCAATGGAATCATCACTCAAATAGGTGTGAAAATCTCCATTGAATATATCCAAAATTTCTTCATTTAATTTATGAATGTGCTTATTTTTAGGACAAAGAATCGCATGTTTAGATATTTTTTTTAATATTATCTATAGATATACTATTTCCAAAGGTAGCTAGCCTCAATAATAGATCCGTTACAAATCATTTCTTGGGGGATTACAATAATATCCATTCCAAGAGCTTTATATGTATCATGCATTTCGAGACTCAACATCTATTTTTAAATTGCCAGTACACATCATATGTACCAGCTGGTGGGTGATGGTCAAACGGACAGTCAGTCACTTAATCTTTTATATATATAGACTAGAGGTCTAATGCATGAAATTCCCTCTGGCACCCAGGACCCGGACTTACCTCGCAGCCCCAGCTATGTCCAGAAGGTCGTCCAGAAGGACTCTGGAAGGACATCCGGTCTAATTAGCATATTATGCTTTCATTATTATAGATGATTCTGTGCTAGTCACTTAAGCTCACCTCTAAAATAGTGATAATGACACCTCCTACTTCACAAGGTTGTGAAAATTAAATAACTTCCATGGAATCGCTCTGTCATTGGGACACTTCATGGAAACGTTATTTAAAACACAATCATCAGCCAGCTTAATCCCAAAAGAGCCCCAGAAGGGTAATGAAATGTTTGTATCTCTAATCTTTGATCAGGTAGGCCTCCAGATATGCAACTGTGATTGGTGACTTTGGGAATGTTGGGGGGCAAAGAATGCAGAAGGTCCCTGGCGTGACTATTGAGGAAATGGCCTTTCACCATTATCAATGCATCATTTATATCATCATAGAAACATCTAAATCCTTTATGTCACATATTCCTCAAAGCAGTTCTATCTACAGTATTTCATTTGACATTCACTAAAATTGTTCCACTTGCTTTGTTACCATTTTCCTCTTCCTGGAAGTGGACTACCTGAATTGGCAAAATCCAGCCCATCCATTACAAAGGCCACTTTGGTCCAGAACCCATCCCTAAACCCAGGGATCAGCCTTCTCTCTGCTTTCTGAGTCCACACAGCACTGTATACCTTATACTGCCTTCTAGTCATTTATGTACTTGTCTTAACCTCTGTCCCTCCTCCCCCACTTTCTTACTATCCACAAACTCTTTGAAGGAAAGAATAAAGAAGGAAGGAATGGTTTATTTGTTGTTTTATGTCAGTCCCATTTTAAAAGTTTTTATTGTGGAAAAATGCAGTGTGCGCATGTGTGGTGTGTGTGTGTGTGTGTGTGTGTGTGTGTGTGTGTGTGTTTAGAGAGAGAGTAGAAGATATATATAATGAATACCCATGTACCCATCACCCGGCTTCAACAACTAGTAACACATGAATAATATTGTCACATCTATACCTCCGCTCTTGCCTTCTCACTCTAGGTTATTTTCAAGCAAATCCCAGTATTTCATCCGTAAATACTCCAATACAGAGGCCATCTGTTGCAGTTCTGTTTGAAGACTATTTGCATCTGTGCCCTACTACTGGGAGCAAACACATCAGAAGATGATTTCTGGGCACCTAATATGTGCCAGACCTTGTGCTTGGCTCTGGAGGCTCTGGCTGAGCTAAGGGGACACACTAGAACTAAGACACGATGTTCCAAACCAAGAATTTTTATGGTACCAGAGAGTGAGCAAGGGGTGCAGTGGGAGCCCAGCACCAGGACCTCAAATTGCACTAACTGAACTGAGCTGAATCTGTTTTCTCTAATGGAAACCCTGAGTTCAAACTCGCTGCGAGACATGGATTCTCAAGCAGGAGGCGCTGCAAAGGCGGGGCAGGGGATGCTTGCTCTGTTGTTTCTCCTGTAAGAGCAGGAAAAGGCGACCAGAGCCCGCCGAGGGTACAAACTGCAAGCAACAAAGCAGTTTAATGAGCCTGCAGGACGCTGAGCAAGGGGACCTAAGAAGTGCCCCAGGGTTCAGGTGCCTGACAGGAGGGCGGGGAGAAGGGGTCACGGGGAAGGCCTGGCACCTGCTCTCAGTTCTTCTTGAGGCTGCCCGTTGCCCTGACTGCCGCCAGTTCCCGCCCCAAATGCCGCTCTTCTGATAGAATATTTCTGAGCAGGGCACGGGACAGAGCGAGGAAACACCTGTTTCCAACAAGAAAAGGGGTGTGGAGGGAAGCCCCGACCAGGTTTCCACTGGCCCCTCATCGAGCCTGCTCTCCAGAGCCCTGTAAAAGCACGCCCACAAAGCCAGTGGAAATCTTTTTTTTTTCCCCCTAAAAGATCGCTTTCTATTTCTTACTCCCCCCTCCATCTCCTAAACTGTAATGTCTTCTTTCCTCCGTGAGGTTTCCCGCTCCTCCCAGTCTCCTTAAGACCGCGCCTTGGTTCCTGCAAGGACTGCCAACACCCCCAATCCCAAATTTTGCAACTGCATCGCTTCCGGACTTTTTACTTCCTCATCCCCCGTCCAACCTACAGGTGGGGAGTGAGGTTGCGGGGTGGGCAACAGAACAAAGAAACCAGGGAGGCCCTTGTCCCAGGCCAGGCACCCCTTTTGCAGCCTCTGACCAGCCGGGAAACAAGAGGGCCTCAGGAACCCGGGAACGCCCCGGTCTCGGTCTCAGGCCACTTTCCCAAAGCTAGCAGCCGGAGGACTCGTGAGAGGTGGGGATTGCCCCCGCGCAGCAGACAGACGTCCACGCAACAGGCCTGAGTGGCCGTGGGCGCCAGCAGCCTCCACGCATTGGGCTCCGTTATTTCATCAGCAGTTTCAGAAAAATCTGCCAAAAGCAGTTATGCCTCACTGCAATGTGTAGCTTTTTCCTGCCATTTTTTCATAATAAAAGAGGGAGTGAAGCTCGCTTGTTCTCTTCCCCCCTCCACCCCCCGCTCCCAAAAAGAGCCAAATGGATACGAGAAGGAGAAAAAAAAAAAAACAACAACCCACACACCAATCTCCGAGGGGATGCCAGTGAGGTGTGGCTTGTATTTAAATATCCAATATGTCAATGTAAGGGGAGTGGGTACGTATATAAAGTGCCGTTTGTATCCGATAGCTCGAGGAAGCCAGCTATGAGAGGCCTGAGGAGATGGATGTGGAGGGAAAGCGGCACTTTGACTGAGAGCAAGGTCAGGAGCGCGCTGCCCCACGCTCCCCGCCGCTGAGAAGTTCCTTGGACGAGAACAGACGTCGACTGCAGCTCTGCAGAGCAAGGAGCTAGGGAGCGAGCGCCGGCGAATCGCCCACGCCCGCTTTGGGGAGAGGCAGTTCGCGCACCTCCACCCCGGCTCGGCCCCGCGCACCCCGCCATGGCGGAGGTGGGGGGGGTCTTCGCCTCCTTGGACTGGGATCTGCACGGTTTTTCCTCATCTCTGGGGAACATGCCCTTAGCTGACTCCCCTGGTTTCCTGAACGAGCGCCTGGGCCAGATCGAGGGGAAGCTGCAGCGCGGTTCGCCCACAGACTTCGCCCACCTGAAGGGGATCCTGCGGCGCCGCCAGCTGTACTGCCGCACCGGCTTCCACCTGGAGATTTTCCCCAACGGCACGGTTCACGGCACCCGCCACGACCACAGCCGCTTCGGTGAGGACATGACCGGGAGGGACGGGAGGCGAGCGTACAGACGGCGCGCTGGGGAGCCGACGGCTCTGAGCTCAGGCTCCGGGCCCCGCGGACCGCCCCCAGCTCAGTGCCGTCAAGGCGGAAGGCCGCCAGGGACGCGGGGCAGATGGGACACGACGGTGCGGACTTGAGCCATAAGGCGTCAGGGAGCCTGGCACCCTGAGACGCTAGGGCGGGGGCGGGGGCGGGGGCGCGGGCGCGGGCGCCTTGAGGTGCGGCCTCTCCTTCCTCCACTCCACTCTCCCTTCCTCCCTGGAGTGAGAGAGGATCGTTCTGGCACCTGGATGCTGTACTTCGACTGGAAGCAGGTGAAGCTGGGAGAGGGGTAGGAGCAGAATCACAGCAGCTGCAGCGCGGGACAGAGCCTCGAGGGCAGGATTGTCGCGGGCGATGGCCTGGAGCAGGAGCCTTCGTGGGCCATGGATGTGGTGGGCGAGTAGCCCACACCCACGTCGCTTTTGGCCAGCACCTGCCTGCCTCTGGGTTGCTCTGCCTGGGGCGGGGGCCAATCCAGGCAGCAGGGCATAAGCTGGGTATTGGAGAAACTAGGAAAGCCTTCCAGTGTCCACTGTGTAAGGGCACAAGCCCTGGGGCAGCTTTTGCTTGGAGCTGCCTCTGGACTCCTTGCCTCAGTAAGGAAACAGTCCTGGGCCCACTCCCAGCAACAGAAACAGGTGTCTTCTGGGCCCAGGACAGGAAACGTCCACCTCTATCCAAGGTTTTCTCTGTCCACCATTCTGCAAATTGTTCAAAGGACACAGCAGCCTGTCTCACATATAGAACACAATATAAACCTTGGTCTGAGACAGAGATCATTAGGTTTCTAAACAAATGTGTCCACTCATCAGTAATTTGGCCCTTTTTATTTTCAATATCCTATTCTCTACTAAACCATTTTTCAGGTGCCGGGACAGCTACCCTTCCTTGGGCCCTCTTTCCTCCAATGCCCCTACTTCCTCCCAAGGACCCAGTGGCCCAAGGAAACCTATCCCTAAGCCTATAAGAGGTTTTGACTATGTTCAGACACAATAAGTTCTTTTCTTTTTCCCACCCTCCTTCACTCACTTCAAGCCTCCTCATCCTCCTACTCCCCATTCCTTGCTGGAGCTGCTGCTGGTGTGCACAGTAAAAAGTGTGTGTGTGCGGGGGGTGCACAGAGGCCAAGTCTAGCAAACAACTTAGGGCTAGGGCTGGTCTTCCTTGCTGGGAGCAAGCAGGAACCCTAATGAGGTCTATGTCATCTTGGAAAAATGCACTCACAGAGCTGGAGTGCAGTAGGTTGCGTGTGGGGTGGGGGTAATGGAGGGGTGCAGGTGTCTGTATAAACTTGCAGCACGTCCTCAAATGGGTGATAAGGTGGGGTGGAGGGAGAAGGAGTTCTAAGTTGGCTCCTTTTCCTTCCATTGCTTATGACTTTGCAGTCTCCTTTTGTTTCTCTTCAGAAGTAATGGGATTCCCGCCCTGGCCTCAGAGCCCCCCAAAGACTCCCAGAATGGCCTAGAAATATTGGAGTAGCTCATTCCTGAAATATAAAAGAAAAATTATGAAATAATAGAGAAATGTTGGTTGGGGGTAGCAGAGGTGGAGGAACTATGAGCTTGGCTCCCAGCAGCTACAAGTGTTTGTCTGACTCTGTGCCTAAGCTGAGCCCAATAACCTACAAGGTCAACATAAATCAATAATAGGCTCTTGGGATAAGTGGTCTTTAATTACCTCCCTAAGGACACATCTTGATTTCTTTTCATCTCTCAGGCCTGCTAAGGGTGTTAAGTTTAAGGAGAAACCAAAGGAAATAAAACTGGCAGGAAGAAGGGATGTTTTCACTGCTGCTTAACTGACTGCTTCATTTTTTGTTTTGTCTTTAAAAAACACTGCCTGAGACCACCTCTGCATCACCTTTTCCCTTTCCTCCTTCCCTGGCTTCCTGGCAGTTTTGTGTATTTCCTGTAAATGAAATGATAACTGGTCAAAGCTGTCTCTTTGTAACCTCCCCTGCCAACTTTCTAACACATTTACTCTTTCTCGGTTTAGCTTTTGGCAAAGAAAGAGGTGGCGTTTGAGTTTGCTAACTCCTCCCTCCACATTTGAGTTAATCAGCCAGGGTATTCAATAAATCGAAACTTTAACATTCCATAAGTGCTTTAGCAGTCAACATTCCAGCAGGGTAAAGTAGGCCAGACTTAAGATATAAAATATTATAGATTTCTGCTTGGGGGGAGGAGGTAGTCTCCAAAGGCCATGTAAAGTAAATAGCTATTTGTTGTAATTGGAGAGCAGGGCCCCCAAGGATTACCCTGGAATCCATGTGTTCAGAACAAGTCAGGCTGAGCCCAAGAGCAGCCCCGACTCCATATAATAACCTGTTGGCACAGCCTATCCTCCCCCCTCACCACCCCCTATTCTGCCATCAGTAGCCAGGAGTATTACAACCTCTGCCTGGCTGGTGGCATTAACATGAGGTTCAGAGATACTGACATTCTTGAGGGACACCTGTGGATTGGCATAGTAGGGTTTGGGAGCCAGGTTGGAGGAGAGGCCTCCCACCACGTGGGATGGAGCAGGCTCCTGCAGCTGCTTTGGGTTTTGTGTGAGCTGGTTCTTATTTGGCAGGATGCCAAGGCAGCACTGTCTTGGCCATGAAGGTCTGAAAGGATGGCAGAGGGAGCTCAGGCAAGTTATGGAACCAGATTAAATGGCGCCTTAGTCAGTCATCTAGCTAAGTTCTGAAGCAGTGGGACCCAGGATGATCCATTTTGAATGAGTCCATGGGGGAAAAGGTATAAGAAGGCAAGAGTCCGGAAATTGCCAAGCAAAGGCCAGAGCTTGAGGTGGACGGGTCAAGATGAGGCAGAGCAGAGAGAGGTCCTGAGCTTTAAAGGGGGTGAGAGAAGTGAGGACAATCTTTGTCTACTTAATACTTTGCCTCAACACTTTACTGTTAACACCCCTCTCCAGCTGTAGCTGGGAAAATGTAAAAATGGCTTGTTTTCTCTCTCCCTTCATGCTGGCTGGGATTCAGAGAAGGTTTAGGAATATCTGTTCCATCATCATGTGCCACTGGGTTCCCACAATTTAAATCCAGCTAATAGGAAAGTTGGCAGAGGGAAATGATGCCCAAAGACAGCTGGGCAGGGACGATTCCAGCTGTTGGAGACCCCTGTTACTGGACACAACCCAAGTGACTTCCTGTATGATCTGTCCTTTGGCATCATGTTAACAGAGAATTGGAGAAAAACTGTGGTGACTCAAATGGCCACACCTCTTGGGTTTCATGATTTGTTCTCACACCAGGTCTTGGATGGTGAGATCACAAGCTGACCTCTGCTACTTAATGAGCTCACGGTGGTTAGAGACATGAGATACTTAGAGAATGAGGGAACTAAGACTTGAGGCTCAGAAGTAATCTGCCTAAGCGAATCAAAGAACTGAAGGCTCCAACAGGTTGGTATCCCTCAAAGTTTAGCACCCAGAACTGAATAATGACCTGGTTTCTCATTTCCTTGCCACACTGGCTGTTCTCCTTTGAATACACTCCTGTGTTTCTGTAGCCCTCTTTAAACACAGTCGAACTAAAAAACAAAGCAGAATGGGGCAATCCTCTCCCTTAAGCCAGTTACTAGACCTCTATCAGTGCAGCCTTAAATCACATTAGCTTTATTTTCCCTCCCCCCCCCCATGTTTTACATTAGCTTTTTCATAATTTTTAATTTTTACATGACTAGTTCCACATTAGCTTTTTAATAATTTCATGAATCACCCATACCGAGCTTACCTTATTCAATCAAATCCCCTAAGCCATAGTTGTGTATGTTTTGCTAAGCCACATCTCCCCATTCCAGAAATGGGCAGACTTGCATTTGATAAAAATGCATGAAAACACAAAAGAACAGTACGTTTTCAAGAAAATATACATGGTTGCCTAAAACGGGGAGGAGGATGGGAGTAGAGTATGGAAATAAAAAGAAAGAAATAGATAACTAAAACGTCCTTGCACAGGCCAATTATGATAATAGGACAAAAAAAAAGGAGTATGATTTACTCAACTGTCTGCACTTGAGGCTCACCCTCCCCCAGCAAAACCCCAAACACAAAAAAACATCTTCAGTAGTTGGTTTGGGGACCAAAGTGCAGGATTTTACATTTTATTCCAACTAAAGCTTATTTTGCTGGAGTCAGTCCATTTTTCCATTCTCTTGAAATCTCTTTGGATTTTGTTTGTGTCACCTTCTCAGCTGTATGTCTTCTGGAACTAGGGTAAGCAATCCCCCTATGTCCTCTTACAGTCATTTATTAAAATGTTAAACAGGGAAAAACCCAAATCAGAATGTTGTGCAGTACATCTAAAGGTTTTGGTCTATAAAATCAGTATCTGCTTAACCATTACTTGGCACCAGGTATTTTCTCTTTTACCTCCTACCATCTTGTATCAATCTCTTTTCCCAAAATTCCTTTCTTTGTACTATAAGAGTTAGTAACAACCAGACTGAGAATAAAACTTGGAGAATTTTTATACAATGGCAGCCAAAGAACTTTACATTCTTCAAATGGGCCATGGAAACATGTGCCCTAAAGCTGCCACACTTGAACACCACCTACCAGCCCAAGTCACTGGGGCTCTTCATACTTCCCACTGGAGTTTTGCACATGATTTCAAAATTAACCACTTACATTTTTAAGTGATCTTTAAGGAATTAGTTTCACTTTCTATGTAGATTACATAGAATATTATTACCCTTAAAATTGCATTTTTAATAAGAAAGACAGCCAGATATGAGCTCATTTCATACCTTTGGTTGCCTCTCTTAGTCAGTCGTATCAAGTTTTATTCTGTACATTGAAAAGCATGGTTAGAGACAGGAATATCACAGAAGAATCTAGCTGCCCATTATATCTGCATCCATTTGATAGATGTGCTATCTTAGGATAAAAGTATAAAGTGTTCAGTGTCACCAGCGTTTCAGTTCTTGGTCCTTTTTCCCTCTTAGTGGTTGATTTCTTTTTTCCTTTTACTGCTGCTCAGTAAATGAAAACGTTTTCAAGTCTTCACCTCTATCCTTGTCAGCTAGAGGGACGTTTCTGAATGTCTTCCCTTTCCCTTTAATTTGCAACATCTCAAATCAGTATTAAGTCCAATACTACCTGCCAACTCTTGTCCATGAATAAACTTAAAATTCTCAAGAGAGAAGGGGAGAATGACAGGCTTGTCAGCCTGTGACTGTACTGGCTGAGAGCACTTTTCAGGAGAAAGCTCTTACGAGGCCAAGTTCTGCATCCTGCCTATGGCAGGAGAAACAACTTAGTGAGTGGCCTGTGTGGCCTTTGTTAGAGTCAGCTACAGGCAGTTGACAGCCTCATGTGGCTTTAAGTACATGGGAGCTAAGAGGGTGCAAAATAAGTTCAGCCTAGAGGACAGAGAGGTAATGCTCTGTTCTCTGGGGAGGAGAGAAATGACTTTGGGGAGATACAGAAACCTGGCCATATTCTCCTATTTAGGGAGACTGCAATCCCATTTCTTGAAATGTTGCTATTTAACAGTAATAGTGCCTTATAATTAGGAGCTTTTGTAACCAAAGCCTTCTCACTGTATCTTCCTCATAATATGCCTAAGAGTGTTAACTAGAGGCAGAGATTGTTTCCCCCATTTTATATATGGAAAACTTGAGGTTCACAGAGACTCAGTGTCTTCTCTGTAGTTCCATTCTTGCTGCAAAAGATGGTTTTATCAGGTCATTCATGAAAGGCACCCAGGGCTGGCCTCCAGTTGCGGATAAATGACTGGTAGCTCATGTTACCTGAACAGCTTCCTCTTAGCTTGATGTTAGTAATGGAAATGGCATTCGCCTTTTTTGCTCTAGGCATCCTGGAGTTTATCAGCCTGGCTGTGGGGCTGATCAGCATTCGGGGAGTGGACTCTGGCCTATACTTAGGAATGAACGAACGAGGAGAGCTATATGGATCGGTAAGTTTAAGATTTTCTTTTCATCAGAGGCTATTACCACCAGTATTTGGACAATGTAAAGCAAAAGTATAAAGACTTATATCTAGCACTTGAAATCCCTTTTGTCAACTATAAAGACTAGTGTTTTCGAGTCACGTGTGGTTGCCCAGGAACTTGCTCCATAACACTTTTCCACTCATTCAGCCCCCATGAAAACATAAATTTTACTGTAGCATACTTGCTTTTGCCTTTTCCATTAGAGGGCCAACTAGTCTGATGATAATAGTAAGCTGGTTTGTTAGTAGATGGTATGGGTTTGGGGCATTTGCTGTCCTGAGGTGTACATAGGAATTTTAATGGGTGCCCAGAGTGTTAGCAGACTAGCTGGCACAAAAACAGGCAGTGGAAAATCTGGCCTTCAGATTGAGAATTCTGAGATTAACAACACAGTCCCTGATTTCCAGATTGCTTCAGCTGAATCCCAAAAGCCAAATGAAACAAATAAATGAAGAGTGAGGGTTCCAGGGTCTGGTGATAGCCCTAAGTCTCCAGCTAGGACTGGGTTGGCTGCCGTGTATGTTCTCTATTCTGGAAGCTAGCCAAGAGCTGGGGACTGGTGAGTGACTTTGCTGACCTTAACCCTTTCAGGGAATCCCAACTCGTGGCTTTGGCTTTTGAGTCACATAGAATGCTTTCTGGCTGCCTGCACCCCTTGAAATCAGAGCACATTTTTCCCTGACACCTAAGCGATAGGCCTGTCCCCAGCACTCAGTATCGGCAACCCCAGCAAGTACTATGGATCAAATGTGAGAAGGGACAGAGGCAAGAGACCCAGGAGCTGCTAGCTTAATGTAGCCAGATTGGAGGAACTTTTCGAGATCTTTTGTAAGCTTTCCAACTGACAGGCCTTGGGCCCTTAATCAGGAGAGATCACAGCTCACCTCCTGTGGAACTTAATATAGATACAAGGCCCTTGCCTATCAGTTGACATGGTTGACTGTAATCTCAATATATTTTAACATTAGCCCTAAGTAGGGAGAAAACTCAGGGATGCCAGTGGGGCATTGGGCAGCCGTACCAGACATCCTTAGGCTCTATTGTGCCCCTGAGACCTATATAATTTTATTAGCCAATGTTATCCCAATAAATTCAATAAAAAATAATTTTAAAAACAAATTCAGCTCAAAGAGCCAGGTGAGGCTCTCTCCTCCAGTCTCCTGCCTTCAGGAAAGGTCTTACCTAAAACATTTTTGTGTAGCTCATGAAAGAGAATGAAGGTGATAGAAATCAGACTATTTTGCTATTTGGAAAGAAAATACCTCAGTAATATGGGAGATAGGACTAAAATTTTCTAATATCAATGTGCTATTGCTATTTCAGGGTTCTCCACCAGCAAGCTGGGATGGGGAAAATAGTCATATAATGGGCTCTGCTTTATTTTCTCACCCTCACAGAAGAAACTCACGCGCGAATGTGTTTTCCGGGAACAGTTTGAAGAAAACTGGTACAACACCTATGCCTCCACCTTGTACAAACATTTGGACTCGGAGAGACAGTATTATGTGGCCCTGAATAAAGACGGCTCACCCCGGGAGGGATACAGGACTAAACGACACCAGAAATTCACTCACTTTTTACCCAGGCCTGTAGATCCTTCTAAGTTACCCTCCATGCCCAGAGACCTCTTCCACTATAGGTAACGGACCCTAGTGTGACCTCTATAATCCATATACTTTGGGGCCACAGTTATCTCTGCAAGCACTATACTCATAGTTTTTCAATCCTCTTTCCTATCAACTTAGATAGCAAAGAAACACTTACTGTTCAACTCAACCCAACTGTTCCCTTGTTGTTCAAAGTGTATATCAAAGTTGGGTTATTTGGGGGAGGGATGTGGGGGGAAGGGTGGGGTAAAGGGAATCTTGTATATACTTTTTTCTTTACTCATGTACTTTCCCCTGAGGTGGTATGAAAAAGACTGGGCACCCCTGCCAAGTGCCAAGGGTACCTCGCTCCACAATCTACCCAAATACCTTGACAATGGGTAAATGAAAGACCAAAAGATCTGCCACAGATGCTACCTACAGAGCTTTAGAAAAGTCTCATTCAGAAAAATCCTCAGGGCTACAGCCCTGATGCAAGCCATCCTTGATTTGGCTCTGCAGATTTCTCATCTGTCCTGACATGCAGTTTTCCTGCCATTGGAAGTGGGAAATGGGGAAGATTGCAAAAAAAAAATGCTATTAAAATGTAAGCATGGATACTGTGCATAAGGACAAACTATTTATGAAATGTATATGCTATTTATTTTATATATTTATTTATTTCAAAATAATTTTATTTTTAATGAGAGATGCTATGACTGGATTTTCATCAGAAAGAATAAGGTCCTACTGAAACAGGATAAATTAGTTATTAAAGGCTTTTATTGGCAATAAAATTGTCTTTATATTGTAACCACTGTCTAATTCTATTGATTTGTACATTTAGTAGGATGAGTCAGCTTCTTTCTTCTCCAACTTCTTAGAATTTCCTGATGTCAGCATCACACTGCCTAGGCTGGATGACCCATTATTCACAATATTAGTATTATCTAGGGGCCCTGTCTGAAGTCCTTTCTGATTCTATGACATTGGTGAACAAAGTTTCAGAAAGGCCTGAATCAACATCTCTTATGGCAGCTCCCATTTGTGATTAGGATTTAGGCATAAAAAACCCTCCTTTAGGTTTGGTTAGGGCCCAAAGCATGGAGATCAGAAACCCTAATTGGTGGCTGCTTACTTTATTTTTTATAAGAAAAATTTATTTATGAAGTTAGAGAGGTAGTAGAAGTAAACTAACTGGGATGCATAGGCTCAAGATGTAAGTTACAGAAGCAAACGAAGGGCCTTTGGAGCTTAGGAGAGAGAAAGGCAAAGGTAAAGATGGGAAGAGAAAGATGAAGGTGTGTCCTCAAGAGGGAGAGCCTGTTGGTGGCTTTATATTTTCTATATGAAGATGAAGGGATTCAAAATAAAAAAACAATCAATAGGGAAACTGAGCCCTAGCTGGTTTGGCTCAGTGGATAGAGCGTCAGCCTATAGACCAAAGGTTCCCAGGTTCAATTCCAGTAAAGGGCACATACCTTGGTTGCAGGCTCCTCCCTGGCCCAGGCCCTAGTCAGGGCTCCTGCAGGAGGCAACCAATCGATGTGTTTCTCTCACATTGATGTTTCTCTCTGTCTTTCCCTCTCTCTTCCACTCTCTCTTTAAAAAAATCAATGGAAAAATATACTCAGGTGAGGATTAACAACAACAAAACTATATATATATGGAAACTGATTATTTGAACCAGTCTTACCTTCTAGAGGTGTTCTCCCACTCCCTATCCAACCTCAACCCCCATCCCCTGCCAGTGCTTTTCCTAGAGAATTCTGGGAGGCTGTTAATACATTTCCCTAAAGCAGTAGTTCTCAGAGTATATGGTCTCTTGACCACCAGCAGCAACTGGGAACTTGTTAGAAATGCAAATTATCAGGCCCTACCCTAGACCTGCCAAATCTGGCGGGGGCGGGGGGGGGGGGCAGGCAGCAATTTGTTTGGTAACAAACATCCCAGAGGATTCTTGTGCACGATAAAGTTTGAAACCTAGTGCCATAAAAGAATAGTTTTCAAAAATAATTCCTTATGCAGCTGAATGGCTTATAAATAAAGTTTGTGGATAATTTCGGTCCATAAAACAAAAGTAGAGTGGCTCTAATTGAAGGGCAGGTGGCATTTTTGGAGCTCCCTCTTCTCCAGATCAGCCCCTAAGACAGTGATGGCGAACCTATGACACGCGTGTCAGCACTGACACGCGTAGCCATTTCTGATGACACGTGGCCGCATGCCGAGGATGAAACATTTGCAAAATAATGTTTTTTCCTCAAAGTGACACACTACCCAAGTTATGCTCAGTTTTTTGGCGAAGTTTGACACACCAAGCTCAAAAGGTTGCCCATCACTGCCCTAAGATGTCTTGGTTTAAAATCCCTGGCCTCTTTACTGATATTTACTGAGGTAGACACATATGGTTATTTTCATTTTCAAAGTGAATACTGTCAGGAAACAACCAAAGAAATCAAAGTCTCATTGCATTACTCAGGTACCATGAAGGGCTGGTGGGAAAAGGTTTGGGGTTTAAGATAGTTCCTCCTGGAGTTCCTCATTCACATCAGATTAGCATTTGCTATTTTTCCAACTGATTGTACATCTGAACAAATAGCTTAAGAAGCAGCACACTTCAAAATTAAAACCAAAAAGTCTATGAAAGCTCATCCAAACCTATGTACCCAACAGGAAAACACACATATGAGAATATATACATTAGATAACAAGTAAGACTGTAGAATAAAAAATATTAAGTTGCATACTACATGTGATCATAGAATACTCACCATTGGACTCATCAAGGCTGAGATCTTGCAGGGCAAGGATGGGTAGGGAAAGTTTCAAAGGGGTAATGCCTGCCATGAAGAACCAACAGGATTTGGAAAGGCAAGAAGGTTGATGGTAATGACCATGTTGAATTACAGGAAAGAGACATCACCTCTAGAGGTCTCTGGGAAATGGATAAAAATCAGCTGTGTGATATTTTTTATCACATTTTCATGTACATCATACTTCATTTTAAAAACAAAATTTTACCTGCATTACCTATAGTCAGCTACCTAGAACTTTTGATACACAGCTACATCTTTTTAAATTACAGTTGATGTACAATATTATATTAGTTTCAGGTGTACAACCCATTGATTAGACATTTATATAACTTATGAATTGATGCTCCCAATAAGTCTAGTACCCACCTGGCACCATACATAGTTATTATAATACTATAGGCCCAGTGCATGAAATTTGTGCACTGGGTGGGGCGGGGTGTCTCTCAGCCCAGATTGCGAGAAGGCACAGGCCAGGCCAAGGGACCCCACTGGTGAATGATTGGGCCAGGGAGGAACACAGGAGGTTGGCCAGCCAGGGAGGGACCTCGAGAGGGCTCTAGGGTATGTCCAGCCCATCTTGCTCAGTCCCGATAGGCCGGATCCCAGCAGCAAGCTAACCTACCTGTCAGAGCATCTGCCCCCTAGTGGTTAGTGCACATCATAGCGACTGGTCAACTGTCTTCCCCCTGGTGGTCAGTGCACATCATAGCAACATAGTCAACTGTCTTCCCCCTGGTGGTCAGGGCATGTCATAGCAAGCGGTTGAGTAGCCTTAGCATATCATTAGCATATTATGCTTTGATTGGTTGAACGTACAACCAGACACTTAGGATATTAGGCTTTTATTATATAGGATTATTTACTATAATTCCTATGCTGTACTTGAATCCACAACCTCTGAGGTCTTGTGAGATAAATGAGATCTATTTTAATTAATAGGAAGCTGTCGCTGACCTATGAGTGGGGCCAGTGTTACTCTAATGAGGCACTTGACATGGGCCTGACAAGACCACAAGCACTACAGAGCAGGATTTACAAGGAAAATGGCACTGTAATGAAAAAGGGAAAGACTCCCAATCCTAGAGTCAGGCAATACCTTTTTCCTCTGGGTTGAAGTAGAGGGAAAAGACTAGAAGAATGGTATAGGGTCCAAGGAGGCAGGAGGAGTTCATTAGGAGTGGGTGAGGCTCTCTTTGGTATTGAACTATGCAAATAGCCATGAAGGGGGCACATGACCAGAAAATGTCAATAGGCAACTGTTTTCATTTCAAAAAGAGGGGAAAGATAAATTCTGGGAATGGAAATATAAGATATAACACTAGATCAGTTGATAGCTGATTGATACCATATCCTCAAAGTGCTAAAGTAATGGATTTTGTGCCAATCTAGAGTGAATTTTACAGCAGTATGCTCTAGACCTCTGGTTTTGGGTGAAAACTTGCACAGAGACAATATCTTATTCATCTTTGCATCCCCTCCCAGTGTTTAGAGCGTTCCTGGAACAAAACAAATACTTAGTAAATGTTTGTTGGATACATGAATGGTTGATTGAAAGAATAAGTGAATGAATGGACATAGATATCTTTAGCAAATATGTACATATACAAATGTTTAGCTAAAGAGAGTGAATGCATTATATAACTGACTCATCTGAACTGTTAAGTTCTGAGTATTCTCAAGTAGGCACAATAACAAACTAGAGTGTGTTTAGGGAAAGATATTGAGTTCCCTGTCACTACACATGTTTACACAGAGGTTAGACATCCTCTTGACAAGGATATTGCATCATTGAGAGGGGACAGGGTGACTACTACATTAAAATGGCAGAATGTGGCATTAGTTTACTAACTATTTACTCCTTGGGACCCCCAGCTATCTTCTGAGCACCAATACTGTTCCAAGAAAAAAATATAAGACCTAAGAGTGCTACCTAACTGCTAGTTTATGCCAGGAAAATCATTGTGGACCAGAGGTTCCAAACTTGGGGTTCTTGAGGTCCTTAAAGGTCCATGGAAGCCCTCTGGGCCTGAACTTCCACAATTGTATGTAAATTTTATGTGTATGCACATTTTTCCTTTCTTTGGTTCTCAATGTGTCCCCTCAAATGTTAGGAACCTTAGGAGTTTTTTATGGCCTCAAAGTGCTGGTATAAGAACTGGTGGCCACTGTGATCCTATGTGAGAAACTTGACTCTGTTTAGAGTCTTTAGCTTTGGGATTTTTTTCCAAGAGGTAGATTTTATACGTGAAACCTTTGATTTCTGTACTCTAAGACATAGCTTCAAGTTTGGCAACAGGGAGGTAGGAGTGAGGGGAGGGAGGAGCTGGGATGGCTTCACCACTCAGTGGTTCTGAACAAAGCTCAACCCCATACCAGCCCCATCAGCAGACCTGATAGCAACAAGACTCTCCTCCCCCTCCCCCGACATACCACTTTTCACTCCCACTGCCATAGCCAAATGTTGCTCATGTTCAAAAAACAACCAGAGACTGAACCCACCAGGCCCAGACACAAGGAGCTTATCAAGCCATCAAAGCAGACTCCTTCCCAAAAGGAATTTAATCAAAGGTTTGAAATAATAAAAAGAACCTGAGTTTATCTTACCTTTATGGCACTGCAGTGCTCAGCCACCAAATCTCTGGCTGAATGGTCAGAAATCCATCAGTCTCAGGGCTCTAGTTGGGCAACAGGCCTAGCTTTCCTCCTCATGAAAAAGCTGGCCCTTGGGACTCCTTTTCCTTCTCTCTGGAGTAGTTGGAGCAATATTGCCGTTCCCCAGCACTTCATGAAAAGAGGTCTATTGAGGAATGCGGGAGGTTAGGGAGAAAAGGACCAGAAAGGAAAAAGCCTCTCTGGAAAAAAGCTGTTCACTGTCAGTCATCTAACTCCCTTGCTCAGTAGAAGGATCAGAACATAATTTACTTTGTCATTCCTCTATTAGAGTTCCCTCTATTCTCAACTGAAAATGGAAGACCTTCTTATAGGTCTGCACAACAGGGCTCTGGTGGCAATTGCAGATACCCAACTATCTCCTTGACCCTTAATAGTCTCCACTCCTCCAATTCCCATACAAGGTATGAAATCATACCTGTTCTTTATTGTTGGCAATGGAGCAAAAGACATGGAGATAACATGTTCTTCAGGTCCTGGAGTCAGACCAACCGTATTTATATCCATATTCCTTTATTTCCTAACTCTTTGACCCTGAACAACTTCATTAATTCATTCATTGATCTAATAAATATTTATTGAGCACCTATTACATCTCAAGCCATCAAAGCAGAGATATAGCTGTGAATAACATAGACTTAGTCACTCTTTTCATGACATGATGTAGTCGGAAAGACAGACATAAAAAATGAACTTGTATATTGCAATAAGTGCTGTAAAGAAAGAGTACAAGGTGCTATAAGAGTGTTTATCAGGGAGACATAACCTATTAAGTAGGTTAGGGTAAAGCTTCCTGAAAAAGTGATGCTTAGGGTTAGCCCTGAAGGGTGAGTAGGAGTTAGCTTAGCTGGGGGTAGAAATAGCTTTCCAGGCAGAGAACAGGAATATGTAAAAGTCCAGAGGCAGGAAGGAGTTAGGCATGATTTTAAAAAACTACACCCAGACCAGGTGGCTCAGTTGGTTGGAGTGTCATCTCGTACACCAAAAGGTTGTGGGTTTGGTTCCCAGTTAGGGTACATACCTAGATTGCAGATTCAATCCCCGGTCAGGAGCACACAGGAGCAACCAATTGATGTTTCTCTCTCACATCAATGTATCTCTATCTGTCTTTCTCTCTCCCTTTCTGTCTCTATAAAAATCAATAAAAACATATTCTCAGGTGAGGATTTTAAAAAAAAAACTACAAGAGAGATGAAAACAAGATGGCGGCATAGGTAAAGCACCTAAACTGCTGCCTTGCACAACAATTTCAAAACTACAACTAAAAGACAGAACGGACATCATCCAGAACCACAGGAAAGCTGGCTGAGTGGAAATTCTACAACTAGAAGGAAAGAGAAAAGCTCACGGAGAATCAGAGGAGCTGCAAAGGGCTGAGGCACAGAGACACACATGCAGAGAGGAAGGGCGGCTGAGTGCCTGGCTGGCTTTCTCTGGCAGGAGGGGGAAGGAAGCCCCCGATTGCACTGAACCCCAGTTCTGACTGCACTGAACCCCAGTTCCGGGCAAAACCATGTGGACCCAGGCTCATACGGGGGGAGTCTGGACTGTCAGGTAGAGAGAAAGGCACACGGAGACTCAGAGACTCGGGAGAGCCGCAGTGGGCAGGGGTCTGGAGGTGCGCACGCGCAAGTGCGTGCAGAGAAGATTGACTGCAGAGGTTGCCTCAGGCTTTCCCTAGCAGAAGGGAGTCGGAAGCTCCTGTCTGCACTGAATCCCAGTTCCGGGCGAGCCTCTGGGGACCCATGCTCTTACGGGGGAATCTGGACTGTCAGACAGAAACTCAGGGGAGCCGCAGAAGGCAGAGGTCTGGAGGCATGTGCGCAAGGGCAAGGCTGACAGGAAGCCAGCTCAGCCCTGACACTCCACCCCATCCAAGCTGAGCACAGAGGCTTTTGCAATTTTGCAAGTCTTGTCCTATAAGGCTGTCTCCAGCACAGAAGGTCTCCCGGCATAGACACAGCTGATACTCACAGCCAATTGGCCTGGAGGTCAATTCCTCCCAGTGATACCAACAACAATCAAGACTTAACTACAACAAGGATGTACACACAGTCCACAAAGGGGTGCACCAAGAGTGTCCATCTCAGGTAACTGGGGAGGCTGAGCCACTGGGCCATATAAGAAACCTAGCACACAAAGCTACCCTACCAACTCAGGGAAGCAGTGAAAATGCAGAGACAAAGAAACAGATCACAAAAGAAAGAAATGGAGGAAAACAAATGACTGGATATAGAATTCAAAACCATGGTTATAAGGTTTTTCAAGAATTTCCTAGAAAAGGCCGATAAATTTAGTGAGACCCTCGAGGATATGAAAAAGAACCAACTAGAAATTAAACATACACTGACTGAAATAAAAAATATACAGAGACCCAACAGCAGACTAGAGGAACACAAGAATCAAGTCAAAGATTTGAAATACAAAGAAGCAAAAAACACTCAGCCGGAAAAGCAAAAAGCAAAAAGAATCCAAAAATATGAAGATAGTGTAAGGAGCCTCTGGGACAACTTCAAGCGTATCAACATCCGAATTATGGGGGTGTCAGAAGAAGAGAGAGAGCAAGATACTGAAAACCTATTTGAAGAAATAATGACTGAAAACTCCCCCCACCTGGTGAAAGAAATAGACTTACAAGTCCAGGAAGTGCAGAGAACCCCAAACAAAAGGAATCCAAAGAGGACCACACCAAGACACATCATAATTAAAATGCCAAGAGCAAAAGACAAAGAAAGAATATTAAAAGCAGCAAGAGAAAAACAGTTACCATATTTTCCAGCGTATAAGATGACTGGGCGTATAAGATGACCCCCAACTTTTCCAGTTAAAATATAGAGTTTGGGATATACCTGCCCTATGTCACCCAGTGTATAAGATGACCCCTGACTTTTGAGAAGATTTTCCTGGGTTAAAAAGTCATCTTATACGCTGGAAAATACGGTAATTACCTATAAGGGAGCACCCATACGATTGTCAGCTGATTTCCCAACAGAAACTATGCAGGCCAGAAGGGAGTGGCAAGAAATATTCAAAGTGATGAATAGCAAGAACTTACAACCAAGATTACTCTACCCAGCAAAGTTATCATTCAGAATGGAAGGTCAAATAAAGAGCTTCACAGATAAGAAAGAGCTAAAGGAGTTCATCACCACCAAACCAGTATTATATGAAATGCTGAAAGGTGTTCTTTAAGAAGAGGAAGAAGAAAAAGGTAAAGATAAAAATTATGAAGAGCAAATACATATCTATCAACAAGTGAACCTAAAAATCAAGTGAATTAAAAATCTGAGGAACAGAATAAACTGGTGAATATAATAGAATCAGGGGCATAGAAAGGGAGCCGACTGATAATTCTCAGAGGGAAAAGGGTATGGGGAGTGCAGGAAGAGACTGGACAAAAATCGTACACCTATGGATGAGGACAGTGTGGGGGAAGTAAGGGCAGAGGGTGGGGTGGGAACCGGGTGGAGGGGAGTTATGGGGGGAAAAAGGAGAAACAATTGTAATAATCTGAACAATAAAGATTTATTAAATTAAAAAATAATAATTAAAAAAAAACTACAAGAATGTAGTATGGCAGAATTTTAGTAAGCCACAGTGTCTTCACCTATAAAGTGAGGATGATCATACTACCTACCTCAAGAGCTGTTGCTGTGAAGATTAAATGAGGTAATGTATGGAAAGTGTTAAGTACTTAACACAGTACCTGGTGCATAGTAAGCACTCAATAAATGTTAGCCATTGCTATTACCTTTAGTTCGTTATTTATTATTTGTAGTATTAATTTGAAAGCATATCTCTGAATGAACATATGCATCACTCCATACCCCCTTCTGTATGTATGATTCTTCTGGGATTTACAAAGGACCGGTACCAGAAAGCAAGGTGGAACATGAGATTGGAACATGCCATTCAAATGCTGGCTTCTTTCTAAGAATATATGAGAGCACCAACTGGGAAACTCCACCTTATAATGTACGCAGAATGAATCTCTCAGCCCTCACCCAATTTCCATTTTAGTTATATTTTAGCAGTGCAACCTAGAATCCCAGGATCCTCCCTTGTCCAGGCTCCCATTAACTCCACCAAGCATTGATAGTGTCACCTGGGTACCACATATCTAGAACCCTCCATTTTTATTTTTCTTCCTTATAGTCCTACCCTTTGGGACCCATCCCAGTCCTCTTTAACATGCCACACACTAGACCCCTAGTAAACCCCTGTCGGCAAATGCACATTTGCCCTGTCACTCTGTGACTTCCCTGTGTCCCACCAGTTGTAAATGTTTCAAGTTTCCAAACCCATCACAACATCTGAACCTTACCTAACACTATATCCTATAGGTATCTCCAGGCTATTATACCTACACACAATAGGTCCTAAAACCCTCCTCCAGTATAAAGCCAAGGCATTGCTTCCTCAACATACAATCTGAATGTCATGTATATATCTAGTACAGGATAACTTAGTGAGCCCCCACCCAAAGTCCCATCCAACTTCAGTTTAAAGTGCCCACTTTCACCCTGTCCAGTGTTGCTAAGTGGTTAGAGCGCCAGACCATGCACCGAAGGGTCATGAGTTCGATTCCTAGTCAAGGGCATGTACCTAGGTTGCAGGTTTAATCCCTGGGCTAGTTGGGAAGCAACCAAACGAAAACTATCTCTCACATCGATGTTTCTCTCTCTCCTCCTCCCTCCCTCCAAACCACTCTCTCTAAATATCAATGGAAAAAATATCTTCTGGTGAGGATTAACAAAGAAATAAATAAATAAACTGTGCACACTTTCTCTGCTTCTGTTCCTGGATTGTCAACATTGCTAGATAAAGTTTTGAAAATTGGGTCATCAAATGGCCTCACTAGAAATACAGTCTCATCAACCTCAAATGGACCTTCCCTTTTCTGCTTGACAACCCTTTTATTCAGTTTTGATTCTGTCTGGCATTCACCATAGCTCATCATAAAAATACCTAACATCATATCCAGAGACAAGGATGCATGGAACAGAATGACAGATCTCAGAGGTGGGGAAGAGGAGACGGGAACAGATTAACTAAAGAACATATATGCATATAGGCATAGCCCATGTGGGAACGACCTGGAATGGGGCTGGAGCTGGGTGGAGGGGGCAAAGGAGGGGGAAATGGGGGACATCTGTAATACTGTGAAAATAAATTTTTTAAAAGATAAACAAAAAGAAATAGACAAAGGCATAACAAAAAAAATTATAAAGACTATTATGAAGGTACTAAAAAAAACGTCTAACATCTGAACAACTTTGTATTAGCTCATTGTTAACCATACCTCTCTGATAAGCACCTGGTGTAATTTTCTAAAAATACAGACTCATAAGCTCTACTGGGTCTTCCTAAATAAGAATTTCCACCTCAGAGGCTTGGTTATCTATCTCAATGGTTCTCAAAATTTTTGACCTTATACACTTAAAAATTATTGAGGACCTCAAAGAGCTTTTGTTTATGTGGATTATACCTACTGGTTTTTACCATATTGGAAATTAAAATTCAGAATTTTTATTATCTAATAATTCATTTAAAATAATAAACCCATTACCATTAATATAAATCACATTTTTATGAACAAGAACTATATTGACAAAATTTTAGTAATTGGTATTCTTTTACATTTTTCCAAACATCTTTGAAATCTGCCTTAATAGAAAACAGCTGGATTGTTATACATGTTTGCTTCTACATTCAATCTGTTACTATTCTTTTGGTTGAGGTATAGGAAAAAAAGCTGGCCTCTCCTAGATCTGTAATCAGAAAACAAAGGAATTCATGGACCCCACAAGTTCTTAAAAGACATTTTGAGACTCACTGACCTGTATATTTAGCAAGTCTCCTAGAAAATTTTTATCATGAGAATAGGTGGTAAACATTGCATTAGTTCATGTAAGATGTTACAAATCTCCATTGGTTTCAGCTCTCAGTTTCAACCTGTTGTGGATCAAGAACTCTCTGGTCTCTCTCTGTCAACGAAACCTCCCTCATGTTTTACTAAGATCCAAGTCATCTAGTAGTGGCTTCCTATCAATCATTTATTGGTACTGTTTAGTTTTGCTTTTTTTCTTTTAAAGAAATATCTTTTAAATTTTTTATCATGGTAAAATATATATAATAAAATTTGCCATTTTAACCATTTGTAAGTGTACAATTCAGGAGCATTAATTATATTCAAAATATTGTACAACCATTGGTACTATTTCCAAAACATTTTCATCACCCCAAACAAAAATTCTGAAACTATAACTCCTCATTCCCTCCTCTTCCCGGTCTCTGGTGACCCTTAATCTACTTTGTCTCTATGGATTTTCCTGTCCTGGACATTTTACAGTATATAAATGGAATCATATAACATGTGTTCTTTTGTGATTAGCTTCTTTCATGTAGCATAATGTTTTGACGGTTCATCTATGCTGTCACATGTATAAATATTGCATTTCTTTTTATGACTCAATAGTATTCCATTATATGATTGTATCATATTTTGTTTATCCATTCATCAGTTGATGGGCATTTGGGTTGTTTCCAGTTTGGGGCTATTATGAATAATGCTGCTATGAACATTTGTGTACGAGTCTTTGCGTGAACACACGTTTTCATTTCTCTTGCATATAAACCTGGGAGTAGAATTGCTGGGTTATATGGTACTTCTATGGTCAACCATTTGAGAAACTGGCAAACACTTTTTCAAAGAGACCATACCATTTTACATTCCCACCAAAAATATATGAGGGTTCCAATTTCTGTACATCCTCATTATCACTTGTTATTTTCCATCATTTTTATTGTAACCATCCTGGTGGGTGTGAAGTGATATCTCACTGTAGTTCTGATTTGAATTTTCCTGATAACTGATGATGTTGAGCATCTTTTCATGTGCTTCTTGGCCATTTGTATATCTTCCTTGGAGAAATGTCTATTCAGATTCTTTGTTCATTTTTAAATTGAGTTATATGTATTTTTGAGTTAAGAGATTTCTTTATTATGGACACAAGTATATGATGTGAGTTAGACATCCAACTTCATTATTTTGCATGTGTATGCCCAGATGTCTTGGCACCATTTTTTGAAGACTGGTGTTTCCCCATTGAATAGTCTTGGCACTTCTGTGATAATTAATTGACCATTGATGTGTGGGTTTACTTCTGCATTCTCAATTCTATTTATTGATCTATATGTCTATCCTTATGCTACTACCACACAATCATGATTACTGTAGATTTGTAGTAAGTTTTGAAATCAGGATATGGGAATCATCCAACTTTGTGTGTATGTGTTTTTCAGGACTGTTTTAGCCATTCTGGGTTCCTTGAAATTCCATATGAATTTTAGGGCCAGTTTGTCAATTTATACAAAGAAGCCATCTAGGATTTTGATATAGGTTACATTGAATCTGTAGATCAATTTATGGAGTATTTGCCATCTTAAAAATATTAAGTCTTCTGGTCCATGAACATGGTATGACTTTTCAGATTTTTAGGTCTCCTTTAATTTATTTCAGGCAGGCTTGAGACTCATTTTTCCTTTCTTCCTCTTTCAGAGAGTGTTCATCCCTCCCTGAAAGCTATGTCCTTTTTTTGCACAGTTGATCCCAAGTCCACACAGCCTTGTCCTTTCAACATGTTCAAATTCCTCTCATTCTTGAAGAACTTCCTAAGCATACAAGTGAA
Source organism: Eptesicus fuscus (assembly GCF_027574615.1). Lineage (NCBI taxonomy): Eukaryota > Metazoa > Chordata > Mammalia > Chiroptera > Vespertilionidae > Eptesicus > Eptesicus fuscus. The sequence continues at coordinate 39,082,808 of NC_072473.1, read as the reverse complement.
GGATGAAACCATTAAGAAAAATATCAAGAATTTTGTACCCTTTTTTAAAATTTTATTGTTTAAAGTATTACAAATAATAGTACATATAGATACAGAGGCAGAGAAGAATTTTGTACTCTTAAATATTAAAAATATTAAAATTTAAAGGTAGTCCTAACCGAGTTTTCTCAGTGGTTAGAGCATCAGCCCATGGACCGAAAGGTCACAGATTCAATTCCCTGTCAAGGGCATGTACCTTGGTTGCAGGTTCGGTCCCCAGCCCCAGTTGGTCAGGGCGAGCGTAGGAGGCAACCAATCAATGTGTCTCTTTCACATCGATGTTTCTCTCCTCTCCCCCAACCCAACTTTCTCCCTTCCATTCTGTCTGAAAATCAATGGAAAAAATATCCTTGTGTGAGAATTTTAAAAAAAAAATAAAAGGTGAAAAACATGGAGAAATATTTGCTACAACATTTAAAATGTTATCTTTAATATACTGAATATAGGACCCAGACAAATATATAACAACACCGAGCCCCAATAGAAATAGACAAAGAACATAAATGGATAATTCAATTCATAAGAGAATTGAATTATACCGTTTGTAAAAAGAAAAAAAAACCACAAGCAATATACTTCAATCTCAAATGTTTTTAATGAAGTACAAAACAATGAAATATATTTTTAATGAAATTAACAAAGTTTAAAAATATATAATAATACAATCAATGATGGTGCAGAAAACTAGGCTCAATCATATACTGCCATTGGAAGAATGCTGATGATGTAATGATAATATAAATTAAGAACTTTAAAAATGTTTATGCTTCTTGACCAGTAAATCCAATTCTAATAATGCAAATACTTATAAACAAACATGCTTATAACAACATTATGTATAAAAGCAAAGAAAGAAAGAAAGAAAGAGTTATATTTTAGCAGTGCAACCAAACCAGTATTATATGAGTATTATATAATACTGGTTTGGTATTATCACATGATCATATCAAAAGGTACAGAAAAAGCATACGACAAAATCAAGCACTCATTTTTGATAAAAACTCTCAGAAAAGTAGAATCATACCTCAACATAATAAAGACCATACATAACAAACCTACAGTCAACATCATACTAAATGGGCAAAAACTAAAAGCATTCCCCCTAAGAAAGAAAGAAAGAAAGAAAGAAAGAAAGAAAGAAAGAAAGAAAGAAAGAAAGAAAGGAAGGAAGGAAGGAAGGAAGGAAGGAAGGAAGGAAGGAAGGAAGGAAGGAAGGAAGGAAGGAAGGAAGACTAACTTTTCAGCAGTAGAATGCCTATAAGTTATAGTATATCACTATGATGTTATTATGCAGCCCATTTAAATGAGAGTGTTCAATATTTTAAATGACATAGAGACATTCTCTCAGAATAATTTAAAGGGAAAAGCAGAACATGGAATGGTATTACATTATGATCTCAAATATGTAAATATACCATACATATGAAAAGGAAAAAATGATTGAGGTAAATGAGCCAAAATGTTGAGTGCTAGTCTCTGATAAGTAGGTTTTTATCTATAACTTCTATATTTTTCTAGCTTTTCTACAGTAAACATGTATAATTATTTATATAGTTGACTGTCTTGATGCCAATACAGTATTTAATCAGTCCCCCATCAATAGGCATTTAGGTTGTTTCTAGTCTTCTGCTACTGGAACCAACATTCAAGTGAATATCCTTGTACAAATATTTTTGTGGAGACATGTGAGTATATCTGTAAGATAAATTCCTAGAAGTGAAATGTCCTGGGACAAATGGAATGAGCATTTTAAATTTTCATAGATAGTGTTAAATTATCCTTCATCAAAGTTGTGCCAGTTTATACTACTGCCAATAATTTATGAGGGTACCTATTTCTCCATACCCTGTCAACAAAATAAATAATTGTTTTTTATCTTGGTTAATGAGAATAGATAAAAGTGTGTTTATTTTAGCTTTGTTTGCATTTTATAACTAAGATTAATCACCTTTCCATTTGTTTAAAAGACATTTTCTTTGCTTCAACTTCCTTATTTTAAAAATGAGGAGACTGATACCAAAGGAGGTAACGTATTTAAGGGTATATAGCTAATTAGTGGCAGAATCAAAATTAGCTCCATACTTTACTGAACTTTATTCCTAGACTATTTGCATCCATCATTTTATTTTTAGCTGTGACACAAATTATCACCTGCTCATAAAGTGTTCCAATATGCTGTCTTTATATCAAGAACATCAACCCTATCTTCTGAAAAAAGGTTGCAAGAAGTGCCATTTAAAAAGGGCCTTCTAACCTAGAGTAACAATGCACTCTATTATTTTGATTTTAATGCCTATCAGTCTTACCGATAAAAATAAAACTGGGTCAATTTTGAAAAGAAAAGATTATGTTACAGAAAATATGTTTCAAAGAATAAAGCAATTGAATTTATATGTATTTTTAAAAGAATCAGGGATTGAGGGGTTCTCATTCTAATAAAATTTAAGACATTAAAACTTTTTTTTTAAAGAAGGGGGAGGCTTTGCCCTTGCCCGGACAGCTTCACAGGGGAGTTTTACCAAACATTGGATCCAGCAATATATTAAAAAGATCATACACCATGACCAAGTGGGAGTTATTCCAGGCTTGCAAGGTTGGTACAATATTTTCAAATCAATAAATGTGATACAACATATAAACAAATTGAAAACCAAAAATCACATGATCATATCAAAAGGTACAGAAAAAGCATACGACAAAATCAAGCACTCATTTTTGATAAAAACTCTCAGAAAAGTAGAATCATACCTCAACATAATAAAGACCATATATGACAAACCTACAGCCAACATCACACTCAATGGACAAAAACTAAAAGCATTCCCCCTAAGAACAGGAACATGACAGGGATGTCCACTTTCACCACTCCTGTTCAACATAGTACTGGAAGTCTTAGCCACAGCGATCAGACAAGAAGAAGAAATAGGGGAGAAAAAAAGATGGCGGCGGAGGTGAAAGGCTGATCTGCTGCCTCGCATGGCAGTTTCGGAAATAAAACTGAAACATGGACTGGTGAGGGTGGCGACTGCTGCTCGCGTCTCCCCAGACCGGGCGGCTGCTCCTCTCAGTCAACACCGAAGCCGGGGCCATGGGCTCGTGGGCGCCGCGGCAGCTGCTGTGGCGGAGGCCGCGGACTCGGCGCAGCGGCTCTCGGTGAAGGAAGAGACCATCTTTCTGCAGGAGGGGCGCATCCGCGCCACCGACCTGGCCGAGCTGCGCAGTGAGATCCTCGGGGCCCCGGAGGCTGCCAACACCGATTTGGAGGATTCTTAGGAGTTCTCATCTTACATTCAAGCCCTCTAGCCATTTTGACGGAGGAGAATCAAGACGGCGGCTAAGAGGCCCCAGGTGCGGAGAGGGAGCGGGCTCGGGGGCTTGGGGAGCAGGCGGGAGGGGTCCCAGACGCTGCCCAGAAATCGCGGCCGCCAAGGAAAGTTCCGACTCCATACTCACTCAGTTTCGCAACTGCGCCGCCCCCGCAGGCCGCCCGGCCCGGGGCGCTGGGGATGCGGCGGCGGCGGCGCCCGGAGCCCGGCGGCCGCCCAGCGCCCATCCCCACCGCGCAGCCCCCGCGCGCCTGGTTCCGCGGGCCGCGCGCCCCGCACACCGGACGGAGGCCCGGGCACCCTCTCCGTGCACCTCCTGGCGGCGCTAGACTTCAGTAGAGTTGACTGAATTGAAGGGATTAAGAAGTACAAATTGGGAAGTTCGAAAAAGATGGCGGCGGAGGTGAAAGGCTGACCTGTTGCCTCACATCCAGCGAAATCGGAGGGGATGAGGTGTGGAGGCGCGTGGGTCTGGCTGGTGGCGGGGGAAAGGGGCTTTTGTTCCAAACCTAGGGGAGATTAGCTCTCCATCACCCTGAAATCCAGCTTCTGGGGACCCGCGGGAGACCCAGATGCCTGCGGGGAGAGGCGGGACTCTTGCGGAGGTGCGCCCAGCAATCAGTGTATGCTGCGCTGGAGTGCGGAACAAGGGGACTTAGAAACGTGGAAGGCAGAAGGACCAGACTCGCAGCCATCGCGGCTCGCCGCACCATGGCCTGTTGGCACCCTGAGACCCCGCCCCGCCCTGGGACCCGCCCCGCCCTGGGACCCGCCCCGCACGTTTTGAAGACCCGCCCCGCAAGTCTTGCAGGCGCACCTGCGCTCCAAGCAACGGCTTATGCATGTGGGTGGCCTGCCCTCTGGCAGCGGACCAGATGAACTGCTGTTCTAGTCGGACTGCTCCAGGGCCACTCAGACAGGAGGAGGAGGAAACTACAGTTTTTGCTGTAATCCTTGCTGAGTGCCTAAGGCAGTAGCTGATCTACACCCCATTGGAGACCCAGAAACGAGGGCATCTAGTGGTCTGTGGGAGATGACAACAGATTTCAACCACGCGCATAAGTGACACATTCAGTGAGCGCCAAAGCCTTGCTGCACCAAGACCTGGCCCATAAACGTATCTCCTGCACAGCAACTCTTCCTTTATAGACAAAGAGAGCCCTCCCAGTAACACCAACAACAATCAAGACTTAACTATACAAAGGAGGACCAAGATGGAGGCATAGGGCGGAAGCCTGATTGCTGCCTACCACAACAACTTTGAGACTACGACAGGAGAGCAGAGCAGACACCATCCAAGACCACCATAGGGCTGGCTGAGTGGATGCTCTACAACTAGAATAAAAGAGGGGTACGCGGGATGATGCTGATGCCGGTGACCCAAAGACCACACTTTAAGAACTATGGCTCAGGCGACACAACGGCGGCCTGTAACGTGCTCGGCGCAGTTCCCCCGGCGGTCTCCGGCTGAGGGGACGGCTCCACTGGCTGCCGAGCACGGACAGACGAGCCCCTATGAGACATGGGGTGGGAGACTCCGCGCTTGCTGACCTCCGAGTCTGTCAAGAATCTCAACGCCCCGGAAGCGGCCAGGGGCGCATGCTCGGCGACCGGCCACCGCTGCAGACCCAAGGGCCGACGCAGCGACGCCGGACCGGCCCGCCGCCATGCACTGGGCGCACCGGAGCTTCACCGAGCCGCCGCCCGACAAGTTCTGCAGCAGCAGTCCTGGAGCTCTGGAAGGATGGCCAGGGGAATTGCTGAGGGGGGGTTGACCGGCAGGAATTGGGATCGGGAAAACGGGGCCCCGATGGGACCCGGGTGCGGGCGGGGTTGCGCGCCTCTGGGCTCGGGTGTGGTCACACGCCTCTGGGTATAGGTGAGGCCTCACGTCCCTGGGTCTGGGTGAGGCCACGTGCACCTGGGCCCAGGTGAGGCCAGATTCCGGGTCCGGGTGAGGCCATGTGCCCCTGGACCCGGATGACGCTGGGTCCCGTGCCCGGGTGAGGCTAAGCGCCCCTGGGTATGGGGGAGGCCGCACTCCCCTGGGTCCGAGTGAGGCCAGATGTCCCTAGATCCAGTTGAGGCCTCGCACACCTAGGCCCGGGTGAGGCCACGTGCCCCTGGGTCTGGGAGAGGTCACGTGCCCCTGGGTCTGGGAGAGGCCACACACCCCTGGGTCCAGGCGAGACCATGTGTCCCTGGATCCAGGTGAGGCCTCGTGCACCTAGGCCCGGGTGAGGCCACGTGCCCCTGGGTCTGGGAGAGGCCAAGCGTCCCTGGGTCCGGGTGAGACCATGTGTCCCTGGATCCGGGCGAGGCCTCGCGCACCTAGGCCCGGGTGAGGCCACGTGCCCCTGGGTCTGGGAGAGGCCAAGCGTCCCTGGGTCCGGGTGAGACCATGTGTCCCTGGATCCGGGTGAGGCCTCGCGCACCTAGGCCCGGGTGAGGCCACGTGCCCCTGGGTCTGGGAGAGGCCAAGTGTCCCTGGGTCCGGGTGAGACCATGTGTCCCTGGATCCGGGTGAGGCCTCGCGCACCTAGGCCCGGGTGAGGCCACGTGCCCCTGGGTCTGGGAGAGGCCAAGCGTCCCTGGGTCCGGGTGAGACCATGCGTCCCTGGATCCGGGTGAGGCCTCGTGCACCTAGGCCCGGGTGAGGCCACGTGCCCCTGGGTCTGGGAGAGGCCAAGCGTCCCTGGGTCCGGGTGAGACCATGTGTCCCTGGATCCGGGTGAGGCCTCGTGCACCTAGGCCCAGGTGAGGCCACGTGCCCCTGGGTCTGGGAGAGGCCAAGCGTCCCTGGGTCCGGGTGAGACCATGTGTCCCTGGATCCGGGTGAGGCCTCGTGCACCTAGGCCCGGGTGAGGCCACGTGCCCCTGGGTCTGGGAGAGGCCAAGCGTCCCTGGGTCCGGGTGAGACCATGTGTCCCTGGATCCGGGTGAGGCCTCGTGCACCTAGGCCCGGGTGAGGCCACGTGCCCCTGGGTCTGGGAGAGGCCAAGCGTCCCTGGGTCCGGGTGAGACCATGTGTCCCTGGATCCGGGTGAGGCCTCGTGTACCTAGGCCCGGGTGAGGCCACGAGCCCCTGGGTCTGGGAGAGGCCAAGCATCCCTGGGTCCGGGTGAGACCATGTATCCCTGGATCCGGGTGAGGCCTCGCGCACCTAGGCCCGGGTGAGGCCACGTGCCCCTGGGTCTGGGAGAGGCCACACGTCCCTGGGTCTGGGTGAGACCATGTGTCCCTGGATCTGGGTGAGGCCTCGTGCACCTAAGCCCGGGTGAGGCCACGTGCCCCTGGGTCTGGGAGAGGCCAAACGTCCCTGGGTACGGGAGAGACCATGTGTCCCTGGATCCGGGTGAGGCCTTGTGCACGTAAGCCCGGGTGAGGCCACGTGCCGCTGGGTCTGGGAGAGGCCAAACGTCCCTGGGTACGGGTGAAGCCAGATCCTGGGTCCGGGTGAGGCCGTGTGCCCCTGGATCCATCCGGGTGAGGCTGGGTCTCAGGCCCGGGTGAGGCCACGCGCCCCTTGGGTATGGGTGTGGCCACGTGCCCCTTAATCCGGGTGACGCCGTGCCCCTGGGTCCGGCCGAGACCAAACCAGAGGGAGTTGGACCTCCGTTACCACCATTTGTCCACCATCCAGAGCTGAGGGGTCAGTGCTGACATGTACACATAAGGAACTGCTGGACATTGAAATTGGGTCTCAAAAGAACTGTTGGTCCAGGGGGAAGCTCGCTACAGACTGATTCATTTGCCTGTCAGCATAACTATTATTGCTCGTCTCACATTCAGTTCTTATAAGTATATATCTAGTGACATATGATCTCGCTCATCTAGGGGAAATGATGAACAACATAGACTGAGGAACAAGAACAGAACCAGAAGCAAGGAGGCATCGATCGGACTATCGGGCCTCAGAGGGAGGATAGGGGAGGGTGGGGGGAGGGGGGAGTTCAACCAAAGGACTTGTATGCAAGCATATGAGCCTATCCAACGGTTAAGTTCAACAGGGGGTTAGGGCATACGTGGGGAGAGGGGTGGGATGGGAATGGGGGGATGAGGACAAATATGTGACACCTTAATCAATAAAGAAATTTAAAAAAAAAAGAAGAAGAAGAAATAAAAGGCATCCAAATTGGAAATGAGGAATTAAAACTCTTATTATTTGTAGATGACATGATATTGCACATAGAAAAACTTAGACTCCACCAAAAAAACTACTAGATTTAATAAACAAATTCGGCAAAGTACCAGGATACAAAAGTAACATCCAGAGATTGCTGGCATTTTTATACACTAATAATGAACCCTCAGAAAGAGAAACTAAACAATCCCATTTACCATTGCAACAACAAAAATATAAGATACCTGAGAGTAAACTTAACCAAGGAGGTAAAAGACTTGTAGTCAGAAAACTATAGGACATTGAAAAAGGAAATAGAGGAAGACGCAAAAAAGTGTAAGCATATACCATGTTCATGGATTGGAAAATTAAAATGTCCATACTACCCAGAGCAATCTACAGATTCAAAGAAATCCCTATTAAAATACCAATAGCATATTTCACAGATCTAAAACAAATATTCCAAAAATTTATATGGAAACAGAAAAGACCCTGAATAGCCACAGCAATCTTGAGAAAGAAGAGCAAAGTTGGAGTGATCACAATTTCATATATCAAACTATACTACAAAGCCACTGTTCTCAAAACAGCATGGTACTGGCATAAGAACAGGCATATAGACCAATGAAACAGAACAGAGACCCCAGAAACTGATTCATGCCAATTTGGCAATTAATATTTCACAAAGGAGGTAAGAGCATATAATACAGTAAAGATAGTCTCTTCAATAAATGGTGTTGGGAAAATTGTACAGGTATATAAAAAAAATGAATGTAGACCACCAACTTATACCATACACAAGAATAAACTCAAAATGGATAAAAGACCTAAATTTAAGTTACAAAACCATAAAAATCTTAGAAGAAAACATAGGCAATAAAATCTCAGACATCACACATAGCAGTATTTTCACCGATAATCTTCTAGAGCAAGGGAAACAAAGGGAAAAAATTAACAAATGGAACTCTATCAAACTAAAAAGCTTCTGCACAGCATAAGAAACCATCAACAAAATGAAAAGGGAACCTACTATATGGGAAAACATATTCAACAATGATATATCTGATAAATGTTTAATTTCCAAACTATACAAAGAACTCATATACCTCAACACCAGGAGAAAAAACAATCCAATTAAAAAATGGGCAAAGGATCTCAATACACACTTCTCCAAAGAAAATATACAGATGGCCAATAGACACATGAAAAAATGCTGTCACTAATTAGCAGAGAGGTGCAAATTAAAATTACCATGAGGTATCACCTCACACCTGCCAGAATGGCTACCATCAATAAATCAACAAACAACAAGTGCTGGAGAGGATGTGGAGGAAAGGGAACTCTAGTACACTGCTGGTGGGAATGCAGACTGGTGCAGCCACTGTGGAAAACAGTATGGAGGTTCCTCAAAAAATCAAAAATGGAACTGCCATTTGATCAACTGTTCCCACTTCTAGGAATATATCCTAAGAAGCCTGAAACACCAATCAGAAGTAATATATGCACCCATATGTTCATAGCAGTGTTATTTACAATAGCCAAGATCTGGAAATAGCCCAAGAGTTTATCAGTAGATGAGTGGATAAAGAAGCCTTGGTACATTTGCACAATGGAATACTATGCAGCTGTAAAAAAGAAGGATCTCTTACCCTTTGAGACATGGAAGGACCTGAAGAGTATTATGCTAAATGAAATAAGCCAGTCAGAGAAAGAGAAGTATCACATGATCTCACTCATATATGGAATCTAATGAACAAAATAAACTGATAAACAAAATAGAAACAGAGGCATGGATACATGGAACAGACTGATAGTTGTCAGAGGGGAGGGGAATACTGAATGAGAGAAGGTGAAGGGATTAGCCAAAGAACATATACTGTGTGCCTGTCCAGTGTGGCTCAGTGGTTGAGTGTCGACCTATGAACTAGGGGTTCACAGTTTCATTCCAGGTCATGGTACATGCCCAATCTCCAGTGGTCAACATGCAGGAGGCAGCCAATCCATGATTCTCTCTCATCATTGATGTCTCTATCTCCCCCTCTCCCACTATTTGAAATCAATAAAAACATATTGTTTTTTAAAAGAATATATATGCATAACCCATAGACACAGACAACAGTGTGGTGAAGACCAAGGGAAGGGGTGATGGAAGCTGGGTGGAGGTAGGCAAAGCGGGGAGGGAATCGGGGACATCTGTAATAGTGTCAACAATAAAAATAAAATTTTTAAAGATCTGAAAGAATAAAATATAAGAGAGAGAGGAGATGATGGAGCCAGATCTTTAAGGAGAGAGGAAGTTGGCTCCATAGCACAAGTAGGGGAATTCACCTATTGCCAGAAGGGAAACACTGACACTGAAACACAGGAGAAGGGGAAAGGAAAGGTAAGTTTGTGCAGGGGACTGGGTAGAAAGGAGGTTGAGAGGTTCTGATTTGATGGTGCTCTTGTCATGTTTCAATGAATTAGGAGACAAGGTCATCTCCTGAGTATAGAGAGGAGTGTAGTAGGCAGCTGACTAGGAACACTTAGAAGGGTTTCTAGGCAGCTGAGTTTAAAGATCATGACTTCGTTGTGGTTCCAGTACACAAAGTTATGGAATTTCCTTTCTGAGAAAAAGTTTTGGTGATTAGGATATCATGGGTTACTGTCAAAAAGTATCTTCTGAGCCCAGCCCAAGTGGCTCAGTTGGTTGAGCATCGTCCTATGCACCAGAAGGTTGCTGGTTAATTCCTGGTCAGGGCACATACCTAGGTTGTGGGTTTGGTCCCTGCTGGAGGTACATATGGAGGGCAACTGATTGATATTTCTCACATCAATGTTTCTCTCTCTCCCTTCCTCTCTCTCTAAAATCAATAATATATATATTTATTTTTTTAAGTACTTTCTGTGGATTAGTTTGAGCAGAAGGCATATGCCAGGCCTGATGAGTGAAGAGGAGGGTGAAGGCAGCAATTATAGACCACACTTTTGAAAGATTTAGCAGAAAAGAGAAAGGAAAAGATAGGACCATGGTTTGAGGAAGAAGAAGAGAAAGGACACTTTGCATTTGTTTTTTGGGTAGGAGAAACTTTGAGACCTAAAAAAGATGCTACGTACACATTCTAATGCAGGTAATATAAAGTAGTGTTTAAGAGCACAGGCTCTGGAGCCATCAGTGCCTGGATTCAAATTCTGACTTTGCCACTTACCTTAAAATTAAATAAGTCACTTAATTTCTCTGTGCCTGCTTTCACAATTACAAAAGGGGGGTGGTGGAAATCACAGTACCTACCTCAGGATTGCTGCAAATAATAAATGAAATAATATTCGTAGAACACTTAGGACTATAACTGGCATATAGTAAGTGCTTGATAAGTGTTAGATATATTACCATTATTTAAACAAAAAATCTCATGCAGGATATTTTGTAAAATATGTTTTTATTGATTTCAGAGAGGAAGGGAGAGGGAGACAGAGATAGAAACATCAATGATGATAGAGAATCATTGATTGGCTGCCTCCTGCATGACCCCCCCACTGGGAATCGAGCCCTTGATTAGAATAGAACCCAGGACTTTTCAATCCACAGGCCATTGTTCTATCCACTGAGCCAAACCAGCTAGGGTTACATGCAGGATATTAATGGGCAAGCTTTGGCAAGCTTTTTTCCTTATTGTAAAAGTATACACTGAGTGGCCAGATTATTATGATCTCTGAATACATAATAATCTGGCCACTCAGTGTATATCCTATATAATAAAAGGCTAATATGCAAATTGTCCCCTCGACCAGGAGTTTGACCAGCAGGCAGGCCGGCCAACAGCCCATGTCCCCTCCCCCTGGCCAGGCTGGCCAGACCCCACCCATGTACGAATTCATGCACCAGGCCTCATATATATATATATACATACACACACACACACACACACACACACACACACACATACACACACTGAGTGGCCAGATTATTATGCGTTCAAAGATCATAATAATGTGGCCACTCAGTGTATATATGCCTTTTTAAAAGTAGCTTTCAAAATATATTATACAAGTATTTTTTGACTAAAGAAAAAACAGAAAATAAAGATAAGCAAAAAGAAGAAAACAAAAACAGTTGTATCTTTCTTTTCTATCATCTTTAACATTCTGGTATATATCATTCCAGACTTTTTTCTACTTATCTAATAATGGTTTTCAAATTGTGTTTTGGTATATGTGCACACATACAACAGGGAGGCCAGGAAACACTTCCTCTGTGTGTTTGAGCTTTGTCTCTTTGGCAGCTAGGGTTAATTACCCTAATACATATGCTTGCATCGTTTTTCTTGAGTCTACACCCCCCGCCAGGGAAGGCCAGACCCACTATACTCTGCCCTAGCCCTTGCTTCTTGGAACTCCAACACATGAAAGACCAAGGCCCTCCATCTGCCTAAATGGGGAGGAAAGCTCAGACACCTTCCCTGAAGCTCTGGTTCTAGAAATTCCTGCTTTCCAATTCCAGTGTGCAGAATGCAGATCTCCTACTAGTATACTGACTGCCATAGATCCACTATCCTCTTGCTCCTTTAAATGTGGTCTCTGGACCAGCAGCATCAGCATCACCCAAGAGCTTGTTAGAAATGCAAATTATGGGGCCCCATTTCAGACCTACTATATCTGAATCTAAAACTTAACAAGCTCCCCATACATTAAAGTTTGAGCAACATGGGACTATCAGAGGTCCTTTCAATTCTAGGATGAAGATTTCCCTAAATGTTCTTGAACACTAAGAATTTCAAGAACTTGCTGACCAGAAGTCTTATCTTTCATTAGGCCATTATGTTTAATGGAACAGGTTGAGCTATGCCTTCCTCAGGATTCCAGAGCATCCCATTTAAACATTAAACATCTTAGAGGATGGATGTTCAAATGAATGTTTTTCTTTGAACACTACAATATATGTATGTTTCAAGGTTATTTAACAGTGTACTGTGGTTTTATATCTTGACTTGCCTTGTAGATATTTTAGTTCTGGAATATCTGCATCTAAGCACAATATCTTCACACTGTGCTATATTACTACTGAACTATATGCACTTTTCCCCACATGTGGTGCACTGGCTTCAAACAATTCAGTTCAGTACTATTGATTTTAATATCATCTTTCCTTTTCTGGTAGTTGTTAATACAGTTATGGAAAAGAGGCACATTGCATAGAAGCCATTGACAGTTCAGTGGGAATTCTGTAAGATGTGCCTGTGCTCTTTGATGTATTTTCTTTGCTTTACTGCTTTTAAGGCTGGCAGTGTTGTAAATGCGTGCCTCTTATACAGTACTCTTACTTTTGATAGTGTCAATCTAAGTTGGTTTAATCTTTGAAGAGACTCACAGAGCAAGTGCATTCTAGATATCATTCTAAAAAACACATCTCACATAATGAATAACCATTATGTGTAATTACATATTGCTGCTTGGATTTATTTTTTTTATTCCCATTTAGATGGCCATTGTGTTTTAAAGAAAATCACTTTGAATTAAGGCCATGATATTAACATAGAAATTTGGGGTGTTGTTTTGCTTTTCCTGGTGCTCAAAATCAGGAATAAGTTTGAGGTGAAACCTATATTCGTGTAATTGGCAAAATTTTAAGGCAACTAAGAAATGGAAGGCAGGTGAAGATATAAAACCCTAGAATGCTTAAATATGCTGTAAAACTATTGTATATGTCAATGGATTTTATCAAGTAACTAGAGGCCCAGTGCACAAATCATACACGGGTGGAGTCCGGCCAGCCTGCCCGGATCAGGGCTGATTGGGCCAGCCGGCAGGGCAGGGTGCCGCAGGAGGTCGGCTGGCCCAGCTCCTGATTTGGGGCGGGGGGAGGGATTGGGACCGGGGCCAGCTGGGAGGAGGGGCCATGGGCCAATTGGGGGCAGGGGCAGCTGGGAGGAGGGGCCGAGGGAGGTTGGCTGGCCGGCTCCGCCCCTGATCGGGCCAGTTGGCCAGCCACAGTGGACATAATAGTGACTGGTCGTTCTGGTCGTTCCAGTCATTCCTGTGTTCTGGTCGCTGGCTTTCTATATATATAGATATCCTTTCCTCTTTTATTCCCCATCTACTGTGGCTTTTCAGTTAAAATTTTTGGGGGAAAAAGAGGGACAGAAGGAAGTGCCTTGAAAACATCAAAGGGGAGCACAGTATTCTGTTTCTTTCAGACCCTACTTAAAGTTAAAGCAGACAAGTGAGAACGGATAAGCAAAAGAAAAAAAATAACAAGGTACTCTAATGGTTTGCAAAAGGCTTGGATTAAATTGTGGTTCTAGGAAGAGTTGTAAGTTTGTGGCAAAACATAGATTTAGATACATACTTTTGAATCCTGCCTCTTTCAATTAGTCATGTGACACTGGGTGAATAATTTAATTATTTTAAACTTATTTCCTCATCAGTAAAACAAGAATTATAAAAGTGAGCAGTCATACTGCCTGACACATAATAGGCATTCGATAAATATTGTGGTATAAGAGAAGATTCTGAGAGGTGAAGTAACTTGTCCAAGATTACACAGATAGAACCAGGTCCCCAAATTATAGCATATTAAAATTATTTTGCTGTTTCTTATTTCTTTGGAAATATATAAACTATTCATGGTTCTTGTGGCACATCTCTATAACTCAAGAATATTTGCCCCTGTCCTGACAGAGATCACTATACTAACACAGAACTTTGTTTCCTTGTGATTACAGCAGCATTTCTAAATTATGATATTTGAAGTACTTGTTACATCAATCTGGCTTGTTTGAGGAAGGCTGAATGATCATAAGCTTGGCACTGAAGGACACTGAGATCCAGAAAGTGAAACATTTCTTCTAGATCTTATTGGTCTAAATTGTGCTATGTGGTGAAAGAACCTTTTAAACAAATATCCCTCTGAAACAAAATCCTGAAGCTAATGTCCTGGATACTAAATTAAAGTCTTAGGGTATATGCCAGGGGTCTTCCCATTTTACAGTTGTCACACAGAAATTTCTTTCCCCTTCATTTTAGTTCACATACTCCTCTAATTCCCACAAACACTTTTCATTTTAAAGGTTAGTTCAGTAGCAATTATTCTGAAATTTTGCTTAATGTGGTCTGGCAGATTGAAAAAATGAATTGGAATACAAGAGAAATAGGAGGCATCTTAATGGAGTGGAATAGAAACTAGAAGACATGGATATCCTTGGGCATCTCTTCCGCTCTGGGCCTTATCCTCCCCTCCCCCGATTGTAAAGAGGGCTGGGCTACAGGGTCTCTAAGATCCCTAGCATCTGTAGCATTCTATGCTTCTAATCCCCCTTCCTGCCCCCTCTCACACTGAGGTGTCCTATATAATAAAAGCCCAGTGACCGAAATGGCAGAACGACCAGACGACCAGAGACCAGAATGACTGCCGCCCCTCGCCCCGGCTGGCCCCGCCCTCCAGTGGGGACCCCCCAACCCCGATTGGGGGCATGGCCGGCCTGCAAACCACCCATGGCCCCTCGCCCCCGGCTGGCCCTGTGCCCCAGCGGGGACTCCCACCCTAATCCGGGGCCCCCATCAGGGCAGGCCGGCCGGCCCCCACCCATGCACCAGGCCTCTATCCTATATAATAAAAGGGTAATATGCAAATTGACCCTAACAGTGGAAGGACCAGAATGACCGCTTGACCAGTCACTATGAGGTGTCCTGACCACCTCTCAGTCCCTTTCCCCAGCTGGTAGGCTCCAATTGCCCAATGGTGACTGGGGAACCAGGTGTGGGTGGTGGGGGACACAGGTGGCACCAGGCCAAGGCCCCCACCTCACCAGTTGCCCCACACACAGAGGGCAACCTGCTGTGGGGGTAGGGCTGGCAAGCGGGCGGAACGGCTGACCTCTTGCTTCCTCCCTGTGGCCGGCAGACTCCGATCACCCCATGGTGAGTGGAGAACTGGGGGTGGGTGGTGGCGGGGGGCGGGGCTGGCTGTGGGCAGCCAGGGGAGATGGTCCTGATCACAGGCCAGGCCTAGGAACTGTACCCGCATATGAATTTCGTGCGCCAGGCCTCTAGTTAGAATGTGTGTGTGTGGTGGGGTGGGGGGAGATAATTTGTAGAAGTAAATGGGAAAAAATTGCAGGCAGGCGGTTCATCCAGTAGAGTGTGCAAGATGTGGGAAGAGGGGGCAGGAAAACTTGCTAATAGAATAAAATACTTACTTTGCTAAGGATAGGGTCCAAACAAGCCTGCATCATTAATACCTTTGAAGCTCAGCCTCCACCATGTATTGTTGAAAACCTACCAAGAGCTGGGAATGCACCAACAAGACCTCAGATATTAACCACGTTTCCTTTCTCTTAAGGTTAAGTTTGTTTTCATTGAAATGTATTCAGGAAGCTAGACACAGGCTCCTACCTGCTTTGCTACTGGCATGTGGGAACAAGCAGCTACAGAAAAAAAAAAAATTACTATTTCACTTTTTTCTTTTATTAATTTTCATAGTTTTTGTCACAGGATTTAACTCTTGATAAAAACCACAGCTCAAAAAGTATGCTATGTTTTTTACTTGAGTCAATATAAACTCCTAGTCACCATAAACTTCATCCAGACCAGACAATTTACATATTGGCCTAATTTGGACTTTAAAAGTTATGAACAATAGAATGGGAAGTTACCAATTATTTGCTTAAAAGTTGACTTTACACAAGGTGATTTATATTTACCTTAATGTTTTGTCATGTATATAACCCAATCAGGCAACCAAAATGAGTCAGATCCTTAAACAAGTTTTTTCATTTTCAGCCCAGTTCGAGGCAGTTAAGAAAACCCAGATCTGGAAGTGCCTCTGGGCAAAGACAAAGGTTACAGCTTGTGGAAGTGGTAATTAGAGCCAATTACAACTTGACTTATCTGCTTTGCCATTAAAATGCCTGTCAGACTTCTGTTTTCTAAACAGAGGGGAAAAAAGGTATAGCTCAGTGGAGGGAGAGAGTTAGCCAAAGGGGAAGGGTTTCTAATTCTGCTCACAAACTTAGTGTGTAACCTTAGACAAACACACTGCCTTTTGTGCTTTGCTCACAGTTAACTCTACCACTTGGAGCTGAAAGGGACCACAGGAAATCACCTGGTCCAGTATTTTGACTTTAAGAAATTAAGGCATTATTATAGTCCCATTTTTCAAACAAGATACGAACAACAATTCAAGTTAACTAGAATGTCTTCTGTCTCCTAAGTGCAATAGATTTTATTTTGGTCTTTTAGCTTAACTGTCATGAGAATGTAATTATTCTTCTCACTTTTCTCACAGGTGTTGTATACAGGTTAATACAAGACTGTAAAGCACTTTGAAAACACTAAGGGAAGCTTATAAATATAACATTACCAACAGAGATACCAGCACTTGGAATAGATGGGTCTCAAGGAAAAGTAACAGGTATGGATTTAGCCCTTTGAAGAATTAGCTGGAGGAAATAGAATTACATTCAACCTATTTAAAAGGACCAAACTCACAGGCTGCAAATATGTGAGTGTAATTAGGAGTAATGAAATGTTGAGAAGGAACAGGAATGCCACTAATGGATTTATCATTAGATTTGAGAGAGTAATAAAGAGTAGGTAAAATATTCCGTGTGAAATAAAAAATCCTGAACAAAGTGGACTCCTTGGGGAAGGGCAAAAGGAAATAACAGGTTTTTCTTACAACTTAAGAATCCTATACAACCTCTAATGATTTTTTTTTTTTTTTGCTTTTTGTCTTTAAAATGATCTGTAGTCAGTCACTGAATGCCTGGACTCATTATCTTCCTGTCTCCAATCTTTCTTCACTTTGCATTCTAAACCATTCGAATTGCCCCTGCCCAAATCACAATCTTTACCAGCTACTTTGAACACATCAACCGCCTCACAAATCCTTGTTATCCCCCGTATTGAATTACTCTATTTCAAGGCTATCCATCAATCCACTCCAATCTAGTCTCTTTCCTGATTCTTCTCTACCTGTATTCCTTCTTTCAATACTACACTTTCTCTTCATATACCTGAAACAAATCCCATTCTTGCATCTGATAAGTCATCTCTCTTCACCTTTCTTGAAAACCAACTTGTATTTGATGTGAGGGGCTGAGTCTACTTAATAGGAGCCTATTGGTAGTTATCGGATATGATTAGCTTAGGGAGATTAGAGCTTCCCTCTTCCTTACATGTTTCTATCTGGGAGGAGCAAGGACAGGATGGTCTGGAGCAGAATGTGGAAAAGTGCTGCTGGGTAGAGATTGCTTAGAATATGTGCTATTTCTAAGTATTAGAGGGTCTGCAGTATTTTAGGATTTATCTCACCTTTTCATTCAATTAACACTTTATCTTTAATAAAAGCCTCAATTCATATGCTGTCATCCTTGGTGAACATGTGTAGCAGTCACTATCAGAAAGACAGATACCTTGAGTGAGGGAAGGAAGGATGATTCCCTTAGTTAGCCAAGTAGGCACAATGGTGTCAGGAAGGTTATTCCCAAAAGAGGTGGCAATATTACATTGTACAGTATTACTCTGGAGAGTAAAACTCTTAGATGAGGGGCCATTCTATTATTAGATCCAACGTGAGTGATATGGGCAGAATCTGGTTACCTGGCAGATATTGAGCTTAGAAACAATATGTATTTTGGATTTTAAAATTTTATTCACCTCAATATAACAGCATATATAAAATGTTGCACAGACAAAAAGCATTTCTAAAACCTGGTCACTCCTTTGGGATTGGCACAGAATACAGTTTTGGAAAAAAAAATCAATGGTAGAAGAATTTCCCTAAGGGTTGATCTGATTTGGAGATAGTCAAAAGTCACTTGAGAATAAGTCTGGTGAAATAAGGTGGGTAATAATCTGAACATAAATTTTAGTGAAATATGGATGTAAAAGGACGACCTCTCTTCCGGTTAGAGTAAGTATCTGTAAGCTTCACAACATGCCACCCTTAAAAGAAATAATGACTACTAAGTAATAGTTTTTAAGTTTTGTTTGGGGCACAGAAATATGTATCTGATTTTATGATACTAAAGGAAGAACAGGCATAGCTAGGGAAGACTACAACACATTCAGCTTCTTTGGAGGCCAGGTAATAAGGTTTTCCACCAACCTCCTATGGCTTCAGGATGGTAAGCAGCTTTTGTACAGATGTAGATCCTGCTTGACTTAAATGAGTGATGCAGTTCTTGGGAAGCAGAAAGTGGTGCTGGATTACACAAAGACAACCAAAACTAACACAAACACACGTAGGCTTCCTGGTATGTAAATTATTTTTGAGGTTAAAGATCTCCTTTTACAGAATTTATATATAACAAATTTAAAAACCAAACTTCTTGACCTCCCAACATTAAATAACTAAATGTGCAAAAGAACCACCATTAAATATGGCATAAAAAGCTATACATTTTCTATGAAACAATATATGCACAGATTTTCAAAGCTGTGAAAATGCAATAAAGAGCACAACACATTTTGGTCACTTTATTAAATGACATTAAATAGTTTAAGTTTCAACTACTAAACAGCACTTTGAATGGTGAAAACACAGATAGTATTACTGTCATACTTGAATGCTTTTCTTTAAAAACACAATTCCAGTCCTTATATATATTACAAAACAGCCTCAAAGGAAGAAGTGACATCTTTTCTACAGTACTTAAGGTACTCAATACAGAACTGAAAAGCAGTCTAACAGAAACAAAGGCAAGTCTTCACAGCTGTATGATTTCAGCAGCCAAAGCTGGATGATGACTGAAACATTACTATACAACTGGGACAAAACATATACAATATCACAATACTAAGCAAAAATGCTTTACACCCAAAGAAATAAAACAGGTTACAAAATGTGGAGAATTTAGCAGGCAAAACTGTATTACAAGCAACATTTTAAATCGTCATTTTTTAAGCCATTGCAACTATTTAAAACATCTAAAACAAATATAAAACTGAGCCTTTTAGTATCTTATTGATGTGATTTTTGTCTTTAAATATTTTTAAAGCTTGATTTTATACTCAAAGTACATATTATGTAGCTAAAATGTTAAGTGAGAATAGTGTATGCAAAGTGGTCCAAGTTTTATTTCAAACTCTCTTATTTCCAATTAATTAATCCTTCCATGTATTATTTTTAAGTCATAGTTTCATCATGGTAAAACGGTTTAGAAGGTTGCTTAAAATTTTCACATCTATGTCTTTGAGCAGGTAATCAGACCATGTTGAAAGTTCCCAGGTCTAATAAATCAGGTTTAAAGTATTCTGGACTTATAGGAATACCAACTGATAACAGTTGTCCAGAGTATACTGTCTTCAAACATTTACCTCATAAATCTTGTCTTTTTTGTTTTTCCTAAAGTAAACACATATCTCCCCCCCCCCAATCAATTAAATAAATTTGATTATATGGCTGGTATAATATCCAAATATATGGAATTTATTAGTGATAATTCATTATGGGAGGTGAGGGGGGGGTAGATCCAACAAACTTTACAAGTTTCATAATCACAAACCTAGTGCTCTTGGATGTTTTATCACTAGTTCTTTCAAGATAAAAATGGAAATCTCCTGACTGTCCAAACATCTCAGAAGAGTTTTAGCTAATGTTAAACTCATTCTAATCCAGTGATACCTGGAGCAAATCAATCTTCCACTCAACTTTCTAGAATTCCTTAGCTGTTTCCACTTCCTGTTATATCATCATCTCAAAAATGTTTTTGTCATGTTGACTCCCATAGTCTAACAATCTTTTTAAGAAACTCTAGCAACCAAATTGTACATGAATAAACTCATAGATTATTTTTACAGGTCGGGATAAAGAAAAACAACAATGTAATGATTTTTTAGTAAAACTTCACAAAGAGGTATTACATGAATTAATTTGGATCAGAAAATTGCCTCACGGACCTAAAATTTTAAAAAAAAATCAAACTGAGACGTAATTTAAGAAAACAGGGAAGTTGGGGGAAAAGAACATGATGAGAGAAAAGACATAGAAACCAGTGATCCTTATCTTTAAAAGGAATTAATTCACAACACTGATAGTACTGGGAATTGTTAAAGCACATTCCTCATGTGAACTTAAAGTCAGCAATGATTCTGCCATTTTGATGTTGTTTATAAAACAGGGTGTGAACTTAACAACCACAATGTCATCCTTAACCTTCTAAAATGCTAGAACTTGATTTTGTTAGACCACATCCCACTGCCAGCAATAGGATGAAGCACTAGCACTGGCACCAAGCAGTTAAGAGATGTGCTTTATATCAGTGCCAGGAGAGAGAAAATTCATGTGTGGGAGATAATCCGCAACCCTGAAATTTTACCAGTAATTATTTCAGTACATATAACTGAAAATAAAAATGGCAGAAAGACTCAAGAAGAAAAAGGAATTCTCTTCTTAGGCTGTACTTAAGGCTGTTTATACAATACTAAGATAACTGCAAGACTCCTCCAAGTTTTAGAGCAGTAGTATTTAAGAATATTGCACACAATTCTGTGTCAAAGATAACCCTTAGTTTCTAACTTTCAGTCACAGACACGATCTAGCAAGAGCCCAGTTTCAGATTTCAGTCAAAAGAACATTAAAACCATTTCAATCACTTTAATCAAGAAATTGATTAAGTACAAAATTATTTTATAACTTGAGGAATCAACTCTAAGAACTCAGCTGTGTGTTTTTATATGTAAAGAATGAATATATAAATCTGTATTCTTTCCTAAATTCGTTAATTTCATGACAATTTAATGGTCGCTAAAAGCAGGCATAAAAATTTAGAGAGGAAATCTGTGGAGGTGTTACTGTTATGGAACAACTTGTTTTCACTGAAAACAATTTGAAATATCTTCTGTACTCAATGTGTGTAAGAAGATTCTAGGCAACATCACTGACAAATGTCAGGAAGAAATGGTATGCCCTATTTTTAAAAAATTTTAAACTAATATGGAAGATTGGCATTTAAGGGGACCAAACTATTTATACAGTTGAGTTCTGTTAAGTCATTGATTCCTAAAAAAATAAAAGATCTTTCTATGATTTTAACAATCCTTTAAGCTTTTAGTGCAAAATCACATTGATTTCCCTTGGGAAGGTCCTGGATTTTTGCTTCTGATTGGG
Source organism: Eptesicus fuscus (assembly GCF_027574615.1). Taxonomy (NCBI): domain Eukaryota; kingdom Metazoa; phylum Chordata; class Mammalia; order Chiroptera; family Vespertilionidae; genus Eptesicus; species Eptesicus fuscus. The sequence goes on along the minus strand of NC_072473.1, from coordinate 39,061,231 downwards.
GGTGGTGCACGCTGTAATGGTGGTGGCTGCATACCACCAGCCATTGACTGATACATTCCTCTCATATCAATCTGCTGGTAGTTAGAAGGATTCATGATTAAATTTGGAGGCTTTGGCATCATGAGGTGACCTAGTGTTGCTTGTTGATAAGTCATTTGTTGCTGTTGCTGCTGATTGTACTGCTGCTGGAGCCTTCGGTTCATAAGTATTCGCTGAACACAGCTTATTAACTGAAGAGAGAAAAGGGAGCTGTTACAAGTGTATGACCTGTCTCAAAGAGGCAAGTATCAAGTTTTGGGTTAAAATCAATTTGTTAGGGGGTACCATACCAAAAGGAAAACACATTATTGTTATCACCATTACTAATTTGATGGCATTCACAGGACCATTACTGTAGAAACCAGTTAGTAACACCATTTAGGGCTAAATTCTCCTAATGACTTAACTATTGTATTGCAAGCAGCATTTAGGTTAGTTACCATAGTAACCTGTCTTGCACTGTGATTAGTCTCAAGTGTTAGTTACAGCACTTTTTGTCAAGTCTCCTTTCTTTGTCATTCTTTTGAATATTTCACATTACAACATATAAATAAACATTTTAGTGACAGACACCAAAGAGAAAAAGTGCTCACAGTAGGAATAATTCCTACCTGGAATGTCTGAAATTTCCTAACAGAATTTAAAACCACACAACTCTACAGTGTTTTCTGAGTAAAATTCAAGCCACAGAAATTGATTCTCTGGTGTCAAGAGTTGAAATTTCCCAGTGCAAGGCAGGTGGCTAGCAAAGGACTGCTGGGTAAGATGATCAAGGATTCTGGAATCTGCCATATATTTTTTTTTTAAAAAACAAAGCAACATTTCACTTTTGTTATGATAAAATAATGCTATAAAAATTCCTTTTAAGATGTCCAGGATATATAAAAAATAAAATTATATGGATGACAGCATATATAAACTTCAAGGGAACTCATTTGGGAAGATAGTGCTCCTTTGAAACAAAAGATATTGCCTTTTCTTGACATTACTAGGTTTTTTTGACAAAATTTCTTCCAGAAATTACCATGTCCATCTGTCCATATGAGGGATTACATAGATGTCACACAAACACCTTATTATAAATTAAAGAAAATTAAACATAACCAAGAGATACTCAGAATTCTTACCATCTGTTGTTTTGTCAATACATCATTGTAGATTGCTTCTCTTCGTTTAACATCAAGCTCCTGGCTGGCTTGTCTACTCAATGCTAATGCCTGTACTTGGGCCTCTGAGAGATTCATGTTTTCCTTCCACTAAAAGAAAAAGTTTCTATTTACTCCTGTTGCAGTAGAACTGAGGAAAAATAATTAAACTACTTGAAGATATTCAGGGTCTTTCAAGTTTTTTCTCTCCTTTCCTTTATTCTGCTTAAAAGAAAACAACATTGCTAAGTGCCCCCCAAAACTGTAAGTACATAAAGGAATAGTATGCAGCTGTAAAAAAGAAGGATCTCTTACCCTTTGAAAGAGCATGGAGGGACCTGGAGATTATTATGCTAAGTGAATAAGCCAGTCAGAGAAAGACAAGTGTTACATGATGTAACTTTATATGTGGAATCTAATGAACACAATAAACTGATGAATAAAACAGAACCAGAGACATGGAAACAAGGAACAGACTGACGAATCTTAGAGGGAAGGGAGGAAGGGGAGTGGGAAGAGATTAACCAAAGAACTTATATGCATATATGCTTGCCCCTGAACATAGACAATCGGTAGTGAAGGCCTAGGGCAGTGATGGGCAACCTTTTGAGCTTGGTGTGTCAAACTTCGTCAAAAAACTGAGCATAACTCGGGTAGTGTGTCACTTTGAGGAAAAAACATTATTTCGCAAATGTTTCATCCTCAGGAGCAGCAAATGTTTCATCCTCGGCATGCGGCCGCCTCAGCGGCCGCGTGTCATCAGAAATGATTACGCGTGTCAGTGCTGACACGCATGTCATAGGTTCGCCATCACTGGAGGGCGAGGTGAGAACTGGGCGGTGGGGGACAAAGGGTAAATAAAGGGGGGCATCTGTAATACTATCATCATACATTTTTTAAAAAGCAGGGTACTAAGTTTTCCACTGTTGTACAAAGGTTGGCTATCTCTACAATAAAACTGTATTTAATTTGTGAAGCTGGTCATAAAAATATGTTTATGTAAACAATGCTTACATTTCTATGATTGATTGACTTCCTAATTTTTAGATTTCAGCCACTTCTCTTTTGTGCCAACATCTAGGTAAAACTGCTAAATTATACCTTGTCACTATTAATCAGTTTACTAGTGTCTTACTATTGCGAATCAAGTTATACGAATTATGCTCTTTTCCCCACAGAAATAGAGAAACAAACAATTAAAAATTGAAACAAATGGTGGGGGAAAGAACACAAATTTCAAGTTGGAGTAAGACAATTGCCAATTAACTTACTACAGCTGAAATTATATCTTCAAGAGGCTGAATCCTCACTGCTGCCATACTGTTTGTTGCTTCCACAACTTTTTCTCTTCCTTGATTTATGAGGTCCTAGAAGAATGTAAGAAATAAGTTAGTTTTAAAGTATAGAATTGCCAATTTATAGAATTGAAAAGAACAGCAAACTTCAGCATCAATAAAGTGGAATAAAACTCATCAGTTAAGGTCTTGTTAGGAAGATAAGAGTTTGGGTTTTATTGAACCAATAATTTAATAATTTAAATGACTCCGTAAGCACATTTTAAAAAGGAAACCACAGATTCCATTAAGTTATTAAATTATTGGTATAATAAAATCTAATCTTTCTTAGTTACTTCATAATTGACTCTAGTTTTAAGTCAATTATTTCATAATACTGGGCATTATCATATACTTAGTGTTGCATCTACATGGCATTAGTGTAAATCTATGTGTGCATTTATCCTACTTTCAAACATTAAACAAGTAATTTGTTTATTCAAAATATTTTATAACTGAAGAAAGTGCTATTTCCCTACTCAGTCATCTACCCCACTGTTCCTTAAATAAAATAATTCAAACTACATTAAATCAGGGCCTGATTCCCTTGTGCTCTAAACCACATTTTACTACACTATGCTGGGTCAAAAAGGTCAACAAATAAAATTTTCTTGGTCTATTCAGAAGTAATCTTTTGGAGAATGTGATATTCCTGCATAGGGAACCCTCAACAACAGGGCACTTGAAATTGCTTTTAATTCAAGTTAAACTACTTTTGTACTTCACAACTTACCTCCAGCTGTTGATTACTCATTGCTGACAGGGCTCCCAAATTGAAAGGAATATAAGGAGTTTGAGAGTTGAAACTGACAGGGGGAAAATTGGTCCCAGTTGGTATGTTGAAACGCATGGTCAGTCCCTAAAAACAAAAAATTATGTGCTTATCCACACTGTGATTTAAAACTTGAAATTCTACATCACCTACTGGTTTAGAAAAGAATCAATATTCTCAGATTTAGGAAATTATTAACACTCTTCCACACACAAACAAAACACCCTTTTCATCCAAAACCAAGATCTTATTACACAGAAAGCTTTAACCCCTAAAGGTGTACCCTTTTTCTGATAATTCCCAAAGAATGGAGCAACTAATAATTCTGATGAGACTCCTAACATCACATTAACATTAAAGAAGTTTGGTACAATGAGTTAGGAGTTTAAAAAGAATTCATGTATTAGGATAAGGTTTCCCATGCTCAGGCACATTTTTGCTCAAGTGGGTTGGTGGAACTATTCTTTTTTTTTCTTCAAGGCCGCCAAAAATTTTGGTTGCCTCCCCCCAAAAAAAATTGGGAGAGAGAGAGAAACATGGTGGAACTATTTTAAATGAAGTTGCTACTGAAGAATGACATTAATGTCCAATCATGAAATATTTTTGTGTTCTGATACACATTCAATCAAAATTTAGATTTGATAGCACACATGCTAAAACAATGTTTATTCTTTCCTACCTCCAAACTCTAAGCTCCTGTATGTCTGTTACTACAATGAGGGTGTTGATTGGAGTTAAGTGATGCTAAATATATACCTTTCCACTAATCGCTCAATTCAGCAAGTGCTAAGCAGAAATGGGGTTAATACTCTTTAAGTGGAAAATATTTCCTTCTCTCCTCTCTTCCCACTCTACCACCAAAGGTAGCCAATGCCTGTAAACAGACTCTGATATCTGGGACTTCGTTCCTGAAGACTCACTTATTCCAAAAGTGATCTTTTCTTCCTCAATGCTCTTTCAAATTACTAACAAAAACCAAAAAGCATTTCAAATATCTACCTTCTTCTCTGCTTCATACTCAGCCCAAGCTGCTTTTCTTTCTTCTTCAGTCAACTCTTCTTCTTCTTTGTGGTCCAAAAGAGAATCATGCTCATGATATCCTACAATGTGTTCTTTATGTATTTGAAGAAGTTCTGCAAGTATGGTGTCCTGTTTAAAGGGGTTGAAATAATAGAATTATTTCCTCCCTCTGGATCGTATTTGGTGTACTGTTAGACTAGAAACTAGAATGTGGCTGTTATACATGTTTCTGATATATATGATAAATTACCTAGAAAATAGTTGCTAAACATGCAAAACCAGCCTCTTATGTAAGAATTTCACATTTATATAGCATATTTTAGGGAGTCGATTTTTTAATGACTAATTTTCAGAGTTCAAGGGTTTTTCTCCAACTTTTAATTTTTATTTATTTTTTAAGAAAGAGACGAAAGGAGAGGGAGAGAGAGAAACACCAATGAGAGAGAGAAACATCTATCTGCTGCCTCCTGCATGTCCGCTATTGGGGATTGAGCCAGTAACCTGGGCACGTGCCTTGACAGGGAACCGAACCAGTGACCTCTTGGTGCATGGGACAATGCTCAACCAACTGGGCCACATTGGCCAGGGCACTTTTTTCCTAAATCTTTCACACGTATTTTGTGCTTTGTTCTAAGTTCATAATAAATGTTAACACAAGTCTTAGGAAATCAGAAATTACATTGGGTGCTTGTGTTAAAAATCATGGCTACTTCTATTTATACATTATTTAACAACTTTATTTTCACAATCACTTTAGCTATCAACTACTATGCTAACAAAAAACAAATCTAAATTAAACAGCTACAAAACAGTTTAACTGGAACATATAGTCCTTATATTTCAATTGTAGGAAAGTAAAATATAAATTGCACTGTTAAAGACACACTGACATACATTGTTTATCAATTTATTATAATAGTGCCCTTTCTCAAAGTCACAGTGTTTCTTAAATCAGTCTTTTAAAGTTAAAAAAATTAAAAGCTTAAAAATTGAGATCATTTATACATTCAGTGAGAACACCAAACTTGTGCTCTGTGTAATTATGATTATGAGAGAGACACACACAAAGAGAGACTAGGTAGAGGGGAATGTGTTACTTACTAATAAAAACAATTTAATATTCACAAGTTGTTTATTAAGAAATCACAGATGAAAACTTGAATATATAAAAGGCAAATCAATTCACTTCACAAAATGATTTTCCACAGCTTCTAACAGCAAGTTCCCTTAGAACAGGGGTCCTCAAACTTTTTAAACAGGGGGCCAGTTCACTGTCCCTCAGACCATTGGAGGGCCGAACTATAGTTTAAAAAAAAAACTATGAACAAATTCCTATGCACACTGCACATATCTTATTTTGAAGTAAAAAAACAAAACGGCAAAAATACCCGCATGTGGCCCGCGGGCCATAGTTTGAGGACGCCTGCCTTAGAACATACTTTCTAAATTGTGAATTTAGTGAAGGAACATAAATAATTACTGGCCAAAGGAAGGTATAGGGAAGTTTATAGAAAATTAAATTTAATGTGTATCTAGTAATCCTTATTGTCCCCATAAATTTTAGCATAGACAAAGCCCACAGTTGTAAATAATTTTATGTTCATATCTTTAACCACACCTAGAGTATAGGGTCCAACACATGGTAGGAAATCAAATGTCTGTTAAATAACTCAAGATGAAAATTTTAAATCATAAGGCCCTAAGTTTTTTTCTGTAAAACAGCAAATGCTGACACTAGTTCCAAATATTCTGACATTTGATCTCATGTAAACAACTTTTTATCTTGCTACCTCAATAAGTACCTGAAATAATTACTTCATAATTTCATGAATGGATTTTCTTAATGGATACTGCTGTTAATTTAGACTTTATAATTGATTTTGCTGTGCATGTGCTATTTCTTTTATTGAAAATAGAAAACATTAAAAGACAGTACAAATGAGAGAGCTCAAGAAAATCTACTGGTGGGATACATATATGTTAACAGATTTAGATCTTTTGGAATGTTAACTAAACATTTCTATCCTATACCAGTGTAGAAATCTGCCATCAAAGCTGACTTCTCTGGCCTATACCATATAGAACAGGCTTTATAATCACTAGACAGACCTCCAAAGTTCAGAGTTACTGACCAGGAAGGCACAGAGATAGGCCAGTCTGAACTAAATTCTTTTAAAAAATAATGCTTCTTTAGACATGTGTCTCCCATGCTTACTCCCCAAGCATAACAACAACAACAAAAAAGGTATATAATAAAACCAGATAACATTGCCAAATACAATTAGTAAATCAGCTGTTCTACAAAATACTAAATAAATTACAAGGTAGAAATGTTCTAAGAATAGTCCCTAATTTTACTTCTGTTTGGCAATGTGATATTCTTAAACATAGTAAAAAATCATTTCTCTAAGAAAGCAACCTGAAGGAAAGACCAAGAGAACTGTGCTAGAAACTGACTTTATTTTCAGCTATGCTACTGATTCTCTCTGTAACACTGGATAATAACTTAGTCTAGCTATAACTGTAAGTTAAATATGAAATACTCTTTGCACACATGTGTAACAGAATGACTGAGAATAGCAGAAATAACTCATATATACCCTTTTAAAATAAGGACTAGCTGAGAATAGAAGCTAAGTTTCCTGACTCCTATCCAGTGATCATCTATACCAGTGATGGCGAACCTATGACACGCCTGTCAGCACTGACACACGTAGCCATTTCTGATGACACGCGGCCGCTAAGGCAGCCGCATGCCGAGGATGAAACATTTGCTGCTCCTGAGGATGAAACATTTGCGAAATAATGTTTTTTCCTCAAAGTGACACACTACCTGAGTTATGCTCAGTTTTTTGGCGAAGTTTGACACACTAAGCTCAAAAGGTTGCCCATCACTGATCTATACTAATAAAAGGGCAATATGCTAATTAGACCCAACATCTTCCAGATATCCATCCAGACATCCATCCGGACAAAGCCTCGGTGGCGGAGACTGAGGCAGAGGCAGTTAGGGGTGGTCAGGCCAGCAGGGGAGGGCAGTTAGGGACGATCAGGCCAGCAGGCAGAGGCGGCTAGGAATTAGGCCAGCAGGCAGGGGAGCAGTTAGGGGCGATCAGGCCAGCAGGGGAGCAATTAGGGGCAATCAGTCCAGCAGGCAGAGGTGATTAGGGGTGATCAGGCAGGCAGGCAGAGAGGTTAGGGGCAATCAGGCAAGCAGAGGTGGTTAGGGATGATCAGGCAGGCAGGCAGGTGAGCGGTTAGGAGCCAGCGGTCCCGGATTGCCAGAGGAATGTCCGAGGGATCCCAGATTGGAGAGGGTGCAGGTTGGGCTGAGGGACCCTGCCCCCCCGTGCATGAATTTCATGCACCAGGCCTCTAGTCTTATATAATAAAAGCCTAATATGCTAAGTGTCTGGTCATCTGTTCCAACCAATCAAAGTGTAATATGCTAAGGCCGCTCAACTGCTCGCTATGATGTGCACTGACCAACAGGGGGCAGACGATCCAACCAGTAAGTTAGCTTGCTGTTGGGGTCTGGCCGATCGGGACTGAGCGAGACAGGCTGGACATGCCCTGGAGCCCTCCTATGGTCCCTCCCCAGCTGGCCAACCTCCCATGTCCCTCCCTGGCCCTGATCATGCACTGGTGGGGTCCCTCGGCCTGGGCTGCACCCTGTTGCAATCCGGGACCCCTCGGGCATGTTGGAGAGCTGGTTTAGTTCTATCATACTATAAAGAATGCCTGTTTTGTTGAGGCACAGTTCTTCCGTTTCCCAGATCTGTTCTCTGAGATAAAAAAGATAATCCCCTGGAGGATTCTGGGTGAGGGAGAAACCTAAGTAGGTCTCTTCTAAAAAATTACTTTTAACACTTTTGTAGTTTTTGAAGTTTTTTTTTAAAGAAGCATATGGTCCTTTTAAATTTTTAATTAAAGAAAATATAAAAACTGAAACAAATACAATTCTCACACACAAACTTGTGAAAGGCCAGCTCATGCTTAGCCTAAATCTGACATGACTATTTTACCATATTCATCTTCAAGAGATAGTCGCCTTAGGAAATCCCATTTCTAAAACCTTTTAATATCGTCTCCCCATCAATACCAGATTTAAGATCTATCCTATCTAGTCAACCATGATTACCTAATTAAGGTCAGATTGCACTGTCTTTCTTTTGACTTATAGTCAACTAAAATGCCAATAAGTGAAAGGAAAAGTGTATGTGACTTCGTTTGGATCATTAAAAAATGTTGGATCATGCCCGGCGGGCATGACTCATTGGTTGAGCATCGACCAATGAACCAGGAGGTCACTGGTTCGATTCCTAGTCAGAGCACATGCCCGGATTGCGGGCTCGATCCCACATGATCCCCAGTGTGGGACATGCAGGAGGCAGCCGATCCATGCTTCTCTCTCATCATTGATGTTTCTCTCTCTCTCACCCTCTCCCTTCCTCTCTGAAATCAATAAAAGTATTAAAAAAAATGTTGGATCCTTTTCCTAAACATTACTTCCCTTCAAACATCAAATCAAAAAACCATTCATATTGCTTCTACTGGCTACCACACTCACTTCTTTTCAAAGAAAAAAAAACTTTAATGAAAACAATGCTCATATTCTAATATAAAACCTAGAGATAACTACTGGTAACATTTGTTGTATATATTCCTCCACACATTTACACTTACACACACTTTTACATAAAAATGGAATTATACTTTACAGTTTAGAAATCTTTTCTGCCTTCATATCTTTCCATGGACATCATTATACCTCAAATACATCCTTCATCAATATTATTAAAGACATTTAACAATAAATATTATTAAAGACATTTAACAATAAGGTATTATGTCGATATACTTTATCATCTACCTAATTTTTTTCTCTTACTTAAGAGTTTATTAAAACATTTAGGCCACTTTTTTAAAATTTGCAATGAAACAGGGTAATGGATACATTTTAATGTATTTCAACCACTAGTTTGTACAATAATTATGCCGATAATTCTCAAGGACTTAGACAAGTATGTTTACCACAATTTTCATTTTAACAAAGGAAAGACATTACATGTACATTAACTGACTTTTATAAGAACACGATTCATTTATATAGTTCAGAAGCAGGAAAGCAGAAAGTTTTCTTTCCTTCAGAGTACTGCATGAAGCACAAATAAGAGAAAGAAAATACAGGATTTCTGAAACAAACTCCTTCTACATCTTTTCCCTTTTAAATTAATTGCAGCATACTGTCAGTACAAGAAACAGATGATGTGATTAAGAAGGCAAAAAAGTATTTGTAACAGGATCCTCCAAATATTTCTTTGGGAAAAAGTTTTGCAAAGAGTGAGTTACAAAAGTTAATAAAGAAAAATTTCATCCCAATATACAATACAATCAGTGGAGAGGTTTTTTGTTTTTTCCCCTTGAAGCCTGCATTTATATTAGTTGCTATAGTAACACTATTATTGAAAACAATACTGGGACAGAATCTATAATCACTAAGCCAACAGTCATCAAAATGAGGTTTAAATTACATCCAAATGTGTACCTTTACTTTTCTTTGTCTAAACTTTATTTTTCCTTAAATAAGTGAGAAGGCTTACAAACTGGGAAAAGCATGGGCTATATTCCACCTAACAACCTAAATTAGTTTAAGCTTTAAAAATGACTAGTTCAATTAATAAAACAAAGTTAATGATAAATTAAAAGTTAAAGTTAATTTATTTAGAAGTTTAAAGTATTTGGCAAGCTGACAAAAATTCCTATCTAATTAATTCTGAAATTCAACCTTGAAAATAAAATTTTTCAAAAACAATCAAGGGTTTGCCTGGGGAAGGGGGTGGGGGTTCACCATGTTTCAAAAATATTTTGCTTGCCATCACTTTGAATTTGAGTTCTATAATATCTGGAAACAAAACGTCACTAGAATACTTAAGTGCCATAGGACACATTAAAAAAGGTATGAAAAATTCCTTTTATTATCTAAACTAGGGGCCCGGTGCACAAAATTTGTGAACGGGGGGTGGCGGCAGGTAGGGGGAGTCCCTCAGCCGGGCCTGCACCCTCTCACAATCTGGGACTCCTCAGAGGATGTCCAACTGCTCTGCAGGATCAGGCCTAAACTGGCAGTCAGACATTCCTCTTGCAATCTGAGACCTCTGGCTCCTAACCGCTCACCTGCTTGCCTGCCTGATCGCCCCTAACCCCTCTGGCCTGCCTGCCTGATTGCCCCTAACCCCTTTGGCCTGCTTGCCTGATCGCCCCTAACCGCTTGCCTGCCTGCCTGACTGCCTCTAACCCCTCTGGCCTGCCTGCCTGCCTGCCTGCCTGATCACCCTTAAGTACTCTGCGTGCCTGCCTGATCGCCCCTAACCACCTCTGCCTCGGCACCTGCCCGCCGCAGCAGCCGCCTCTGCGGCTTTGTCCGGAAGGACGTCTGGAATGATGTCCAGAAGGTCGTTCGGCTGTCTGGTCTAATTAGCATATTACACTTTTATTATTATAGATAAGTCTAGATTCTTAGTAAAAAAAAATCCACAATATTCCTGGTGGAAAAAATTTCTACTTTCAAATTTAAAGACCATTAGTTCCCAAACTGCACTGGAAAAAAATTGCAACATATTTGAATATTTGATAACTAGATAGCTATTGAATGAAGTTCACATACTACCTTAAATCAGATTTTCAGGTCAAGCGCACATAACCTTTGCCAAATGGCATTTATAAATATATCCAAATTCCCAAATTGTAGATATGAATAAGATAGTGACAACTATAAAACTTGTCACTTTCAGGGAAAGGGCAGGACTGACATTGGTGAAAGGTAAAAGTCAGAGTCTCCTTTGATAAGAATGTTTTCTATTCAACTTAATATTTAAAGAACTATATTTAGCATTTAACTTTTAAAAATTAATTATCCATTTTACAACACATGCCAGTCACTGTTAAGTAGAGTGTCAGTCTAGATTTTAAATGACTGTAGTGACTTTTTAGAGGTTATAGTTTTTAAGTAGAGCCTGAACTGAAACTTAATTCTCAGGCTATCTAATCTGGAGTTCATATTATCTCTATACTTTATGAACACGGTTACATCCTTTAACTCAACTATAAGTGTGCTATAAAAAGAAAATACAAGAAACAGAAAATAGGAATGAAAGCAGCTACTTATTTGGCAGTCCAAATTACATCTTACAGAAAGAAAACATTAAAAGATAAAAGGTTTGGTTCAGTAGATAGAGCTTCGAGCCCATGGACTGAAGGGTCCCAGGTCTAATTCTAGTCAAGGGCTTGTACCTCGTTGCAGGCTCCATCCCCAGCCCTGGTTGGGCACTTGCAGGAGGCAGCCAGTCAATGTGAGAGAGACACATCTGATGTTTCTTTCTCTCTGTCTCTCCCTTTCCCTTCCACTCTCTCTAAAAATCAATGGAAAAATATCCTCAGGTGAGGATTAGAAAAAAAGATAAAAGGTAAAGTGCTAAAAAAAACCCCACATAAATAAGGTCATCTAGTGATTTGTACATTAACCAAATCTCCCCTTTCCCTTCCACTCTCTCTAAAAATCAATGGAAAAATATCCTCAGGTGAGGATTAAAAAAAAAGATAAAAGGTAAAGTGTTAAAAAAACTCCCACATAAATAAGGTCATCTAGTGATTTGTACACTAACCAAATCTCTTTCGCAATTTATATTCCTTTAGGAGTCCAAAATATTAAATTTCATGCAAAAAGCTTGCTCCTGGAAACATCAACAAATGAAGAGACACAAGTAAGGCATTCTCCTACTTAATTCCCCTAAAAGTATCACAGCTTCAATTTTTCAGTTCTTACTCCTAGAAATGTTACAAGACATATTTGCATTAGCCAATCTAACCAACTGAGTAACATACTGTAGAATATTAATATACAAATACTGTGGCACCTAGGTGTCTATATTAATTCAGGATCACTGATCATTCCAATATGTTAATTATGTCCTTCTGAACATGAAAATGAAAAAAGTGAAAGGACATACATACAGCCTTTCTTCCCAGATTTCTCTCTACAATTTCATGATGATATTGCTTATAATATAAACCAATATAATTTTGCTAGAATTACTGATTTAGTAAAAAGTAGATCTGTGTCAGCCTTCTGAATTTCAGAGGAAATTTTAATGGCAGGATTTAGTTAAAATAAAATAAAAATACTATCTAATAAAAAGGGAATATGCAAATTGACCGTTACACCGTCACAAAGATGGTGGCACCCAAAGCCACAAGATGGCAGTGCCCAGTCACCTCAGCCCCGCCGGAGTCCCCCAGTCCTTTCACAAAAAATGGGTTGCCTCAAAACTTGGTTAAGCTTCTTAGGACAAAAACCATTCATTGAAAAGGGAATTCCAATATTTATAAAAGTTTGGACTAGACAATTCAAGGTTATTTCCACTACAACCTTCTATGATTTTGTGATATTAACATTCTGAATTCACATAGTACCAGCTGTATTGTATGTAAGCAAATAAAGGAATTGCCATTATTATTAAATCAACTCATAAAACCACACTATTTGTATGTCAAGTACATTCTGTGTAATTTTCCTAATGGCTGGAGTTAATGCCCCTAAACCAGCAGTTGGACATCCCCCAAGGGGTCCCAGATTGGAGAGGTTGCAGGCCGGGCTGAGGGGCACACACACACACACACACACACACCCCAGTGCACGAATTTCATGCACCGGACCTCTAGTATGTTTATAACTGTGCAAATTGGGAAGTTTTATGTGTGATGGTTAAGATCACAGGCTCTAGTCCTTACCGGGTAGCTCAGTTGGTTAGAGTGTTGGCTCGATAACACAAGATTGCAGGTTCAATTCCCAGTCAGGACACATACAAGAATCTACCAATGAATACATAAATAAGTAGAACAACAAATTGATGCTTCTATCTCCCTTCCTCTCTCTCTAAAATCAACCAATAAATTTTTAAAAATCACAGGCTCTAAGAGTATTGCTATCTACAACTCTGGGTAATGATGGAAATGTTCTGTGTCTGCATTGCCCAATATGGAAGCTACTAGCCACATGTGGCTACTGAGCACTTGAAAATGTGACTAGTGTGACTAAAGAACTAAATTTTTATTTTAATTTATAATTAATTTAAATGTAAATAGCCACATGTAGCCACTGGCTCTTCAATTAGAGAGTTCAGATTTAGAGTATTACTGGGTTTTAAATCTTAGTTCTAACACTTACTAGCCCTATGTCCTTGAGCAAGTTATCTCTGAATCTCAACCTTCTGGTATATAAAATGGGCCTAATAAGGTATTTTCCATGTAAAAATTAAATTAGATACTCCATGTGTTAACATGCAATTATGCATTCAATTCAGCTTTAGAAAAATCTATAGAGAGGTGACTTGGATTCTGATCCCAGTTTTAGAAAACTGTTGTGATATGTTAAAATATAGAGCTAACTAGGGGTAAAAAGTCTTTGGCCTGACCTGGAAACCTGCCACATAGACTAGTGTTGTCTGTCTTCCTTATCGCAAAAATAAAAATAAAAATAAAATATATAGTTAATTAAAATTTTTGTACTGTGAAAATTTTCAAACCAGAAAAATAGAATGGATACTCATATACCTGTCACCCAGATTTATTGTTAATATTTTGCCACATCTGCCTTCTTTATTTTTACAAAGTATTTTATGTTATAAGATTATATTTCACTTGTTAATGCTTTAGTATAAATCTCTGAACTATAGACATTTCTTATATAACTATAATACCATAAAATTAATAACAATTCCCTAGCATCATCTAATACCACACCCATATTCAGATTTTACCAGTTGTCTGCAAAATGCCTTTGATAGGTGCTCTGTTCAAATCAGGTGCTTTTTTCAAATCAAGTTCCACTCAAGGTACACACACTGCATTTGGATGGTGTCCCTTTGTTAAGTTTCTTTTAATTTAGTACAGTCACCTCCCTTTCCTTCATTCTGGGTTTATTTCATAATGGTGTGTTTGAAATCCTGTCTACATATATAAAAGTCTAAGCGACCAAAAGGATGACCAGTCAACTGGTCGCTATGACATGCACTGACCGCTAGAGGGCAGACACTCAATGCAGGAGCTGCCCCCTCATGGTCAGTGTGCTCCCACAGCCAACCTCCCACGGCCGGCCAACCTCCTGTGGTCCCTCCCCCCACTCAGCCCCGATCACTGGCCAGGCCAAGGCACCCCACCCATGCACCAGACCTCTAGTCTGTTATATATTCTGTAAACTGGAAATTAAATCCAAAGGTTTAATTAGATTCATGGCAAATATTTCTGGTAGGACTTTTTTATAGAGGATGTGTAAAAAGAGAATAATGTATATATTTTTAAAAACAGGATAAGACAATGTATGAGGGAAAAGAAGTAATACGTATTGAATAATTGAGCTGCCGTGACCCATGAATGTGGAAGGGGGTCCTCTGAAAGGCTAACAGAAGTGATCTCTTAAAAGCAACTCATTTTAATCTGACGAGGAGGGTCAGACTAAGAATTTTCAAAGGAGTGCAGGATCCTTAGTCTTGCGCGCAGACCCACTGTCCGCACACTTGGGCTCTTTCCGACTCTGATTACTAAGCCCAATACATAGGAAAACCCAGTTAAGGAATACCCTGAAAGACTGCAGGGGGAAGTTGTTTTTCCGGAACCTGGGGAGCAGAGCTGGGTGTGAACATCGGAGAGGCAGCTCTGAGGCGCACACCTCCACAAACTGGTAGTGAGTGCCATAGAGGGAAAAAAAAAAAGCTAGAGAGGCCCGGAAGTCAATTCAGAAACACTGCCACCCAGGGACCGAAACGCTAATTGCCTCTGGTGTAATCCTACCTTATAATAGAGAAACATGCAAATTGACCGCACCTCCGCTATGCCCATGACTGGACCTGCCAGAGGCTGGGGGCGGGACTCCGGGTGGCCTATCCAGCTGTTGGGAAGACCAAGATGGCTGCACACAATCCTCTTAGTTCCGGGGGTCCGCGGGGCGATGGCCACCTGGGGGGGCGTGTCCGGGCCGAGCCAGGTGCTCCCCGGGGGTCCGCGGGGCAATAGCCACCCGGGGGGCGTGTCCGGGCCGAGCCAGGCGCGCCCCGGGGGTCCGCGGGGTGATGGCCACCCGGGGGGGGCGTGTCCGGGCCCAGCCAGGCGCTCCCCGGGGCGATGGCCACCCGGGGGGGTGTGTCCGGGCCGAGCCAGACGCTCCCCGGGGGTCCGCGGGGCGATGGCCACCCGGGGGGCGTGTCCGGGCCCAGCCAGCTGCTCCCGGGGCGGGGGTCCCTGGGCTATCGCCACCCTGGCCTAAATGGCTGGTGCTGAGAGGGATCAATGGGGCCGGTGGAAGGAGTGGGAGGTAGTTGACCATGGAGGGCATCTGCAGCAGCCGGATGCAGAGCTTGGGTCCGAGTTCTCCAGGTTGGCCTCCGTGGGGTCCGCGTCGCACCCATAGTGGCCGAGTGGGGACGCTGGCATCGTAGCCCCAGCACGAGGCCAGCTTCCCAAGCCAGGCTGTGGAGGGAGGGAGGGCCTCTGGGCTGGGAGCACTCCCCCACTCCAGTGGACAGGGCACAGCGAGCGAGCAGCAGAGAGCTACTAAAGGTGGTGGGTGTGGTGGCCTGGCTTCCAAGAGGCTAGCTTCAGCTGCTGTGGCCTGCGCTGAGGTGGCTGGTGGTGGGGGCAACTGCGGGGGCGCATCCGAGGCTGGGGCACTGGGAGACATGGGACTGCAGCCCAGAAAGCGAGGCTTCGGAGGACCTGGTCACCGACCCCCGGCATTGAAGCCGCCTCCTACAAGATGTATCCTAGCCTAGGTGTGTGGGAAGCAGGTTCAGGAACCTCTCCCTTTGCGGCACCAGAGCCCAGGCCTGCCAGCGCCCCAGAGGAGACCCCCACCAGGATTGGGGGCGTGACCAGCCTCCAAACTGCCAGTGACCCTAATCCAGGCCTGCCAGCGCCCCAGAGGAGATCCCCACCAGGATCAGGGAGTGACCAGTCTCCAAACCAGGGCGGCCATTAGCCCAGGCCTGCCAGCACCCCAGAGGAGACCCCTGCCAGGATTGGGGTCATGGCCAGCCTTCAAACTGTGGCGGCCCCTAGCCCAAGGAGGCCTCCTGGCCAAGGACACCTGAGTCTGTTCTTGACCTAGGGCCGGGCTCTCCCCGCAAGGGACTCAGAAGCCGCCAGAGTCTAACTGCCAGTCTCTGTCCACCAAAAAGTAGGGCCATCAAACCATTCAGTCTCAGTGCAGGCACAGGTCCATGGCTGACGGGGTGGAGGCCAGACCAAAACAAAACAGCAGAAACACCCTGCCCACCTGGGCGGGTACTGCTGTAGTCCATGTGGCCTGGGCAGTGTAGAAAGCGCTACCTTCTCCCAGGTCCTGTGCTGGCACCGCCGCCTCACTCACCCTCAAGCCCCCCTGAGTCCTGACAGCAAAGTGTGTGGGGCATTCTGCAGGAGTTGTGCCGTTCTGGGTGCTTTTGCCCAAAGACACACTTTGGGATGAATTCAGAGCCACATCTCATTTCCCATGAGACTGGAAGAACCATGTAAAAGGATTTTGACAAAAGCTTTCCACATCTCTTTTTATTCTTTTGAATCCATAAAACGACCTTAAAAAAAGCATTCGGGCCACCTAAAAAAGAATGCACTTTCTGGCCAGAGCACGCAGGATTCTTTTGCCCAACAGGTTAAAGGGAGCAGAGCTGGCACAGTGGGAATGGCCCTGGTGCCCTATGAGGAGACCGGGGGAATGGGGTTGCTGAAATTCCATAAGCCTCTTGCCACCTTCTCCTTTGCAAACCACACCATCCAGATCCACCAGGACTGGAGGCAACTGGGAATCACAGCCGTGATTTGGGACATGGTAAGCAAATCTTGAGGGGCCTCTGAAAACATCTGCAATTGATTATAAGACTGGTCTTTATTTAAAAAGAAATAAAAGAACAGCTTTGTTGAGATATAACCCATATACTGTACATGTCACCTAAAGTGTACAATGAACTGGTTTTTTAAAGTAAATTCAGAGTGGTACAACCATCACCATGCTCAATTTTTAAATATCTTCATGACCCATCCCCTCCAAAAAAAACTTCTACCCACTGGAATCACTTTCCTGATCATCTTCCCCAAAATAGATTGCACTTTAAAGGTGGGTAAAGGAAAGTTGAGGGAAGTTAAAACACTGCAAAAGGATATTGTAAGATGACAAAGCCCAAAGTGAAGATCATGTGTTTTCTTTAAAAAATATATATTTTTAAAATTTCAGAAAGGGAGAGGGAGAGAGAGATAGAAACATCAATGATAAGAATCACTTATCAGCCGAAACCGGTTTGGCTCAGTGGATAGAGCGTCGGTCTGCGGACTGGAAGGTCCCAGGTTCGATTCCGGTTAAGGGCATGTACATCGGTTGCGGGCACATACCCCGGTGGGGGTTGTGCAGGAAGCAGCTGGTCGATGTTTCTCTCTCATCGATGTTTCTAGCTCTCTATCCCTCTCCCTTCCTCTCTGTGAAAAATCAATAAAATATATTTAAAACAAAAAAAAAGAATCACTGATCAGCTGCCGCCCACAGGCCCCCTACTGGGGATTGAGCCCAAAACCCAGGCATGTGTGCCCTGATCAGAATCAAACCTGGACTCTTCAGTCCACAGGCCGATGCTCTCTCCATTAAGCCAAACTGACCAGGGCCATGTGTTTTCTTCAAGTTCTGCGTGGTTGTAATGGTCCCCAAATCTATACTAATAAAAGGGTAATATGCTAATTAGAGTGGTTGTCTTCCGGACATCTTTCCAGACAAAGCCGCAGTGGCTACAAAGGCCAAGGCTCAGGCAGCCATAACCAGCTGCAGTGGCAGCAGCATTGGGGATATGGGGGTGGTGCCTCCAGAGGGAGGCCAGACTGGGGGCCAAGGCACAGGCAGTTTGGGGTGATCAGGCTGATAGGGGAGGGCAAGGTAGGGGCAATCAGGCTGGCAGGAGATCAAGGTAGGGGCGAGCAGGCAGGCAGGCAGTGGGGTTAGGGACAATCAGGCAGGCAGGCAGGTGAGTGGTTAGGAGCCAGCGGTTCGGGATTGTGAGAGGGATGTCCGACTGCTGGAAGTTGGACATCCCCTGAGGGGTCCCAGATTGAAGAGGGTGCAGATTGGGCTGAGGGGCACACACACACCCCCTCCCCCCAGTGCACGAATTTCGTGCACCGAGCCTCTAGTCAAAAATAAATACGAGAAATTAAGACACGGCCGGCTTAAAAATCAGGACTGGCTTACAACACTGAGAAGCAGTGGAATGAAGGGAGCTGAAATACCGCCCAGACTGGGAAACAGCATACCAAACAGAATAATAGAGGAAGTGAATGACAGCTGCTACTGCACATTTTAGTCTTCCTATTTTTTATTTTAAATTCTTTTTTTAAATTTTATTAATTTTTTTATTCTAATTTTTTATTTTCATTTTTTGCATCATTTACTTAAGAAACTAATTTTTTTTTCTGTTTCCTCACTCGATTTTCACCTTTTTAATTATTACATTTTTATTTTCAATCAGCATTCTTATTACTATTATTTTACTTTTTTTTTTAAATGTCATTTGATTTTCTCTTTCTTTTATTTTGGGATTAGTGTCCTACATTCTATTTGCATCTTTCCCTTACAATCGTTTTACCCTATCTCAACACTAACATTATGCCATCACTCTCCTCCCAACCTTTCCCCTTTTGGTCTCCTGTTTATCTTAACCCTTTGTGGCTTTAGATTTTCCCTACTTTTTCAGTCTACCCTCTGCTAAAATTTCACCCTACTTATATATCTAATTCCCAACCCCCTGCTCCAAGTCCATATATACCTCCCTCTACGCTACCTTAAAAAATTGTTTTTCTCTCTGGCCTTTTGTTGTTGTTTGCTTGAATGTTGATTAGATTGAATTTTTATGCTTTCTTATGAGATTGTTTTGATTATTCTTTTTGGTTGGTTCTTTTGTTTGCTCTGTTTTTGTTTGTTTTTTACTTTTGTTTTCCCTTGCCTCACTCGATATTAGTTGGTGTTGCAGTTTGTATTAATCTCCAGGCTTGTGTTGCTGGAATTTGCTGGGATCAGTGGTTGGTATATTGGAGTTTACTCCCCTGATATATAGTTTGTTCCCCTTGTCTCTCTTAGTATCATTCTTGTCTCTCTTACTTTTTTTTTTCTTTTCTTTTTTTTCTTCTCTTTTCCCAAGTTCAGATTCACACTCTTTTTTTTTCTGTTCTTCCTTTTTACTCTTCCTCTTCCTCTCCTATTCCATAATTTGTCTTTCTCTGGTGGTCACCTTTATTGGAGGTTATTAATATCGTGAATACAATTCTGTCCAGTGCCTTGTGTGTTGTGCCTGGTTGTGTTGTATTTTGTACCTTTAAATCAACGCCGGAGAGAGAGAGAACTACATAAGCAGACATCCGGAGAAGAGAGACCATGTGGAGACAAAGAAATAGCCCGCATAGGAAAGAAAAGCAGGCATCACCAGAAAAGGAAGTAAACGAATTAGAGGCAAACGACCTATCAGAGAAAGAATTCAAAGAAATGGTCATAAGGTGGCTGAAAAGGATGGAAGACAAATTTGACAATATGAGTAAGAACCAAGAGGAAATGAAGAAGAACCAAGAAGAAATGAAAAATGACATCGCTGCTGTAAAGAATTCAACAGAAAGCATCAAGAGTAAACTAGAAGAAGCAGAGGACCGCATAAGTGAGCTAGAAGACAAGATGGAAAAAAATACCCAAGTACAACAGCTCCTAGAAACAAAAATTAGAAAGCATGAGGAGAGCCTAAGGGAAATTCGGGACAACACGAAACAAGACAACATCAGGAATATAGGGGTACAAGAAGGAAAGGAAACTGAGCAAGGAATAGAAAACCTGTTAGAAGAAATAATAACAGAAAACTTCCCTGATATAGGGAAGAAAAAACCCACACAAATCCAAGAAGCTCACAGAGTTCCAAGAAAAATAACGCCAAAAGACAGACGCCAAGGCACATTATAATTAAGTTGGCAAACATCAACGACAAAGTAAGAATCTTAAAAGCGGCCAGAGAGAGACAGACAGTTACATACAAAGGAACCCCCATCAGACTAGCAACTGATTTCTCAACAGAAACACATCAGGCCAGAAGGGAATGGAATGAAATATACAAAGTCATGCAAAGGAAGGGTCTGAATCCAAGAATACTGTACCCAGCAAGGCTATCAATCAAAGCTGAGGGTGAAATCAGGAGCTTCACAAACAAAAGAGGACTAAGGGAGTTATTACCACCAAACCAGCAATGCAAGAAATGCTAAAGGGTCTGCTGTAAAAAAAAGAAATAAGAAGCGAAGAGGGAACACAGGGGTAAAGAATAAAAATGGCAACAAACAAGTACCTATCAATAATAACTTTAAATGTAAATGGATTAAATGCCCCAAACAAAAGACATAGGGCAATGGATTAGATAAGAAAACATAACCCATATATCTGCTGTCTACAAGAAACCTCAGAAAAAAAGATGCACACAGACTGAGGGTGAAGGGGTGGAAAAAGGTTTTTCAGGCGAATGGAAATGAAAAAAAAGCTGGGATATCAATACTTATATCTGACAAATTAGATCTCAAAGTGAAGGACATAAAAAAGATATAAGGAAGGCCACTTCATAATGCTAAAGGGAGCAATCCAACAAAAAGAAATAACTCTGGTAAACATATATGCACCCAATACAGGAGCACCCAAATACATAAAAAAATCTACTGGAGGATATCAAGGGAGAGACTGACAGCAATACGATCATAGTAGGAGACATTAATACCCCACTATCACCATTGGACAAATCCTCTAAACAAAAACATCAATCCTAAATGACTCACTAGACCAGATGGAATTAATTGACATTTTCAGAACATTTCACCCCAAAGCCACAGACTATACATTCTTCTCAAGTGCACATGGGTCCTTTTCAAAGATAGACCATATATTGGGTCACAGACAAAGTCTCTTCAAATTCAAGAAGATAGAAATCACATCAAGCATCTTCTCAGATCACAGTGGCATAAAACTGGAAATCAACTACAATAAAAACAATTTAAAAAAATCAAACACCAGGAGACTAAACAGCATGCTATTAAACAATGACTGGGTTACCAGAGAGATCAAAGAAGAAATAAAAACCATCATGGCAACAAACGACAATGAAAACACAATAATCCAAAATCTATGGGACAGAGCGAAAGGAGTCTTGAGAGGGAAGTTCATAGCTCTACAAGCCTACTGCAAAAAACAAGAAACAATGGTAATAAATTACCTAACCCAACAACTCAAAGAGTTAGAAAGAGAGCAAAAAGAAAAGCCCAGTGTAAACAGAAGGAAAGAAATAATAAAGATCAGAGCAGAGATAAACGACATAGAGACCAAAAAAAAACAGTACAAAAGATCAACAAAACCAAGAGCTGGTTCTTTGAAAGAATAAACAAGATTGATGAACCTCTAGCCAGGCTCACCAAGAAGCAAAGAGAGAGGACCCAAATAAACAAAATCAGAAATGAAAGAGGAAAAATAACAACAGACCCCACAGAAATACAAAGGATTGTTAAAAAATACTATGATGCCCTAACCTGTTTAGCTCAGTGGATAGAGCATCAGCCTGCAGACTAAAAGGTCCCAGGTTCGATTCTGTTCAAGGGCATGTACCTTGGTTGCGGGCACATCCCCAGTAGGGGGAGTGCAGGAGGGAGCTGATTGATGTTTCTCTCTCATTGATGTGTCTAACTCTCTATCCCTCTCCTTTCCTCTCTGTAAAAAATCAATAAAATATATTTTTAAAAAAATACTATGAAGAACTCTATTCCAACAAACTGGACAACCTGGAGGAAATGCACATATTCCTAGAAAAATACAACCTTCTAAAACTCAATCAGGAAGAATCTAAACATCTCAATAGGCAATAACTATGGAAGAAATTGAAGCAGTCATCAAAAAGCATCCGGCAAACAAAAGCCCGGGGCCAGATGACTTCACAGGGGATTTTTACCAAACATTCAAAGAAGAACTAAAACCTATCCTCCTCAGATTATTCCAAAAAATTCAAGAGGAAGGAACACTTCCAAGCTCCTTCTATGAAGCCAGCATCACCCTAATACCAAAACCAGATAAAGACAACACAATGAAAGAGAATTACAGGCCAATATCCTTCATGAACATAGATACCAAAATCCTCAACAAAATTCTAGCAAATCAGATCCAACAGCACATCAGAAAGATCATACACCATGACCAAGTAGGATTTATCCCAGGGATGCAAGGATGTTACAATATCCGCAAAACAATAAACGTGATACATCACATAAACAAATTGAGAGATAAAAATCACATAGTCATATCAATTGATGCAGAAAAAGCATTTGATAAAATCCAACACCCTTTCTTGATAAAAACTCTCTGCAAAGCGGGAATAGAAGGATCATACCTCAACATAATAAAAGCCATATATGAAAAACCCACAGCCAACATCATACTCAATAGGCAAAAACTAAAGCCATTTCCCCTAGGAACAGAAACAAGACAGGGATGCCCACTCTCACTACTCCTGTTCGACATAGTAATGGAAAGTATTATCCATTGCAATTAGACAAGAAAAAGAAATAAAAGGCATCCAAATTGGAAAAGACGAAGTAAAGCTGTCCTTATTTGCAGATGACATGATATTGTACATAAAAAACACTAAAGACTCCATCAAAAATCTATTAGACTTAATAAATGAATTCGGAAAGGTAGCAGGATACAAAATTAACGCCAAGAAATCTATGGCATTTCTATACACAAATAGTGAACTTACAGAAAGAAAAACTGAAAAAGCAAGTCCATTTACAATCGCACCAAGATAATTAAGATACCTAGGAGTAAACTTAACTAAGGAGGTAAAAGACCTATACGCGGAAAACTACAGGACACTGAAAAAAGAGATAGAGGAAGACGTAAACAGATGGAAGAACATACCATGTTCATGGATAGGTAGAATCAACATTATTAAAATGTCTATACTACCCAAAGCAATCTATAAATTCAATGTACTCCCCATTAAAATACCAACAGCGTATTTCAGAGACATAGAAAAAACTCTCCAAAAATTCATCTGGAATAAAAAAAGACCCCGAATAACCACAGCAATTCTGAGAAAGAACAAAGTCGGTGGGATCTCAAAACCAGATTTCAAGCTGTATTACAAGGCCACTGTTCTCAAAACAGCCTGGTAGTGGCACAAGAACAGACATATATACCAATGGAAAAGAATAGAGAACCCAGATATCGACCCAAAACACTATACTCAATTAATATTTGACAAAGGAGGCATGAACATACAATGGAGTCAAGACAGTCTCTTCAATAAATGGTGTTGGGAAAATTGGACAGATACATGCAAAAAAATGAAACTAGATCACCAACTTACATCATACACAAAAATAAACTCAAAATGTATAAAGGACTTAAACATAAGATGGGAAACCATAAAAATAATAGAGGAATCCACAGGCAGAGAAATCTCAGATATATGCTGAAGCAATTTCTTCACCAATACCACTCCTAGAGCAATGGAAGCTAAAGAGAAAATAAACAAGTGGGATTACATCAAAATAAAATGCTTTTGCACAGCAAAAGAAACCATCAACAAAACAACAAGAAAGCCCACTGTATGGGAGAACATATTTGCAAATGTTATCACTGATAAAGGTTTAATCTCCAACATCTACAGGGAACTTATACAACTTAATAAATGGAAGATAAATGATCCAATAAAAAAATGGGCAACGGACCTAAATAGAATCTTTTCGAAAGAAGACAGAAGGAAGGCCAAGAGACATATGAAAACATGCTCAAAGTCACTAATTATCTGAGAGATGCAAATCAAAACGACAATGCGGTACCATCTCACACCTGTCAGAATGGCAACCATCAACAAATCAACAAACGACAAGTGCTGGCGAGGATGCGGAGAAAAAGGAACCCTCGTGCACTGCTGGTGGGAATGCAGACTGGTGCTGCCACTGTGGAGAACAGTATGGAGTTTCCTCAAAAAAATAAAAATGAAACTCCCATTTGACCCAGTAATCCCACTTCTAGGAAGATATTCCAAGAAACAAGAAACACAAATCAGAAAGGATATATGCACCCCTATGTTCATAGCAGCACAATTCACCATAGCTAAGATTTGTAAACAGCCTAAATGCCCATCAGCAGATGAGTGGATTAGAAAACTATGGTATATCTACACAATGGAATACTACGCTGCTATAAAAAAGGAATTCTTACCATTTGCAGCAGTATGGATGGATCTGGAGAGCATTATGTTAAGTGAAATAAGCCAGGCAATGAAAGTAAAATACCACATGATCTCACTCATTTACGGAAAATAAAGAACATGAAAACCTTATGAATAAAAAGATAGATACAGAGGCAGTAAAGCACTGAACAGACTGTCAAATTACAGCAGGAAGGCAGGGGAGTGTTAGGGAGGGGGGAAAGAGATCAACCAAAGGACTTGTGTGCTTGCATATGAGCCTAACCAGTGATCACGGATAACAGGGGGGTTGAGGACAAATATGTGATATCTTAATCAATAAAGTAATAAATAAATAAATAAATAAATAAATAAATAAATAAATAAAATGTAGTTCAGAAAAAAAAAGAACATGATAACCTTATCAATAAAAAGATAGATACAGAGGCAGTAAAACACTGAACAGACTGTCAAATTACAGCAGGAAGGCTGGGGAGTGTTAGGGAGGGGGAGAAAGAGATCAACCAAAGGACTTGTATGCATGCATATCAGCACAGCCAATGGACACAAGACACTGGGGGGGGGGGAGTGGCATGAGGGCATGTGATGGGGTGCAGGAGGCGGGGGGAAGGTCAATGGGGAAAAAAGGGAGATATATGTACTACTATATGTAATACTTTATACAATAAAAATTTAAAAAAGAGAAAAAAAAAGACTCCACCAAAAAACTACTAGAGTTAATAAAGGAATTTGGCAATGTAATAGGATATAAAATCAACATCCCAAAATTGATATTTTTATACACCAATAATGAATTTTCAAAGAAGTGTAGAGGATCTACTTAAAAGATAGTCACCAGGGTGGGGTTTTTTAAAATTTCTTCTTTGATCTCTTTGGTAACCCACTCATTGTTTAATAGTATGCTATTCAGCCTCCAAGTGTTTGAATTTTTGTGATTGTTTTTACTGTAGTTGATTTCTAATTTTATGCCATTGTGATCTGAGAAGATGTTTGATATGATTTCGATCCTCTTGAATTGGGAGAGACTTTGCCTGTGTCTCAATATGTGGTCTATCTTTGAAAATGACCAACGTGCAGTTGAGAAGAATGTATATTCTATAGTTTTGGGGTAGAATGTTCTGAAGATGTCGATTAAGTCCATCTGATCTAGTGAGTCACTTAGGATTAAAGTTTCTTTACTAATTTTTTGTCTAGAGCAGTGATGGGCAACCTTTTGAGCTTGGTGTGTCAAACTTCGCCAAAAAGCTGAGCATAACTTGGGTAGTGTGTCCCTTTGAGGAAAAAACATTATTTCGTGATAGTTATAGTTTAAATAACATAAATGTATAATTGTTATATATAATTGTGTTTAATAAACCTCAGCGGCCGCGTCATCAGAAATGGCTACGCATGTCAGTGCTGACACGCGTGTCATAGGTTTGCCATTAATGGTCTAGAGGATTTATCCAGTGATGTTAATGGGGTATTAAAGTTTCCTACTATGATTGTGTTGCTATTAATCTCTTCCCTGATATCTTCCAGAAGTTTATGTATTTGGGTGCTCTGCATTGGGCACATAAATATTTACCAGAGTTATATCCTCTTGTTTAATTGATCCCTTTAGAATTATGAAGTGGCCTTCCTTGTCTCTTGTTATGGTCTTCACTTTGAGGTCTATTTTGTCAGATATAAGTATTGCTACCCCCGCTTTTGTTTTTCATTTCCATTTGCCTGATAGACATTTTTCCATCCCTTCACTGTCAGTCTGTGTGAGTCCCTTGTTCTGAGGTGAGTCTCCTGTAGACAGCATATGTATGGGTCATGTTTCCTTATCCATTCACTCACTCAAGTTTTTTGATTGGAGCATTTAATCCATTTATGTTTAATGTTATTATTGATAGGTACTTGTTTGTAGCCATTTCTGCACTTTATGCCTGTGTTCCTTCCTCCCTTTCTATTTCTTCTTTTTACAACATTCCCTTTAGCATTTCTTGCATCGCTGGCTTGGTAGTGATAAACTCCCTTAGCATTTTTTTTATCTGAGAAGCTCCTGATTTCCCCTTCAATTTTGATTGATAGTTTTGCTGGATAAAGTATTCTTAGCTTCAGACCTTTGCTTTGCATCACTTTGTATACTTCATTCCATTCCCTTCTAGCTTGATGTGTTTCTGTTGAGAAATCATTTGATAATCTGATGGGGGATCCTTTGTAAGTAACACTCTGTCTCTCTCTTGCAGCCTTTAAGATTCTCTCTTTGTCATTAACATTTGCCATTGTAATTATGACGTGTCTTGGTCTGGGTCTTTTGGGATTGATCTTGCTTGGGACTCTCTGTACTTGTGTAACTTTTTTCTTCCCCATATCAGGGAAGTTTCCTGTCATTATTTCTTCAAATCGATTCTCTAAACCTTGCTGCTCTTCTTGTCCTTCTGGCACCCCTATTATACATATGTTACTTCGTTTTGTGTTGTCCCAAAGCTCCCTTAGGCTCTCCTCCTGCTTTTTAATTTTTTTCTCCACTTGCTGTTCAGATTGGGCTTGTTTCTCTGCCTTATCTTCTAACTCACTAATTCGGTCCTCTGCTTCTTCTAGTCTACTATTGAAACCTTCCATGACGTTTTTGATTGTAGCTATATCACTTTTGATTTATTCCTGATTTTTGCATAGGTTGTTGATTTTCTCATCCATCTGGTTTATGAAATGTACGACCATTACTCTGAATTCTTTTCCTGTCATGTTGCATGCCTCAGTTTTTTCCGGCTAATGAAAAGAAAATTGGATTCCACCGAGTCTCCTATCTACCTACTCCAGGACTTCTGTGATGATCAAATGAGATGAGGCATGGGAAAATGCTTTACAGGCATTTGGCTACAGTGTAAAGTGTTTCCACCTGGCTATAAAGCAAGTCATGTTCCTGGGCTGAAGAAACTGCAAGGAGGCTAGTTGCTAGTCACTAGGGAGAGGAAGCTGGGCATTGCTACATGATGTCATTACCTGGATGGAGGGAAGGACACTTAGTATATTAGCCTTTTATATATATAGATAATACTATAAGTCCTAGGCACAGCAATGAAACAAGAAGAAGAAATAAAAGGCATCCAAATTGGAACGGAAAAAATAAAACTGTCATTATTTGGAGATGACATGATACTATATACAGAGAATACTAAAGATTCCACCAAAAAAGCTAATAAAACTAATTAATGAATTCAGTAAAGCATTAGGATACAAAAGTAAATATCCAGAAATCAGTTGCATTTTTATAAACCAATAACAAACTATCAGAAAGGGAAACTAAGAAAACAATCCCATTTATAATTACATCAAAATATAAAATACCTAGGAATAAATTTAACCAAGGATGTTAAAAGACCCGTACTTGGAAAATTATAAGACAATGACAAAAGAAATTGAAGAAGATACAAATAAGTGGAAGCATATACTGTGTTCATGGATTGGTAGAATTATCACCATTAAAATATGCATACTACCCAAAGCAATCTATAGGTTCAATGCCACTACTATGAAGACATCAATGGCATATTTCACAGAATAAGAACAAATATTCCACAAATTTATATGGAACCACAAAAGACCCCAAATAGCCATAGCAGTCTTGAGAAAAAAGAATAAAGTTGGAGGAATCATGCTACCTGATATCAAGGCCATAGTAATCAAAACAGCATGGTAGTGGCATAGAAACAGACATAAAGATCAATGGAACAGAACAGAGAGCCCCAAAGATAAATCCTCATCTTTATAGTAAATTAATATTTGGCAAAGGAGGCAAAATCATACAATGGGATAAATATAGTCTATTCAATAAATGGCGTTGGAAAAATTGGACAAATATGTGTCCAAAAATGAATCTAGATCATCTTCTTATACCATGCACAAGAATGAACTCAAAATGGATTACAGATTCAAATGTTTAATCCATTGAAAACATAGGCAGTAAAACCTTGGACAGTTTTCATAGCAATACTTTTTCTGATATAATGCCTCAGACAAGGGAAACAAATAAAAAAATAAACAAATGGGACTATATCCAAGTAAAAAGGTTTTATACAGCAAAAGAAATCTTCAATAAAATGGAAACAAAACTCACTGAACAGGAGAACATATTTTCCAATGATACATCAAATACGGGATTAATATCAAAAATTTAGAAAGAATTTATAAAACTCAACACCAAAAACAACAATCCAATTTAAAAATTGGCAATAGACAGTTCTCCAATCCTATCTAATAAAGAGGGAATATGCTAATTGACCCTCACACCATTGCAAAGATGGCGGTGCCCACAGCCAATAAGGAGGGAATATGCTACTTGACTGTCCCGCCCTCAGAGATAACGGTGCCCATAGCCAATAAGGAGGGAATATGCTAATTGATTGCCACAACCTCAAAGATGGTGGCACCCATAGCCACAAGATGGCAGCGCCCAGTCCCCTCAGCCCCCCTGGGGCAGCAGGCACTGTAAGGCCCGGCCGCTCCGCATGCCTGCCTCTGGAGTCTCCCAGTCCCCTCAGTCCCCCAGCTGCCCAGGGCCGGCCCGAGGCGCAGGCAAGCCTCGGATGGCGGCTGCCCAGCCGCCCATGGCCTCCTGAGGCTCAGGTAACCAGGGCCGGCCAAGGCTTGCACTGCTGGCAGTGGCAGCAGCAGAGGTGTGATGGGGCATCGGCTTCCCCTGATTGCCAGGTCGCCTCCCGCCCGTGAGGGCTCCCGGACTATGAGAGGGAGCAGACCGGGCTGAGGGACCCCCCCCTCCAGTGCATGAATTTTCATGCACCGGGCCTCTAGTAGATATATGAAATGATAGTCAACATTACTAATCATCAGAGAAAAGCAAATTAAAACCATGAGATATCACTTTCAACCTGTCAGAATGACTATTATCAATAAATCAACAACAACAAAAAAAAAAACAGTGCTGGTGAGGATGTGGAAAAAAAGGAACCCTCATGCACTGTGGGTGGGAATGAAGATTGGTGTATCCACTATGGAAAACAGTATGCAGTTTCCTCCAAAAATTAAAAATGAAATTGCCTTTTGACCCAGTATTACCAATTTTGGGAATATATGCTAAAAATCCTGATACATCAATCAAAAAGAATATATACACCCCTGTGTTCATTGCAGCATTGCTTACAATAGCCAAGATCAGGAAACAGCCCAAGTGCCCATCAGTAGATGAGTGGATAAAAAGGTGTGGTACATTTACACAATGAAATATTACTCAGCTGTAAAAAAGGAAATCTTTTTACAACAGCATGGGTGAACCTGGAGAGCTTTATGCTACATGAAAATAGACAGTCAGACAAAAGACAAGTACCATAAGATTTCACTCATATGTGGACTTTAATGAACAAAATAAACTAACAAACAAAATCGAAAGAGACTCATAGATAGAGAACAGACTGACAGCTCAGAGGGGATGGAGGTTGCAGAGCTGGGTGAAAAAGTTGAAGGGATTAAGCGAAAAAAAACAAATTAAAAAAAAAAAAACCAACAGAAAAACAAATAACTCATGGACACAGATAACACTATGGTGATTACCAGAGGGAAAGGGGGTGGTGAGAGGTATAAAAGGGTATAGGGGGATATATGGTGATGGAAGAACATTTGACTTGGTGTGGTGAACACACAATATACAGATGATGTATTATAGAATTGTATATCTGAAACCTATATAATTAACCAATACATTCATTTAAAAAGTAAAAAAAGAGATATTTCCTGAAGTCTACCCCAAATCCTCCCTAATGAAAATCTGCATTCCACCCCCAACTCTGCCAAGTAGGAGGTCTCTTATATGTTGGATGTTTCCATTTTCAGTGATCTGTAGAAGTTTGCCAGGGTTAGGGAGTCTGATATTTTGGGGTACCACTGGCACCATGGTCTAGTCCAGTGATGGCGAACCTATGGCACACGTGTCAGCACTGACACACGTAGCCATTTCTGATGACACGCGGCCGCTAAGGCGGCCGCATGCCGAGGATGAAACATTTGCTGCTCCTGAGGATGAAACATTTGCGAAATAATGTTTTTTCCTCAAAGTGACACACTACCCGAGTTATGCTCAGTTTTTTGGCGAAGTTTGACACACCAAGCTCAAAAGGTTGCCCATCACTGGTCTAGTCATATATTGTCAACAAATATTGGTCAACAACTATTTCCCTAAAATATTTGTTGAATTTGGCTCCTTAAGTTTTTCTTTGTGTTATAAGGTGATACAATCAAATAAGATACAGAGCAGCACTTTAATTTTCATTTTATTTTTTAGAGAAAGGGAGGGAGGTAGGGAGGTAGGGAGGGAGGGAGGAGGAGGAAGGAGGGAGGAAGGGAGGGAGGGAAACATTGATTTGATGTTCCTTTTACTTATGCATTCATTGGTTGATTCTTGTATGTGCACTGACCCAGGAGCATACCTGTAATCTTAGAGTAAGGACCACACTCTAATCAACTGAGCTATGTGGCCAGGGCTGGAGCAGCACTTTAATAAAATTATGGTTAGTCCATTAACAAGTCTTTATTTTGCAGTTTGTGGAGGGACATTAGAAGCACCCCTTCATTTAAAAAAATTACTACAGAGGTATCAACTGGCTATAAGGTAGACAATTCTTCTAAAATCATATTATTATTTAATGGAAAAATCCTTGAATATCAGAAAGGGCAAAGTTTCATAAACAAATG
Organism: Eptesicus fuscus; assembly: GCF_027574615.1. Taxonomy (NCBI): domain Eukaryota; kingdom Metazoa; phylum Chordata; class Mammalia; order Chiroptera; family Vespertilionidae; genus Eptesicus; species Eptesicus fuscus. The sequence continues at coordinate 39,029,937 of NC_072473.1, read as the reverse complement.
TATAGTGACATCATTTGAAGTGATTATCAATATATGTTATTTGAACATTATATTCCTTCTTGATTATAATTTATTTCTAGAGGATTTCAAGCTTCAAGCACCTGTCTCTTATGCAACCTAGCTGAAATTACTGCCTCTGGTCAGCCCCTAAATGACTTTTAATCTTCTACTAATATGTGAAGCTAAGCTTAATCTTCTCCTAAGGATTAGGACCTCATATGACTCCTGTGACATTTAAGTCTATACTGATTTCAGGGACATGAACTGAGTAGAAGAGCAATCTATAATAATAAAAGCATAATATGCAAATCGCCCGAACAGCCAAACAGTGGAACGACTGTACAAACGACCTTCTGGATGACCTTCCAGATAAAGCCAGGACTGCAAGGGCCGAGGCAGCTGGGGCTGCGAAGGCCTACTCTTGCACAAATTTCATGCATTGGGCCTCTAGTATTAATAATAATTATGGAAACAAAATAGCATGTGCTAGGCAGTGTACTTTACATGGATTATCTCCTTTGTGAGGTAGGTCCTACTATCTTCTTATCTTATTGAGGGAAATGAAGCTTGGAAAGCTTATGTGTCTTGCTAAAATTACACCCTAAAGATGGTTGTTGGTAGGTTACTTGGGAAAGGGACAGGACTTAAACCATTTGCTCTTTTTACTTGGCATCAACCACCCCAGCAAACACTGAATAGGAAATATTTTATAACTTATAAATAAATGGTAGAATAAAAAATTTCTCTAGAGTTTATTATGATTTCTGGTGATCTGTTCTTATTCAGATGATTATTTTTATGTCAGGGAATACAAATATATAAACTTGTTTTAAGATGCAGAGAAGTAGGAGGCAATGACATTAAACCTCATATATACTTGCATGGCTCCTTAGAGGTACATTTCAACAAAAATTGGGGTCATATGCCACCGTGTGGTTAATATGCTATAGGTTACTTGTCCTACAATTAAATGGGTCCTTTTGAACCTTTATTGTCAAAAGTAAATGTATGCAAATTCCTGAAATAGGTTGATTAGCTATTTTACACTTCACATCAAATTATTTTAATGAAGTAAATTTCTCTGTTAAGTTTGAATAAGGTAAAGCTTTATATTACCATCTGCTGGCTTACAAAACTGTACAATAATATCTCTGTTCACTAAACTATGCTTTGAGGTTTTAAAATTGAATAAAGGACTAAAGACAAAGGGAGAAAATTGTACACAACATCAGGGTGGAGGAAGAAAAACCTAAAACTTCACTTTGGGTACTTTAAATCTTCATTTGTTCTCCCTGTAATTACCAATACACAGCCCACATTTAAAAAGACACACGTAGTATAGTGCCAGAAAAAGGAAGAGCAAAAAAATTTCTATGCCAGTTTTACTGACTTTCATTTTCTTAATAAAGGGTACAGAGCTTAGGCTATATTCCCACTTAAGCATATTGTGAAACATGACCTTGACCAAAATGTTCTTCTCTGACATCTGTCTAATTCCTAAGTTTATTAACAGAAAAGGTACCTGCCCTAACATAATTTATGTAAACATTACCAGATGTTAGATATTATCTTGATATTTTAATAACAGTTAAGAATTACTCAACAAATCTATATCACTAGAAATTTGTGTTAAAACTATTCATAAGTTTACTAGTAAATCATGGTGTCGTTTCAAAAACAGCAGAGGAATATTATTACCCTGAACAACTAAAGATGTGCACAGACTATTGATAGACATGATTTGGTAGATCCTAAAATCAGTATATTAAAAAATAGGGTCACAAAAGCAGCAGTACCAACAATAGCAAAAAAAACAATGCGAGGATTTAACAAAATATAATTCATGGGATGGAATGGTGAATAGAGCTAACATAGCTGATTCAGTATATACAACTGAGGACCCAAATTAAAGCTCTAGTTCCCTACCTTTCACACACCTGCTGTGACAGACAAATCACTTCATTTCAATTTTATTGCTTGCAAAAGTAAGTCTAATTCTAACACCACTTTCAATGATTATTAAGAAACAATAAAAAGTCATTAAATATCACTGTAAAGGTGACTAGAATTTTGAAACAGGCCATTTAAAAGTGCTAACATTGTATAATTCACTATGGATGAAAGAAAAGGAGCAAAGAATAGCATTCTTGCCTTTAAATAGCTGCAAAAGTAAAAGACAAGTTAATAAAGTGAGCCTGAGATATTAAATATAACTGAAAAGTGGAGAAGTAGAAGAAAGTAAACAAGAACAGAAATACAGGAAGAGGAGTTATATAATAATGACTTAAAGAGGAAGTGATAAGGCAGAAAGATATAACTGCATATCAAGTAAGTTGAAAATAAACACCTTTAGAACTATCATAGGAAAACGGGGGAAAAACTCAAAAAGGCATGCAATTTAATCATTTTTTTTTAGATAAATAGCAATTTGAGGGGGAAATGAAAATGTATCATTTTTAGCAGTCTTTCATCTTAAAAATTATATATGAAAAGGTGTTTGCAATTGTACCATAATAATAGGACCCAACTTTGAAATGTCTTTAAGAGCAGGCTGAAATGCCAAGAAATTCCTCACTAAGAACATCAAAAACACCTATTTGTACCCATTTTCAGAGAGGACCAATTTTCAAATTCTTGTTAAAGGAAATACAAATCAAATAGTAGTGGACACAGTTATATAATATTCTAATATAAACCTAGGAAACAAAGTCAATATTTTTTATTTAAAATAATTTTAATGTTGACATTATTGCAGGAGTCCTCCCTACCTCCCCCCTTTTAGAGTACCTACATTGGGCCTGGTATTTCTCTTATCCCACTGCTACCACCTTACTTCAACACTGCATTACCCCTCTCCTCTGGATAATTTTAATAGCATACAAACAAGTATCTTAACATCCATTTTATTTACTCCAATCTATTCTGCACACTAACACGGAAAGTGACTTTTCTAAAATGAAAATTTGATGTTGGTCCTGTGCTTAAAAATCATTAAATAGATCCCAAACATATAACACAATGTACAAACTCTTTAACTTCTATGGTCAGTCTTTGTTCTCCTCTCTTCTCACACCCACCATTACTCTACCGCTACTTCTTTACACTCCATTATTTATATTTAACTACTTGAGACTCCTAAAATTCACCATGCTATTTTATGCATTTTTTTTTCTTTGCTTCTGTTCTTGAAGAAACTTCACCTTTTACCCTCATAGCAATGCAAACAGCTACCCACTTCTATTTTCAACATCAGTCAGTTCTCTATCCCAAACTTTTCCAAGAAAGAACCAAATATTCCTTCCTTGGTGCCTGTACTGATATCTATTATAGAAACCATAATTTTTATTTTTATATTTATTTGCTTAGAGTACACTCATTAGACTACCAGGAACATAGTCTTAATTATCAATGTATACTTATAATATTGGCACATCACAGATACCTGAAAAGTTTTTAATCAATGAATGAAAAACTAAGTTTCATTAATTAAATTATTTACTGCCTACAGATTAAAAGCTAAAACCTATTATCAGTTATTGAGTTATATCAATTATTTTCTTGAAATTTGATTTACTCCATAATCATTACCCTATCATATGTCCTCATCTTTCATTTTACTGCCCAGCTAATTTTTCAAAAGCCTACATTCACATACAACAGCACCATTCATAAACTTATAATGAATACTATATTAAATTCAAATGCCTTCATTTACTTTCCATGGCTCTCCATAAGCTGGCCCCACCTTACCCATCCAATTTCAACTCTTCATCTGGCCAATTTATTCATCATACCTTGTTTCTGGTATATAAATAACTTACCTTTCCTTTTGCCCAAGCTGTTTTACACCTCATTCTTTCCTAATATAATTATATACTAACCATCATTTTATAGGCCAATAGTCTGATTTTTTCCATTAAAACTGTACCCGAATGCTCCATCCTCTGTTTTTTAACCATATATAGTAGTCCACCCTTATCCACTGGAGAAATGTTTCAAGACTCCCAGTGGATAGTACCAAATCCAATATATACTATGTTTTTCCTATACATGCATGCCTTTGATAAAGTTTAATTTATAACCTAAGCATAGTAAGAGAGTAACAATGATAACTAATAATAAAATAGAACAATTACAAGTATGTGAATGTGGTTGGTCTCTCAAAATATTGTATTGTACTTACCCTTCTTCTTGTAATAATGTGAGAGGATATAGTGCCTACCTGATGAAATAAAATGAGGTGAATGACTTAGGCATTGTGATGTAGTGTTAGGCTACTAATGACCTTCTGGCATTATATCAGAAGGAGAATCATCTGCTTTGGGTTATCCTGGATCATCAGCCTTGATAAAATGTTGATGTTTGGGGGAAATTTAATATTTTCAGACCATGGTTGACCGCGGGTAACTGAAATTGCGGAAAGCAAAACCATGAATAAGGGGAGGAGTGGGGGGTACTATACTAGGACAAAAACATTCAGTACCTTAATTCTTTTATTTTTGTTGTTAATCCTTACTCAAGGATATTTTTTCCATTGATTTTTAGAGAGAATGGAAGGGAAGGAGGGGGGGGGAGAGACAGACAGGGGGAGAGACAGACAGACAGACAGACATTGATGTGAAAGAGACACATTGGTTGCCTCCTGCACAGGCCCCAACCAGGCCAGGGATCAAACTTCGAACCAATCAATGATTCTCTCTCATTATTGATGTTTCTATCTCCCTCTCCTTTCCTCTCTAAAATCAATAAAAACACATTTTTTTAAAAAGCAGTAACAGCCTCTCTTTAAGTTAAATCTTACCTTGCAACCCAATATATAAAAGAGATAAAAGGAGCGAATAAAACTGATTGAAAGTGCTACCTATCTGGTCTTTCCGTACTCACTGAGCCATATGGTAGCTCCAGACCACCTCTGCAGATCTCCTGGAGGCACCTTGGAATACAATTTGAAAACTACTGGGTTAAATTCTAGCTCTAACATGTATTGGCCATATACCCTTGGGTAATCACAAACTATCTAACTTTCAGTTTCTTCAGATACTAAATATGTATAAGAAAGACCTTTGTAAACTTTATAGCTTTCTGTAAGTTTGAGGAATTTACAAGCCATGAGCTAAACTGGTTATATTATACAGTCTTAACAGTTATATCACACAATGGTATTTTCTGTGAAATTATTCTATATTTTAAAATCCAGCTTTATTTAAAACAAAATGCATTCTACATGCCACTCAATTCTAGGAATCCCAGGTCCTCTGCCTTATTTCTTGTACTTGGAATTAACTTTCTAATCTCCATTTAGGGGTAATAAAATATGATAAAGAGTGCATGCTTTCAAGTTAGGCAGATTTGGTTTGAAGGCCAGCTTCACCACTAATTAAGTTTATAAACTTAGTTAAGTTACATAACCTCTCCAAGCCTTAATTTCCTCACCTTAAAAATGAAAATAGCACTATCAGTTTTGCAGTTGCTATTGGATTAAGGAAGGTAATTTGGACAAAAGAGTAAGAAACCCAGTAAGAAATCCATAAGTTAACTATTATTTTCCTTTTGGAAAAACCTTTGGGAGAGTTGAAACACTTTGTGCTAATGTAGCATTTAATAATCCTTTTCCTTTTTATTCTTGAGCAAAGGTAACAGCACCAAAATCAAAATACAGTAAAGTCTATAAATGAAAAAGCATGACATATTTTATGACTCAGAATGCCAAGTTATAACACTGACAGTTTATTTCCAGACATCCTATAATGATTAAATAGCATTTCTTTCCCTGCTGATTTTTAAAATCTTCTTTAAAACATAGACAACATATCACTTCTCAGCCTTTTGGCTAAAATCAAGTGTAAAGCATACACAATTTCTTGTTCTTATTAGTATACCCTCACAGTACACCTCTAAAGTCAGCAAATAATCAATAAATGTTTATCGAATTAAACAGATTTCATACAATCAGAAATTTACCATTTAACAAATAAGTTCAAGTCAATCACGTCTTTTCAAATTGGAATGTTTTCTTCCTATCAGAAATATTATTGACTACAGGCTATTTTTCATAAAAGTTGAAGTTTAAAGTTAAATAAAACTTTAGGAGATATGCTAGTTCAGTGGTCAGCAAACTCATTAGTCAACAGAGCCAAATATCAACAGTACAACGATTGAAATTTCTTTTGAGAGCCAAATTTTTTAAACTTAAACTTCTAACGCCACTTCTTCAAAATAGACTCGCCCAGGCTGTGGTATTTTGTGGAAGAGCCACATTCAAGGGGCCAAAGAGCCGCATGTGGCTCGCGAGCCGCAGTTTGCCGACCACGGTGCTAGTTGAATATATGATCTTTCTCAAATTGAAAACAGATTTCACTATCCTTGAAATTATAAACATAAACATATGTGCAATTAAGTAATTGATAGGAAAGGTGTTAGAGATACAAGAGTTAAACAAAACAAGGCAAATAAACACTATGCAGTTGTTTTTAAAAGGTAGAGGTAGCCCTAACCAGTTTGGCTCAGTGGATAGAGCATCAGTCTGCAGACTGAAGGGCCCCAGGTTTGATTCCAATCAAGGGCATGTATCTTGGTTGCAGGCTGGGTCCCCAGCCCTGGTTGAGGCATGTGCAGGAGGCTTTTAAACCAATGTGCTTTTAAACCAATTGATGTGTCTCTCAGACTGAAGTTTCTCTCTCTCTTTCTCTCCCCCTCCCTTCCACTCTCCCTAATCAATGGAAAAATAACCTCAGGTGAGGATTAACAACAACAAAAGGTACAGGTATAAGTATTAACTAGAGGCCCAGTGCACGAAATTCGTACACTGGTAGGGTCCCTAGTGGCTGCCAGCTGCTGGCTGGGGCCTCCTTACCTTCTCCCAGCCACCTGCCGCCGCCACCACCAGCCGGGGCCTCCCTCCCTTCCCCCGCTGGCCCCGATCCCTGGCTGAATTCCCAGACGAACTCCCGGTCGAGGGGACAATTTGCACACTACGCTTTTATTATATAGAATATGGAAAGTTGTTCAAGAAACATCTGGGTGAAAAGAACAAGTTGCATAAGAGTATTATGGTATGGTTCCATTTGTGCTTGTGTGCTTTTAAAGTTATGAACAAAATTATTTGCCTACAGAAAAATTTCTAAAGACTATTGAAGAATCCTACTCACATTCTATAATAATACTAGAGACCCGGTGCACGGGTGGGGTCCCTTGGCCTGGCCTGCGGGGATCAGCCGAAACCAGCAGTCCTATATCCCCCAAGGGATGTAGTAGTGCACAAAGTGGTAGGCAGCCAGGGAGGAGCCCAAGCCCGGGCCGGGTGCTGTGCCACTCCCGCTCATCCCAGCCCCACTGCATCTGCCGCCGCCATCACTCAATAGGCTCGCTGCCACTCCACTGCGGTCACCGTGCGCCTGTCCTAGGTTGATACTGGTGCGCCCATGACTGAGAAGTGGCCACAGGCTCACGCTCAGTCAGTCCCAATGCCTATCCCAATCCTAATCCAGTCCCAGTCCGGATGGGGGAGGGGCGTGCAGGGAGGTGGGGAAGGGGGAAGGAATGTCCGCGGGAGAGGCAGCTGCGCTTGCCAGCCATGAGCCTGGCATCTGGCGCCCATTGGTCAGCTGAGCAGCACTCTCACTGTGGGAGCACACTGACCACCAGGGGGCAGCTCCTACGTTGAGTGTCTGCCTCCTGGTGGTCAGTGCATGTCATAGCTACTGATCGAATAGTCACTTAGGCTTTTATATCCTATATAACAAAGAGCTAATATGCTAATTAGACCAGATGGCAGAATGACCTTCTGGAACGACCATGGGTGAGGCCACGGAGCTGTGAGGGCTGGAGCAACTGGGGGGTGGGGGGGCTGCGAGGGCCGAGGCAGCTGGGGACAGGCTGCGAGGGCCGAGCCCCTTGCACGAATTCCATGCATCGGTCCTCTTAATTAAGAAAGAAAGCCAAGCCCTAGCTGGTTTGGCTCAGTGAATAATGCGTCGGTCGGCCTGTGGACTGAAGGGTCCTGGGTTCAATTCCAGTCAAAGGCACATGCCCAGGGTGTGGGCTCGATCCCCAGTAGGGGGCATACAGTAGGTAGCTGACCCATGATTCTCTCTCATCATGGATGTTTCTCTCTCTCTCTCTCTCTCTCACTCTCTCTCTTCCCCTCTCCCTTCCTCTCTAAAATCAATAAAAATATTAAAAAAAGAAAGAAAGCCAAATCATTATCAATATTTCATGGTATGAAAACTGAAATGGTTCTTTTTTTAAAAGTATTTTAAATGTAATATAAAAATTTGTAGATTAAAATCCTCATGTGAATTTGATAGATGCTGTAACAAAAACTCTTTCCTAAATGCTCTAACAGTGAACTTTAAATGAAAAAAAAGTTCAATGATTAGAAAAACAAAAATATTTGCTTACATAGACAAAGGATTTTTAAAATTTCTAAACACTTAATGTTCATGTTACTTTAATTGACATATACATTAACAATTAATTGGAGAGCCCAGGCCAGCGTTGCTCAATGGTTACAATACCAGCCTGCACACCCAAGGTTCACAGGTTCAATTCCAGGACAAGGGCATATACCTGGGCTACAGGTTAAATCCCCAGCATGGGGTGCATGCGGGAGGCAACCAATGGCTGTGTCTCTCCCACATCGATGTGTTGTTGTTGTTTTTTTCTCTCTCTCTCTCTCTCTCTTCCCTTCTCCCCTCCCTTCCACTCTCTGAAAATCAATGGAAAAAATATTCTTGGGTGAGGATTTTAAAAAAATAATTGGAGAAAATACAATATACAGATGAAGAATTGTATACATGAAACCTGTATAATTTTATTAACCTATATATTCAATTAAAATATATTTTTTAAAAATTGCCCAGCTGGTGTGGTTCATTGGTTGAGCATCAACCTATGAACCAGGTAGTTGTGGTTCCATTACCGGTTGCCAGCTCAACCCCCAGTAGGGGGCCGAGCAGGAGGCAGCTGATCAATGATTCTGTCTCATCGTTGATGTTTCTATCTCTCTTTCCTTCTCCCTTCCTCTCTGAAATCAATAAAAAATATATATTTTTAAAAGTAACAGCAGTTACTTAAAAAATTAATTGGAAAAATAAATTATTCATATTAGCATTAGTAATTATTCCTATTAACTTTTTCTTTCATTAAATGTGTCCAACCATATGAGTAACTAAAATACTTTTGAATTTTTTCACAAATGACTAAAGTGACTTTGGTAGAGTGTCACCGTAACATGGTAGCTGCTTTCCCAATTCTCTTAACAGGCATATGGAACCTTAGGTGCTTGAACTTGAAACCAAAACAACAGGAATAGCATCCCCCAACAATTATGCCCACAATGGCTTTTTAGATAACTAGAATAGGTTTAAATATATAAACTCCATATTTAGATCAGAGAACATATGGTTTTCTCTTATGTTCAAAGGGTCAAAATGTTATCTACTGTCATATTACATTTCTATGTTAATATTAAAAAATGTTTTCTTATCTAAGGACAATGGACCAAATGACATGTAGATACTAGTCCTGGCTCAGCCCCTTATTAGCTGAAAACTATTGACAAATCACTGAATGTCTCTGACCCTAAGTTTCCCTACTTATAAAATGAGAGGGCTTGACTAGATTACATTTAAGGTCCTTTTCCAAGTCTTACTTACTTTATGACAATGAAAACTATCAAGTAAGAGACACTTTTATTTGCTGATTCTTAATTGCTATACGACAGCAAAGAATGTTAAGGATGAGATAGTTAATTTTCTTATACATTTTAAAATTATGTACGCCCTCTACTGGAGATTATTAAAAGAGAACCATACTACAAGGAGTGGGCAAAAGTAGGTTTACAGTTGTGAGTACACAAAGCACAGTTTATTCTTATATTATTATTTATTTATTTGTATTTTTCCATACGAACAACTATAAACCTTCTTTGCCCACTCCTGAATTTCTTTTAAGGTTTCTACCCAGAAACCTTTTCCTGCAGGGCTGAACTTTTTATTTGGCATAAAATATATATTTCAGATTACACTATCTTTTTGTACTGTCATGTGGAGAACTAGCCACACACCCTTTCATTTAAACACAATTTTATGGCCCAACCAGCATGGCTCAGTGGTTGGGTGTCAACTTATAACCCAGGAGGTCATGGTTTGATTCCCATTCAAGGCACATGCCCAGGTTATGGGCTCGATCCCCAGTGTGGGGCGTGTAGGAGGCAGACAATTGATTCTTTCTCATCATTGATGTTTCTATCTCTCTCTCCCTCTCCCTTCCTCTATGAAGTCAATAAAAATATATATTTGAAAAATAAACACAATATTATGCTCTTTGAAAAATTCTGAAATATAGCCGTAGTCAAATTTATAGTAGTAAAATTTCCTTAGTCCATGTTGGAATTTTTTTGAGCTACTAATTTAAAGATGCTTACCTTTGGCAGCATGGGAGTATCCCTTTTCTTCTTTTTTTCTGAATTAGGGTCATCTAGTAAGTCTGGCTCAAAGGTATAAAGTTCAGTAAGCTCATTCATGGTAAAATGACGTTCAACCTGCTGCTGATCAACAACTCTAAAGGACAATGACTGCTTAGTTACTTGCCGATCATAAATCTTATCTTCCATGGTTCCCTTTGTAAAAAGAAGGAACATTATATAAATAAGTAAACTATGTAAACACAAAACTTAATCAAGTGGAAATATAGTTATTGGTTAATATGAAATGGCAAAACGTCATAGCAATATCTGCCATAAAGCAAATTTTATTAGCAGTGCTACTTAATTCATGAGAGATTTCATTTGTTCAATATAGTTTACCTTGACAAAAATCATTCTCTATTATCTTATTAATATGATTCATATGTTGCTTTATATATTTCTGAAGTTGGCAGAAGTAGGAGAGCAGTCAGATACCAAGGTAAACAGAAATAAATGAGTACATAAAATAAGAATTTGGGGGGTATTGAAGATTGCAAGAGGGCAGCTTAATAACTTTTCAATGGACTATATTAAGCTCTCAGTAATCACTATAAAATGACTTTATATCAAGTCTTACTTTCTATAATTTCAGGACAGAAAATTAATGTAGCTAAAATGTCATATCTATTACATATTTAGCATTCTAAACTAGAACAAAAAGGAGTTCTTAATTTAAATAATAGGAAGGAGTTTACAATGTAATTTACCAATTATACCATGTACTAAAGAAGATCATCAAATGAGCAAGGACCTACCAATAAAAACCAGTCTCAGGTTGAGAAACCCAGATTTTTAGGAAGGTAGAAAGGGTAGCATCTGCTTCCAAAGCAGATGCACCAGTTAAAAGAGCAACTTGATTCTATAAACCTGTATTACTCTGAACTGCATCCACCTCTTTGATTTTACTATTTTTCTTCAAATTCAGTATCTTTTAATACCTTAGTTTTTATTTAAAGGTAATTACTTTACTATTATATGTTCCTTGCTATTATCATAAGTTAACTTTGTCTTCTTATCCACATTCCTCAAAATAAGAGACTCTGGTGGCCACTAAAAACAATGATCATTTGACCTTTGTTTCTTTAAGCAATTTAGATTTAGTTATTGGGTTTTCTATGTATGCTAAGTAAAAGAACTATAAATGTTTAACTTTCCTGAACTAGCCAGAAAATGCTATGGGGAGAGAGGTGGGGAGCGACTGGATGAAAGAAGGTGAAGGGATTAGCCAAAGAACATATATGCATAGCCCAAGAACACAACAGTGTGGTGAAGCGCCCCCCCTCCCCAGGGGCTGGGGGAGTAAAGCCCGGGAGGTGGGTAAAGGGGGAAAAAAGGGGGGGGGGAGACAGGGGATATCTGTAATTATGTTAAAATTTTTTATAAGCTAAATATGTTTACCCATGCAAATCCATCTCAGTCTGAGAAAGTTGACATTATAGATGTCAAGATATGGAAGAACAACAAAACAGAAAATCATGATATGCCAAAACTGACTGCTGCTGCTTTATGTATAGGAATTAAGTTTTCAACTTTGTTTGCCTCTCTAATACATATATGTTCTGCATTCCAAAAATATTGTTTCCCCCAACAATACAATAAGAAAAAAAGAATAAGAATATAAATTATAAACTTACCTGAGCTAAGAACCTATATACATATACAGGTTTAGTTTGTCCAAAGCGATAAACTCTGAATATACTCTGGATATCATATGATGGATTCCAAGAAGCATCAAATATAATCACTCGATTAGCAGCTACCAGATTAATGCCAAGAGATCCTGCTTTGGTGGAAATAATAAATAATCGTCCTCTGAAAATGAAAATACAGAATGAATTCTTTAGTAATGCGTGTTTCACAGATATTTTAATTACACTATGACTTTTTAATCCTAAGGCAGTTTTCTGAACAATCAAGAGTTCAGAGAATTCATTTCTCACTTACTGAATAAAACAAGACATGTCTAAAGAATCAGATTGAAGCTTTATATGCCCAGGAAGAATCTTAATGCTGGAAAATGAAATAGTCTGAATTAGGAATAAATGTAAATATGGAAATCACATATTAATAATGTATTCAAGGTATTTACAGATTTCTGAGTAAATGTAGAAAATTTAAGTATAACTCAACAGTCCATATTATGTTCAGTACTCTTATTAGCATTAAGTACATCTAAATGAAGTAAAGTGCCCCATGAACTGTGTGTAGTAGGGGTACCTGATATGCAATTACAATACAGCATAATGAAGGTATGGAGAGAAATTAGATAGATGCAAGATACTGAGGAAGCTAAAATAGGACCAAGAAGACAGAGAACTTCAAGAAGAATGGGTTCAAGGAAAAAAAATAAACTGATAGATAACCTGCTGTGTCAGAACACAAGAATTTATATTTCTGTAGAGAGAATTTGGGAATGAGTGATAGGTTCATAGAAACTGAGGAAGTAGATAAAATAAAAAAAAGAAACTGAGGAAGTGGTAAAAATAAACTATTCAACAAAACAGGTATACAAAAAAGGCAAAGTAATCACAATATTTCAAATAGCTTCAGTGTGAACATTTACATACTCACTATAAAGGAAACACTCCAAATTAATTAAGGTAAATACTATGAAAAATATATACTAAGAAAATAAATGAGGATAAATGTGTGTGTGCGTGTGGGTAAATTCCTACATGAGATTGTAGAAAGGACATATGTAAGTAAATACCAGAAGAATTGCCAAAAGTTGATATTGGTTACCTGCAAGAAATAGAAATCATGGATAGAAAGGGGTTGCTTAAGAAACTATGAGCATTCCTTCAAATTTTTTGGTAAACATCATGCTTGGTAGCTGCATAATATTCTATTGAATGACTATATAATTTGTTTACTGTTGGCACTTTAGAGTGAGAAAACCCCTGGAATATAATAAACGTTCAACCATCTCCATAAAATGCCTTTATACACCAAGTCTTATAAGACCATAAGGTCGAAAACAAAAAATATCTATAATACAGAGGACTAAATTATATTCTGGCTCTTCAATGGTTTAAATTTCCATTAAAAATCTGCGACATTATAGTATGTGATAAAAACAGGATATAGAACCTTACGTATAACAGGAACTCCATTAAAAACAAAACATACAGCCTGACCAGCATGGCTCAGCGGTTGAGCATCGACCTATAAACCAGGCGGTCATGGTTCAATTCCCGGTCAGGACACATGCCCAGGTATCGGCTCAATCTCCAGTAGGGGGCATGTAGGAGGCATCCAATCAATGATTCTCTCTCATCATTGATGTTTCTATCTCTCTCTCCCTCTCTGTTCCTCTCTAAAACCAATAAAAATATATTAAAAGATAAAACATACATACAATATTAACAGTGGTTATCCCTGGTCACTAGAATTACAATAATTATTTTCTTTATACTTCTGTAATAATACATAATCATTACAGAAAACAAACTGTGTTTTCTTTAATTAATGGACATATGTAAGGTTTAAGGGCAAATGCTGCCCCCAAATTACTCCACTTATTTACATCTATTCCACACCAGCAAAAGGATCAAGCATATAGAAAAGTATAAACTATGTAGGTTAAACACACACACACACACACACACACACACACACACACACACACCACAAGAAACTTTGTAGAAAACTTCAAAGCTCTTTGGTAGGAGGAATCCACTAATGAAGAGTTGCATGGGTTTAAAAAGCATGCTTATCACACCATTATGCAACCCAAATACTAAACTAGACTGGGAATGCAATAGATGAAAAAATATCTGGTCAGTGCACTATAGAAGACCACCAACTACAAGACACCAGACATATAAACAATTGTAATGTAGTCTAATTTACATCAATAGATGTATTTATTTATAAGGTATACATGTGATCAATAACATATTTTATTTTAAAAGCATACAAGTGGGATTACAGTTTATCCCCATTTACAAAAATTAATTCAAAATAGATCAAAGACCTAAATATAAGACCTGAAACAGTAAGTTACATAGAAGAAAGCATAATTACCAAACTTATGGACCTTGGTAATACAGAACATTTTATGAACTTGACCCCAAAGGCAAGGGAAGTAAAGGCAAAAATAAATGAATGGGGCAATATCAAACAAAAAGGCTTCTGCACAGCAACAGAAACGGACAACAGAACAAGGAGGCAGCCAACCAGATGGGAGATGATATTTACAAACAGTAGCTCTGGTAAAAGTTTAATTTCCAAAATACATAAAGAACTCATAAAACTCAATACCAAACAAACAACCCAATCAAAAAGTGGGCAGAGGACCTGAAAATACACCTCTCCCAAGAAGACATACGAACAGCCAACAATATATGAGATGTTCAACCTCAGTGGCAATTAGGAAATTGCAAATCAAAACTACAATGAGATACCACCTCACATCTGCTAGAGTGGCCATTATCAACAAGATAAGCAATAACAAGTGTTAGAGATGTTGTAGAAAAAAGGAAACCCTCATTCACTGCCGGTGGGAATACAGACTGGTGTAACGACTATGGAAAGCAGTCTGGTGATTCCTAAAAAAATTGAGAATAGAGCTACCATATGACTCAACAATTCCTCTCCTGGGTATATACCCAAAAACCTCATGTATTCACAAAGATATATGCACCCCTATGTTCACTGCAGCATTATTCATGGTGGCCAAGACATAGAAATAACCAGTGTCCTGTGACAGAGGACTGGAAAAAGAAGATGTAGTACATATACACAATGGAATACTATTCAGCCACAAGACAGAAATAGCGCCATGTGCAACAACATGGATGGACCTTGAGAACATTTTGCTAAGTGAAATAAGTCAGTCAGAATAAGAACCATATGATTTCACTCATATGTGGGATTAAAACTGAAACTCGTGAACACAAACAGCAGTGTGGTGGTTGCCAGAGGGAAAGAGGTGGGGGAAGAGGAGGTCCTAATATATGGAGAAGATTTGACTTTGGGTGGTGGGCATATGGTGTAATATACAGATCTTGTAACAGAGAAACCCACACCTGAAAGCTGTCTGTTCATGTTGACCAATGTCGTCCCAATAAATGTAATTTTTAAAAAAGTAAAAGTATACAAGTGGGAAGCAAAATTACTTCATTTTGTCTCCAAAAGGAAAAAAAGAAAGAAAGAACCAGAGACAAGTGACTGAACTGTTAGTAAGAATTATTTTACAACTATTTAACCTTCAATATTATTCAGGCTGGAATAGGTAAGTCTATACTGAGATAAATTAACCAGGATATTTTTAGTTTTAAACACTAAACATCAGCATTAAAGTATACACGAAAAAAAGTATACACTAAAAACAAAAACAATGAAAATATGAACCATTGTTTGAATAGTGCTGCTTTATAGGTCTATTGGCAAAAACATGTATTTTGTTAGGCATATACTTAAAAGTAGAATTGTTGGGTCATAGGGTATGTTTATGGTTCTGTCAAAGCTGAACAAATAGTTCAAACTGGTTATTCCAATTTACATTCCCACCAGCACTGCATGAGAGTTCCAGTTGTTCCACATCTTTGACAATTAATGGTATTGTTTTTTATTATAACCTTGAGAAAATAGTTTAAGGGTCACACAAATGTGCAGCATGAATACAGAGTTCCCGAGTACCTTTCATACAGCTTTCCCCAATGGTAATAACTTACATAACTATAGTACACTGTGAAAACCAGGAAATTGACATTCATATAATGCTATGAACTCAGACACAGAGCTGATTTAACTTTCACAAGTTTTTATTTTATTTTTAATTTTTAAATACATTTTATTGATTTAAGGATAGAGAGTTAGAAACATCGATGAGAGAGAAACATCGATCAACTGCCTCCTGCACACCTCCTACTTGGGATGTGCCCACAACCAAGGTACATGCCCTTGACCAGAATCAAACCTAGGACCTTTCAGTCCACAGGCCAATGCTCTATCCACTGAGCCAAACTGGTTAGGGCTTCACAAGTTCTTATATGTACTTTTTTGTTCGGTATAAAGTTCTGAGAAACTTTACCATGTATGTAGAACCATGTAACCATGACCACAAGCAGGATACAGAATTGTTCTATCACCACACTCACACACACACACTCAAACAAAACCTCCTTTGTGTTACCCTTAGTATGTACAACCTACCCTTAACCCTAATACCTGGCAACCCCATATATCTTCTCTATCATATAATTTTGTTACATCAAGGCCACATGAATGGAATCATATGGTATGTAACCTCTGAAGACTGGCATTTTTCTTTCAGCATAAAGCCCATCAGACCCATCCAAACTGTTGACTGGATCAATATCAATAGTTCATTCCTTTTTATTGATGAGCAGTATTCCATTATACAGATATACTACCATTTATTTATCTATTCACATATTAAAGGTTATCTGGTTTGTTTCCAGTTTTTGGCAATCACAAAGATGCTATGAACACCTGTGATTGGTTTCTATGTGAAATAAGTTTTCAATTCTCTGGCATAAATATTTAAGAGTGTGTTTGCAGGGTTGCATGATAAACAAATATTTAATTGTTTTTTTAAAACTATTTTGTTTTACAGGAGAGTGGTTGTGCCATTTCACATTCTCACTAGCACTGAAAAAGATACATATTTTCTCTGCATCCTTGCCAGCATTTGGTATTGTCACTATTTTATATTTCAATTATTCAAAAATATATAAAGCGGTATCTCCTTCTGGGTAATTTCTATTTCCCTATTGCCTAGTGATGTTGAATATTTTTTCATGTAGTTATTTGCCATGCATAGATCCTCTTCAGTGAATTGTCAATTTAAGTCCTTGGCCTTTTCAAACTGAACAATGATATTTTTTACTGTTACATTTAGAGAATTTTCATGAGTCCTTTGTTAGATAAGCTACTTGCAAATATTTTCTCCAAGTATGTGGCTTGTCTTTTCCTCTTCTTACATAGTCTCTCGCAGACAAGTTTATAATTTTGATTGTCCCAATTATTGGTTTATTCTTTAATGACTTACAAGCCTTTGGTTCCATGTTTAAAAACACTTTGCCTAACCTTACTTCTTGATGTTTTCTTCAATATTTTCTTAACAAGTATAATGTTTTACATTTACATTTATGATCCATTTTCACTTCATTTTAAAACATGGCAAGGCTTAGGGTCATGGTTCATTTTCAGCCTATTAATAACCAATTGTTTCAATACCATTTGTTCTTATTTTTCAATTACAATTGGCAATCAGTATTTTTTAATTACTTTATTGATTAAGGTATCACATATTTGTCCTCAACCCCCCCCATTCCCATCCCAAACCCCCCCACACGCATGCCCCCATCCCCCTGTTGTCCGTGATCACTGGTTAGGCTCATATGCAAGCACACAAGTCCTTTGGTTGATCTATCTCCCTTATCCCCACCCTCCCCTACCTTCCCTCTGAGGTCTGACAGTCTGATCGATGTGTTCTTGTTCTTCAGTCTATGTTGTTCATCTTTTCCCCTAGATGAGTGAGCTTATGTGATACTAGGAATACACTTATAGGAACCGAAAATGAGACAAGCAATAATGGTTATGCTGAGAGGCAAATGAATCAGTCTATAGTGAGTTTCTTTCTGGGCCAACAGTTCTTTTGAGTCCCAATTTCTATGTCCAACAGTTCTTTATGTGTACATAACAGCAATGATATTTCAGTTCTGGATGGTGGACAAATGGTGGTAATGCAGGTCCGACCCTCTCTGGTTTGGTCCTGGGAAACCTGCAGTGACGCACATCTGCTAACTGCTAGTATGGCAAGGCATCGTCAGCGTCTTCCATGGCATTCAATATTATATTAGTTTTAGCCATACAGCATAGTGGTTAGGCAATTATATAATTTGCGAAGTGACCCTTCTAATAATTCTAGTACTTTACTTGACATCATATACAGTATTACAATATTAATGACTATATTCCCTATGGTATAATTTACATACCCATGAGTACTGTGTAATACCAATTTGCACTTCTTAATCCCTTCCTCTTTTTCACCCACCCTCTCAGTCCCCTCTCCATCTGGCAACCTTAAATTGGCTTTCTTTAAAAAAAACAACAACAACCGTTTTTGTTGATTTCAGAGAGGAATGGAGGGGGAGAGAGAGATAGAGAATCATTGATCGGCTGCATCCTAAACGGCCCCCACCAGGGATGGAGCCTGAAACCCCAACATGTGCCCTGACTAGGAATCAAACCGTGACCTCCTGGTTCACAGGTCGACACTCAATCACTGAGCCTTGCCGGCCAAGCTTAAATTAGTTTTCTGCATCTATAAGTCTGTTTGTTTCATGTTTCTTTCTTTTGTTCTTTAGATTCCACACATAAGTGAAAGCATATGATATTTGTCTCTTTCTGACTTACTTCACTTAGCATAATACTCACTAGGGCTATCTATATAGCAAATAGTAAAATGTCATTTTTTTTTATGCCTGAGTAATATTCCATAGTATATATGTACCACTTCTTTATCCACTCATCTATTGATGGGCACTTGGTTTGCTTTCATATTTTGGCTATTGTAAATAACACAGCAATGATCATAGGGGTGCATATATCTTTGTGAATTAGTATTTTAAATTTATTTGGATATATACAAAAAAGTGAAATAGCTAGATCGTAAGATACTTCTATTTTTAATATTTTGAGGAGCCACCATACTATTCCCCATAGTGGCTGCTACGAATCTGCATTGCCACCAATAGTGCACAAGGATTCCCTTTTCTCCACATCCTTGTCAGCACTTGTTTATTGATTTAATGATGATAGCCATTCTGACAGATGTGAGGTGATATCTCATTATGCTTTCAATTGGCATTTCTCTGATGATTAGTGATGTTGAGCATTTTTTCATATGTCTATTGGCAATCTGTATGACCTTTTTGGAGAGATGTCTATTCAGGTACTCTGCCCATTTTTAATTGGATTGCTTATTTTTTTGGTTTTGAGTTGAATGAGTTCTCTATATATTTTGAATATTAACCCCTTATTAATTATAACATTGGAAAATATATTTTCCCATTCAGTAGGCTGGCATTTTGTTTTGATGATGGTTTCCGTAGCTGTCTAAAACTTTTTAGTTTGATATGGTCCCATTTGTTTTTCTTTTGTTTCCCTTACCCAAGGAAATACATCAGAAAAAATATATTGCTGCGAGAAATGTAAGAGATTTTACTGCCTATTTTTTCTTCTAGGAGTTTAATAGTTTTAAAAACCATTGGGGAAATTGTTTATTGGATCTTACATTTTAAGTCTTTAATCCATTTTGAGTTTGTTTTTGTATATGGTGCAAGAAAGTGGTCTAGTTTCATTTTTTTAAAAGTATCTTTTCAATTTTCCCAACACTATTGAATAGTCAGCCTTTGCCTCATTGTGTGTTCTCACTTCCTTTGTCATATATAAATCAACCACACAGGCATGGGTTTGTTTTTGGGCTCTCAATTCTGTTCCATTGATCTATGTGTGTTTTATGCCAGTGTCATGCAGTTTTGATTACTATAGCCTTATAGTAGAGCTTGATATCAAGAATCGTAATACCTCCAACTTTGTTCTTATTTCTCAAGATTGTCGTGGCAATTCAGGGTCTTTCGTGGTTCCTTATGTTAGGATTATTTGTTCTACTTCTGTGAAAAACTGACATTGTTATTTTTAGAGGGATTTCCTTGAATCTATAGACTGCTTTGGGTAGTATGGATATTTTAACAGTGTTAACTCTTCCTATCCATGAGCAGAATACATGACTCCATTTCTTTGTATCTTCTTCAATTTCCTACTTTACTGTGTTATATTATTCCCAGTAATGATCTTTAACCTTTTTAGTTAAATTTATCTCTAGGTATTATTGATGCAGATGTAAATTTTTCTGTTTTCTTAGTTTTTCATTCTTATAGTTTATTATTGGTGTATAAAATACAATGGATTTCTGAATATTAATTTTGTAACCTGCTATTTTATTGAATCCATTTATCATTTCTAGTAGCTTTTGGTAAAATTTTTAGGGTTCTCTATACACAGTATCTTGTGATCTGCAAATAAGGACAGTTTTACTTATTTCTTTCCAATTTGGATGCAGTTTATTTATTCTTGTTGTATGATTATTGTAGCTAGGACTTCAAATACATTGTTGAATGAAAGTGGTGAAAGTGGAAAACCCACTCTTGTTCCTGATATTAAGGAAAATGCTTTTAGCTTTTCCCCATTTAGTATACTGTTAGTTGTGGTTATGTCATATATGACCTTTATGATGTTGAAGTATGTTCCTCCCTATTCCCACTATGCTGACAGTTTTTATCATAAATAAGGTGATAGATTTTGTCAAATGCTTTTTCTGCATCCATTTATATGATTATATGATTTTTGTTGTTCATTCTGTTTCTGTGGTGTGTCAACATTAATTAATTTGCAGAACCAATTTTGCATTCCAGGAATAAATCCCACTTGATCATGTTTGCATGATCTTTTTAAAGTACTGATGAATTTAGTTTGCTAATATTTTGTTGAAGATCTTAGCATCTACTAGGTGTACCGGTTAATAATGTCAGATTTTGTAATCAAAGAAAACATGATAATTTCAAGAGAAACATCAAAAGTGCTTTATTTAAAGTAATGTCCATTGCTAGCTACACATTTCCCCATTTTTCAGGTAATTTGTGGATACCGTCCCAGTAGAACTTCTCTTGTTTTGAGGCAAACCATTAAGAGACCCAATTTTCACTTCTTCATATGTTTTAAAGTGCTGCTCAGAAAGTGAGTGTGCCATCAATCGGAACAAGTGGTAATTTGAAGGAGCAAGGTCTGGTGAATACCATGGGTGGGTTAATACTTGCCAGGCAAGATCTTTTAACGTGTCTTTAACTGGTTTTGAAGTGTGTGATGGTGCATTACCATGAAGCAAAATTACTTTGCCGTGTCTTCTGGCACATTCTGGTCGTTTCACGATCAAAGTGTGGTTCAAATTGATTATTTGTTGTTGGTAGTGATCAGTATTAACGGTTTCACTTGGTTTTAGAAGCTCATAATACACCACACCTTCCTGATCCCACCAAATGCAGAGCACTGTCTTCTTTCCCAAGCGATTTGGCCTTGCAGTCCATGTTGATGGTTCACCTGGATCAATCCATACTGTTGTGCATTTGGGATTCTCAAAATAAATCCACTTTTCATTGCCAGTCACAATTCGATGCAAAAAAGACTTGCTTTAGTGCCGTTGAAGCAACATTTTACTGATGACTTTTCAGTTTTCCATTTGTCTTTCATTCAGTTGATGTGGCACCCATTTTCCTCCCTTTAAAGTCTTTCCCATTGCTTGTAAATGATCAGAAATTGTTGAGCAACGTTTAATCTTTCTGCAACGTGTTTTTGAATTTGACACGCATCTTCATCCAATAATGCTTGTAATGGTTGGTCTTCAAACTTTTTCGGTTGACCTGGATGTTCTTTGTCTTTCACATCGAAATCATCACCTTTAAAGCATTTAAACCAGCGTTCACAAGTATCTTGAGATGGAGCATGTTCACTATAAGCTTCCTGAAGTATTCAGCAGCACTTTTCTTCAAAATAAAGTAATGAATTAAAAGTTCCTGCCAATGCTCTTTTTTTTGGCACGAAATTTGCCATTTTTAAGTGTAAAAATATTTATGATGTTAACACCTTCAGCAAATTTGACATATGTTTCAAAGCTTGTTGTCAATACAACAAAAACAGCATACATGTCATATCGCATATATATCAACATATGTGTCACTCCATCTATTGAAAAAAAATCCGCATTATTAACTGGTACACCTAGTATGTTCATCAGGGGATATGGGTCTATAATTTTCTTTTCTTTTTTTTTTTCTTTTTTTGGTCTGGTTTTGAAATCAGGGTAATTCTGGCCTTCTGGCCCCACAAAACGAGCTTAGGAGCCTTTCTTCTGCTTGAATTTTTTGAGAAGTTAAAAGAGGATAGGTGTTAATTCTACTTTGAAGTTTGATAAAAATCACCTGTGAAGCCATCCAGTCCAGGGCTTTTGTTGGGAGTTTTTTAATTACTGATTCTATTTTGTTGGTAAAAATCTGTCTTTCTGATTTTCTTTTTCTTCTTGATTCAATCTTGAAAGATTGTATGTTTCTACGAATTTATCCATTTCCTTCAGATTATCCAATTTGTTGGTATATAATAGTTCATAGTATTTTTGTATAATACTTTGTATTTCTGTGGTTTCGGTTGTTATTTCTTTCATTTCATTTACTTGGGTCATCTCTCTGGCCCTCTTCCCTTTTTTTCTTGATGAGTCTAGTTAAAGGTTTATCTATTTTGTCTATATTTTCAAAGAACCAGCTCTTGGTTTCATTGATCTTCTGTATTGTCTATTTAGACCAAGCATGTCAAACTCACGGCTGGCGGGCCACATGCCTCATTTGACATGCTTGATTTAGACTCTATTTCGCTATTTCTGCTCTGGTCCTATTTATTTCCTTCCATCTACTCACTTTGGACTTTGTTGTTCTTTTTCTCATTCCTTTAAGTGTAAGGTTAGGTTATTTACTTGAAAATTTTTGTTTCTCCAGATAGGCCTTCATGCTATAAATTTCCCTCTTAGGACTATTTTCACTGTGTCCCATGGATTTTGAGTCCTTGTATTTTCATTTTCATTTGTCTTTTGATTTCTTCCTTGATCTCATTGTTAACCCTCTCATTTTTTAAATTAAAAAAAATATTGCATCTATTAGAGTGACACTGGTCAATAAAACCATGCAGGTATCAAGTGTAAAACTCTATAACACATCTGCATACTGTATAATGCACTCACAACCCAAAGAAAAGTCTCTTTCCGCCACCATTTAACACTCTTTGCCACCTTCCACTGCACCCGAGCACTCCCCCGCTTTCACTCTGGGATTCCACTTCTGGGAATATATCTGAAGAAACTCGAAACACTAATTCATAAGAATATATGCACCCCTATGTTCATTGCAGCATTATTTACAATTGGAAAGATCTGGAAGCAGTCCAAGTGCCCATCAGTAGAAGAGTGGATAAAAAAGCTGTGGTACATTTACTAGTATACCATGGAACACTACTGGGTCATAAAAAAAGGAAAATCTTACATTTAACAACAGCATAGATGGATCTGGAGAGTATTATGTTAAGTGAAATAAGCCAGTCAGCAAAAGACAAATACCATAAAATTTTGCTTATATTTGGAATCTAATGAGAAAAAAAATAACCTAACAAAATAGAAATAGAATCATAAGTACATAGAACAGACTGATAGCTGTCAAATGGGAGAGAGGTTGGGGAACTGGGTGAAAATCCCTTCATTGTTCAGTAACATGTAGTTAAGCCTCCATTTGGTTTTCAGGGTTTTTTTTCTTATAACTGATTTATGGTTTCATACCATTTTGGTTGGAGAAGATGCTTGATAGGATTTAAATCTTCTTAAATTTATTGAGACTTTTTTAGTGGGCTATGTGATCTATACTAAAAAATGTTACATGCACAATTGAAAAGAATATATATTCAGCTGCTTTGGGGTGAGATGTTGTAAAAATATCAATAAATCCATCTGGTCTAATGTGTCATTTAAAACCACCGTTTTCTTGTTGATTTTCAACCTGTACAATTTATCCATTTTTGTCAATGGTGTGTTAAATTCTACTACTATGACAATATTACTGTTATTCTCTCCTATTGTGTCCATCAATATTTGCTTTATATATTTAGATGTGCATATGTTGGTTGTATAAATGATTACAAAGGTTATATCCTCTTGCAGGATTGGCCCTATTATCATTATGTAATGTCCTTCCTTTGTCTCTTATATAGCCTTTGTTTTAAAGTCTACATTATAAAAAATAAAGTCTACTTTATCTCTCATAGATAGACAACAGATAGACAGCTGCACGAAGGGAGGGAAGTTCTGGGGCTGCAAGAAAAAGATGAAGGTATTACGTAAAGAGAAACAACAATTCATTGACACAGACAATGGTATGGTGATTACCAAAGGACATGAAAATAGAAATCATACAATTTAAAAAAACCTCAAAAACATTCAAACATATGGAGACTAACTAGCATATTATTAAACAATGAATGAGTTACCAATGAGATCAAGAAAGAAATAAAAAACTTCCTGAAAACAAATGAAAATGAACACACTACAACCCAAGATGTATGGGACACAGCGAAAGAAGTCCTGAGAGGGAAGTTCATAGTACTACGGGTCTACCGCATAAAACAAACAAAATTTTTTAAAAAACTATTTGACCCTACAACTTAAAGAATTAGAAAGGCCCTAGCTGGTTTGGCTCAGTGGATAGAGCATCGGCCTGCGGACTGAAGGGTCCCAGGTTCAATTCCGGTCAAGGGCACATGCCCGGGTGGCGGGCTCAATACCCAGTAGGGGCCATGCAGGAGGCAGTTGATCAATGATTCTCTCCCATTATTGATGTTTTTATCTCTCTATCCCTTTCCCTTCCTCTCTGAAATCAATTAAAATATATATTTTTAAAAGAATTAGAAAGAGAACAACAAGAAAAGCCCAAAGGAAGTAGATGGAAGGAAATAATAAAGATCAGACCAGAAATAAGTGACATAGACACTAAAAAAATAATACAAAAGATCAATGAAACCAAGAGCAGGTTCTCTGAAAAGATAAATAAGATTGATGAACCTTTAGCCAGGCTCACCAAGAAACAAAGAGAGAGGACCCAAATAAATAAAATCAGAAATGAAAGAGAAGTAACAACTGACACCACAGAAATACAAAGGATTATAAGAAAATACTATGAACAACTATATGCCAACAAGCTGGTCAACCTGGAAGAAATGGACAAATTCCTATAAAAATATAATCTCCCAAAATTGAATAACAAATCATCAGAAAATCTGAATAGGTCAATAACAACTGATGAAATTGAAGCACTAATTAAAAAACCTCCCAGCAAATAAAAGGTGAGGTCCCGATGGCTTCACAGGATAGAGTATTAGGAAACATTCAAAGAAGAATTAACACCTATCCTCCTCCTCAAATTATTACAAAAAAATCCAAGAGGAAGGAACACTTTTAATCTCTTTTTATGAGGCCAGCATTACCCTAATTCCAAAATGAAATAAAGGCACTACAAAGAAAGATAATTACAGGTCAAGATTCATGATGAACATACATGCCAAAATCCTTAACAAAATATTAACAAATCAGATCCAGCAATATATTAAAAAGATCATACACCATAACCAAATAAGATTTATTCTAGAGATGCAAGGCTGGTACAATATTCACAAATCAATAAATGTGATATATCACATAAACAAATTAGAAGACAAAAATCACATGATAATATCAATAGATACAGAAAAAGTATTTAACAAAACCCAACACCTTTTTTTTATAAAAATTACCAGCAATGTGGGAATAGAGGGATCATATCTCAAGATAATAAAGGCCATATATGACAAACCTACAGCCAACATCATACTCAATGGGTAAAAACTAAAACCATTTCCCCTATGAACAGGAACAAGAAAGGGATGTCCACTTTCACACTCTTATTAAACATAGTACTAGAAGTCCTAACCACAGCAATCAGACAAGAAGGAAAAAAAATGCATCCAATTTGGAAAGTAGGAAGGAAAGAATATTATCATTATTCACAGATGATATGATACATATGCAGAAAACCCTAAAGACTCTACCAAAAACTTTGGATTTAATTAATGAATTTGGCAATGTTACAGGATACTAAATTAACACCCAGAGATCGATGGCATTTTTATACACTAAAAATTAACTCACAAAAGAGAAACTAAAAAACAATCCCATCTACCATTGCAACAAAAAAAATTGAGAACCAAGATGGCGGCATAGGGTAAACACCTGTACTTGCTGCCTCTCACAAGCACATCAAAATTACAACTAAAAGAGAGAACAACTATCATCCAGAACCAGAGGAAAGCTGGCTGAGTGGAAGTACAACAACTAGAGAGGTAAAGAAGAAAGTGCATTAAGACTAGTAGGAGGTGCAGAGGCGTGGAACGAGCTGACACCTAGATGCACTGATTTTTTAATTGGGAGGGAGATACAAGCTCCTGCTTGCTCTGAACTCCAGTTCCGGGTGAGACTCTGGGGAACCCAGACACAAACAGGGAGAAACTGGACTGTCTAGCATCGAGGCAGGAATGCAAGGGCGGCCTTCTTTTAGATGGAGGTGGTCCCAGCGGTCATTGTTCCTGCACTGGGACCTCTCCGGGGCAGGGCTGATTGGCAGCCATTGCTATTTGCTCCTCCCTGGTGATTCCCTGAGACTCCCGCCCCACCCAATTTACAAACCTACCCAAACTGTGTGCAGCAGCTTTTGCAAATGAATGGTCTGTCCTTTCTCAGCCTAAAACCTGTGAAACAGGTCTCTGGGTCAGGGAACCCCAAAGCTATCAAAGGAGGTCCAAGGCCTGGCAGCAGCGTGCCTTGCTTCACAGCTGAGACTCGTCTGGACACTTCCAAACCCGATATAAAGAGGAGGAATCTGCAGATCTCTCTGTAGCTCCTGTTGGGTGGCCCCAGGCATTAGCTGACTTTGCACCTCCCTGGAGACCCAAGAGCCAGTGTACCCAGTGGTCAGTGTGAGACCATACCAGATCACAATTCTTCACATCCATAAATGACATACTCAAGGGGCAGACACAGTGAGCACCAAAGCCCCACTGAAGCAAGTCCTGACCCATAAGGGTGTCTCCTGCACAGCAGCATTTCCATTGTAGACACAGCTGGTCCTCACAGCCAACTGGCCTGGAGGTCAATTCCTCCCAGTGATACCAACAGCAATCAAGGCTTAACTACAACTAGACTATCCATACAGACCACAAAGGGGTGCACCAAGAGTGTCCACCTCAGGTGATTGGGGAGGCTGAGCCACTGGGCCCTATAGGACACATACCACACAAGGCCACTCTATCAACGCAAGGAGACTTAGCAGCTACCCAATACATAGAAACAAACAAAGAAAAGCAGCCCAAATGTGGAGACAAACATGTCACAAATGAAAGAAATGAAAGAAATGGAAGAAAGCACAATACTGGATATAGAGTTCAAAACCACAGTTATAAGGTTACTAGAATCTTCTAGAGTTCAAAACCACAGTTATAAGGTTTCTAGAATCTTCTAGAAACCTCCGAGGAACTTAGTGAGACCTTCAAGGATCTTAGTGAGAATGCCAAAAAAATGGGAAAGGACCAGACAGAAATTAAGCATACACTGACTGAAATAAAGAATAATATACAGAGATTCAACAGCAGACTAGAGGATCCCAAGAATCAAGTCAAAGATTTGAAATACGAGGAAGCAAAAAACACCCAACCAGAAAAACAAAAAGAATCCAAAAATATGAAGATAGTGTAAGGAGCCTCTGGGACAACTTCAAGCGTACCAACATCCGAATTATGGGGGTGCCAGAAGAAGAGAGAGAGGAAGATATTGAAAACCTATTTGAAGAAATAATGACAGAAAACTTCCCCCACCTGGTGAAAGAAATAGACTTACAAGTCCAGGAAGCACAGAGAACCCCAAACAAGAGGAATCCAAAGAGGACCATACCAAGACACATCATAATTAAAATGCCAAGAGCAAAAGACAGAGAGATATTAAAAGCAGAAAGAGAAAAACAGGTAGTTACCTACAAGGGAGTACCCATGCGACTGTCAGCTGATTTCTCAACAGAAACTATGCAGGCCAGATGGGAGTGGCAAGAAATATTCAAAGTGATGAATAGCAAGAACCTACAACCAAGATTACTCTACCCAGAAAAGCTATCATTTAGAATTGAAGGTCAGATAAAGAACTTCACAGACAAGAAAATGCTAAAGGAGTTCATCACCACCAAACCAGTATTATATGAAATGCTGAAGGGTATTCTTTAAGAAGAGGAAGAAGAAAAAAAAGGTAAAGATAAAAAATTATGAACAAAAAAGTGACAACAAATACTTATCTATCAACAAGTGAACCTAAAAATCAAATGAATAAAAAAATCTGATGAACAGAATAAACTGGTGAATGTAATAGAATCATGGGCATGGAAAGGGAGTGAACTGATAATTCTCAGAGGTAAGGGGGTGTGGGGGATGTGGGAAGAGATTGGACAAAGATCTTATACCTATGGGTGAGGACAGTTGGGGGTGGGGGCGAGGGCCTGGGGTGAGGTGGGGACCAGGTGGAGGGGAGCTATGGGGGGGGGGGGGAAAGAGGAACATCTGTAATAATCTGCACAATAAAGATTTTTTTAAAAGGGAAAAAAATTAAAGATACCTAGCAATAAATGTAATAAAGGAGATAAAAGACGTGTACTCAGGAAACTACAGAACACTGAAAAAAAAGATACATGAAGATATAAACAAGTGGAAGAATATACCGTGTTCATGGATTGATAGAATCAACATCATTAAAATGTCCATACTACCCAAAGCAATTTACAGATTCAATGCATTCCCTATTAAACAACAATCTGCATATTTCACAGATCTAGAACAACTAATCCCAAAATTCATATGGAACCAAAGAAGACCCTAAATGGTTGCAGCAATCTTGAGAAAGAAGAACAAAGTTGGAGGGAACACAATACCAGATATCAAATTATACTATAAAGCCATTGTAATCAAAACAGCCTGGTACAGGCATAAGAACAGACATATAGATCAATGGAACAGAACAGAGAACCCAGAAATCTACCCAAGCCATTCCACTCAATTAATAATTGATTAAGGAGGCAAGAGCATAGACTGGAGTAAAGACAATCTCTTCAATAAATGGTGCTGGGAATATCGGACAGGTATATGCAAAAAAATAAAATAGACCACCAACTTCCACCATATACAAGAATAAATTCAAAATGAATAAAATAAATAAATATAATTTGTTAAACCATAAAAATCCTAGAAGACAACATAGGTAGCAAAATATCAGACATTTCATGTAGCAGAATTTTCACTGATACATCGCCTAAGGCAAGAGAAACAAAGGAAAAAGTAAACAAATGGGACTATATCAAACTATAAAGCTTCTGCACAGCAAAAGAAAGCATCAACAAAATGAAAAGGGGTCCCACTGTATGGGGGAACATATTTGCCATGATACATCTGATAAAGGGATTAATTTCCAAAATAAACTGAACAAAAGGAAGAAAACAATCCAATCAAAAATGGGTAGAGAATTCTACAAATAGACAATTCTCCAAAAAGGACATACAAATGGACAAGAGACATATGAAAAAATGCTCAATGTCACTAATCATCAGAGAGATGCAAATTAAAATGATAATGAGGTACCACCTCACACCTGTCAGAATGGCTGCCATCAATAAATCAACAAACAACAAGCACTGGTGAGGATGTGGAGAAAAGGGAACCCTAGTACACTGCTTGTGGGAATGCAGACTGGTATAACCACTATGGAAAACAGTGTGGCATTTCCTAAAAAAACTAAAAATGAAACTTCCATTTGACCCAGTGATCCCACAGCTAGGAATATACCCTAAGAAGCCTGAGTGGATTAATATGCTGTGGTACATTCAGACAATGGAATACTATGTGGCTGTAAAAGGATCACTTAGCCTTTGAGACACCATGGAGGGACCTGGAGAGTATTATGCTAAGTGAATAAGCCAGTCCGAGAAACACAAGTATCACATGATCTCACTTACTAGTAAATGTGGAATCCAGTGGAGAAAATAAACTGATGAACAAAACAGATCCAGAGACATTGAAACATGCAACAGACTGATGTATGTCAGAAGGGGTCTGGAGGATGGGAAGAGATTAAACAAAGAACTTATATGCATATATGCATAGCCATGGAAAAACAACAGTATGGGGAAGGCCTGGGGGTCAGGAGTGGGGTGGAGGGGGGCAATGAAGGGGAGGATATTTGTCATACTTTCAAGAATAAAATTTTTAAAAAATTAAAAATAGAACTGAATTTGACCTAGTGATCCCACTTCTAGGAATATATCCTAAGAAACTTAAAATACTAATCAGAAAGAATATATGCACCCCTATATTCATTGCAGTGTTATTTACAACAACTAAATTCTGGAAACAGCCCAAGTGCCCAAGAGCATATGAATGGATAAAAAAACAAAAACAAAAAAACAGTGGCACAGTTACACAATGGAGCTATAAAAAAGTAGGATCTCTTACCCTTTGGAACAGCATGGAAGAATCTGGAGAGTACTATGCTAAGTGAAATAAGTCAGTCAGAGAAAGATAAGTATCACATGATCTCATTTATATGTGGAATCTAATGAACAAACTAAACTGATAAGCAAAACAGAACCACAGTCATGGAAGCATGCAACAGACTGACGAATCTCAGAGGGAAGGCGGAGGCTAAGGGGTAGAGAAAAGATTAACCAAAGAAATTAAATGCATATAGGCATAACCCATGGACACAGACAATAGTGCCATGATGGCCTGGGGAATGGACAGGAGTGGGGAGGAGGGAGTTGGGGGGGGGGGGAGGGAGAGGAGACATCTGAAATACTTTCAACAATAAAGATATATTTTTAAAAATTAGTAATCTAAGATTCCCCCTCAAGAGAGTAGAAAATAATGTCAAAGCGAGATGAAACTGAAAAGAGAAAAATCAATAAAACAAAAGCTGCTTCTTTGAAAAGATCGATAAAACTGACAAACCTCTAGCAAGATTAACAAAAGAGAATACACAAATTACCAATACCATGAATAGGCTATTATTATAGACCCTGCAAACATCAAAAGGACAAAAAGGGAATGCTATGGATAATTCTATACATAAATCTGTAATTTAGGTGAAATGAACTAATTATTCAAAAAGCATAAACTACCACAACTCATTCAATATGAAATAGATAATTTGAATATTCCTATAATTATTAAGGAAATCAAATTAGTAATTTAGAAATTCCCAAAAAAATAAATCTCTAATCTCACTCTCAAGTGAGATTACCAAATTACCAAAAATTTAAGATTAATTAACACAAATTCTAGACATCTCCTCCTTCAGAAAACAGTATGAGGCCAATACTATGCTGATATTAAAATCAGGCAAAGGCTGTATAAAAACAACTGAATACAAACCAGTATCTCTTATCTTTCAACAAAACATTAGCCAATACAAGCCAGTATTATATAAAAAGAACTATTTACCATAACTATGTGGGGTTTATTCCAGGGATCTAAGGCTGGTTTAATATTTAAAAATCAATCTATGTAGTATACTGTGATAACAAACTAAAGAAAAAAAATAGATGATGTTAAATGAGACAAAAGTGAGCTGACAAAATGAAGCACCTATCCTATCTAATAAAAGAGTAATATGCAAATTGACCATCACTCCAACACACAAGATGGCTGCCCCCATGTAGTCAAAGATGACTGCCCCCATGTGGACACAAGATGGCCACCACAAGATGGCCAGCAGGGGAGGGCAGTTGGGAGGGACCAGGCCTGCAAGGGAGGGCAGTTGTGGGCAATCAGGCCAGCAGGGGAGGGCAGTTGGGAGGGACCAGGCCTGCAAGGGAGGGCAGTTGGGGGCAATCAGGCCAGCAGGGGAGGGCAGTTAGGGGGTGACCAACAGTTAGGCAGAGGAGGGAAGTTGGGGGTGACCGGGCCTGCAGGGGAGGGCAGTTGGGGGGGGGCCAGGCCTTCAGGGGAGGGCAGTTAGGGGTGATCAGGCCTGCAGGGGAGGGCAATTAGGGGCAATCAGGCTGGCAGGGGAGGGAGCAGTTAGGCATCAATCAGGCTGGCAGGGGAGTGGTTAGGGGGTGATCAGGCTGGCAGGCAGAAGCGGTTAGGGGCAATCAGGAAGGCAGCAAGCAGTTGGGAGCCAGTAGTCCTGGATTCTGAGAGGGATCCCAGATTGGAGAGGGTGCAGGATAGGCTGAGGGACACACCTCACACCCCCACCCCCCACCCCCGTGCACGAATTTCGTGCACTGGGCCTCTAGTTCATAATAAAACCTCTCAGCAAATTAGGAATAAAGGAAAATAGAGGTAACTTCCTCAGCTTGAGGAAGAGTATAAAGAGTATCTATATAATAAAAGCCTAAGCGACCATTACTGTGGAACGAGCAGAACAACCAGTCACTATGATGCACAATGACCATCAGGGGGCAGATGCTCAATGCAGGAGCTGCCCCCTGGTGGTTAGTGCACTCCCACAGGGGGAGCACCGCTCAGCCAGAAGCCCGGCTCATGGCTGGTGAGCGCATTAGGAGAGCCTCTCCCTCCTCCATGGCAGCGCTAAGGAACAATGAGCCAAGCGGTAAGGAGCAGCGAGCAGGAGGCCGGTAAGGAGCGAGGGGTCCTGGACTGTGAAAAGGATGTCCCCTGAAGGGTCCTGGACTGTGAGAGGTTGCAGGCCAGGCTGAGGGACCCTGCCCGCAGTGCACGAATTTCGTGCACCAGGCCTCTAATCTACAATAAATCTAGAGCTAACATTCTAGTTAATCAACACTGAATATTCTTCTCTTAAGATCAAGTAGAAGGCAAAGATCTCTACTCTCATCACTGCTATTCAACATTCTACTGAAGTCTACCCAGCGCAATAAGGCTAGAAAAGAAAACAAACAGCATACAGACCAGATATAAAGAAATAAAACTGCCCTAGTCAGTTTGGCTCAGTGGATAGAGAGTCGGCATGCAGACTTGACGGGTCCCAGGTTCGATTCTGGTCAAGAGCATGTACCTAGGTTGTAGGTTCCTCCCTGGCCCTGGCCCAGGCCCTGGTTGGGCACATGCAGGAGACAACCAATCGATGTATTTCTCTCACATCAATATTTCTTTCTGTCTTTCCCTCTCTCTTCCACTCTCTCTAAAAATCAATGGAAAAATATCGTCGGGTGAGGATTAAAAAAAAAAGCAATTTGGTGTAGGAAAGAAAACTTTTTCAAAAAATGGTCATAGAGCAATTGAATATCTACAGTCAAAAAAAAAAAGAGGAAAAAAAAGAGAAAAATGAACTCAAGCTAAATCTCACATCTTATAAAAATTAATGCACTCAAACTTAAACATAAAATGTAAAATTATAAAATTTTTACAAGATAACTCAAAATCTTCAGGACCTAGGGCTTTGGTCAGAGTTCTTAGCCTTGACACCAAAAAGCATGCTAAAAAAACAAAAACACTGACAAACTAGACTCCATCAAAATTAAAAATGTTTGCTCTGTGAAAGACCTTGTGAGAGCATGAAAAGACAAAGCACACACTGGCAGAAAATATTTGCACACCACATATCTAACAATGACTCATCTATGACCGAACAGCGAACAACCGAACAACCGGTTGCTATGACTTGCACTGACCAACAGGGGGTGCGCGCAGAACATGGCGGGCAGTGGCCACAGCGGGATGGTGGAGCAGGTGAGCAGGGGTGCCAGACCAAGGCGGGGCACTAGTCTCTGTCATAGGGGCAAGCCTCTGGTGGTTACTGAAAATTCTTTGCTCCCATGCGCCACGGTACCACCTGGCACTTGCACCTGCTGCTGGCGCCAGCCCCGCTCACACCTGCTGCCAGTACCGGAGCCACCGCCCGCACCCACTGCCAGTGTCCAGCACCAGCCCCGTCAGTGAGTGATAGCGGTGGCTGCCGGCCCCAATTATCCCTAAGGGCTTCTCCACCTCCCCCTGCTCCTGAGGGACGATCGGGGCTGGCAGCCACCTCACGCACCCACTGACGGCACCGGCCCGCTCACATCCACTGCTGGAGCCAGCCCCAATTGCTCCGCGCTGTCAGAGGGTGCAAGCGTGGCTGGCGCCATCAGCATGTGGGAGCGGCGGGGGCGGCCGGAGCAGGGCTGCCAGCAGACAGGGGACCAGGGGCTGCGGTTGAAAGGGCCAGGCAGAGGCACGGAGGATGGGCTGAGACTCCCCCCTGTGCCCACCACAGCCTTGAGGCTCACAGTTCCTTTCAAGGTGCACGAATTCGTGCACTGGACCCCTAGTATTATATAAAGAATTTTCACAACTCAACAATAAAAAAACAAGCAATCAAATTAGAAAATGAGCAAAAGACATGAAGGAACATTTCACCAAAGATGATATACAGATGGCAAATAAACACACAAGAAGATAGTTCAACATAACCAGCCATCAGGGAAATGCAAATTAAGACCATGATGAGATACCACTTACTACACACCTATCAGAACAGCTAAAACAAAAAACAGTGATTACATGAAATGCTGATAAGAATGCAGAGAAACTAGATCTTTCATACTTTACTGGTGGGAATATAAAATGGTACTGCCACTCCGGAAAACAGACTGGCAACTTCTGAGAAAAACTAAATAGTCACTTATGGTGCAACCTAACAATTTCACTCCTGGGCATTTATCCTAGCAAAATGAAGCCTTAGGTCCACACAAAACCTGTACATAATGTTCAGAGCAGCTTTGTTTGTAATAACCAAACCTGAAAGCAACTAAAAATGCCCTGCAATAGATGTACAATTTGTATTAAACAAACTGGTATATCCCTACCAGGGAATACTACTTTGTAATAAAAAGGAATGAAACTACTGATATACACAACTTGGACAGAACTAAAGGGCATTATGGCGAGTGAAAAACACCAATCTCCAAAAATCATGTACAGGATGATATCATTTCTAGAACAGTCTCAATTTGACAAAATTACAAAGATGGAGAACAAATTAGTGGTGATGGAATATTTCTGTACCTTGATTGCTGTAGTGGTTATAAGAATCGTGCTACAAATACATAAACATACACATACATTGATACATTCAGGTATGTAAGATGTAACTATTTGGGAAAATTAGGTGAAGGGTTCATACAAACTCTCTATACTATCTTTTTAAGTTCCTGTGATTC
Source organism: Eptesicus fuscus (assembly GCF_027574615.1). Classification (NCBI taxonomy): domain Eukaryota; kingdom Metazoa; phylum Chordata; class Mammalia; order Chiroptera; family Vespertilionidae; genus Eptesicus; species Eptesicus fuscus. The sequence continues at coordinate 38,994,603 of NC_072473.1, read as the reverse complement.
TATAATTATTTCTAAATATGAAATTAAAAAATCAGTATCAAGTTAAATAAGGACCCTGAGACTGTTGAAAACTACCTCCTAGACACACAAGACAAAATTAAAAATGGTCATTATTTTAAAGTTCATCTTACTGTGTTTTGCCAACTGCTGCACCATAAACAAATACTATATTTATATTATATTTTCTGAAAATTACCGAGTCATGAGAAAATAGAACATACATAGACAGCAGACAGTCATAATCTATAACACTTACCAGATGTACCAGATAATAATGGCAGATTTTGTAAACAAAGAAAACATGATAATTTCAAGAGAAACATCAAAAGTGCTTTACTCAAAGTAATGTCCATTGCTAGCTACACATTTCCCCATCTTTCAGGTAATTTGTGGATTCCAAAAGAACTTTTCTTATTTTGAGGCAAACCATTCAGAGACCCAATTTTCACTTCTTCGTACCTTTTGAAGTGCTGCTCAGAAAGTGCATGTGCCATTGATCGGAACAAGTGATAATCTGAAGGAGCAAGATCTGGTGAATACCGTGGGTGGGTTAATACTTCCCAGGCAAGATCTTTTAACATGTCTTTAACTGGTTTTAAAGTGTGTGATGGTGAATTATCATGAAGCAAAATTACTTTGCCGTGTCTTCTGGCACATTCTGGTCATTTCACGATCAAAGTGTGGTTCAAATTGATTACTTGTTGTCGGTAGTCATCAGTATTAATGGTTTCACCTGGTTTTAGAAGCTCATAATACACCACACCTTCCTGATCCCATCAAATGCAGAGCATTGTCTTCTTTCCCAAGCGATTTGGCCTTGCAGTCCATGTTGGTTGTGCTGGATCCACCCATGATGTTGTGCATTTCGGATTTCAAAATAAATCCACTTTTCATTGCCAGTCACAATAAGATGCAAAAAAGACTTGCTTTCATGCTGAAGCAACATTTTACTGATGACTTTTCAGTTTTCCATTTGTCTTTCGTTCAGTTGATGTGGCACCCATTTTCCTTCCTTTAAAGTCTTTCCCATTGCTTGTAAATGATCAGAAATTGTTTGTTGAGCAACGTTTAATCTTTCTGCAAGTTTTTTTTGAGTTTGACACACATCTTCATCCAATAATGCTTGTAATGGTTGGTCTTCAAACTTTTTCGGTTGACCTGGATGTTCTTTGTCTTTCACATCGAAATCATCACTTTTAAAGCGTTTAAACCAGCGTTCACAAGTATCTTGAGATGGAGCATGTTCACCATAAGCTTCCCGAAGTATTCAGCAGCACTTTTCTTCAAAATAATGAATTAAAACTTCCCGCAAATGCTCTTTTTTTTGGTACGAAATTCGACATTTTTTAGTGTAGGAATATCTATGATGTTAACACCTTCAGAAAATTTGACATATGAAGTTTTGAAGCTTGCTGTCAATACAACAAAATAGCATATATATCAAATCACATATATATCAACATATGTGTAACTCCATCTACTGAAAAAAATCCGCATTATTAACCGGTACACCTGGTATAGATAAATACAGACAAGTTTAACTACTTAAGAGTAACCCCTCAAAGCTATGATATGTATATATCCTATATAATAAAAGGCTAATATGCAAATAGACCGAATGGCAGAACAACCAAACAACCGGTCATTATGAGGTGTGCTGACCACAAGGGAGCATGCACGGAACATGGCGGGCGTCACCCCCGGCGGGATGGTGAAGCAGGTGAGTGAGGGCGCCAGACCAAGGTGGGGCTGTCATCAGGACGAGCCTCTTGTGGTTACTGAAAATTCTTTGCTCCCGCATCGTGGTCCTGCCCGGCACTTGCACCTGCTACCGGCGCAGGCCCCACTTGCACCCGCTGCTAGCACCTGAGCTGCCGCTTGCACCCACTGCCGGTGCCCGGCACCAGCCCCAGCCCCAATCGCTTGGTGCCATCAGCAGGTATGAGTGGCGGCTGCCGGCCCAAATCACCCCTCAGGGCTTGTCCACCTCCCCTGTTCCTGAGGTCAGATCAGGGCCAGCAGACGCCTCTTGCACCTGCTGCCAGAGACGGCCCCGCTTGCAGCACTGCCGGTGCTGGAGCTGCCACTTGCACCCACTGCCGATGCCCAGCATAAGTCCCAATCGCTTGGCTCCATCAGAGGATGTGAGCAGCAGCTGCCAGCCCTGATTGCTCCTCAGGGCTTCTCCACCTCCCCCTGCTCCTGAGGAGCGATAGGGGTAGCAGCTGCCACTCACATCCGCTGACATCACCAGCCCCACTCGCACCCGCTGCTGGCACAGGCCCCAATTGCTCTGCGCCTTCAGCAGGTGCGAGTGGGGCCGGCGCCATTAGTGCGTGGGAGCAGCAGCAGCTGGAGCAGGCTGCCAGCAGACAGGGGGCCACAGCGGGAGGGGCCAGGTGGGGACACAGAGGATGGGCCGAGACCCGCCCCTGTGCCTACGGCAGCCTCACAGCCCACAGTTCCTTTCAAGGTGCACGAATTTGTGCACTGGGCCCCTAGTATGTATATAAAATTAATTTGAATCAGAGACACTTCTTGGCATATGTTGGGAATGGGGGTTAATTTGCTAGTAAGTAAGCCAAGCTGATAGCTCAGCATCCACATTTGTTTCCTACTCATCATAAAATATGAAATGTTATAACAGAAATTATATGCTACTGTCATATTTATAAATTTGGGAAACTGAGCAAGTCAAAGGTTTAGATTAAGTTTGAAAAATTACTACTATTATTTTTTAATCCTCACCCAATGATATTTTTCCATTGATTTTGAGAGAGAATGGAAGAGAAAGGGAAAGACAGAGAGAAATAACGATGTGAGAGAAACACATTGATTGGTTGTATCCTGCATGCACCCTGACCATGGCCAGGGCTGGGGAGGAGCCTGCAATCCAACGGAGGTACATGCCCTTGACCGGAATCAAACCCGGGGGCCCTTCAGTCTGCAGTCCGACACTCTATCCACTGAGCCAAACTGGTTAGGGCAAGTTTGACAAATTAGATTAGGGTTACTCAGTTAATAAAATTACTTCTTCACACAAATAATAATTTTTAAAAACATGGTCAAAAAAATATGTGTATTTATATGCTTTAAAGGTATTTAAACATATGCTTTAACCCTTTGCACTCGCTTGCTTTTTTCATCGAGGTGCTACCGATGCAAACCGTGTCGAGTCACACTCGACATTCGAGCGCAAAAGGTTAAAACTTTACTGTACTCAAGCCATCCCTCTGTAAGGTCTCCCAGACTCTATACATTTTAAATACCTTCCTATGGCACAACTATAATTTCTCTAGCCTTACCCCTAGGTATAGTTTAGTACTCTGCTAGAAGTAACATAAGTTTTACATACACAATATAATATCTTTCATACTTTAACACATTTATGAAGGCATTCCTCAGCCACCTTGTCATTAAACTAACTCCATTTCTTCGTCTTTTTCTTAAAGGCCATGCTTTCACACACGTGTGTGTGTGTGTGTGTGTGTGTGTGTGTGTGTGTACATATATTTATATGTATGTGTATATATATTTTTTTCTTCCAAATGAAGTTCAAGTCTGTTAATTGCTAAGTTAGAAGCAACACCAACAACACATATACAGCATACCCTATACCTACAGTGGCTTAAAGTCCAGCTGATCCCTGAAAAACATGGGTTTGAACTGTGTAGGTCCACTTATATGTGAATTTTTTACATGTATTTTTGCTTCCTTAAGATTTTCTTAATAGCATTTTCTTTCCTCCAGCTTACTTTATTATAAGAACACAGTATATAATACATATTATATACAAAATATGTGTCAGTTGACTTTTTGTGTTATCAGCAACACTTCCAGCCAACAGTAGGCTATTAGTAGCTAAGTTTTGGGAGAATCAAAAGTTATATGTGGATTTTCAAATGTGGGAGAGGGGTTGGTGATCCTAACTCCCACATTGCTCAAGCGTCATGACTCAAACTTCTATAATAAATAGAGAGATCAGGAATACTTCGTTAACTTTAAAATCCTATAACATTTTGTAACCAAAGATGATAAAAAATGGCTAATAAGCACATGAAAAGACGCCCAACATCAATTATCATCAGGGAAATGCAAATTAAAATAACATGAGGTATCATTACATACCCATTAGAGTGGATAAAATAATTTTCTTAAAAAGATGGTAATACCAAGTGTTAACAGGGATGCAGAGCACCTGGAACACTCTTATATTGCTGGTAAAAATGAAAAAATTGGACAACTACTTTGAAAACTGCCTGTTTCTTACAAACCTAAACATAAACTTACCATATAACCCTGGAATTACACTCCTGGATTTTTATTGCATTGAGTAATTATCTATGGATCACACAAAAACTTATACATGAATACTTAGAGCAACTTCAATTTTAATTCCAAAACCTAGAAACAACTTAAATGTCTCTCAAGTACAAATAAATTATGATACATCCATACAATGAAATATTACACAATAAAAAGGAACAAACTATGGAGACATATAACAATATGGATGAATCTCAAATGCATGTGCTTTGTGAAAGAAGTGATATTCAAAAGGCTACAAATTGCATGATTCCATGAATGAATTTCTTGAGGGGTTGATGAGACCATTTTACATTTCGACTATATCTTGCAATTGTCAAAAATTGTAGAAGTATACACTAAAAAGAATGAATTTTACTGTATGTAGATTTAAATGATTTTTAATAACTCTATACAAACAGAAAAGGTTTTCTACCTCACATTAGTTTCATCATTAAATTCTTCAGCCCATTTTTTCCTTGATTGTGCTGTAGTAGAACCATCTAAACGGTAATAGTCAATGTTTCGGAGCCACTTCCCTTCACCTGAAAATTTAACAAGAAAGAAAGAGATTTGATATATACTGTTCTTCTAGTAATAACAGATTTTCTTCCTTGCTGAATGTTTAAAAGCTGGTTATCTGTACTCTATTTGCATAGCAATATACATTTTTTAATTAAGGAGTAATTCACTGTATTACAAATAAATTTACCACGTATTTCCTTCTACGAGATATTGAATAACAAAGATACTTTAAAAAGTATAGCATCTACATGTGAATTTCTTAACACACTGACTTGACTAGAATCCTTTAAAACTGTCAAAAGAACATGTTAAGCTGCATTATGCCCATGAAGCTTGTTTTTATTGAATCTGTAAACATCCAGGTTTTCCCTTCTTATTAACAAGTTGATACTGAGAAGATAAAAAACAGAGACATATAATACAATTACTCATTCACTGAACAAATATTTACTGAATGCCTATTATGTGCCAAAAGTATTCTATTGCCTAGCAAAAAATATTGGCATATGTTCCTATTTTATGACAACTGGTGTGTGTGTGTGTGTGTGTGTGTGTGTGTGTGTGTGTGTGTGTGTGTAATGATTGCAACTTTGTAAGTTAAACAGTGATCAGACACATTGCCTTTTGTACAGTGAGGTGAAATTTTACCCAGTACTTACACTGATACTAAATTACCAAGGGATTAAATGCTTATGACATGTTAATATTTTCTCAAACATAATTTCTATTCCAATTCTTTAACTTTCAACATAACACTATTTCACCTTCAAGAAAAACAGACATCGTATCCTAGAGTCTTAACATAAAAACAAGTTGGCAAAATGAAGATTTATATATTGACATGTTTATTACTTACCTATATCTTTTTTGTTTTTTTCTTATATCTTCACCTATCTTGACAACCTAGAATTTCCTTAATAAAAATTCAGTAATGGCTAAGAAAGTCAATTTGTTTATTTAAGTTTGTATCTTTTTTTTAATCCTCACCCTAGGATATTTTTCCATTGATTTTTAGAGATAGTGGAAGAGAAAGAGAAAGACAGAAAGAAATATCGATGTGAAAGAAACACATCGATGGGTGCCTACTGCATGCACCCTGACCAGGGACCACGCCGGGGAGGAGCCTGCTACAGAGGTATGTGCCCTTGATTGGAATTGAACCCAGGACCCTTTGGGAAATCGCACCCGGGACCCTTTGGGGAATTGAACCTGGGACCCTTTGGTCCGCAGGCCAATGCTCTATCCACTGAGTCAAACCGGCCAGGGCTTTATCTTTCAACTGAAAAAAAAAAAAAAGGCATACACATCTAAGAAAAAAAGAATTTGAGTTGGATAGCATTATAAGAAACAGGAGTCACATTTTCATTAACTGTTCACTTCAACAGGATAATTATTAAAGTAAATATGCTAATCATAATTGAACAGCATATACACTGAGGGGCCAGATTATTATGATCTCTGAATGCATAATAATTTGGCCACTCAGTGTATATCCTATATAATAAAAGGCTAATATGCAAATTGTCCCCTCGACCAGGAGTTCGACCAGCAGGCAGGCCAGCCAACCGCCCATGTCCCCTCCCCCTGAGTGACAGATTATTATGTGTTCAGAGATCATAATAATCTGGCCACTCAGTGTATATTTTAATAAGTATTTCAAGATACTCACCTTTCCATAATAACACAAGTGAACAACTTTTACCATCACTTTTGTGAATCCAACAAATAAAAACTGTGATATAGTCAGTATAGGTTAGTAATAAAAAATATACACTTTGGAGTCAGATGTCCTGAGTTTAAATCACAGTTTCATCATTTACTAGCATTTTCACTTAAGGCAAAGTAATTAAACTTGTTGTGCCTCACTTTCTTTATCTTTAAAAATGGGGGACAACAAGTGTACCTATTGCATAGTATTACTGCTTATTAAATGAATTAATATAAAAAAGACCTCTTCAAACAGTACCTGTCACATAGTAATTAAACTTATTGGTTACTTAATATAATCACCCAAGATTCCATAGCTAATTATATCTATCTCTATTATGGCACATATATGTGTCTGATCCCTCTCTATTACATGATTTTCTGTAATACACCTTGAACCTAGTTCAGTACCCAAAACACAGTACTAGTAGTCATAGTAGTAGTAATAATAGCAGTAGCAATAGCAGCAGCAACAGTTGTAGATACTCAAAAGATAAACTTAACTAATTGATGGTTAAAACAAATATTTGCTGGCCTGGTTGGTATGGCTCAATGGTTGAGTGATGACCTATGAATCAAGAGGTCATGGTTCTGGTTCAATTCCTGGTCAGGGCACATACTCAGGTTGTGGGTTCGATCTCTAATGGGGAGGAGGCATGCAGGAGGCAGCTGTTCAATGAGTCTCTCGCATCATTGATGTTTCTATCCCTCTCCCCCTCTCCCTTCCTCTCTGAAATCAATAAAAAATATAAAAACAAGTATTTGCTGAAGATAATTTATAAAATTAGATACGAACTAGTAAGCATATGGGAAAATATTCAACCTTATCAAAATAAATAATATAAATTAAACAAATTTTAAATTAAACAAAAACAACTGTTCTTACCCATGAAAGATGAAAAAAATGTAGTTACAGTACTACAGGTATACAGTAATATGGGCATTTTGCTACTTTTTCATGATTGTAGAGTAAATTGATATAACTTTTTTTGTCATATACCCTTTAAGATAATGAAGCACTGTCAGAACATAAAATCTAACTAACAAAACTAATACAGTTATAACAGAAAAACATACTTATAGTTCTGGTCAAAGATGGCAGAGTAGGAAAACACTGTACTTGTTTCCTCCCACAACAACATCAAAATTACAACTAAATTACAGAAAACTACCTTTCAAAACTATCTCCAGTCTAGCTAAACAAAATTCCTATAACTAAAGACATAAAGAAGAAGCCACGTCCTTACTGGTAGGAGGGGGCAGAGAGGCAAAGTGGGCTGGACCCACACCCACACGTGCCAGTTACATCAGGAGGGCTATATCCACTGCAGAGGTATACCTGAGAAACAAGGTGACAGCCCCACACTAAGCACTCCAGCTCAGAGCACCAGTGCCAGAAAGAGGAGTCTCCACAATGTCTGCCTGAAAATCAATGAGAATTCCATCCAATTGAGACAGAAGGCTGCTGCAGACCCAGGTGTCCTTTTAAAGGGCCCACACAGAGACTCACAAAAACTCGCTCTAAGCTCCAGTGAAGTGACAGCAGGCAAAAAAAGCACCGGGGACATTCAGAAAGGAACTAAAGTTTTTGGAGGGGAAGCTTTCCCCTGAACAGAAGTGCTGGCAGGCACCATTGTTCCTTTCTTGATTCTTCCCCTCATGCAGTCTGCAGGCAAAGGCTGGTGCCAAATCTTAGTCTCCATTAATCTAACACTGCTCGCCCCACCTCATCTGGCTCAAGTGACAAGGGAGATAGCAATACTGGGCCTCACAAAACATCCATTACATAGAGTCACCCTGCCAAGACTTGGAAACACAGCAGATCTACCTAATACATAGAAAGAAACACAGGGAGTCAGCCAAAATGGGGAGACAGAGAAAGATGTCCCAAATTAAAGTGGTGTCATAATTCCCTGTGACATCACTCCCACTAAACTAGCCCACATGCCAGACCTCTTTCAGTAGCTATTAACACAAGCGGCTGGCTTCCACCTATGCTGCAGACTTTCCTATTTCCTAAAATCTATCAAAAAGCTATAGACCCAAAACAAGCAATGAGGGGCCTTGGAAAACCCTGTACCTCTTGGTAAGTGGCTCCAAGCCAGGAATAGTGACATCTTAGTTTTACAGCAAAGCCTCTTCCAGGCACCTCCAACACAGCACAGGCAACTAACAACCACAGATCACTTTGTAGTTGCCACCATGTGGCCTAAGGCCAGGTACAGGCAGCAGATAAACTTGGCCTGCATCAGAGCCCATCCCAAGAGGGCTGAACATACCTGGTAACTGACTTTAGACAATACCAGAGCACCACCCATTGCCTACAATAATGACACAACCAAATGGCCAACTTGGCAAGCACCAGAGCACCACAGCACCAATAAAGCAACTACCCCACCATGGAGTCAGCCCCCACACAATAGCTCATCCACTGTAGTCAAAGCCAGTCCTCACTGCCAGTCAGCATGAGGATGAATCCCAGATACAGACCTGCCAACAGCAATCAAGACTTGATAACAACAGGAAGGCACATAAAATCCACACAAGGAATACCCTTGGATCATGTGGCTCAAGTGACAAGGGAGATAGCAACACTGGGCCTCATAAAACATCCATTACATAGAGTCACCATGCCAAGACCTGGAAACATAGCAGATCTACCTAATACATAGAAAGAAACACAGGTAGTTAGCCAAAATGGGGAGACAGAGAAAGATGTCCCAAATGAAAGAACAGGGCAAAATAACAGGAGGAAATAAATAAATGAAAAAGAAACAAGCAATCTATCAATTACAGAGTTCAAAACACTGGTTATAATACTCAATAAACTTGGAAAAAGAATAGATGAATTCAATGAGAACTTATACAGAGATAGAAGATAGAAACCATTAAAAAGAAATGGTCATAAAGAATAATTATATAGAATCAATAGTGGATTACATGAAGCAGAGAATCAATTCAGCAATGTGAAGACAAATTACCAAAACCACTCTACTGGAAAAAACAAAAAGAAAAATAATTTTTTTTTTTTTAGTTTATTTTGTTATTTTTATTTTTTTAAATCCTCACCAGAGGACATTTTTCATATTGATTTTTATTTTATTTTTTAATTTCTTTATTGATTAAGGTGTTACATATGTGAAGAAGTTTAAGGGACCTCTGGGACAACATTAAACATAACAACATTCGCATCACAGGTGTACCAGAAGCGGAAAGGAAGGAGCAAAAGATTGAGAATGCATTTAAAAAAATAACTCCTAAAAATTTCCCTGACCTGGAGGATGAAATAGGCATGTAAGTCCAGAAAGCATAGGGAGTACCAAACAAGAAAAACCCCAAAAAGCCCATCCCAAGACACATCACAATTAAAATGGCAAAGGTTAACCTTTTGCACTCGCTTGCTTTTCTCGATTCCTTTATTCTACTGCTAACAGTGTCGAGTCACACTCGACATCCGAGTGCAAAGGGTTAAAGACAAACATAGAATCATAAAGCAACAATGTGTGTGTGTGTGTGTGTGTGTGTGTGTGTGTGTGTGTGTGTATCCTATATAATAAAGTGGTAATATGCAAATTGACCATCACTCCAACACACAAGATGCACGCCCCCACGTGGTCAAAGATGGCCGCCCGCATGTGGACACAAGATGGCCACAACAAGATGGCCAGCAGGGGAGGGCAGTTGTGGGTGATCAGGCCAGCAGGGCAGGGCAGTTGGGAGGGACCAGGCCTGCAAGGGAGGGCAGTTGGGGGCAATCAGGCCTGCAGGGGAGGGCAGTTAGGGGGAACCGGGCCAGCAGAGGAGGGCAGTTGTGGGTAATGAGGCCTACAGGGGAGGACAGTTGTGGGGGACCAGGACTACAGGGGAGGGAAGTTGGGAGGGACCAGGCCTGCAGGGGAGGGCAGTTGGGGGTGACCAGGCCAGCAGGGGAGGGCAGTTGGGGGCAACCAGGCCTACAGGGGAGGACAGTTAGGGGTGACTAGGCCAGCAGGGGAGGGCAGTTAGGGGTGACCAGGCCAGCAGGGGAGGGCAGTTGGGGGCAACCAGGCCTGCAGGGGAGGGCAGTTGGGGGCAACCAGGCCTGCAGGGGAGGGCAGTTGGGGGTGACCAGGCCAGCAGGGGAGGGCCGGCAGGGGTGCAGTTAGGCATCGATCAAGCTTCAGAGTGGTTAGGGGGTGATGAGGCTGGCAGGCAGAAGCGGTTAGGGGCAATCAGACAGGCAGGAAGGCGAGCAGTTGGGAGCCAACAGTCCTGGATTATGAGAAGGGGGGCGGGGGGGTTGTCCCTCAGCCCAGCCTTCACCCTCTCTGATCTGGGATCCCTTGAGGGCAGTCAGACATCTCTCTCACAATCCAGGACTGCTGACTCCCAACCACTCGCCTGCCTGCCTGCCTGATCGCCCCTAACCGCTTCTGCCTGCCAGCCTGATCACCCCCTAAACACTCCCCTGCCAGCCTGATCTATGCCTAACTACTCCCGTGCCGGCCCGATTGCCCCTAATTGCCCTCCCTTGCTGGCCTGGTCACCCCTAACTGCCCTCCCCTGCCAGCCTGATCACCCGTAACTACCTTCCCCTGCAGGCCTGATCACCCCCAACTGCCCTCCCTTGCAGGCCTGGGTCCCCCCTAACTGCTTTCCCCTGCTGGCCTGATCGCCCACAATTGCCCTCCCTTGCTGGACATCTTGTGGCAGCCATCTTGTGTCCACATGGGGATGGCCATCTTTGACCACATGGGGGCGTGCATCTTGTGTGTTGGAGTGATGGTCAATTTGCATATTACCTCTTTATTATATAGGAGGATATATTTACTTACTTACTTACTTACTGATTGACTTACCTACAAGGTAGCTCCCATAAGCCTGTCAACTAGTTTCTCAACAGAAACTTTGCAGGACAGAAGAAACTGGTATAAAATATTCAAAGTGACAAAAACAAGGATCTACAATCAAGAATACTCTTTCTAGCAAAGCTATTATTTAAAACTAGAGGCCTGGTGCACAACATTCGTGCACTGGAGGGAGTGGGGGTCCCTCAGCCCAGCCTGCGCCCCCTCGCAGTCTGGGACCCCTCAGGGAATGTCCACCTGCCGGAGATCGGGCCTAAGTTGGCAGTCAGACATCCCTCTTGCAGTCCAGGACCGCTCACTCCTTACCGCCCACCTGCAGCAGAGGCGGGAGAGGCTCCCGCCACCTCTGCTGTGCTTGCCAGCCATGAGCCCAGCTTCTGGTTGAGCGGCGCTCCCCCTGTGGGAGCACACTGACCACCAAGGGGCAGCTCCTGTGTTGAAATTCTGCCCCCTGGTGGTCAGTGCGCACCATAGTGACCGGTCGTTCTGCCGATCAGTCGATTTGCATATTAGACTTTTATTACATAGGATTAAAGGAGAATAAAGAAGTTCCAAGACAAGAAAAAAACAAAAGGAGTTCATTAGCACCAAACCAGTATTACAAAAAATGTTAAAGAAACTTCTCTAACATGAAAGAAAAACAGGAACACAATTATAAAAAAAAATGGGCCAGTGGTTCAGTGGTTGAGCTTCAACCTATGAACCTGGAGGTCACAGTTCGATATCCAGGCAGGGTATATGCCCAGGTTGCAAGCTTGATCCCCAGTGAGGGGCGTGCAGGAGGAAGCTGATTAATGATTCTCTTTCATCATTGATATTTCTAGCTCTCTTGCCCTCACCCTTCCTCTCTGAAATTAATAAAAGTATTTTAAAATAATAATAAAAAATAAAAATAAATAATAAAATAATAATAAAATAAAAATCTCTAAATAAAAGAAAATGGCAAAAATACATACCTACCAATAATCATTTTAAATGTAAATGGTTTAAATGCTCCAAACAAAAGACATAGGGTATCTGAATGGATTTTAAAATAACAAGACCCATATATATGCTATCTACAAGAGACCCACCTCAGAATGAAAGACACAAACAGATGGAAAGTAAAGGGATGAAAAAAGATTTTATGCAAATGCAATTTTAAAAAGGAGGGATAGCAATATTACAGCATAAAAATAGATGTTAAAGGCTATAATAAGAGACAAATAAGGATATTACATACTGTTAAAGGGATCAAAGCAACAAAATGATATAACCCTGGTAAACATTTGCACACCTAACATATAAGCACCACATCAATAAATAGATTATCCAGACAGAAATCGAGGAAACAGCTGCCTTAAATGACATAGACCAGATAGATTTAATTGATGATTTCAGAGTATTTCACACCAAAGCAGCAAAATATAGATTCTTTTCTCGTGCACATGGAACATTTCCTAAGATAGAGCATATATGAGGCTACAAAACAAGTTACAGTAAATTTAAGAAGACTTAAATACTATCAAACATCTTCTCCAATCACAGAAGTATCATACTAAAATCGAGTACAAGAAGAAAACTGAAAAACACTTGGAGGGTAAATAACATGCTAGGAAACAATGAATAAGCTAACAATAAGAGCAGAGGAGAAATCAAGAGTCACCTTGACATAAATGCAAATGAAAAGACAATGGCCCCAACCTATGGGACACAGCGAAAGCAGTCCTAAAAGGGAAATTCATATCTGCCTCAAAAAACAATAAAACAATCTCAAAAATAAACAAAAAAACATACTTAGAAAACTAAAAAAGGAACAACAGAAAAACCTAAAATGAATAGTTGGAAGAAAATAATAAACATCACAGGGGAAATAAATAAAACAGAGTCTAAAAAAAAAACAATGTAAGCCTTAGCTGGTTTGGCTCAGTGGTTAGAGTGCCAGTGCACAGACTGAAGGGTCACAGGCTTGATTTGGGTTAAGGGCATGTACCTCGGTTGCAAGCTCAATTCCCGGACCTGGTTGAGGCACATGCAGGAGGCAACCAATCGATGTGTCTCTCTCACATTGATGTTTTTCTCTCTATATGTCTCTCCCCCTCGCTTCAACTCTCTCTAAAAAATTTTTTTAAAAAGCCCAGCTGGCATGGGTAAGTGGTTGAGCAGTGACCTATGAACCAGGAGATCACAGTTCGATTCCCAGTCAGGGCACATGCCAAGGTTGAGGGCTCAATCCCCAGTGTGGGGCGTGCAGGAGACAGCTAACCAATTATTCTTATTATTGATGCTTCTATCTTTCCCACTCCTTTACTCTCTGAAATCAATAATAAATATATATTTAAGAAAAAGATTTAAAAAAAACAAATGGAAAATATCCTAAGGTGAGGATTAACATAAAAATAATAATAATATTACAAAAGATCAATGAAACAAAAGCATCGGAAATGAAAATAAGTGACAACTGATACCACAAAAATACAGAGTAAGAAAATACTATGAATAATTATATGCAAACAAACTGGCCAAAATGGAATAAATGGATAAATTCTAGAAACATACAATCTTCCAAAAATGAATCCAGAAGAGAAAATATGAACAGTCAGCTAACTACTGATAAAATCAAATGAGTTAAAAAAAAAATCCCAACAAACTCAAGAACTAGACCAAATGGCTTCATAGGTGAATTTTACCAAATAATCAAAGGAGATTTAACATCTATCATTCTCAAACTATTCCAAAAAATCCAAGAGGAAGGAAGACTCCCAAGTTCATTTCATGAAGCCAGAACTATCCTGTTACCAAAAATACCAAAGACATTATAAAAACAGAAAATTATAAGACATATCCCTGATGAACACAGATATAAAAATCGTCAAAAAAATATGAGCAAACCGGATAGAGTAATACATTAAAATGATCATACACCATGATCAAGTGGAATTTATTCCAAGGATGCAAGTCTGGTACAATATTCACAAATCAATATATGTGATACATAACATAAACAAATTGAAAGACAAAAATCACATGGTCATATTAAGCGATGCAGAAAAAGCATTCGACAAAATCCAACACCCATTTTTGACAAAAACTCTCAGCAAAGTGGGACTAGAGGGATCATACCTCAACATAATGAAGGCCATATATAACAAACCTACAGCCAACATCATATTCAATGGGCAAAAACTAAAACCATTCCCCTAAGAACAGGAACAAGATAAGTATGTCCACTTTCACCACTCTTATTCAACATAGCATTAGAAGGCCTAGCTACAGATATCAGACAAGAAGAAGAAATATAAGGCATCTATATTGGAAAGGAGAAAGTTAAACTGTCATTATTCGCAGAGAACATAATATTGTACATAGAAAACCCTAAAGACTACACCAGGAAAATACTAGACTTAATAAATGAATTCGGCAAGGTAGCAAGATACAAAATTAACACCCAGAAATCAACAGCATTTTTATACATCAATAATGAATTCTCAGAAAGAGAAAATTAAAAAAATAATCCCATTTACCATTGCAAAAAAAAAAAAAGATAATAAGGAATAAACTTAACCAACAAGGTAAAAGACTTCTACTCAGAAAACTATAGGATGTTGAGAAAAGAGATAGAGGAAGATATAAAAAAGTAGAAGAATATATTGAGTTCATGGATTGGTAGAATTAACATAATTAAAAAGTCCATACTACCCAAAGCAATCTATATATTTAATGCAATCCCTATTAAATTACCAATGGCATATTTCATATTTCTAGAAGAAACACTCCAAAAATGTATATGGAACCCAAAAGACCCTGAATAGCTGCAGCAATCTTGAGAAAGAAAAACATAGTTGGAGGAATCACAATACCAGATATGAAGTTATACTATACAGCCACTATAATCAAAACAGCCTTGTACTGGCACAAGAACAGGCACACAATGGAACAGAACAGAGAGCCCAGAAATCAATCCAAGCCATGCCACTCAATTAGTATTTGAAAAAGGAGCCAAAAGCAAACAATGGAGCCAAGACAGTCTCTTCAATAAACGGTGTTGGGAAAATTGGACAGATACATGCAAAAAAAAAAAAATGAAACTAGACCACTAATTTATACCATATATAAAAATAAACTCAAAATGGATAAAAGTCTTAAATGTAAGATGGGAGCACCCCAAAAAAAATCCTAGAAGAAACCATAGGCAGCAAAATCTCATACATCTCTTGTAGCAATATGTTTATAGATACATCTCCTAAGGCAAGAGAAACAAAGGAGAAAATAAACAAATGGGACTACACCAAATTATAAAGCTTCTGCACAGCAAAAGAAACATCAACAAAATGAAAAGGAAGCCCACTGTATGGGAGAACGTATTTGGCAATGATATATCTGATAAACAGTTAATATCCAAAATAAATAAAGAACTCATACAACTTAACAAAAGGAAGACAAATAATCCAATTAAAAAATGGGCAAAGGACCTAAACAAACACTTCTCCAAAGAGGACAAGCAGATGGCCAAGAGACATATGAAAAAATGTTTAATGTCAATGATCATCATAGTGATGCAAATTAAAACGATAAAGGGATATCACCTCACACTTGTCACAATGGCTACCATCAACAAATCTACAAATGACAAGTGCTGGCAAGGATGTGGAGAAAAGGGAACCCTAGTACACTGCTGATAGGAATGCAGATTGGTGCAGCCTTTATGGAAAACATCATGGAGTTTCCTCAAAAAATTAAATATGGAACTGCCTTTTGACCCAGTGATCCCACTTCTAGGAATATATCCTAAGAACCCCAAAACACCAATCAGAAGGAATGTATGTACCCCTCTATTCATAGCAAGTAGCACAATTTATAATAGCCAAGATTTGGAAACAACCTAAGTGCCCATCAGCAGATGAGTGGATTAAAAAACTATGGTACATCTACACAATGGAATACTATGCTGCTGTAAAAAAGAACGGACTCTTACCATTTACAACAGCATGGATAGACCTGGAGAGCATTATGCTGAGCAAAATAAGCCAGTTGGAGAAAGATAATTATCACATGATCTCACTCATATGTGGAATATAATCAACAACATAAACTGATGAACAAAAATAGATCCAGAGACACAGAAGCATCGAACAGTCCGTCAATCCTCAGAGGGAAGGCAGGGGAGGGTGGAGGTGGGGATAAAAGATCAACCAAAGGACTTGTATGCATGCATATAAGCATAACGAATGGACACAGACACTATGGGGGTGGGGCATGGGCTGGAGGGTGGGGGGGCCTATGGGGAAAAAAGGAGACATATGTAATATTTTAAACAATAAAGAATTTTGAAAATCCAAATGGGTAAAATGTCCATTGTGAATATTATACAGCCTATTGTACAGAATTTGTATAGAAGGTACAAACTATATTTTTCAAGTCACAATCAGAATTATTGTTGACACAATTTATTTTGTGTAAAAGTAATAAAAATTTAAATATTAAGAAAAAAAGCTGTTTTATATTTATACCATGGAATGCTATGCAGCAGTAAAAAAGAAGGATCTCTTACCCTTTGAGACAGCATGGAGGGACCTGAATAGTATTATGCTAAGCGAAATAAGCCAGTCAGAGAAAGACAAGTGTCACATGATTGCTCTCATATGTGGAATCTAATGAACAAAATAAACTGTTGAAAAAAATAGATCCAGAGACACAGAAGCATAGAATAGACTGTCAAATCTCATAGGGAAGGTCAGGTTGGGTGGATGGGTAGATATCAACCCATATATGCGTAACCCATGAGCACATCAATAGGGTAGTGGAGGCCTGGTATGGGTATAAGGGGTCAATGGGAGAAAAGGGGGACATATGTAATACTTTCAATAATAAAGATTTTTTTAAAAATTCCCTGGGTAATAAGGATTAACAGAAACAAATTAAAAAAATATAAAAAAATCACAGTGAGATACCATTTCATAGCCACTAGGATCGCAATAATAATAATAATAATATAATAATAATAATATTTTTTAAAGTAAAAAAAAAGGAAAGCAAGTGTTGGCAAAGATGTGGAGAAATTAGAACCCTTGTACACTGCTTGTGGGAATGTGAAAGTGTAGTCAGTGTGGAAAACAGTTTGCTGGTTCCTCAATACATTAAAAACAGAATGATTGTATAATCCAATAATTCCATTCCTAAGAATATATCCTAAAGAATTGAAAACAGATGTTTAAATACATAAAAACTTGTACACGACTGTTCATAGCAGCATTATTCATAACAGCCAAAAGGTGAAAACAGCCTAAGTATCTATGAATGAATGAATGGATAATCAAATGTAGGTTTTATTCATACAATGAAATTTTATTAGACCATAAAAATTAAGTACTGTCATATGCTATAACATGAATGAACCTTGTAAAGATGCTATGTGAAAGAAGCCATTCATGAAAAACCACATATTATATGAATCTGAAAATAGATTAGTGATTGCCTAGGGATGGAAGTGGTAGAAGGGTGAGATAGGACAGTCATAGTTAAAAGGTATAGGGTTTCTTTGGTGGTGATTAAAATTTTCAAAAATTGACTGTGTTGATAGTTTCACAACTCTGTACATATACTATGCCCATTGAATTGTACATTTTAAATGGTTCAACTGCACATTATGTGAATTATACCTCAATAAAGCTGTTTAAAAACATTTTTAATAATTGATGTTAGCCGAAACCGGTTTGGCTCAGTGGATAGAGCGTCGGCCTGCGGACTGAAGGGTCCCAGGTTCGATTCCGGTCAAGGGCATGTACCTTGTTGCGGGCACGTCCCCAGTGGGGGGTGTGCAGGAGGCAGCTGATCGATGTCTCTCTCTCATCGATGTTTCTAACTCTCTCTCCCTCTCCCTTTCTCTCTGTAAAAAATCAATAAAATATATTTTAAAAAAATAATTGATGTTAAAATTACAAAAACAAAGACCTCAATAATATTGATAAGATTAAGAATAAAGTGGAGAAAAACATGGACATATTAGGGTTGTGGGTCTGTCTATTTTTCCTTTTACTGTTAAAAAGTTTACACAAGATATATAAATGAATGTTTTTAAACTTATGATATAGAAATGTTTGTAACTCACCTTTATAAATAAGAGGTTTATCTTTATCTTCTGTTTTCTCCCTACTAGCCAATTCAAGAAAATCTTCAATCAAGTCCAGAGATATAAGAGACTGGCTGAAAACAAGTCTAAAAAAAAACAAAAACAAATTAGTGTTCTTGGATTAAAAGATTCATATAGTAAACATATTACTTCTGCCCTCCCCTGCAGGCCTGGTCACCCCCAACTGCCCTCCCCTACTGGCCTGGTCGCCCCTAACTGCCCTCCCCTGCTGGCCTGATTGCCCACAACTGCCCTCCCCTACCGGCCATCTTGTGGCCGCCATCTTGTGACTACATGGGGGCGGCCATTTGTGCGAGGGAGTGGTGGTCAATTTGCATATTATCTCTTTATTATATAGGATTTTTTTATTCATTCATTTGGAGAATCAGCTGTTAAACATTTGTCAACATATCACTGGCTAAAATCACTAAAATTCATTTCTTTCTCATCCTGTGGAAATATCAAGTTTCTACCGGATAGGGCAAAAGTAGGTTTACAGTTGTGAGTATGCTAATCAGAGTTTATTCTTGTATTTTTTTTATTGATTAAGGTATTACATATGTGTCCTTATCCCCCGATTACCCCCACCCACCCCCACACTCATGCCCTCACCCCCCTGGTGATTGTGTCCATTGGTTAGGCTTATATGCATGCATAAAAGTCCTTTGATCTGTATTATTTATTAACTATTGTATTACTTTCCATAAGAAAAACTGTAAACTTACTTTTGCCCCACCCTGTATTGGGGTCAAAAGTCAACTGCACAAATAGAAAATAGGGGAATCTAATTTAACAGCAGTTGTTCTTTTAATGTCTTCACTGAACATAGGTTTCAACATTAATCAACAGTTATTTAGAGATTGTAAAGGGGTTCAGAACAGGCCTCTCCAATATATGCTACTTTGGAATGTGGACTATTTTGAGCTAAAGGTAATTGAGACGCTGAAGGCACAAGAGAAACTTTTACCAGAAATAACTTTTTATGACCTATTTATAGGGAAGGGCAAACATATTTACTAAACACTTGCTCTTATCTTGAAAATTACCCTCCTCCTTCTGTAACATCAGGACATTTTACCCTACTTTAGCTCAGGATATCATAGATACCTCATATTAATTTTCTGTCTGTGAACCTCTCTTGTATGTGGAATCTCTTATTCTGTCATATATGTTGGGGTTCCCATACACGCAATATGTAAGTAAACTTAGTCCTTTTTTCTTAATCTGTCTCATTCTGATTAATTATTAGACCAACTAAAAGAAACTGCAAGGCTAGAGTAAAATGTCTTCCTCCCCTAAAGTTAGAAAACCTCTCTACAGGACTGCATGAATATATGTATAGGATCCAGAATAAACAAGAACCAGCCTCACTAAAACTCTGTGGGGTTTGTGTGTGTATGTGTGTGTGTGCTTTTGTTTTTGTTTTGTTTTTAATCCTCACCTGAGGATACTTTTTCCATTGATTTTTAGAGAGTGAAAGGGAGGGAGAGAAAAAGAGAAACACTGACGTAAGAGACACACTGATTGGCTGCCTTCCACAGGAGCCCAGAGCAGGGCCAGGGATCAAAGCTACAACTGAGGTATGTGCCCTTGACCAGGAGTTGAACCCAAGACCCTTTGGTGCATGGGCCGATGCTATAATCACTGACCCAAACCAGCCAGGACTAAAACTCTGTGTTAATAAAAACTAAGCTGAGTGTTTTGTTTACTGCAACCATATTTTGAGATGGGTACTAAAAACCATGTGGTCAGGACTGAAATTATGCCACACAAAAAATGATCAATTAAGTGAGAGGAAAAAAACTATAAAATTCACAAGAGTGATAAAACTACCACTATTTGAAGATAAGACAATTGAAATAGTAGTGATGTCTGTAACCTACTTTAAAAGGCATTATGAAAATAAGATCAATGGAGGGATGGATAGGTAAATAGATATGTAATAAAGAAAATACAGTAACTATAGAGTATAGTACCAATTCTAGGTGACAGATATATGGGTATGCACTATAAAGTTCTTTCCACTTTTAATTATGTTTTAAAACTTCCATAATGAAATGTTGGACAGATAAAGAATAGTGGTAATCACAATTCTGGAAATGCATAGTTTTATAGTCTTAACACTGATGACATCTATAAGTTGGGTTTATAACTAAAAATTATCATTAACAACAGTGTAAAACAAGCAGTAGATATATTTTGTTTTAGACCAGAGGGGAAACAGCTATAGGAATAGTATATAAAGATAAGGATACAGCCCTAGCCAGTTTGGCTCAGTAGATAGAGCATCGGCCTGTGGACTAGAGAGTCCCAGGTTCGATTCCAAACAAGGGCATATGCCTGGGTTGCGGACTCGATCCCCAGTAGGGGACGTGCAGGAGGCAGCCAATCAATGATTCTCTCTCATCATTTATGTTTCTCTCTCTCCCTCTCCCTTCCTCTCTGAAATAAAAAATATATATATTTTAAAAAAAGATAAGGATACATTTTCTAACAATGTGAAGTATTCAACTATAGGTAGCGTTATGAGATGGTAAATATTCTATCACAGGAAAAAGTAGGAGAATATCTATGATGAACATGGTAGAAGAGATTCTTGCATTGATTAGGAAATTAAGATACCACTAAAATCACGTGTACATTCTTAAAATTCTTATATAGTACCCAAATAAAAATTAATTTTAATCTACAGAAGTTGATAGTAGAAAAAATCATGAGCATGTCTAGAGCAATAATCTCTCCTTACCTTTCAGAAACTCTGAACTCTAATATCCACTTTCTACTTGACATCTCTCCTGGATATCTAGTAGGCCACTCAAACATAATATAGCTAGAGCAAAACTCTTTACTATCACTAGAGAATTAAGTTCTACCCTAATATTGTCCATTTTAGTAAATAACATTATAATCCACCAGCCACTTAGGATGGACGTCTGGGAGTCATCTTTGACTAATGCCAAAGATGACTTATTTATAGCCTTATGTTAATTGTTATTAAAAACATCACAGATATAATTTTTAAATATTTTGTGATAAAATGTGGGGACCTTATAACAGCCTAAACAATAAGCCTGGTTCAAAACTATAAGAGTACATTTTTTAAATAGTAATTTTAAGGGTGAAACTGGGGACAGGATGCAGGGAAGGAAATGAGGGCACAAATGCTATAAAACAAACAGGAACAAAAAACAAAGGAGAAATGATAAAGAGAATCATCAAAGAGGTGAAATAAAGCCTGAGAAGTGTCCACTAGATATGGGGATTAAAATGTCACTAAGTGACTTTAGGTGGGAAAAAGCTCAGTAAAGTGACAGGGTAAAAGCCACATTGCATGGATTGGAAAATGGTTTTGAATATGATAACATATAGATATCAACTAGAGGCTTGGCTCAATGAAATAAATTTTAGAAGCAATAACCAGAAGGGAAAAACAGCACTAAAGAAATAACCAGAATATGCAGTTAGAACTAGTGGCTTAGAAGTAAGATACTGGGACTTGTCTATCACTACAGTAACCAAAGTAAATGACATTTTTAGAAAGGAAGAAAACACATTTCTTCAAATAAGCTGTTGAAACAATAGAAAGGTTATCAAAAAGTTCATTTACATAAAGAATAGGAAAGAACTTACACTTTATCCCCAATTTCCTCTGCCATTCGAAGAATTTCAAAGAGAAGTACCATTTTGCCAGAATGCTCTAAAATCTCAGCATCAGCATCTGTAACAAAATCTTTGTACCAGTCTGGAGCTGGGCTGCTTGGATTGGAAGAGGAAGTAGCTTTACCTAAATAAAATAAATGAAACATAAATAAGTAGGCAAATAGGAAAAAAAACTAAAAGATCCCAAGAGAGGGATTAAAAAAGAGACCAAGAAAACAGATATAAAAAAAAAAAAAAGAAAAAGAAAACAGATATAGACCAACCCAGAGAAAGCTTGAGAAAGCGACATAGGAATTCGGGAGAGGGAAGCAACCTACACTCGCGCGCGCGCACACACACACACACACACACACTCTCAGCACACTCATGCCCAGAGAGGAAAAAAAAAGACCACCACAGGAGAGAGCACTTGGGTAGACAGAAACTCTAAGAGACAGAGGCCCCCAAGCCTAGAGAGATAATAACCCCAAAACTAAGGTGACCAGATTTTAACATTGGTAAAGCGGGACACCATTGACCCCGGGGTGGGGGGTGGGGGGGTGTTCTTGATTAAAAATTTGGTCTATATGGAGCAACAAAAATTTTCATAGAACGTAAAAAGAGTATTGTAATATATTTTTTTAAATTTCAACATAAGTACAATTTACAAATATAATAAATAAAAAATTATGTCTAGTATTATTTTATTCTTTGGCATATTTCTCATTTGAGTGAATTTTTTTTAGTAGATTGCTGTCGTTGTTTAAAAGGTCATGAATTTGCCGTAACGTAAGTCGTAAGTGTCACTTTCAAGGCCGGCGCTTGACTTTTTGCCGCCACTACAAAATATAAATAATAAGAGTACTGTCTGCTAAATTCAAGAAAATTTATGTATTTATGAAATAAATAAATTACTTACCTAAATTATCTGAATAGCTGATTTCTAATGACATCACTTGTTTAACTAGCTTACTAGCACGCAGTACGATGTGTATCCTCTGAGAGACAGTTACAAAATGTTTTCGTCGTTGCCAATCCCAAAAAATGCCATTGTTCATTAAGTCCAAACAATGGTGGTCGAATTCTAACAACTGATCAACAATGCGAACTTTGATAAGCAGTTCTCGATAATCAGTTCTCAACAATTATTTGTTATTATTAAAGTTTAACATTATAAAATTAACAAAAATAATATAAAACTCATATCCTGGCTAAATAGCCACATGGCCACCGAAAACTGTATATTCCCTTCCCGTTCTCCCGCCATTCCCTAGCTTGTGGTGCATTCTTTCCAAAAATCGGGACTTTTTTAAAACTCTGCGGGACGCGGGACAAATTGGTAAAAAGCGGGACGTCTGGTCACCTTACCCAAAACACATCCCAAGAAACGGACTGGGAAAGAAAAATGTCCAAAGACAGACAGAAAGAGAAACGAAGCAGAGAGGGAGACTGACTGACTCGGAGATCAAGAGAGAGAAGATCTTGAGCTCAGGGGCAAGAAACATTTCACTGTGCTACTAGAATTCTAGCAAATATTCATCCCAGAATCCTCATATCATATTAACTTTATTATTTGCACACTAACTTTGACTATAAAAGTTGTAAGAAGAAAGTTACACAAAATAAACTATTAAAGTTCTAAACATAATTCAATGCAAAATGAGGAATGAGGTTTAACCTGCTTTTGCCCAATTGCTTTTTAATGTGAAGTATTTTACATTTTTATATATTTCTGCTATAAAATATTTCACATATCCAAAAATGTATGTAGAATAAACAGCCATGTTCCCACATCCCACCTTTATCCAATTGTAACACTTGTTAAATCTGCTTCTGATGCACCTGAAGTCTAATATGTGACCCTAGCCAATCACATTCTTCTTTTCCTCCCTCCTTTTGGACAGGTAATTAAAACCTTAAAGTTTATGTTTATTATTTCTGTGTATGTTTAATATTTTCACTATATCTATATCCCTAAACTGTACACTATTATTTTTTTAAACTATAGCAGGTCCTTGAATAATGTTGTTTTGTTATAATATTGACAAGATACTACAAGAACTTAACGCTTGTTTACATCTATTTTCCTAGGGTAAAATTGGTTTCATTATGCATCATTTTGCTTAAAGTCACAAAACCACCCTAGCCGGTTTGGTTCAGTGGATAGAGCATCAGCCTGTGGACCGAAGGGTCCCAGGTTTGATTCTGGTCAAGGGCACATACTTCGGTTGCAGGCTCCTCCCTGGCCCAGGCCCTGGTCAGGGCTTGTATAGGAGGCAACCAATCGATGTGGTTCTCTCACAAAAATATTTCTCTCTCTCTTTCCCTCTCTCTTCCACTCTCTCTAAGTCAATGGAAAAATATCCTCAGATGAGGATTAAAACAAAAAACCCAACCATTAAAGTTGCAAAACCTATGAAGTAACTGCAGTGAACGTTCAATGGTGTTATATTTTTCCAGAATGTTGTTCGCCAGCATAAAATTATGCTTATGATTTTTTAATTATCACTATAAGCATACTTATTTTATAGTCTTTATAAAATAGTTCTATTATCTGAGGTTCTAGAGAACAGAATCATGCTACTTGTTTTGTGTGTTAACTTTCATCAGGTAGCATATCATTAAAATAGTAGTACTAGTAGAATGGTAAGCTCCATGAATGCATTTTGTTCACTGATATGCTAAGGCTGCTCAACCGCTCGCTATAATGTGCACTGACCACCAGGGGGCAGAGAGTTGACTAGTCGACCAGTCACTATGACATGCACTGACCACCAGGGGGAAGATGCTCCAACCAGTAGGTGAGCTTGCTGCTGGGGTCGGGCCGATTGGGACTGAGCGAGACAGGCCAGGCACTCCCTGGAGCTCTCCCGCAGTCCCTCCCCAGCTGGCCAACCTCCCGTGTCCCTCCCTGGCCCCGATCATGCACTGGTGGGGTCCCATGGCCTGGCCTGCACCCTCTCACAATCTGGGACCCCTTAGGGGCTGTCGGAGAGCCAGTTTTGACCCTATCCCACAGGCCAGGCCGAGGGACCCCACTGGTGCACAAATTCGTGCACCAGGCCTCTAGTATCATATAATAGTGGTAATAATATGGTTCTACATCACATACAAGGATCCTATCACAAAAGTTTCTATCCATACAATAAATTATATACATTTTAAAATGTACTCTAAAAACACCAAGATAATTAATAAACTGAGTATTTTAGTTACACAGCAAATTTCACATCATAAACTGTCCTTCTAAAACAATATTAAAACACAAAATTAGTGATGCTGTAAGGTAAACTTAAATGACTTATTCAAATGACCAATTCTGCTTCTCAGAAAATTCAGAAATCTTCTGTAAAAGAATTAAATAGCAACTCTTTGAAGTAAAAATAAAATATGCCCTAGCCTGTTTGGCTCAGTGGATAGAGCGTTGGCCTGTGGACTCAAGCGTCCTGGGTTCGAATCTGGTCAAGGGCACATGCCTAGGTTGCAGGTTCGGTCCCCAGTAAGGGGCGTGCTAGAGGCAGCCAATCAATGATTCTCTCTCGTCATTGATGTTTATATCTCCCTCTCTCCCTTCCTTTCTGAAATCAATAAAAATACATATTAAAAAATAAAAAATGAAATATGCTGTGAGAATCATATCATAGTTCAATTATAGCTATGTACTTACTTAATATCCATTTCAAATTCCAGGTGCAACATTTTCGCCCTATAATACTTCCTACTTAGTGTTTCTTTTATATTTACTGTAAGGAAGCAAATTTTTTAAAATATATTTTATTGATTTTTTACAGAGAGGAAAGGAGAGGGAGAGAGAAACATCGATCAGCTGCCTCCTGCATATCCCCTACTGGGGATGTGCCTGCAACCAAGGTACATGCCCTTGACCAGAATTGAACCTGGGACCCTTCAGTCTGCAGGCCAACGCTCTATCCACTAAGCCAAACGGGTTAGGGCGGAATTAAATTTTTAAAAAGTTATAATACCATCTATATATGTTCATATACTATGATCTACTCAGCCTTCTATGGAGTTAATCTAGATCTACAGAACAAAAATAAATTTTTATCATCTATTTGTACTGAAAAATGTTTCTGATAAACTATATGTGTACACAGATGCAAAAAATTTAAAATACATCCATATATGAATGACATGTATTTGAATGCACACAGCTAAAATTAAACAAAGACCCTAGACAAGTAGTCAGTTTGTCATTTGGAACCCAGAGCCTTCCCTTGCTTTTAAGTTTACAACATGTAGCCACCTATATTTTGCCCCAGTTCTTTCCAACCTTTTTACATTATGGCTTAAATGAAAAGCAATCATAGTCACATAGTACACCAGGAAAAATGGAAGAATCTACTCATTTCTGGATATAACTCAGCTGCCTCAGACCCCACCTATACTTCCAAGTGATGAAGGAATCAATACCTCAGCATACTTCTATGTAACCCATTTATAACAAAGAATGAGACATACTGGCAAGTCTTACTCTCTCTGATCTCTTAACTTTAAGTTATGAGAAACAGTTTAACAAGTAAATTTTAAGAAAATCATTCCCAGGAACACATAAACTCTAAGCTATTCATTTATAATTGTGAGATGAGAGACTGCAGGTAATTTTAAGTGAAAAGGCAGATTGAGAGAGAAAAGGAAGAGATAGCAGGAGCTTCCCATTACCATAAATTAAACTATAAACATTCCTTTAATATTCTTAGAAAAAATATTCTGTAAATGTAATTGGAAGTTGAATGCTGATAACAAATTGCCTTTATGGAATAACAAGAGAAAAAAAAACAAGGAGGGAAATTTTGCAGTTTAATTTTTACTATTTCCCTGATTTCTTAGAGAAGACAGAGTCTGTGGTTAGGCTGCCATCTGTCTATTCGAAGGAGGAACTACTGAAAAGAGAAATGTTTATCAAGGTATTGCCAATTAGTTCAACTGAAGGCCTGAGACCAGCCAAGCTTGTTTGAGTACAGGATCATTCACCTAGTTAGCACCTATATCTCTCTTCTGTTCATAGTCAACAGCTTTGTTCCATGACTTCCAAATGCCAGCTATTTAGAGCTATTTACACTTTTCTGTCTTTAGATATTTGATATTTCAAATATTCAGATATTTGGTCCCAGCTTTAGAGCAGACACCCAGTCAGGCTGTACCAGGAGAATATGGAGCCTCAATACTAATTCTTTAAATGTAGATAACAGGTAAAGGCAACTCAAGCCTTTGGGAGTTCAGTCAAAACCTTCACTGTCTGTATACTCATGCACAAGAGAAAAAAAAGCAAAAGAGGTGACACAAACTGTACATGACACAGAGGAAACCTAAAGTAGACAACAATTATAAATTTTTAAGAGTTACAAAGGAAAAAGACTAAACCATTAAAAATAATTTCACTATGTAAAATCAATTACAATGATACTTGATTCCTTGAAATTCTTCCAGTTATGTATACATAGTTAAGAGAAATTACCATGGTGGTTTTGAGATTGAATGTATCTAGGTCAGAATTCAACTTCTACCAATCATTTATAAAAATAAAGATATAAACAACATTGCAAGGCTGCTCAAGAAGTAAGCTAACATATGGAGTAAAAGTAATAGTTTACATTTAGACATGTAAATAAACATTATTTTTTCTTTCCTATGAAATACCAGAGAGAGCAAAAGGCTTGCTTTTATTTAAAAAGTTAACAGATATTTTTTATTATCCTGTGTTCCATGATTATTCTACATGCTTAGGAATTAGAAAAGATATGCCTCTGGCCAACAAGAGAGGATGATTAATAATTGAAAAAAGTATTGACATGATAATGACATATTTCTAAACAATGTTCCATGATAAAGGCAACATTCATTAGACTTACTTTCTTCCGTCTTTATAGAAACCGTGGGATTGTTTCCTGTTTCATCCACATTTCCTTCACCACCTCCTCGAGATCTTGAATTCCACACTTTAATGACTTCAACATCATTGTCACTGCCACTTCCACTTGAGCTACTATCTTTTTTCCCCTTTTTCCCTTTTGTTTTCTTCTTTCTGAAAAAAGAACAAATTCAAACTAATAGAAAAGTATAGTAAACATATAAGTGCCAATTATGAGAACAATAAGTAAATAGGAGTTTTAATGTGTCAACACGAGGCACAAAAGTATTCAATTTACTTTGTATAATCATCGGAGCTTAAACTCATGGAGGTTTCATCAGAATCTGAAGCTATAAATTCATCCATGCTGTCTTCATCAAAATATCCCTAGGGAAAAAAGATGAATGTTTTAATAGTTTGTTTCAACTTATACTGGAAATTATAATGACGTTCCTTTATTTCTTAAGAATAAGTCAATTGTCATGAGATAAGGAAGAACGAAGGAACTATCATGAATTAGAAAAATAAAGGAGACATGACAGATATGACTACTAAATGCAATGTGAGGTCTTAGATTGATCATAAAAAAGAAAAAGTACAAAAACTAAGAAAATCCAATTGAATTCTGTTGTTCAGTTAATAATACTCAATGTTAATTTCTTACTTTTGATCACTTTGCTATGGTTATGAGAAATGTTAAGATTAACATTTAATATTCATATTATAATCATAATGCATTCAAACAGAAATTAACTGGAAATAAAATACATGAATTATTATACCCCAAATCAAAAGAAAGTTCAAATATACAGTAAGTGTATATATATCAATCTTTTTTCTAAAGTTATTCTGCTTCTAACAGATACCTTTTAATAAATCTTAGGTTACTTGATTTACCTTATTTTCTTTGCTAATATAGTCCAGCTGTAAACACCAAGGATGAGTCCAGATTCTACTTAACATCTGAAAATCTTGGAAAAGTTTTGCACCTGCTTTTCCTCTTCCACCTTCATTGCCATTACCTACACCTGATCAAAAGAAAAATAGTCAATGTTAAGATATAAGAAGATCAATTTCAACCTAGGTGTTTCTAAAATAGAGGTTTTAACTTGATCTGTTCCATGAACTCCTTTGGCAGTGCTTACAATGTTTTCAATTACATAAAATAAATAGGATTGAAAAAAATCCATTATATAGCAATTATCAAAATACTAAAAAAAAATGTGATATCATATTATGTGTAATTTATGAATGCATTAAGTAAAAAATATAGCAACAAGTCTAACAATTACATAAAAAGTTGAAGTCTTAATAAAGGTAAATAATTTTGAGATATCATTAATATACAGAAATATATCTGATTTATATTGATAACAAAGTCAGTTATCAATAATACTACTGTGGTTTGCTGCATACCTTTGAAACTGGAAAAAATGCTACACTTCTGTTGGAGGGTAGTGAAAATTAAAAAGGAATTTTTCTTATTCAGGTTCATATACCCCTAAATTCTATCCACTGGACCCTAGATTACAAACTCTTGTTTTTATTTTTATGTTTTAATAATAATTTTATTTTTCAATTACAGTGAACATACAATAATATTAGTTTCAGGTGTACAACATAGTTATTAAACATTTACATAACTTACTAAGTGATCACCCTGGTAAGTCTAGTACCCATCTGACAACATACACAATTATTATAATATTATTGACTATATTTCCTATGATGTATTTACATACCTGTGACGGTTTTTATAACTGGCAATTTCTATATCTTAATCCCTAAACCTTTTTCATGAATCTCCCCAACCAACTACCATCTGGCAACTATCAGTTTGTTCACTGAATATATCAGTCCGTTTCTGTTTTGTTTGTTCACTTGTTTAGGTTTTTTTATTAGATTCCACATAAGTAAAATCATATGGTATCCATCTTTCTCTGTCTAACTTCTTTTACTTAGCATAATACCCTCTATGTCCACCCATGCTGTCACAAATGGCAAGATTTCATTTTTTACTGCTAAGTAATTTTTGATGGTAGGTATGTATGAATGTGTGTGTGTAAATATCTTCTTTCTCAGTTCATCTATTGATTCCACACCTATGTTGTTTCCATATCATGGCTATTGTAAACAATGCTGCAATGAATACAGGGGTGCATGTATCTTTTCAAATTAGTAACTTTGTTTTCTTTTTTTTTTTTTTAATATATTTTATTGATTTTCTACAGAGAGGAAGGAAGAGGGATAGAGAGTTAGAAACATCGATGAGAGAGAGACATCGATCAGCTGCCTCCTGCACACCCCCCACTGAGGATGTGCCCACAACCCAGGTACATGCCCTTGACCGGAATCGAACCTGGGACCCTTCAGTCCACAGGCCGACGCTCTATCCACTGAGCCAAACCGGTCTCGGCAGTAACTTTGTTTTCTTAAAAGAAATACCAGAAAGTGGAATTGCTGGGTCATATGGTAGTTGTACTTTTAAATTTTGAGGACCCTGCATACTGTTTTCCATAGTTTCTGTACCAATTAACAATGCCACTGCCTGGCCAGCATGGCTCAGTGGTTGAATGTCCAACTATGAACCCAGAGGTCATGGTCAGGGCACATGCGATTGGCGGGCTTGATCACCAGAGTGGGGTGTGGAGAAGGCAGCCAATCAATGATTTTTTTCTTATCATTGATGTTTCTATCTCTCTCTCCCTCCCTCTTCCTCTCTAAAATTAATAAAATATATATATTTTATAAAAACAATGCTACCAAAAGTGCACAAGTGTTCCCTTTTCTCCATATCCTTACAGCACTTGCTGTTTGTTGACTTTCTGATAAGATATATTTTTACACGTCTGACGGGATAACTGGTTTTTATTTGCATTTCTCTGATGCTTAGTTTTGTTATCTTTTCATATGTCTGTGGGCAACTAAATTGCCTCTTAGGAGAAATGTCTATCCATGTCCTCTGCCCTTTTTATTTTTTTAATCCTCACCAGATGATTTTTTCCATTGATTCTTAGAGAAAGTGGAAGTGAGGGGAAGAGACAGAGAGAAACATCGATGTGAGACACATTGATTGGTTGCATCCCACATGATCCCCAATCAAGGCCAGGGATCAAGGCCGAAAGCAAGGTACATGACCTTGACTGGAATCGAACTCAGGATCTTTCAGTCAGCAGGCCAACACTTAATCCAATGAGCCAAACTGGCTAGGGCTCCTCTGCCTATTTTTAAATAGAACTCTTTGTTTTTTAAGTTGAGATGCATGAGTTCTTTATATATTTTGAATATTAAGACCTTCTCCAATATATCAATGGTAAATCTCTTTTCCCATGCTAATTGAAATAAGCCAGGCAGAGAAAGACAAGTGTCACATGATTGCACTCGTTTTGTCTCTGCGTTTTGCTGATAGCTTCCTTCTCTCTGTAGATGCTTTTTAGTTTGATGTAGAGCCATTTGTTTATTTTTGCTTTTGTTGACCTTCCCCAAGGAGACATACAGAAAAAGATACTGATTGCTAAGACAAACTTCAGAGAACTCAGTGCCTATGTTTTCTTCTAGGAGTTTTATGGTTTTGGGTGTTACATTTAAGACTTTAATTAACTTTGATTTTATTTTTGTATATGGTATAATTTGTCTAGTTTCATTTTTTGGCATGGATCTGGTCCAGTTTTCCCAACTATGCTTTTACAAAGACTATCATTTCCCCATTGCATAATCTCTCATTTGTCATACATCAATTCACCAAGGAAAACACACAGAAATCTCTCACATTTCTACACAATAACAGCCAATGATCAGAAAGAGATATTAAGAAAAGGATGTCATATGCAATTGTATCAAAAAGAATAAACTAGGAATAAATTTATTCAGTGAGGTGAAAAACATATACACTGAAAACTCGAAGACATTGAAAAAATAAATTAAAGAGGACACAAATAAATGGAAGGAAATACAGTGTTCATGTATTGGAAACATCAATATTAAAATGTACATAACACCCAAAGCAATCTAATGACTCAATGCAATCACTACCTAATTCCAATGATATTGTTTCCAGAACTAGAAGAAAATCTAAAATTTACATGAAATCACAAAAGACCCCGAACAGAAAGCAATTATTTTTTTAAAAAAAATTTTTTTAATATTTTAACTCAGTTTACTGGGATGACATTGACTTTTTAAAATTTTTACTGTTGAAAGTATCACATATGTCTCCTTTTTCTCCGCATTGACCTCCTCCAGCCTGCTCCTGACCCCTGCCCCAGGAATTCATCATACTATACTAGTAGTCTGTGTCCAAGGCTTATGCATATATTCATTCCAGTTCTTAAGTTAATCTCTTCTGACCCACCCCATCTTCCCTCTTAGATTCCACAGTGTGTTCTATGCTCCTATGTCTCTGGATTTATTCAACAGTTTATTTTGTTCATTAGATTCCACATACGAGTGCAATCATGTGACACTTGTCTTTCTCTGCCTGGCTTATTTCAATTAGCATACTACTCCACAGGTCCCTCCATGCTGTCTCAAAAGGTAAGAGGTCCTTTTTTTTTACTGCTGCATAGTACTCCATGGAGTAAATGTATATCTTTTTTTAATCCATTCATCTGCTGATGGGCACTTGGACTGATTCTAGATCTTAGTTATTGTAAATTGCCCTGCTATGAACATAGTGATACATACTAGGTGTGCCAGTTAATAATGCGGACTTTTTTCAATAGATAGACTTACACATATGTTGATATACACAGAGTGGCCAGATTATTATGGTCACTGAACGCATAATAATCTGGCCACTGAGTGTGTGTATGTGTATGTGTGTGTGTGTGTGTGTGTGTCTGTGTGTGTATTTTAGAGGCCTGGTGCATGAATTCGTGCATGGATGGGGTCCGGCCAACCTGGCTAGGGGGAGGGGACATGGGCGGCTGGCCAGCCTGCCTGCTGGTCGAAGGGACAATTTGCATATTAGCCTTTTATTTTACAGGATATACACTGAGTGGCCAGATTATTATGCATTCAGAGATCATAATAATCTGGACACTCGGTGTATATGTGATTTGATATGTAAGCTGTTTTGTTGTACTGACAAGCTTCAAAACTTCATATGTCAAATTTGCTGAAGGTGTTAACATCATATACATCATATATTTTTATGCTTAAAAATGTCAAACTTCGTGCCAAAAAAAGAGCATTTGTGGGAAGTTTTAATTCATTACTTTATTTTGAAGAAAAGTGCTGCTGAATACTTCAGGAAGCTTATGGTGAACATGCTCCATCTCAAGATACTTGTGAACGCTGGTTTAAATGCTTTAAAGGTGATGATTTCAATGTGAAAGACAAAGAACGTCAAGGTCAACCGAAAAAGTTTGAAGACCAACCATTACAAGCATTATTAGATGAAGCTGTGTGTCAAACTCAAAAACAACTTGCAGGAAAGATTAAACATTGCTCAACAAACAATTCCCGATCATTTACAAGCAATGGCAAAGACTTTAAAGGAAGGAAAATGGATGCTACATCAACTGAACGAAAGACAAATGGAAAACTGAAAAGTCATCAGTAAAATGTTGCTTCAACGGCACAAAAGAAAGTCCTTTTTTGCATCGAATTGTGACTGGCGATGAAAAGTGGATTTATTTTGAGAATCCCAAATGCACAAAATGGGTTGATCCAGGTGAACCATCAACATTGACTGCAAGGCCAAATCGCTTTGGAAAGAAGACTCTGTGTTTGGTGGGATCAGGAAGGTGTGGTGTATTATGAGCCTCTAAAACCAGGTGAAACCATGAATACTGATCGCTACTGACAAGTAATCAATTTGAACCACGCTTTGATCGTGAAATGACCAGAATGTTCCAGAAGACTCAGCAAAGTAATTTTGCTTCATGATAATTCACCATCACACACTTCAAAACCAGTTAAAGACATATTAAAAGATCTTGCCTGGGAAGTATTAACCCACCCAGTGTATTCACCAGAAATTGCTCCTTCAGATTATCACTTGTTCTGATCGATGGCACACTCACTTTCTGAGCAGCACTTCAAAAGGTACGAAGAAGTGGAAAATTGGGTCTCTGAATGGTTTGCCTCAAAACAAGAAAAGTTCTATTGGGACGGTATCCACAAATTACCTGAAAGATGGGTGAAATGTGTAGCTAGCGATGGACATTACATTGAATAAAGCACATTTGATGTTTCTCTTGAAATTATCGTGTTTTCTTTGATTACAAAATCTGCCATTATTAACCAGTACACCTAGTATATTCTATCTGATAGGTATTTGGGGATTCCTAGGATATATTCCTAGAAGTGGGATCACTGGGTCAAATGGCAGTTCCATATTTGATTTTTTTAGGAACCTCCGTATTGTTTTCCATAATGCCTGCACCAGTCAGCATTCCCATCAGCAGTGTACTAGGGTTCCCTTTTCTCCATATCCTCGCCAGCACTTGTCATTTGTAGATTTCTTAATGGTTGCCATTCTAAAAGATGTGAGGTAATAATAACCTATTGTCATTTTTATTTGCATTTCCCTGACTTCGAACATTTTTTCATATGTCTCTCGTCCATCTGTATGACCACTTTGCCTATTTAAGTACTTTGCCCATTTTTAATGGGATTGTCTTCCTTTTATTAAGTTGTATGAGATTCTTATATATTTTGGATATTAACACTTTATCAGATGTATCACTGTCAAATATTCTCTCCCATACAATGGGCTTTTTATTATGTTGAGGTCTGATTATTCCCACTTTGCAGAGAGTTTTAATCAAAAAGGGGTGCTGGATTTTGTTCAATGCTTTTTCTGCATCTTTTGATATGATCATGTGCTTTTTGTCTTTCAATCTGTTTATGTGATGTATCATGTTTATTGATTTGTGAATATTGTACGAGCCTTTCATTGCTGGAATAACTCCCACTCAGTCATGGTGTATGACCATTGTAATATATTGCTGGATCCAATTTACTAATATTTTGTTGAGGATTTTAGCATCTATGTTCATCAAGGATATTGACCTATAATTCTCTTTCTTTGTAATGTCTTTACCTGGTTTTGAAATTAGGATAATGATGGCCTCATAAAAAGAGCTTGGAAGTGTTCCTTGCTCTTGGGTTTTTAGCAAAGGTTTTAGGATAGGTATTAGTTCTTCTTTGAATGTTTGGTAATACTCCCCTGGAGAAGCCATCCAGACCATGGCTTTTGTTTGCTGGGTTGTTGTTTTTTTAATAAATGTTTCAATTTCAGTTGTTATTGGCCTATTCAGGTTTTCTGATTTTTTTTTAATATATTTTATTGATTTTTTACAGAGAGGAAGGGAGAGGGATAGAGAGCTAGAAACATCGATGAGAGAGAAACATCGACCAGCTGCCTCCTGCACACCCCCTGTCGGGGATGTGCCCGCAACCAATGTACATGCCCTTGACCGGAATCGAACCCGGGACCCTTCAGCCCGCAGGCTGAAGCTCTATCCACTGAGCCAAACCGGTTTCGGCCTGATTTTATTTTTTGATTAATTTTTAGAAGATTGTATTTTTCTACAAATTTGTCCATATTACCCATGTTGTCCAATTTGTTAACATAGAGTTTGTTCATAGTATTTTCTTACAGTCCTTTGTATTTCTTTGGGGTCAGTTGTTACTTCACTGATTTCACTTCTGATTTTATTAATTTGGATCCTCTCCCATCTTGTTTATCTTTTCAAAGAACCAGCTCTTGGTTTCATTGATTTTTTTTTGCATTGTTGTTTTAGTCTCTATGTCATTTATTTCCACTGTAATGTTTACTATTTACTTCCTTTTACTTACTTGGGGATTTTCTTGTTATTCTATTTCTTTACGTTGTATAGTTAGTTTAGTATTAATTTTTCTTATTTTCTGAGGCAGGCCTGTAGTGTTATGACCTTCCCTCTCAGGAATGCTTTTGCTGTGTCCAAGAGATTGTGGGTTGTTGTCATTATTTCTTCAAATAGGTTTTTAATATCTTGATCTCTCTCTTCTTCTGGCACCCGCATAATGCAAATATTGGCACGCTTGAAGTTGTCACAGAGGCTCCTTACACTATCTTCATATTTTTGGGTTCTTTTTCCTTTTTACTCTTCTGGTTGGGTGTTTTTTGCTTCCTCATATTTTAAATTGTTGATTTGATTCCCAGAATCCTCTATTCTACTGTTCAATCCGTGTATATTATTCTTTGTCAGTCAGTGTTTGCTTAATTTCTGACTGGTCCTTTTCAATATTTTTTAGCATTCTTACTAAGATCCTTGAAAGTCTCACTAAGTCTTTGGAGGTCACAAGAAGATTCTTGAGTAACCTTATAACTGTGGTTTTGAATTCTATATCCAGTAGTTTGCTTTCTTCCATTTCTTTCATTTGTGACATGTTTCTTTGTCTCCTCATTTTGCCTACATCCCTGAGTTTGTTTATATGTATTGGGTAGAGCTGTTATGTCTCCTTGAGTTGGTAGAGTGGCCTTGTGTAGTAGCTTTCCTATAGAGCCCAGTGGCTTAGCCTCCCCAGTCACCTGAGCTGGGCACTCTAGGTATGCCCCTTTGTGGGCTCTGTGCACAGTCTTGTTGTAGTTGAAACTTGAATGGTGTTGGTATCCCTGGGAGGAATTGACTTCCAGGCCAATTGGCTGTGGGGACTAGCTGCTACTACTGTGGGAGCGCTGCTGTGCAGGACACCCCTATGGAGCAGGACTTGCTTCAGTGGGGCTTTGGTCCTCACTGAGTCTGCCCTGTGAGTATGTAGCTTATGATGTGTAGAGTTGTAATTTCATATGATCTGACACTGACCATTTGGTGCACCGGCTCTTGGGTCTCCAGGGAGCTACAGAGAGATATGCAGATGTGTCCTGTTTGTGTTCAATTTGGAAGTGCCCAGGTGAGTCCAAGCTGTGAAGCAAGGCAGGCTGGTGCTGGTGGTGCCAGGTCTTGGGCCTTTTATTGATAGGTTTGGGGTTCCCTGACCTAGCTGTAGCTTGTTTGAGAGAGTTTAGCAAGGTCTGAATTCTGAGCAATGACAGGCCATCCACATGCAGAAGCCACTGCACATAGGTTAGATGGAGCTGCAAATTGGATGGGGCAGGGTCTCAGAGAATCACCAGAGAGGAGCAAACAGAAATGGCTGTCAGTCATCCCTGACACAGGTGAGGTC
Source organism: Eptesicus fuscus (assembly GCF_027574615.1). Classification (NCBI taxonomy): domain Eukaryota; kingdom Metazoa; phylum Chordata; class Mammalia; order Chiroptera; family Vespertilionidae; genus Eptesicus; species Eptesicus fuscus. The sequence goes on along the minus strand of NC_072473.1, from coordinate 38,957,447 downwards.
CCAGCATAGGAACAATGATGCCTGTGAGCACCTTCGACTGGGAGATAGCCACCCCCGAGTTCCTGCCCCAGTGCCAGGAAATCCAGTTCCTCTTTGTATGTGTATGTGTTCCCCAGAGCCTCACCCTGGCAATGGAGCTCAGAAGAAGCAGGACCTTGTAAGGTCAGTTTGTATGCCAGGCCTTTAAGAGGATCAGCTGGGTCTCCAGCAGCCTCCGTGTCACTGAGCCCCAATCCCCGCTGGTTTTTACAGCCCATAGTTATGGGGCCTACTTTTCCCAGCTCTAGGCTGGGGGTCTAATGTGAGGCTGGGACCCCTTGCTCCTCTCAGGGGGCTACGCAGAGACAGTCTCTTTACCAGTTAAAAAAATGGTACACTTGGGTTTCAGTCCAGCCCGTTTCGTGCCTCTGCCCCTCCTACCAGTTTCAATATGCTTTCTTATTTACTTCTCTAGTTGTAGGACTTCCATTCAGCCAGATTTCAGGCCATTATAGATGATGGATGTTCTGTATTTTAGTTGTAATTTTGATGTGGTTGTGGCAGGCAGCGAGTACAAGCAGTTACCTATGCCACCATCTTTGTTCTCTGCCAGATATCATTTCAAAATTGTTGAACTTGTAGAGACTTGTTTTGTTTCCTAACATGTGACACAGTCTATCTTTGAGCATGACCCATATGTATTTGATAAGAATGTATATTCTGCATCCTTGGGGTGTAATGTTCTGTAAATGTCAATTAAATCCATCTGATCCAGTGTGTCATTTAGTTAGAGTCACTGTTTCCTTGTTTATTTTTCGTCTGGAAGATCTATGCAGTAAAATCAGTGGTGTTAAAGTCTCCTAATATGACTGTATTGCTGTAGATCTCTCCCTTGAAGTCCTCCAGAATTTGTACTATATATTTCGGTGCTCCTATATTGGGTGCATATATGTTTACCAGGGTTGTATCTTAGATCTATCGCTTTAGTATTATGTAGTGTGACTTTATTGTCTCTTGTTACGGCCTTCATTTTGATGTCTCTTTTGTCAGATATGAGTATTGCTACCCCAGATTTCCGTTTCCATTTGATGGGAAATTTTTTTTCTATCCCTTCACTTTTATCCTGAGTGTTTTGTTCTGAGGTGGGTCTCTTGTAGACATCCTATATTTGGGTCATATTTTTGTATCCATTCAGCTACCCTATGTCTCTTGATTGGAGCATTTAATCCATATACATTTAAGGTTGTTTCTGATAGGTACTTATTGCCATTTTAATTTTTTATGCATAGGCATAAAAAATTATCTCTATATATTTCTTACTATTATTACAGCAGTACTTATAGCATTTTGTTTTCAATGCTGGTTTTGTAGTGATAAACTCCTTTAGCCTTTTCTTGTCTGGGAAGCTCTGTAGTTCACAATCTATTTTGAATGATAGCCTTGCTGGTTAAAGTTTGTTTTCAGATCCTTGGTTTCATTACCTTGAATACTACATGCCATTCCCTTCTGGCTGTAGAGTTTCTGATGAAACATGAGCTAACAGACTTTTGGGAGCTCCTTTGTAGATAACAAATTGTTTTTTTCTTGTTGCCTTTCAGATTCTCTGTCTCTAATTTTTGGCATTTTATTTATGACATGTCTGGGTGTGGGCCTGTTTGGGTTCTTCTTGCTTGGGACTCTCTGTGCCTCATGAACTTGTATGACTTTTTCCTTCACTGGGTTAGGGAAGTTATTTTGCCATTATTACTTCAAACAGATTCTCTATCCCTTCCTCACTTTCTTCCCCTTCTGGTACTCCTATGATGTGCATATTGTTACGTTTCATGTTGTGCCACAGCTCCCTTAACCTGTCCTCCTGCTTTTTAATTGTTTTTTTATTTTTGGTTTCTCTGACTTTTTTCTACCCTCTCTTCTAATTCACTGATTCGATCCTTGGCTTCCCCTAATCTCCTATGTATTCCTTCCAATGTATTCTTTATTACAGCTATATCATTCTTCATTTCTGAAAGGTCATTTTTCATCATTTCTATATAATTTTTCATGCTGTTGAGCATCTGTATAATCATTATTCTAAACTCTATATCTGATTAATTTCTTATCTCCATTATATTTATCTCTTCTTCTGGAGAATTATCTTATTCTTTCATGTGTGGCTTGTTTTTATCTCCCCATTTTGGCTTCCTGTTTGAGTTTGTGTCTATATATTAGGTAGATCTGCTATGACTCCCAGTATCTGGTGCAGGACATTGTCAGACACTGTTTTTGACTGGCCCTGAGTACCGTTTGAAGCTATCAGCAATTCACAGCTTTTGGCTCCCTCTGTTGGTTCTGGTGCCTTCAGAAAGGACCAAGGTATTTACCCAGGTGTGCTTTTCCTAGCCCCGGGCAAAGAAGATCCAGCAAAGACGCAAAGCCTCCAGAGATCCACCTCTGCCTGCAGGCTGATTGTTATTCTCATTCTTAAATTGTCTCAGGCTATAGACCACAGCAAGGCATAGACTCCACTGGGTGGGGTGAGGTTTTCCAACAGAGTGGGGCAATTGCTTCCTTCACCCCCCCCCCCACACACACACACACACCTGGATGGCTGTGTAAGATATCCTCTATAGTATGGGGGAATGACTCAGCATAGGAAACTGGTCAAATGGCTTCCAAGCTCTAAGCCCAAAGCTGCCCCCACGCCCCCCCCCCCACATCCCCAACGATGGAGTGTCCTCACACAGCTCTGTTCCACTCTGCCCTCCCTCTACTGGAGCCCAAGGTGATTGGCTGCACATGAAATTTTGTGTTTTGGCCCTTTAAGAAGGTGCCTGCATTTCCATCTGTCTCTCCCTGGCAGACAGTAACCCCGCTGCTTTTCACAGCCAGAAGTTATGTGGGCACCTTTTTCAGTCCTGGTGCTCTGGGATGGGGAGCCCTGCTTGGGGTTTAGACCCCAAAGTTCTCAGTGAGAAACCTCCACACCTGAGATATCCCTCCAGAACTTTAGCTGCTGCCTGGGGGAGTCCAGCCAGGCCTCTTTCACATCTGCATTTCCTACCAGTCTCTATGCAGTCTCCACTTTCCATCCTTAGTTATCAGGTTTCTCTCCAGATAGTCTTCAGTGGATTATACAGGATAATTTTTCTGTATTTTAGTTGTAATTCCATTTTGGTCCTTGGGTAGTGGCAGTGTAACTTCCACTTACTCCGCCACCATTTTGGGATGACATTGATTAATAAAATTATATAGGCTTCAAGTGTATAAATCTGTAATATATCATCTGTATATTTCATTCTATTTAGCACCCAAAGTCAAATCTCCTTAGATCACCATATATTTGACCCCTTTACAACTTCTCCCTCACCCCCCTTTCTCTCTGGTAACCACCATACTGTTATCTGTGTCTATGAGTTTTTAATTTGTCTTGCTTGTTCATTTATTGTTTTCAGTTTTATATCCCACGAGTGAAATTATAGACTCATGATCCATCTATATTGTCACAGATGGTAGTATTTCAACTTTTCTTATGGCACATAGTATTCCATAGTATATATGTATCACATATTCTCAATCCAATCTTATATTGAAGAACACTTTACTTGTTTCCACATCTTGGCCAGCATGGACAATGCTGCAATGAACACATAGGTACATATATCTTTATGAACAAATGTGTTGAAATTTTTGGGGTGTATATCCAGAAGAGGAGTGACTTTGTCATGTGGTAACCTCTATTCCTAATTTTTTGAGGAACCAAAATACTGTTTTCCCTAGTGGCTATATCAGTTTACATTCCCACCAGAAGTGAATGAGGGTTCCTTTGTCTCCATACAATCTCCAATATTTTATATTACTTGTCTTGTTGATAATGGCCATTCTTACAGGTGTGAGGTCATATCTCATTGTAGTTTTGATTTGCATTTCCCTTACAGCAAGTGAAGTTGAGAATCTTTCCACATAGCTGTTGGAATTTGTATATCGTCTATTCAGGTTCTCAGCCCATTTTTAATTGAAATATTCAGGATGTTTTTGATCTAGCCAGTGCCAGTCAGTTGGTTGAGGGTTGACCCATGCACCAAGAAGTTGCCAGTTCAATTTCCAGCTAGGGCACAAGCCCAGGTTATTGGCTTGATCCCCAGTAGTGGGCAGGCAAGTGGCAGCCAATTAATGTTTTTCTCTCATCAATGTATCTCTCTCACCCTTCTCCTTCTCCCTTCCTCCCTATCTAAGAATCAATTAAAAACATTTTTTAAAAAATAATATTATCTCAATAGATGCTAAAAAAAAAACACTTGACATCATACAACATCCACTTATAATTAAAACACTCAATAAAATGGGTATAGAAGGAAAGTACCTCAACATAATAAAACCACATATGAAAAACCCTTAGCCAATATCATATTCAATGGTGAAAAACTGAAAACCTTTCTTCTAAGATCAGGAAAAAGACAAGAATGTCTACTCTCACTACTCTTATTCAACAGGCAAGAGAAAGAAAAAAATCAGCATCCAAGTTGGGAATAAAGAAGTAAAACTGTCCCTTTGTGAAGACAATGTAATTCTTTATATAGAAAATTCTAAAGACACCAAAAAACTATTAGAAAGAATAAGTACAATAAAGTTGAGGATAGAAAATCAATGTTCAAAAATCTACTGCAGAGAAGTTCCAAGACGGCTACAGACAAGCTAGGAGTTGCAGCCACTTACACCCAACCCCAAACCAGATGTACAGCTATATTACAGAACAATCAACCTAAAAAAACAATTGAAGACTAGCTGATCTGAAATATTTTAACCAAGGAGCACAGAAGAAGCTACATAGAGACTGGTAAAAAGTGCAGAGAAGAATAAAGGGAGAAACACCTCACATAGTTACAGTGGCATATGAGAAGCTGGAGGAAGACCATGGCTACAGAACTCCTGCTCCCTAGGAGCCTGAGGTCTCAACCCCACAGGGGGATCCCCAGCTCAAAACAACTGAGATGGAAAGAGGATGCATGGCATCTAGCGGTGGGAGTCAGTGGAAATTTGATCTGCCTAGAAAACTTGAACTGCACCCTCCCAGAGAAAGAGCAGTCCTAAAGTTACAGTACCAGCCTGGGGAGCTCACTCTGGACTCTGACTGCTGGAGAGTCCCTGCTGCTGTAATAGGATCTTTGAGAGAGTTCTGCGGGCTACACCAGCAGTGATTTCTAGCGAGACCCTTGGCAGAGACATAGACAGTGACTAAACTGTGTGGCTTGGGGAAAAGGAACAATCTCCCCAACCTCCACCGCACAGTGGGCAACCCTATATCCACCTATTGAGCTGTTCAGACACTCAACCTGTCCCTTCCTGGTGGGTTTGATGGCGCAGGGGAGCTGCACAGGGCTGCAAAAATTGACCCTGTACTGCTGGGTTTGGTAGCATGGCCCAGCCGAACTTTTAGCCCCATCCTGCTGGGTTCACAGCCCAAGCAGGGCAGACAATTTCAGCCCTGCACTGGTGAGACCAGCCACATGGAAAAATGGAAGTGCCACACAAGGCTGACTTTCTGTCCATCCTCCTTGGTTTGGCAGTGTGGGGGGACAGGGAGCTGTACACAACTGGGATTTTCGGACTGTGTCTCATGGGAAGTCTTCTGTCTGGGAACCACATGGGCAACTACTGGACAGTGTGGCTGCATTGTGGGGAGGCAAATCCAGGCTCGCTTGTGAGTTCAGCCCATGCTACAAGAGGAAGGAGAAGTGCCTATGCCCATCCTAAAGGTTGTGGAAATCATGCCCAAAGGGAGACTGTTTGGATCAGCCCTGAAAAGTCCCAGATAGCCCCAAACGGGTGCAGTGCCATGGAGGGAAGGGAGAGCGGCTCAGAGTAGGGACATTCAAAGTGTGAGTCCCTTGGGGGGCGCTACTGTCTGGGACTGGAATAAAGTGCTTAGCCCCCTCTTGTGGGCTGGGCCAACATCATCCTCAAGTGAAGAGTCTTTTTATCTATCCCCTAAGCCCAGAGAAGCTGAGGTTGCTCCTGCAGAGGGGACAGCTGGCTGTACCCAATCCGAACTTGTAAATGAGCCCCTCCAGGTGGAAATATGCTTGGAGGCTCTAGCAGAAACTAAGAGGTTGAACTTTGAAATGGTGCTTCTTTCTCCTCATTGAGTGCCTCATTGCATGATCCCCCAAGTATGGACCCATTAGGTCATTCTTGGTGAGACTGGGCTCATCCTACAATCTCTCTTTGGAAGGCTCTGGAGGAAAACCAAATGACCTCAGCAAGTGGCAGAGTAGCCCACAGCTGGAGGCTAATGTCAGAGAGCCTCAGTCTTTTTACAGAACTGCCCCTAGCTCTAAGATAGAATGGCCACTCCCATGCACACTCAGGTCCAGTAGATATAGACAAAAAATGAACAGCATGGTAGCCACAAACAGATAGCCCAAGACGGGTTACATGAACCTTCTGAAAGCAACCTGTGCCTGAATTACACTTAGTGGACCCAGAACCAACATAAACAGTGGTGGGCTTCAGACTACACCAAAGCTCAACCCAACCAACCACACAAGCTGGATACCAAAAGGGGGATTCCAGCAGGCACCTGACCCTGCTGGTAACAACCCAATCTCAGGGGGACAGCCGTGCACAATGTCACATACACAGTGATCAGGGTTTACCCTTATAGTCACCCAGCCTGTAGGGTTAACCACATTCAAGATGCAACTACAATAGGGGGTGCACATAACCCACAAAAAGCTTTCGTGGAGCACAGAGCACAGATTATCTGGAAGGTTGTGCCACTGAGCCCAAAAAGACAGCTCTAGATTAGGCATGCACAGCAATTTTCATGCCATCATCAGGAACGAGCCTCAAAGTCAGCCAGCCACAGGGATGATCCCACCCACGAATGGGGCAAAAGCAATCAAGACCCAATTACAACAGGAAAGCCCACATAACCACACAAGAAACATTCCTAAAGCACCCATCTCAGGAAATAAAGGAGAATGCACCACTGGATCCCACAGGACACCTACTATATAAGAACCTACAATGAAGAATGAGAGCCACAGCAGTTCTATCTAATACATAGAAGAAAAAAAAAACACAGACAGCCAAAAGGGGAAGACAAAGAAACAGGTCCCATATGAAAGAACTGGAGGAACCTCCAGGAAAAGAGCTAAATAAAATGGAGGCAAGCAATTTATCAGACATGGCACTCAAAGCAACAGTTATATGGATGCTCAAGGAACTTAGTAAGAACAACAGCATGAAAAATGACTTATAATCCATGAAGAAGTGCCAGTAGGAAATAAAGACATTAATAATACAATGGAAGGAATAAAAAGTAAGTTGGATGAGGCAGAGGACTGAATCAGCTATTTGGTAGACAAGGTAGAAATAAAAAACACCCAATTAGAGCAGTAAAAAGAAAAAAGAATGTCTTTTTTCAACATCTTGTAGTTTTCCAAGTACAGATCTTTTACCTCCTTAGTTAAGTTTATTCCTAGGTATCTTAATTTTTTGTTGCAATAGTAAATGGTTTTTTTAGTTGCTCTTTTTGCAAGTTCATTATTGATGTATAAAAAAGCCCTAGATTTCTGGGTGTTAATTTTGTATCCAGCTTACATTGCCAAATTCATTTATTAAATCTAGTCATTTGTTTGTTTTTTATGGAGACTTTAGGGTTCTCTATGTATAATATCATGTCATCTGCAAATAATGACAGGAACCCTCATCATTTACATGGAATAAAAAAAAAGACACTGAATAGCTACCACAATCCTGAGAAAGAAGAACAAAATTGGCGGGATCAAAATACCAGATATCAAGCTATATTACAAAACTACTGTTCTAAAAACTGCCTGGTATTGGCATAAGAACAGACATAAAGAGCAATGGAACAGAACAGAAAACCCAGAAAAAAAGGAACACTAGTGTACTGCAGGTGGGAATGCAGAGTGGTGCAGCCACTGTGGAAAGTTTCCTCAAAAAATTAAAAATGGAACTCCCATTTGACCCAGTAATCCCATTTCTAGGAATATATCCCAAGAATATAGAAACACCAATCAGAAAGGATATATGCACCCCTATGTTCATAGCAGCACAATTTACAATAGCTAAGATTTAGAAACAGCCTAAGTGCCCATCAGCAGATGAATGGATTAAAAATCTGTGGTACATCTACGAAATGGAATTCTACACTGCTGTAAAAAAAGAAAGAACTTGCCCTAGCTGGTTTAGCTCAGTGGATAGAGCATCAGCCTGAGGTCTGAAGAGTCCCGGGTTCGATTCCCGCCAAGGGCACATGTCCGGGTTGCGGGCTCAATCCCCAGTAGGGGGTGTACAGGAGGCAGCCAATCAATGATTCCCTCTCATCATTGATGTTCCTCTCTCTCTCTCTCTCTCTCTCTCTCTCTCTCTCTCTCTCTCCCCCCCTCTCTGAAATCAATAAAAATATATTAAAAAATAAATAAAATTTTAAAAAAGGAAAGAACTCTTACCATTCGCAACAGCATAGACGGACATAGAGAGCATTATGCTAAGCAAAATAAGCCAGTCGGAGAAAGATAAATATCACATGATCTCATTTATTTGTGTAATATAATGAACATCATAAACTGATGAACAAAAATAGATCCAGAGACATTGAAGCATTGAACAGACTGTCAAACCTCAGAGGGAAGGCCGTGGGGGTGCGGGTAAGAGATCAACCAAAAGACTTGTATGCATGCATATAAGCATAACCAATGGACACAGACAGCAGGGAGGTGAGGGCATGTGCTGGGGGGGCGGGGGGTGGGGGTAGGAGTGGCTGGGGAGAGGTCAATTGGGGGAAAAGGAGACATGTAATATTTTAAACAATAAAGAATTTAAATCTAAAAAATAATAAAAATAAATAAGTAAAACATTAAAAAGACTGCATTTCTGATATGCACTGAAAAATCCTATATAATAAAAAGGTAATATGCAAATTGCCCATCACACCCTCACAAGATGGCTGCCTTCGACCAGGCCGGCAGCGGGGGGTTAGTGAGGGACGACCAAACGACTGAACAAGCAGACTCCGTGGGGCAACCAGGCCAGCAGGCGGGCAACCAGGCCGGCAGGGGGTCAGTTGGGGGCAACCAGGTCAGTGGGGGGGGGGCACTAAGAGGTGACCAGGCCAGCGGGGGGAGAGGGGGGACAGTTAGGGGCAACCAGGCCGGCATGTGGGGGTGCAGTTGGGGGAGACCAGGGCAGCAGGGGGAGCAGTTGGGGCAATTAGGCTGGCGGGGGGCAGTAGTTGGGGGTGACCAGGTTGGCAGAGGGGGGGGCAACTGGGGGCAACCAGGCCAGTAAGGGGGGGGGCAGTAAGGGGCAATCTGGTAGGCACGCAGAGGCAGTGAGGGGCGATCAGGCCAGCATGGGGGGGCAGTTAGGGGCAACCAGGCAGGTAAGCGATTATTAGCCAGCGGCCCAGGACTGTGAGAGGGATGTCTGACATCTTCCAAGGGGTCCTGGATTGGAGATGGTGCAGGCTGGGCTGAGGGAAGCCGCCCCCCGCCCCCATGCACGAATTTCATGCACCAGGCCTCTAGTAAATAAATAAAACAATAAATAAAACTGCATTTCTGATATACGGTGAAAAGAAAGATTAAAAAAGAATGAGGATAGTTTAAGTGAACTTTGGGACAACATGAAACATAAAAATATCCACATCAAGGTCACAAAAAAATACTAAAGAAATTGATAAAACAAGGGGATATAACCCTTATAAACATAGAAGCCACTAAATATATAAAGAAAATCTTGGTGGACTTGAATGGAGAGATCGATAGCAATACATTCAAAATAGGAGATTTTCACACACCACAATCATCAGTGGATAGATGTTTCAGATAAAATATCAACAAGGAAACAGCTACCTTAAACGATATACTAGATAGGACACAATGGATATTTGGAGAATATTTCATCTCAAAGAAGCAGAATATACATTATTCTCAAGTGCACATGGAACATTCTCATAGACCACATGTTACGACACAAAATAAGTCTTAACAACTTCAAGAAGACTGAAATCATATCAAGCATATTCTTGGGTCACAAGAGCATGAAACTAGAAATTAAATACAACAAACTCAAAATCATTCAAACACATGGAGGCTAAATAGCATGTTATTAAACAATGAATGGATTTCCATAAGATCAAGGAAGAAGAAAAATTACCTGGAAATAAATGAACAAGAACACACAACAAAAAAATCTACGGGACATAGGGAAAGCAGTCCTGAGAGGGGAGTTCATAGCATGACAGGCCTACCTCAAGAAACAAGAAAAATATCAAATAAACAATCTAACCCCATACCTAAAAGAACCAGAAAAAGAACAAACAAAGCCCAGAGTAAGTAGATGGAAGGAAATAATAAAGATTAGAGAGGAAATAAATTACATAAAGACTAAAAAACAATACAAAAGATCAATGAAACCAAGACCTGGTTCTTTGAAAAGCTAAACTAGATTGATGAACTATTAGCCAGACTCATCAAAAAACAAAGAAAAAGGTCCCAAATAAATAAAATCAGATATGAAATAGAAGTAACAACTGACATCACAGACATACAAAGGATTGTAAGAAATTACTATGAATAACTATATGCCAACAAGTTGGACAACCTGGGTGAAATGGACAAATTCCTACAAACATACAATTTTCTAAAAGTGAATCAGGAAGAATCAGAAAACTTGAATAGACCAATTGCAACTAGTGAAATTGAAGCGGTAATAAAAAAAAAATCCCAGCAAACAAAAGTCCTGCACCAGATGGCTTCACAGGTGAATTAACACCTATCCTACTCAAACTATTTGTCCACTCTGGATATTTCCTACATGTGAAATGATACAACTTATGTCATTTCTGACCAGCTTCTTTAACTTAATGTATGTTTTCTAGGTTGATCCATATTGTAGCATGTATCAGCAATTTGTTCCTTTTGATTGCCAAACAATGTTCTATTACATGCATATAATACCTTAGTTTATCCATCTTAATGAACATATGGGTTATTTCTAGGTCTTGACTATAACGAATGCTGCTGCTATGAACACTCGTGTACACATCTTTGTGTGGAAGCATGTTTTCATTACTATTGGGTATACAGCCACAAGTGTAATTACTGGATCATATGATAACTCTATACTTAACTTTTCAAGGAACTGCCAAATTGTGTTCCACATCAGTTACACTATTTGACATTCCAAACCAGCAACACGTAAGGGTTTCAATATCTCTACACCTCACCACTTATTATTTTCTATTTTTAATATTATAGTCATCCTAGTGAGTAATGAAGCAGTATCTCATTGTGGTTTTGATTTACATTTCCTTTATGGCCAGTGAGGTTGAGCATCATTTACAGCAGTGGTTCTCAAGCTGAGAGTACACCAAAATCACCTGCAGGGCATACAAAAATACAGATGTTTGAGCCATACTCCATGTCCACTGAATCAATCTCTCAAGGGTAGCACTTGGACCCATGAATTTTTCAGAGACAAAAGCATGTTACTGCTCTCCATTTATAAGAGTACAATTCAGTGCCATTAATATAATTACAATGTTGTGCAACCATCGCCATTCTCTAATTCTAAGATTTTCCATCATCCTAAATAGAAAGAGCAACTCTGTACCCATTCAAAATAACTATGTAGCCCAGCCGGCATGGCTCAGTGGTTGAGCATCAACCTATGAACCAGGAGGTCATGGTTCGATTCCTGGTCAGGGCACATGCCCGGGTTGCGGGCTCAATCCCCAGTGAGGGGTGGGGGGCGTGAAGGAGGCAGCCGATCAATGATTCTCATTATTGATGTTTCTCTCTCTCTCCCTTCCTCTCTGAAATCAATAAAAAACAAAATTTTTTTTTAAAGAAAAACAAAGTAATTATGCATTCTCTCCTCTCCCAGCCCCTGGTAATCACCATTCTACCTTCTGCCTCTACGACTCCAGTTATCTCTAAGTGAAATTACATAGTATTTGTCCTTTTGCATTTAGCATATTTCACTACTAAGCACGATGTCTTCAGGATTCATTCATGTTGTAACCTGTCAAAATTTGCTTACTTTTTAAGACTAAATTATATTTTCTATTGTGCATATGTGTACACACACACACACACATACACACCACATCACACTTTGTTCAATTATTATGGATATATACCTAGAAGTGGAATTGCTGGATCATATGGTGAATCTATGTTTTACTATGAGGAAGTGCCACGATGCTTTTTGCACAACAGCTGCACCATTTTACATTCCCACCAGCAATGCACCAGGTTCTAATTTCTCCACATCCATTCCAATACTTGATATTTTTCTTTTTCTTATTCTTCTTATAGTAGTCATCCTATTAGGTGTGAAATGTATCTCGTGGTTTTGATTTGCATTTCTCTAATAACTAATGATGTTATATATAGCATCATTTCATGTGCTTCTCAGCCATTTGTATATCTTCTTTAGAAAAATAACTATTGAAGTCTTTTGCCCATTTTTTAATTGCCTTGTTTGGGATTTTTGTTGATGAGTTGTAGGAGGCTCTTTATATAGTCTGGATATTAATCCCTTATCCAATACATGATTTGTAAATATCTTGTCCCATTGTCTGAATTGTAATTTCACATGATCCATACTTGTATGCTTTACAATAGTGTGTAGATTTTAATTTCCTTGAAATTAATTAAAAGTCAGTCTCTTATGACATTAATTCTGCAAATATTACAAATTATCACAACTAAAATTAACATCAAACTATTGCTAGTATTAAAAGCAAAATTTAAGTGAACTTCTTAAAATTAAGTACAGTCTAAAAAGAGTCAACTAGAAAAGCAAAATAATTTTTAGAATATATAACAGAAATGTAAGTGAAACAGGTGGGTGACATTTCAGAAGAAATAATGTAATAATGATTTGTAGTGAAAATATAACTCATTTGGCCTTTCATGGAAGTTTTCTCAAGAGGGGCTATTAACTCGTTATCCTGTCTAATAAAATGGTAATATGCAAATTAACCATCACTCCGTTACATAAGCCACGCCCACCGGCCACGCCACGCCCACCGGCCAATCAGGGCGAGTATGCAAATTAACCCCAATCCAAGATGGCTACAGCCACAGAGAGCAAGGTTTCCCAGGTAACAGAGCAAGCCAAGCTTTCCATAGCCATTGCAGGCCTAAGCCTCCACTCAAACTACAAAGTTTCAATTATAGAAGGTAAACAAATTCAAACAGAATGGCGGCAGAATGGAGCTTGAGAGAGCAGGCCAGGGTTGCCGGCGGCAACAGGGGAAGCGCGGCAACAGGGGAAGCAAAGCTTTCCGCACACCCTGGCTGGGCTCACCCGCTTAAGGCTACAAAGTTTCAATTGTAGAAGGTGAATTAACTGCCACAGAAATGGCTGCCGCCCCAGGCTACAAAGTTTCAATTGTAGAAGGTAAATACATTCCAGATACCAGGGCCTCTGCTTGGGTCGCCAGGGGGCATGGCTGGCCTGCAAACCACCACAGGCCCCTCGCTCAGGCCGCCCCACGCCCCAAGGGAACCCCACCCTGATCCGGGACACCCTTCAGGGCAAACCAGCTGGCCTCCACCCGTGCACCAGGCCTCTATCCTATCTAATAAAAGAGTAATATGCAGATTGATCATCACTGAAACACACAATATAGCTGCCCCCATGTGGTCAAAGATCCTGCCCCCATGTGGACACAAGATGACCACTACAAGATGGCCAACAGGAGAGGGCAGTTGGGAGGCACCCGGCCTGCAAAGGAGGGCAGTTGTGAGGGACCAGGCTTGCAAGGGAGGGCAGTTGGAGGTGATCAACCCTGCAGGAGAGGGCAGTTAGGGGTGACCAGGCTGGCAGAGGAGGGAAGTTGGGGGCAAACAGGCTGGCAGGGGAGCAGTTAAGCATCAACCAGGCTGGCAGCAGAGTGGTTAGGGGGTGATCAGGCTGGCAGGCAGAAGTGGTTAGGGGCAATCAGGAAGGCGGGCAGGCAAGCAGTTGGGAGCCAGCAGTCCTGGATTGTGAGAGGGATGTCCGACTGCCCGTTTAGGCCCGATCCTAGCAGGATCGGGCCTAAACGGGCAGTCGGACATCCCTCCAGGAGTCCCAGATTGGAGAGGGTACAGGCTGGGTTGAGGGACAACCCCCCGCCGTGCACGAATTTCGTGCACCGGGCTTCTAGTATACTTTAAGAAAATAAAATGTCATATTTAGTATGGGGAAAACGCCGGTCCTTTTCATAACTGAGAGATTAATGGAACCAAATTGTTATTTAACAATCATACTATTCAGAGTTTTGAAGCTTTGGCAATTAGTGATTTAGATATTTATTCCTATATATTAAAATCACAAGAAATCAGGCCACTTTAATTCTTAAATATTGCATTGCTTTCAAAATAGTACATTTTAACATCTATATATGAGCTATTAACATTTTGCTACTGGCTATTAAAGACAACTGATTCTCTAGTATTTGAAAACACTGTGGCTAGCACTTTCCCTAAACCAAAATTTTAAATGGAAAAAATATTAAATTAAATGGCCAAATTTAGCACCCTTTAACACTCAGAGATTAGTGAAAGAGAGATCTGAACATCTCCCTTTCTTAAACTACAAGGTAACTCTCTCCTTAGGATGTCTATATTTGGTTACTTAATTATATCTACAACTATTATCATTTAAAACAGTATGGTATAATAAATCTTATAGCTTCTGATTGATATACAAAGGAAAACAAACATGTGCTTTATTAGAAGTTATTTTCTTCCAAAAGTCAACAAGAAAACTCTGTTTTTAAAATATAGCAAAAAAGCAGTTCTATAAAATACTAACATTCAAATCCTATTTTTCCCAAAGCAGAACAATTCTTAGACTGTCAGCATTATTTTACTCTGTAAAATGCACTGCTGTTACAAACAGAATCACATTAACTATTAATATAATATAAAGTATCATTTGAATATGTGTGCACACCCTTCCACCTTCCATTATTTTTTAATAAATTATTGTATCCACAATGGCTGAAGGGAACCTACTAAAATGTATCCCCTGAATAAATCTGACACATCACTTGGGGTAAGGTATCAGAATAAAGTGACCAATAAGAAATCCCACTCCAGGACAGAGACTAAATTTTGTTCTCTGAACAGTGACGACCTTGGGCACACAGCCACAGACACACACATACACAAGTTTATTGATGACAAAATGATACCTACTCATGGTATTTTGAAAAGCCCATAGAAAAGAATAAGAAATAAACCAAAATTTCATCATAATGAAATCACCCAGAAAACAATCTTTGTTAACATTTTGGTATATTTTAGGCATTTTTATGTATTTTTTTTATAACATTGGGATCATAACATATGCTCTTTGTATTTTGCCACTTTCTTTCCTTCAACCTTTGTCAATGTGATAACTAAGAAAAGATTTCATGTATTTTATGTATATGCTTATTAATGTGGTTGAATGATTTTTAATAATATACTGGAATTATATGTATTTTCTTTTATGAATTTATTCACATTTATAAATTTTCTGAAATAAAAGCTTTATACAAATTAAAGGTATTAGTCATATATATGTATATTTTTTCAGCTGTTTATTCTAAATTGATTTTATTTTGACTAGTTTAGTGTTTTTGTAATTTAAAATATTTTGTACCTTTACAAAATAATCATACCAATTTTATTCAATTGAAAAATTGAAAAAGAACTGACACAGTAAAATTAGCAAGACAGAATTCTACAGAAAAGAATGTATTTAAAGGAAAGATAAAAACAATAAACCAATAGTGTTTGTTACCTGTTAAGTGATCTAAGTAGTACTGATAGAGCTTGCACTGAATAGGAGTCATTCTTACAGCTAACACATATTCATGTTTTGGAGGCAAGAACTTTGTTAATGCTGTATAATCTTTTCTCTGTAATTAACAAGAGAAAGAAAATTAGTTAACCTAAATATATGACAGGAATTAACTGTTCTAAGAATTATCACTGCTTGCAACTAAAAGATACACACACACAAATAGATACCAAACATATAAGAAAACATATTCTGAAACAGATTTACCCACTTAAATCACACAATGATTCCCATATGAGTGCAGTCAATATATTTCATAGGACTATAGAATATGATGCACTGGTAAAAAGATACTGCAACACAAGTTTTAAATGGAAGTGGTCATATTACCAAGTGAGCAATTTAGGTTTTCAAATGGCCTCCTCTCTCTATATATATCTATAATAATAAAAGTGTAATATGCTAATTAGACCGGATGGCTGAACAACCGTCCAAACCACCTTTCAGACGAAGCTGGGGCTGCGAGGGCCGAGTCCCTTGCATGAATTTCGTGCAACGGGCCTCTAGCATGTATATAAAAGAAGAGAAAAAATTAGGGTAGGGGATGTAATAGGTAGTGCTAGCAAAAAGACTTGCTTTAATCATTTACTAAAATTGATGAATCAAAGTGTGATGAACTCTGAGTTGTGCTTTGTGTAAGATGTGCAAAATGCCAGAGAATAACGCATAAAGCAAGGGGCAATCTTTGCCCAATTGAGAAATCAAGCCACATATAAGCATTCTTGAAACCAATTATTGGAATAGGAAAGAAAAAACACTAATATGCAAGATACACATGACTACCTAATTCAGAAAAAAACAAAACACTGTCTAGGTCAATGGTTCTCAACCTTTCTAATGCCGTGACCCTTTAATACAGTTCCTCATGTTGTAGTGACCCTCAACCATAAAATTATTTTCGTTGCTACTTCATAACTGTAATTTTGCTACTGTTAATGAATCGTAATATAAATATCTGAGTTTTCCGATGGTCTTAGGCTCTACAGCAGCGGTTCTCTTAGCAGGGTCACCTAAGACCATCAGAAAACAGAGATATTTACATTACGATTCATAACAGTAGCAAAATTACAGTTATGAAGTAGCAACAAAAATAATTTTATGGTTGGGGGTCACCACAACATGAGGAACTGTATTAAAGGGTCACGGTATTAGAAAGGTTGAGAACCACTGGTCTAGGTAGTAGCATGAATACCGAAAGAGAGTACTTGCTATTATCTGTGGCCAACCTGAACAGGATAACTTTGCCTTATATGATGGTAGCATACCATCATATAAGTATACCCAGGCATAAGGATGGCCTGTCTCATTTGTTACATCTGTGTGGCTACCATTAGTATCTAGTATTGAAAGAAAAAGTGCAGATCTTGAGATCTATTAACTGCTGGCTCAGTCTCTACAGAGTTATCTATTCATTAATATAGGTTCATTGAAAATGTATATATAAATAATAATACTAGACCATTCAGGTTTTTGTTTGTACTTGACAATAATAAAACAGTTCTTTTAGGATTACATTTAAAATGCCATTTCTTGCAAATCATAAATGCCTTTCCTACAACCATTTCAAATAAATGAGGTTGAGAATACTATAGATTTAGAATGAGCACAGAAATTTCTTAATCATAATAGCTGTGTTCTTTTTACATAGTCCCTATCTTAAGGATAAAGAATCTAAACACTTACATATTCAAATATGAACATGTACACTAGGCAAATCAATAATGGAACTTTTTAAAATGTCAATATTGCATACACTTTTAGAGACAATAAAAGGAGGTTTAACTGTAAACTATATACTGAAAAAGGCGGGGAGGGGAACAGAAAATAAAATTTAAATTCAAAAAACATTTTGGGATTGCAATATAATGAAGTAATAATATTTTATTACTATGGAATGTATTTGTACCTGAACACATCCAGCTAACATCTCATAGAGAATGTGAGCACGTTTTTTCATCACTCTGACGTCTACCATGGTAGAATCTGCACACTGACCATTTTGAATTGGATTTATAAATCGATTTCTGAACTCCTTAATGGAGCCAAGCAAATTTTCCTTGATAAAGTTAACCATGCAATGATCTAAAAGAAAAGACATTAGTTTATTAACAATACTGGCAAAAAGGTCTCAGAAAAATTTTCGGATAAGATGCTTATATCAAAATATGCATGCCATGGAAGCATTATAATTAATCTACAAAGAAAGAACACCAAATTAAAGATAGATTAAATGTTGGTTATAAGTCTGATCTAGAACAAGATTTGCTAAATCAGATGAGAAATTCAAATAAAAACCAGCCCTGGCCAGTGTTATTCAATGGTTAGAATGTTGGTTCATGCACCAAAGAGTTGTGGGTTCAATTTCCAGTCAAGGGTAAGTACCTGGGTTGCAGGTTTGATCCCCAACCCTGTTTGGGATAGGTCAGGAGGCAACCAATCAATGTGTCTCCCTCACATCAATGTCGCTCTCTTGTTCTCCCCCCCCCCCCGCCTCCCCTTTCTTCCCCCATTACACTGTCTCTTTTATTATAACTCAGTATTCTTTATAATATATGTGAGTATAAAACAAGTATTCTATTAATTTTAACCAAGATTTTATGATCAACAAGAGTATATTAGGAAAAAACAACAACACATAGAGACCGGCCAGCATGGCTCAGTGGTTGAGCATTGATCTATGAACCAGGAGGTCACAGTTCGATATCCGGTCAGGATACATGCCCGGGTTGCTGACTCAATCCCCAATGTGGGGCATGCAGGAGGCAGCTGATCAATGATTCTCTCTCATCATTGATGTTTCTATCTCTCTCTCTCTAAAATCAATAAAAATATATTTTTAAAAAAAACATAGATACTGAATCAAAATAATAAAATCAGGTAATAAGCTACTATATACAATTTTATATTATTGCTTTAGTTCTAGAAGTACTTAACAGAATTATCAGTTACCCCATACAAATCGGACCACAATGAGAAACAGAATTTGTGTAAGTATGGTAACAGAAAAGGGGGAAACCAGAACACATAAAAATAAAGTGAAATAATAACCAGTATTAAAAATAATAAAAAACAGTTAAATTAATATCTATAATAATGAAAGCGTAATATGCTAATTAGACCGGACAGCGGGATGCGAGGGCTGAGCCCCTTGCACAAATTTCGTGTATCAGGCCTCTAGTAAATACACTAAATGAATGAAAACAACATAAAAATAACAAAATGCTACTATAGTGGATTATAATAAGAAATTTCAATTTGTTACTTGCTAAATAACAAACTCGTGTTCCCTTTTTAGCGTCACTATACAAATTAAAATGAGGAAATTTCAGAAGTCATTTTCCTGTATTCACATCTATCCTCCCCCACCACAAACTCTATGCTGACATGGATTCAACACAGCTCTCCTTGCCCATCTCTACCTTCCTAAAATTTTCATTTCTCGCATTTCTTTTCAATTTCCTATCAGGACCTCACCCAAAACTGGATATATTTTGTCACCGTATCTCCTGAATAGTCACAAATGCATTTGTGCTTTTAAAGCAAGCATGTCAAACTCTTGACCCACGGGCCGCATGCAGCCCACAAATATTTTTGCACCCCTGCCAATATAACAGTATGTAAGAAACATTTTAATAAAATTCCGTAACTTAATTTTTACAATATCCTGTTATACATAATTATTAATAACAAACTACAGCATTCACTAATGACTGATTACTATAATCGTGTTGCATTCATTTCCCTTATGCGCCTTACAAACAGGCGTACCATTTCTCTCCACTAATGCTAGCAGCGAATATTTTAGGAGCCAATTGCCACGTTATTAAGTCTTGGACTGACTTGTATGGTGTGTGCAACAGGAAATATTTCACTTTCGAAGAATAAGAAAAGTGTTACGCTTATTAATTTGTGCCGTTATTCTGTGTCTCCTAAGTTAATGTTCAAGAAAAAAAATTAATTTTTATTAAAATGTTCTATTATTTTATGTTAACAATTATTCACTTATTTCAGCCCTTTGTATTCAGCATGTCTCTATCGAAATAAACCTACGTTACTATGAAAATTACTAAAGCTTTTTTTTTTTTTTTTTGCGGCCCACATAAACCTTGTTTATTTGGCCCATGTTAGCCTTTGAGTTTGACATGCTTGTTTTAAATCAATCATTAAAACTTCTGATACTGTTTATATATTTCAAGTTCTCTATTTATACTTGAAGACTCACAATGGCACAACACTTAACTGTGGTTTACCAGTCATATTTATAAAGCATTACATTTGAAATGTAAGGTATTCTCTCACAGTAGACCAAGATGGACCTATATAGTTCATGGTCAGAGAATATACTAGAAAAACAGAAGGTGAATGGCAAAGCAGCAAAGCTAATATTCTATAACATAACTGCAGATATTAACTCACACTCAATTAGATTATTTTGAAGTGGTGTTCCTGTTAAAATAATCCTCCTCCTTGATCGTATAGAATTCATAGCTTTTGAAACAGCAGATGCTTCATTTTTTAGAATATGGCCTTCATCACAAACAACAAAGTCAGGGCCTACAAAAATGTAAAGAAAAACAATATTTAATTAATATATAACAAATAAAGTGTAATCAATTTAAGTAAATAAAGTTAATTCTTTCACAGCCCTGCTCATGTAGGAAGATAAACATCATTCTTACAAGAATAGTTATATTTTATCTGCTGTTGAATTGGGTTCATGTGGCATAAACTAGTGTTAATTATATCTTAATAATAGAGTATTGAAGTACTACTATAATGTTACTCAAAAATAGGCAACAATAAAAATAATCACAAGGGTGAAAAGATCCCACCAATAGATTTGAAGTATTTGAAACAACAAGTATTTTTTACAAGTAAAAAACAGTACCTAAATAGGAATTTCAGAACTAGTGTATCAAGATAAAAAGATTACCTGAGACTAAGAGAAATTTATATATATACTAGAGACCGGTGCACGAAAATTCGTGCACGGGGGCGGGGGTCCTTCAGCCCGGCCTGCCCCCCTCACAGTCCAGGAGCCCTCACATAATGTCCTACTGATGGCTTAGGCCAGCTCCCAGTGGCCTAAGCCTCGGTCTGGCCTCCCTCTGCAGGAGGCTACAGGCCTATCAGTTATATACTTTCTGGAGGCAGCACCGACTACTTCCTTATTACTTTCCTCTGTGGTTGGAGAACAGGGGACTAAAAGGCGGAGACAGAACTGTGGCTGGGCCCGGGCTTTTATAGGCCGTGGAAAGAGGGAGAGGGCTGGGGAAAGTCTAGACACGTTTCCTTCAATTGTCCTCCCTTCCTCCGGGTCCCTACCTCCGTTTTTTCCTTCTCGTGGTGGATGCTCGGGCCTCGGACTGACTAGAGCGCAGCGATGGTGGGGTTCAGCCCCCTCACTTCTCAGCTGAACATACAGCTGCCTCACATTCCAAGTGAGGCTGTTTTCAAGTGACTAAAGCGCTGGGAATCCACAGCTCCCACCTCTCCCCTCTTGGTTTCCTACTTGGGTCGGTTGCAAAGTTCACTGAGATGGCAAAGCAGCTCTGCCCTGATAGTTCTGCACTGGCTCCCGCCCAGGCCCCGCTGGGCACTCTTCCTCTAGTCTCCGGGCCCACAGTCTGCACTCGGGGAGGTCGCCCGGAGCTCCTTCCCCTGGGCAGGTGGGCCAGGGGGGTTGGCTTGGAGAGCTGGAGGAAGATGGCAGAGTAACAGTTGACATAAACCAGCGCCTGCTCAGCCAAACTTCCTAAGCTCCCCACAAGGCCCAGGCCAGGCTCCTTCCCTGCGCTGGGAGGACCCTGGCTGAGGTCTGCTCCCTGCACCCAGTGCCCTCATCCCTATTCAACCAACAGGGGCGGGAGCAGCTCACCCGCGATGCTCTGGTCCCTGCCAGCTAGGCAGGCAGCGGTGCAGGCTGTGTGGCCTAGGGCGCGAGCAGCTGTGAGCCTCCTCCCCCTGCCTGAAGTGCGGGGCAGGGTCTGCAGCCGGCTGTAGAAGTAGGCGTGGGGCCGGGGCGGGGCGCGCAGCAGTCTGTGCATACCCACTCTGGTTCCAGGCTACCGGGCTCCTGCCAAGCAACTGCGGCAGCGCAGCAGCCTGCAGCGAGGTCCCGCGCCCCTCGCGGCCACCCCTGGGCGCCATGCATGGAGACACTGCCTGCTACTGAGCCACCATCTGGCCCGGGACCTGTGGGGGCTGGGCTGGCCTCGGGCTGGCCTCGGGCTCCAGCTGGCCCCGCCAAAGCTGAACTAGGGCTTGGCTGGCTGCCCCCGTTCCAGCCCACCAGTCGGGAGCAGCCTCTGCTACTGAGGCAGTGTGTAGTTAGCACTGGGCAGGCCTGTGTGTGCCTGTGCTGGGGGCGGAAATCCCCGAACCTGTCCCTCTCACTAGCTCCTGCCTGGTGGTGACTCGGACACCATAACAGACAAATTAGCATATTACCTCTTTATATGTGTTTGTGTGTGTGTGTGTTTGTGTTGTGTGTGTGTGTGTGTGTGTGTGTGTGTGTGTGTAAAAAGACATATTTTCAAAAGTTACATTTTAAGAAATAACATATAAATCACAATAGGCCATGAAGTATTTCCCATTTAACTTATGCCAAATAACACTCATTGTTGGGAGGAAAATTTGATAAAAACAGCTAAACTGATTGTTACATTGTTATGAGGGGTGGAGAGAATGCTTTCTAAGCTATAAAAGATCACAAAGCTGAGTGACTATTTTGAAAGAAATATATACACTTACTTTACTAAAATAACGCATGTATTTTTTCTAAAGTACCCCAAATACAAAATTTGCTTGTTCATTAACTTTCACTAATATCACTTAAATACTAATCCTATATAATAAAAGGCTGATATGAAAATCGACCAAACAGCGAACGACCAGTTGCTATGACGTGCACTGACCACCAGGGGGCAGACGCGCAGCACAGGAGCTGCCCCCTGGTGGTCAGTGCGCTCCCACCGCTCAGCCAGAAGCTGGGCTCATGGCTGGTAGGTGTAGAGGCAGTGCTAAGGATTATCAACTGCCGTGTCTAAGCCGTCAGTCAGACATACCCTGAGAGATCCCGGACTGCGAGAGGGAGCACGCAGGGCTGAGATAATCCCACAAGTGCATGAATTTCGTGCATGGGGCCTCTAGTTTTCAATAACAGCAGTTGTCCAATTCAGACCCATCTATTAGGCATTAGAGAAAATTCATCTTCTACAGGATTTTTAAAGTAGCTGCTTCAATATGATTGATTAAATGATATAATTGGTATTTAGTATTCAGATGGGACTACACAAATAGTAAAAATGCATTTTTAATTGTTAATATACTTTATAACAGCTAAAATCTTTACCTAGCTTTGTATTAAAAGACTACATATTGTTTCTTTTGAATTTTAAAAAGTTTTCAAGAGAAAAAATGCCTTTTACAAAAGTGATTTAAATAATTTCCTCCACCTAATAATATTCAGTGTTCATGAGAGTGTGGTAAAACAGGTACGCTCACTCTTTGTGGGAATCTAAATTAATCTAAATCTGTTAAAATGTAAAATGTGTGTACTCTTTAACCCATATTTCAATATCTAGGAATTTATCCTAAAGATATACTTCCACAGGAACTCAAAAATATATAGTCTCTGAAGGATCAATTGTTGTGGTAGAAAATTGAAAACAATCTAAAAGCTTGTCAAAGGGGGTTAATAAAAACTATGTCATAATGAATGTTGCATAACTAAAATTAATGATGTAGATCTCTTTGTACTAACCACCTTGAAAGGTATGTCAAATATATTACTAAATAAAAAGGAGCAACTTGCAGAATCTATATTATAATTGCATTTGTTATTTAAATAACCACCTCAAAAAGCATGATTTTATCTACATATACAGGGGGTCACAAAAAAATGTATACACACTTTAACAGCTGAAAACTCTTTTGAGGTTTCTTTCTTTTCAGCCAGACTAAGCTTTGAACAAAGAAAATTTATCCAATGGACTTTTTTATGGGGATACATAAAAGATAAAGTTTACAGTACAAAACGAGCAACAGTTGATAAATTGAGGGTGGACAAATACCTAAAGAAGTGATTCCTGATGTTTGTGATTCTGTTGCTTCGTGTTATCAGGAATGCCTGGACCAGAACAGTTGTCAGTTTGAAAATAAGCAATGACAAAGAAAATTAATTCATTTCTGTAGATTCTTTAAAATTTTTTAAATGAACTAATAATTAATAAACACTTACTTTATAATTATTCAAAGTGTGTGTATATTTTTGAGACACCCTATATATGTAGTGAAGTAAAGAATTAACCCAGCCCTAAGAAAAGTAAGGTCGTTGCCTATAGCTTCTAGGAGGTAACCTCTACACTCTTACAATGTCCTACCTGATAAGAATTTCTTTGTTTGCTTGAATGGCTTGGGCGACAAGTAGTCTATGCAAACACTATGATTTATGGGACAGGGGGCAAATATGGCACCTTTGGGTGATGCGGCATCATCTCAATACTTGAGGGGCTAAAGTCACCCACATGGGTGGTCAACCATGCCTACGTGATTAAACGCAGACTCTAGACATCAAGTCTCAGATGAGCATGACCGTTTGGCAATATTCCATACATATTGGGAGAAGTGTAGATCAGCCTTGGAACTCCACTGGGCCTTGCCCTATATGCCTTTTCTTGTTGCTGATTTTAATTTGTAACCTTTTACTGTAATAACCATAACCATGAGTATAACATCTAATGTGAATCCGGTGAGACCTAGTAAATTATTGAACCTGAGAGTGACTTTAGGAACCTCCAAACGTCGCAATATAAAATACATGCCATCACTGGCCTGTTTTGATCAGTGGTTAGAGCATCAGCGGACACCAAATGGTCAAGGGTTTGATTCCTGGTCAAAAGCATGTACTTAGGCTGCAGGTTTAATACCCAGCCCCAATTGGGGAACATGTGGGATATAATAAATTGTTCTCTCTCTCTCTCTCTCTCTCTCTCTCTCTCTCTCTCTCTCTCTCTCTCTCTCTCCCCCTCTCTCTCTCGCTGTCTCCTTTCCTCCAACCCTCCCTCCCTATCCAATCTCTCTAAAAATCAATGGAAAAAATGTCCTCGGGTGAGGATTAACAAAAAATAAAAAAATACATGCTAGATAGAAAAAAAAATCTGATTACAAGATAGGCAAAATATATGAATAGACATTTTTCCAAAAAAGATATATGAATGTACAAGAGGTACACAAAAAGGTCCACAACATCACTAATCATTAGAAAAATGCAAATCAAAACCACAATGACAAATCACCTTACATGTTAGAATGGCTATTATGAGATAACTAGTTTGGAGAGAAGGGTACTTTTGCTTACTGCTGGTAAAAATGTAAATTGGTATAGCCTCTATGGAAAAGAATATTGAGGTTCCTCAAAAATTGAAAAATAGAACTACCATAATCCAGCAATTCCACTTTTGGGTATATATCCAAAAGAAACAAAATCATTATCTCAGAGATAATTGTAATCCTTGTTCTTTGAAGCATCCTATATAATAAAAGCCTAATATGCAAATCGACCAAACGGCGGAACAAAGGGTCGCTATAACATGCACTGGCCACCAGGGGGCAGGCGCTCAATGCAAGAGCTGCGCCCTGGTGGTCAGTGTGCTCCCACTACTCAGCCAGAAGCCAGGCTCATGACTAGCAAGTGCAGCGGCAGTAGAAGGAGCTTCTCTCGCCTCTACGGCAGCGCTCAGGAGCAGGGAGCCGAGCAGTAAGGAGCAGCGAGTAGGCAGGCAGTAAGGAGTGAGGGGGCCCCGGACTGTGAGAGGGATGTCCAGCAGGCAAACAACCCCTGAGGGGTCCCAGACTTTGACAGGGCGCAAGCCGGGCTGAGAGAACCCCCTTCCCACCCCCAGCGCACAAATTGCATGTGCCAGGCCTCTAGTTTTTCAATAAAGGGAACCATCGCTCCTTGTTGAAATTGATGATACTGTAGCAGGGAAATAAAACATGAGCCAAGAGCATCTTACAATACCAGAAAATAATAAAGTGCTAAAAAAACACAATAAAAGTATGAAATAACAAAGGGATACAGGAGAGAAACCAAGATGGCGGCATAAGTAAACACCTGAACTTGCTGCCTCGCACAACTTCAAAACTACAAAAAAAGACAAAACGGACATCATCCAGAACCACAGGAAGGGTGACTAAGTGGAAATTGTACAACTAGAAGGAAAGAGAAAAGCACACTGAGACTCAGAGGAGCTGCAGAAATAAAGTGCAGAGATACGGAGGCGCACGCGAGGAAAGGGCTGGCAATGGAGTACGTGGCTGGCTTTTTCAATCCACAGGGAGACACAAGCTCCCAAATGCTCTGAACTCCAGTTCCGGGCGAGACTCTGGGGTCCCAAACTCATACAGGGAGAAATTGGACTGTCTGGCATCAGGCGGAACTCGAGGGCAGTTTTCTCTCAAAGCTGCTTGCAGCGATTACCAAGGGACACTGACACCTGGGGGCCTCTTAGGGCAGGGCTGACAAGAAGCCATTGCTGTTTGATCCGCCTGAGACTCGGCCTCATCCAAGCTGTTCGCAGAGGCTTTTGCATATTAAGGACCTGGTCCTTTAACATCTAAACTTACCTAACAAACTGCAGCTGAGTCAGAGGGACCCAAAACATCCAAAAGAAGGCCCAAGGCCCCACAGCAGCTTGCATTGCTTCATAGCTAGGCCTCATTTGGGCACCCCCAAAACCCAAACAAATAAGAGGAATTTGCAGATTTCTCGGTAGCTACTGCTGGGTGGCCTCAGGCAGAGGCTAAATTAGCACCTCCTTGGAGATCCAAGAGCCAGTGTACCCAGGGGTCAGAGTAGGACCATCCAGATTACAACTCCTCAGATCCATAAGGGACACACTCAGGGGGCAGACTCAGTGAGCAACAAAGCCCCACTGAAGCAAGTCCTGAGCCATAAAGGTGTCTCCAGCACAGAAGTTCTCCCACTGTAGACACAGCTGATCCTCACAGCCAATTGGCCTGGAGGTCAATTCTTCCCAGTGATACCAACAACAATCAAGGCTAACTACAACAAGACTGTGCACATAGCCCACAAAGGGGTGGACCAAAAGTGTCCACCTCAGGTAACTGGGAAGGCTGAGCCACTGGGCCCTATAGGACACCTAGCACACAAAGCCACTCTATCAACTCAGGGAAGCAACCAAAATGCGGAGACAAAGAAACAGGTCACAAATGAAAGAAATGGAGGAAAGCAAACGCCTGGATATAGAGTTCAAAACCACGGTTATAAGGTTTTTCAAGAATTTCCTAGAAAAGGCCGATAAATTTAGTGAGACCCTCAAGGATATGAAAAAGGACCAACTAGAAATTAAGCATACACTGACTGAAATAAAAAATAATATACAGAGACCCAACAGCAGACTAGAGGATCACAAGAATCAAGTCAAAGATTTGAAATACAAAGAAGCAGAAAACACCCAACCAGAAAAGCAAAAAGAAAAAGAATCCAAAAATATGAAGATAGTGTAAGGAGCCTCTGGGACAACTTCAAGCATACCAACATCCGAATTATGGGGGTACCAGAAGAAAAGAGAGAGCAAGATACTGAAAGCCTATTTGAAGAAATAATGACAGAAAACTTTCCCACCTCATGAAAGAAATAGACTTACAAGTCCAGGAAGTGCAGAGAACCCCAAACAAAAGGAATTCAAAGAGGACCACACCAAGACACATCATAATTAAAATGCCAAGAGCAAAAGACAAAGAGAGAACATTAAAAGCAGCAAGAGAAAAACAGGTAGTTACCTACAAGGGAGCACCCATACGATTGTC
Organism: Eptesicus fuscus; assembly: GCF_027574615.1. Classification (NCBI taxonomy): domain Eukaryota; kingdom Metazoa; phylum Chordata; class Mammalia; order Chiroptera; family Vespertilionidae; genus Eptesicus; species Eptesicus fuscus. The sequence goes on along the minus strand of NC_072473.1, from coordinate 38,929,778 downwards.
AGCTGATTTTTCAACAGAAACTATGTAGGCCAGATGGGAGTGGCAGGAAATACTCAAAGTGATGAACAGCAAGAAATTACAACCAAGATTACTCTACCCAGCAAAGCTATCATTCAGAATTGAAGGTCAGATAAAGAGCTTCACAGATAAGAAAAAGCTAAAGGAGTTCATCACCACCAAACCAGTATTATATGAAATGCTAAAAGGTATTCTTTAAGAAGAAGAAGAAAAAAGTAAAGATAAAAAATATGAACAACAAATACATATCTATCAACAAGTGAATCTAAAAAATCAAATGAATTAAAAATCTGATGAACAGAATAAACTGGTGAATATAATAGAATCAGGGGCATAGAAAGAGAGTGGACTGACAATTCTCGGGGGGAAAGGGGTGTGGGTGTGCAGGTGGAGACTGGACAAAAATCGTACACCTATGGATGAGGACAGTGCCGGGGGGGAGGGAGGGTAAGGGCAGAGGGTGGGGTGGGAACTGGGTGGAGGGGAGCTATGGGGGGAAAAAAGAGGAACAATTGTAATAATCTGAACAATAAACATTTATTAAAAAATAAATAAATAAAAATAAAATTTTTTAAGAAGAATGTTTAAAGAAAAAATAAAGGTATACAGGAACCAACTTGAAAGAGCTCCCAATGGCCAAATTGGACCAATTTAAACAAAAATAAACATAGTATGAGTCTATATTTTAACATATAAATGAATAATTGATTATAAGTCTATAGTAATAGAATTCAATGACTGGTTAAATAAATAAATGGGTAAGAAGCAAATCTTTCCTAAAGAAAATTTCTAAGTTTTATGTGTAAATACTGCCTACTACAGGAGATGGAGCTTAATTTTTGCCATCCCCCTACTTACGTGGGCTAGACTTACTGACTGGCTTCCAAAGAATAAAAACAGGTAAAAACAGTAACTATATAGTAACCTTGCCAATACTACGTTAATCAAGTGATGAAAGTTCACATCACCATAATGACATGTGGATCTCATATACGCCTGACATAATGTAACTACAAGGGTACTTTACCTCTGGTATATGTGTATTATTTCAAAAACCTATAACTCTAGTCTAATCACAAGAAAAACAATAAGTATAGATTAGTAAACATTTTACAGGATACTTGAACAGAGCACCTCAAGATTGACAACATAATGAGAAAAAAAAAAAAAAGACGACTGAAAAACTGTCACAGACCAGAGGAGATTGTGGTGACAATTAAATGCAACGTAATCAGATCCTGGAACAGAATGTGGGCATTAATAGAAAAACTGGTGAAATTCAAATATAGTTTGGAGTTTAGTTAACAATATGCCAACAATGTATCAATTTCTTCGTTTTCACAAAATTACCATAGCAATGTAAGATATTAGTGGGGGTTCTAGGTGCATAATATATGGAAGCTTTCTTTACTTTAGTTTCAACTGTTCTATAAACAAAAAATTATCCCAAAATAAAAATAATTGCCCAGTCATAGTGGCTATTTGGTTAAGTACTGACCTATGAACCAGGAGATCACAGTTCAATTCCCGGTCAGGGCACATGCCCAGGTTGTGGGCTCTATCCCCAGTGTGGGGCATGCAGGAGACAGCCGATCAATGATTCTCTCTCATCATTGATGTTTCTATCTCTCTCTCCCTCTGATCCTCTCTTAAATGAATAAAAATATATTTTGAAAAAATAATAATTTACATGGAATAACAAATCTTAAACTTCATATTAGGATCTTTCATTTCTTTTTTATTTCCTCACAGACAATTCAACATATTAAGAACTGGAAACAATTGTTTTAAACTGTTCCAAAAAACCTGATGAAGAATATGCTGCAATACTATTCACTAGCATATAGTGCTCCAACAATGCAACCACCTCAGGACTTCTAGACAACTAGTTTAATTATGAGAAAAAGATAAACATATTATCAGGCCTTAGATTTACAATGGTAAAGTTAATGTTGGTACATGTGAATTGAAACATCATCTAAAAAACAGGACAAAGCAGTCCTGGCTGGTGTTTTACAGTGGTTAGAGCATTGACCTACACATGGAAGGGCCATGGGTTCAATTCCCAGTCAAGGACACATACCTAGGTTTCTGGTTCACTCCCCAGCATGTGCAGGAGTCAACAATAGGTGTGTTTCTCTCACATTGAAGTCTCTTTTTCTCTCCCCCCGCCCCATTATCTCCCTTCTACTCTCCCTCTGAAAAGCAATGGAAAAAATAATAATAAAATAAAATAAAATAGAGGCAAAAGGGTACTAACTTTCAGTTATAAGATGAATAAGAAGAATAAGCTCTGAGAATCTAAATATATAACATGATGACTATAGTTGTGGATCTAAATGTATTGCATGATAATAACTGTATTGTATAACTGTAATTTGCTCAGAATTTAAATGTTCTCACAAAAAAAGTAAATATGTGACGTGGTAGATGTATAAGTAAAAGGGGAATCCTTTCACAATGTATATCAAATCATCATGTTGTGCACTTTTAAGTATCTTACAATTTAATTTGTCAGTTATACCTAAGTAAAGCTGGGAAAAAAAACACACAAAAAAATCAAAGTAAATAAAAAGGAAGAAAAGCCATGGATTCTAAAGAATACTGTTATATTTTGGAGTGAAAATTAGACTTTCTCAACAAACATCTAAAGCCTCAATAGTGTGTTAAAGTAATGAAATATAACAAGATAAAGATTGAACGGAACAATTATAGATACAAATGTTTTGTGGATAGTACAACTTGCTGCTTCTCCAAGTGGCAAAAAAGAGTCAAATATTTGGATCTTAGGTCATGACGATTACTGTCATAAGGATCAACAGTATTGCACAGGTTAACCTTCCATAGTGATGACCCTTTAAAAGAGAAAAAACATGCAGCAATTCTTCTGACATAATGTTGGGAGAGAAACTTAAGGACTGTTTTCAGAGTATGGAGAAAGCTCTTGTTATCATACTAGAGGCCCGGTACACAAAATTCGTGCACGGGGGAGGGGGGGTGTCCCTCAGCCCAGCCTGTACCCTCTCCAATCTGGGACCCCTCGATGGATGTCCGACTGCCCATTTAGGCCCGATCCCACCAGACATCCCTCTGACAATCCAGGACTGCTGGCTCCCAACTGCTCGCCTGCCTGCCTTCCTAATTTCCCCTAACCACTTCTGCCTGCCAGCCTGATCACCCCCTAACCACTCCCATGCCAGCCTGATTGATGTCTAACTGCTCCCCTGCCAACCTGTTTGCCCCCAACTTCCCTCCTCTGCTGGCCTGGTCACCCCTAACTGCCCTCCTCTGCAGGGTTGATCGCCTCCAACTGCCCTCCCTTACAGGCCTGGTCCCTCCCAACTGCCCTCCCCTGCTGGCCATCTTGTGGTGGCCATCTTGTGTCCACATGGGGGCAGGATCTTTGAACACATAGGGGCAGCTATCTTGATCTTGTGTGTTGGAGTGATGGTCAATCTGCATATTACTCTTTTATTAGATAGGATAGAGGCCTGGTGCACGGGTGGGGACCAGCTGGTTTGCCCTAAAGGGTGTCCTGGATCAGGTTGGGGTTCCCTTGGGGTGTGGAGAGGCCTGGGCGAGGGACTTGTGGTTGTTTTCAGGCCAGCCATGCCCCTGACGACCCAAGTAGAGGCCCTGGTATCTGTAATTTATTTACCTTCTACAATTGAAACTTTGTAGCCTAGAGCGGAGCTAAACCTCCTGCTCAATCCTTGGCTGCCGCCATTTCTGTTTGGATTTGTTTACCTTCTATAATTGAAACTTTGTATCCTTGGGTGGAGGCCTGGGCCCGCCAGAGTGTGTGGAAAGCTTGGCTTCCTCTGTTGCCGGGGAAACCCAAGCCTCCCTTCTGGTAGCCATCTTGATTGGGGTCAATTTGCATGCTCGCCCTGACTGGCTGCTGGGCGTGGCTTGGCTGATGGGCATGGCTTATGTAGTGGAGTGATGGTTAATTTGCATATTACTCTTTTATTAGAGAGGATAATACTCAGACAGTTGGAAATATCTGCAATTGTGGCACAGGCACATGACACTTTTAATTGTTTGCAAGGTCTCTCCTAAAAACCACAAAGACTTCTATTCTAAGGACATATATTCTGAACAGTTGGCAAACGTAAGGGTGATTTCCTCTTCCTGAAATTATACCAAGAAACAAAAAGGCAAAAACCTGAAGTATAAATGAAACAAAACTAGCTAATTAGCAGCTGTTCAATTAGTATTTGGTAATTAAAACATAATGTACAGTATTTATTCAAGTTGCTTCTCTATCACAGTGCCTGTTAATAACTTACCTGGATCAACCAAAGCTTTGTTAAATATTTCTTTAAGTTTCCTACTCTTCACATTCCTTCCTTGAGCAAGATTTCTGTACATCTCATAGCCTATGATCATAACACCACCATCTTCTTGCCACCTCTGAAGCATGTAGCTTCTCTCCTGAGGACGTTTCACAGTTGCTAATTCAGAGACCTTTTGTGGGAAAATAAAGATTTTTAAAAGTAGATATTAGTAATGTACAAATACTAAATATCCCCACTGAAATATATGTCACTGGTAATAAAAAGTATGTTTCACTATATTAATTTAATGCTGTTATTTTAATAATAAAAACATTAAAATGATACCTCAAGCTTTTCATCATCTTTTAATCCCTCTTGCCACTTCTCAAATTCATTCATCCAATTCAAAGCAGTATTAAGAGGACAAACCACTAAAGCTGTACTGAAATCCAATTTCTCACACAGAAGAACTGTATGAAGAAAACTTACTACCTACAAGAAAACAAATGATATCAATATCTGCAAGAAGTTAAATCAAGCAATCTTACAATTCAATAGTTGTTTCAGTTTGTTTCTTTCTACTTTAAACAATAAAACAGCTAACCAAAGCTCACAACTTCTAAACCAGGCAAAGTAAAGGGGAAGAGATATCCTATGTAAAAAAAAAAAAAGGGGGGGGAGGGGGGTTTCAACTAGATAATGTATAATTATACAGCTCCACGATTCTTTAACCAGTAATAATAATCTGTAATAATAAAAGCATAATATGCAAATCGACCTAACGGCCAAAGAGCGGAATGACCATCCAGACAAAGTTAGGGCTGCGAGGGTCGGTTGAAGCAGTCGGGACTGCAATAGCTACTCTTGCACGAATTTTGTGCCTCGGCCACTATAAGAAGTGACCACACCAAAACAGCTACTACTAGTAAGTTCCTGGCCTCTACAGAACATCCCTACAACCTTTCAGAAAATACCACTGCATCTAATAGACAATTGTGTTATGGAGTACTTTTCCATTTTTAAGTGTTCTGAATCTATAATAATTATCTTATGGTATAAAATACATACATTCACTAATTTCCCAACTCTGCTACAATTCCTGACATTCAGAAATGTAGTACCTTAATAGTGAAAAATATTTTAGGTTCTATTACTATGAAAGACTGTTAAAAAGTTTTAAAGAAAGTTCATTTCTACCTCAGAATCTCAGCAGTTTTTACTGGCTATGCCTGTAATGCCATTCCTTTCTCTTCACTAGAATCTCTACTCAAATATCACCTCCTAAAAGATGCTTTCCTCCTTATTTTCCCTTAACAGTTGTTATCTGAAAATATACATTCTTATTTTGAATAAAACCTCTCTCCACCACCAGAATATAAGCTTCTAGGTGGAGGGATCTTATTATTCTTATTTACTGCTTTATCTCCACCCCTATAACTGTCTGAAACATAATCCTATATTCTTAAATTCATAAATGCACAAGAACAGAATACCTTCATGTTCGTACCTGTAAAGTCTTACCAAGGCCCATGCAGTGGGCTAGAATACATCCTGAACCTGGAGATTTCTTTGTTTTTTTAACAGACTCACAGCAGCAATCCCACATAAACTGAACACCTGAAAATAACAGCTTCATTAAGTTCAATTGAAAGGACCAAGTTAAAAATCGTCCTTCATAAACATATCAAAAACATTAACAATAACAAAGCATCTAGGAAATAGAATTTTTAAAACAAATAAAGAATCTCTTAAATGTAAATGAGGATTCCTCCCAATGCAAACCTCCCCCAATTAACTAGAAAAAAAAGACAGTGAAAACAAGCACACAATAAGTTTACTTTCCTTCATTCACCTTATCTAACCTATACAGACCACCATTCCCTGGGATGGTCCAAAGAAACATACAAATGACCTAAAATAGAAACTTTACCCAAAGAAGAAACAGATTTCTATCAAACATACTTTCAGGTTTATTGAGTAAATCAATAAAATAACAGGAGATAATTTATCATTTCTCCCTTCACTCATTAGCAAAGAATGAACAAGAAAGGGGACTGGCTACCCAAGAGTAGCAACTGTAGAACTTCCCTTATGAATTCATTTACTAGTATATACACACTCAAAACTGACTTACTGATTCCACTCTAACAAAGCAGAGGATAGAGGTCATTTGTTAACTTTCTAATACCAATATAGAAAAATTATTAACAAACGTACCTCAAAATGTTGAAATAGCATTGCCTGACAAAGTTTTTAGCTAACTAACTCCCCACCACCATGCTGCTGACCATAGTCAACCACTGCAGACCAGGGGAGATACACTTGCCGTATATATCCATTTGTAAGTGGCACTTACTCCCACTTTTGTTAACACTCACTATCATTGTAATCATTCAATTTTGTTCTTCCTCATTTGCTTATATGCTCCATAAGAGCCGGGATCATGCTTGTTTTGCTCATCAATGTACCTCCAGTGCTTAGTAGAATATGAGGCACACAGAAGACACCAAATATTGGTAGAACTTAATTTAAAATGCTTTAATCATCTAACAGTTTCTTACCATCTACTTGATGGGGTTTCAATTTGATAACCATATTTCTATGAACCTGTACTAATGGTTCTTTAGTTTCTTCATCTTCATCTAAAACCAACTTGGTTGTTATTGGACACTTGGTAGGAGAAGCATCTTCTATTTCTATAACCTACAAGAAAGGGAACTATAGTTAAGCTCGAAGAAATCTTGCAAACAAGGGTAGAGTATTACTCTTAGTAAAGGAAATTTTTCAAAATATAAATATCTACTTCGAAACCACACATCCAATATTTTGGCTTAAGAAGACCAGGACAGATCACAGGTTTACATGTTTTCCAAAATAAAAAAACCTCCACAAGACTTAGAAGCACTGTTGTAATGTCTGTGATTAAGCTCATCGTTTCTCACCCTGGATATCTCAATACATGTCATAAACCGAATACTAGAGTTGTGTTGAGTTGAGGAAACAAAGGTCAAGAAAACTACAGAAATTACAGAGGAGTATAGAGAGAAAAGAGCTACACAAAAAGACCTCCAGATATCAAGATGAGAGTCACTGAGAATTTCAGCTGAATATTAAAATGTATATAAGGAGTAAAACTGCACAAAGCCAGACAAAGAGTGATTCAGGAGCTATGAGTTAAACAGTCCCCAATGATCAGAGGTCTAGAAAGCATGCCATTACAGACACAGCAGAGTAGAGAGTCTTCATGTATAACTGAGGACATTCAATAGAGAACAGAAAAGGGCCACACATTAGCAATGGGGCAAAACCATACTTAAAGGGTATTTAAAAACAACTTAACAAAGCTCATATATATATATATATATATATATATATATATCAAAATAATTAAACTGAACTTAAATTGACTTAAATGCCTGTAGAGAAAAATGCCAAGCACCCTCTAATAGAAGACTACAGACACTCAACAACATCCAAATTACAATGTCTACTTTTTTAAAAAATATATTTTATTGATTTTTTACAGAGAGGAAGGGAGAGGGACAGAGAGCTAGAAACATCGATGAGAGAGAAACACCGACCAGCCACCTCCTGCACACCCCCCACCGGGAATGTTCCCGCAACCAATGTACATGCCCTTGACCGGAATCGAACCCAGGACCCCTCAGTCCGCAGACTGACGGTCTATCCACTGAACCAAACCAGTTTCAGCCAATGTCTACTTTTTAATGAAACATTATTAGATATGTCAAGAAAGAGTAAAATATGAATAACCAGGAGAAAAATCATTTAACAAAAATGGAACAAAAAGGGATAGAGACACTGAAATTGGCAGACAAACATAGTAAACAGCTGTAAATTATGTTCCAATGCTGAAAGGAAAACATGAACACAGAAGAGAAATAAAAGATATAAAAATAACAAAGTGGAACTCCTAGAGAGAAAAAATAAGTATCTAATATGAAAGAGTCACTGAATGAGAATAACACCACAATAGTACAAAAGAAAGTATCAATAAACTTGAAGCCAAAGCTAAAGAAATTATCCTCAGCCCTGTCCGCAAGGCTCAGCTAGTTGGAGTATTGTCCCATACGCCAAAAGGCTGTGGTTTTGATTCCCAGTCAGGTCATATAACTAGATTGTGGGGTTTGATCCCCAGTCGCGGAGCTTACAGGAGGCAACGGATTGATGCTTCTCTCACACATCGATGTTCCCCTCTCCCCAAAATCAATAAAAAACATACCCTCAGGTAAGGATTAAAAAAAGAAACTAGCACCCTAACTGGTCTGGCTCAGTGGATAGAGCGTCGGCCTGCGGACTGAAAGATACCAGGTTCGGTTCTGGTCAAGGGCATGTACCTTGGTTGAGGGCACATCCCCAGTAGGGGGTGTGCAGGGGGGCAGCTGATTGATGTTTCTCTCTCATCGATGTTTCTAACTCTCTATCCCTCTCCCTTCCTCTCTGTAAAAAATCAATAAAATATATTTCAAAAATAAAAGAAACTATCTAAAGTGAAATACAGTAGGGGGGTGTTGAAGAAACCAGTGGGACAATTTCCAACAGCTTAATATATATGTAAATAGAGTCCTACAAAGGAAAATAATAGAAAAACTTATTTAAAGAAATAATAGTCGCCCTAGATCAGTGATGGCGAACCTATGACACGCGTGTCAGCACTGACACGCGTAGCCATTTCTGATGACACGCGGCCGCATGCCGAGGATGAAACATTTGCTGCTCCTGAGGATGAAACACTTGCGACTAGAGTCTTGGAGTTAGTTTTTTCCTCAAAGTGACACACTACCCGAGTTATGCTTAGTTTTTTTGCGAAGTTTGACACACCAAGCTCAAAAGGTTGCCCATCACTGACCTAGATGGTTTGGGTCAGTGGATAAGAGCGTCGGCCTGCGGACTGAAAGGTCCCAGGTTCGATTCTGGCCAAGGGCACATGCCTAGGTTGTGGGCTCAATCCCCCAGTGGGGGACATGCAAGAGGCAGCCGACCAATGATTTTCTCTCATCATTGATGTTTCTACCTCTCTATCCCTCTCCCTTCCTCTCTAAAATCAATAAAAATGTATTTTTTAAACAAGAAAAAAGAAATAATGGTCAACATTTTCAAACAATTTAATGAAACCCTTGGCCAGTGTGGTTCAGTTGTTTAGGCATTGCCCCAGGCACCAAAGGGTTGCCAGTTTAGGGTTGCCAGTTTGACGCTAGGTCAAGGCACATGCCTGGGGTTGCAGGCTCAATTTCCTATAGAGGCCATGCAGAAGGGAACCAATTGATGTCTCACTCTCACATCGATGTTTCTTTCTCTCTCTTCCTCCCGCACCCTCTTTCTAAAAATCAACTTAAAAACTTCAAAAAATGTAATGGAAACCATAAACCCACAGATCCAACAAGTTAAAGGAACACCAAGAAGGATAAAAACTAAGCAAACTATATTAATCAATTCCTGAAAGCCAGTGATAAACAGAAAATCTTTTTAAAGTCATTAAAACAATCTTCTAAATAAAAAAGAAGACACATTACATACATAGGGGCAAAAATGAGGAAGACTATAAAAAACATGTCATAAAGAAATACCATCTTTAAACAGATAAAAGAAAAAAAATTATCAACTTTGCATTATATAACCACAGATAATACCTTCCAAAAAATGAGGGGGAAGGGTAGATGTCAACAAAATGATGAATGGGGAAGCTCTAAGCTCCCATTTCCACACAGAAATGTCAAAGAAAAAATGATCAGAAACTGCCTGAAGCAACTTTGTCAGTGTTCTGCAAAACAGTCAAAGGTTTATAGCAAACAAGAAAATAACCAGTCAAGAAAAAGCAATCTTCAAAATGGTAGAAAGTTTTATGTCATTTTACTTGCTCTAACCCCATTACATCCTGGTCTTATACTTCAAACAACTGCAGCTTGGTTGCCAGTTCTCTCCCTCAAACAAGGGAGCAACAGTAGACCTTATTTACAAATTATTGTGTGCTAGAGGCCCAGTGCACGGATTTGTACACAGGTATTGTGCCTCAACCTGTCCTGTGGGGATCCAGCTAAAACCAGCTCTCTGGCATCCCTTGAGGGGTCTCAGATTGCAAGAGGGTGGTTCTCAGGTGACGCACCCTGGAACTGTGCTCACTCCTCTGGTTCCGGGTGTGTCACCCAAGAACCGAAGCTGCCAAGTCACCTCCTGTGTTGAGCATCTGCCCCTTGGTGGTCAGTGCGTGTCATAGCTACCGGTTGGAGCATCTGACCCCTGGTGGTCATTGCATGTAATAGCTACCCTGGTGGGCTAGTCGCTTAGCCTTTTATATCATAACTAGAAGCCTGTACCCTCTCCAATCTGGGACCCCTAAAAGATTAGTCGGACATCCCTCTCACAATCCAGGACTGCTGGCTCCCAACTGCTTGCCTGCCTGCCTTCCTGATTGCCCCTAACCGCTTCTGCCTGCCAGCCTGATCACCCCCTAACCAGTCCGCTGCCAGCCTGGTTGATGCTTAACTGCTCCCCTGCCAGCCTGTTTGCCCCCAACTTCCCTCCTCTGCTGTCCTGATCACCCCTAACTGCCCTCTCCTGCAGGGTTGATCACCTCCAACTGCCCTCCCTTGCTAGCCTGGTCCCTCTCAACTGCCCTCCCTTGCAGGCCTGGTCCCTCTCAAATGCCCTCCCTTGAAGGCCAGGTGCCTCCCAACTGCCCTCTCCTGCTGGCCATCTTGTAGTGGCCATCTTGTGTCCACATGGGGGCAGGATCTTTGACCACATGGGGGCAGACATATTGCGTGTTGGAGTGATGGTCAATCTGCATATTACTCTTTTATGAGATAGGATAGAGGCCTGGTGCAGGAGTGGGGGCCAGCTGGTTTGACCTGAAGGGTGTCCCAGATCAGGTTGGGGGTTCCCTTGGGGCGTGGGGCGGCCTGAGCAAGGGGCCTGTGGTGGTTTGCAGGCCAGCCACGCGCCCTGGCAACCCAAGCGGAGGCCCTGGTATCTAGAATTTATTTTCTTTCTACAATTGAAACTTTGTAGCCTGGAGCGGAGCCAAGCCGGCTGCTCCCTCTGCGGCCGGCAGCCATTTCTGTGGCAGTCAATTCATCTTCTATAATTGAAACTTTGTAGCCTTAAGCGGAGGCTGGGCCTGGACAGGGTGTGCGGAAAGCTTTGCTTCCCCTGTTGCCGCCGGCAACACTGGCTTACTCTCTCAAGCTCCGTTCTGCCACCATTTCTTTTTTTTTTTTAAATATATTTTATTGATTTTTCACAGAGAGGAAGGGAGAGGGCAAGAGAGCTAGAAACATCAATGAGAGACATCAACCAGCTGCCTCCTGCACACCCCCCACTGGGGGATGTGCCCGCAACCATTGTACATGCCCTTGACCAGAATCGAACCTGGGACCTTCCAGTCCGCAGACCAACGCTCTATCCACTGAGCCAAACCGGTTTCGGCCACCATTTCTGTTTAAATTTGTTTACCTTCTATAATTGAAACTTTGTAGCTTGAGTGGAGGCTTAGGCCTGCAACAGCTCGGGGAAAGCTTGGCTTGCTCTGTTACCTGGGAAACCTTGCTCTCTGTGGCTGTAGCCATCTTGGTTGGGTTAATTTGCATAATTGATATGATTGGCTGGTGGGCGTGGCTTGTGGTGTGTCGGTGCTACGGTCAATTTGCATATTACCTTTTTATTAGGTAGTAAGATATCGGTTCTAATCTGTCTGGGAGATAACTGAAGGGGTGACATAAAACACTTGTTACTGCTTCACCTAACTTGAAACTCTGGTGGGAAAACCAGAATGCACTATTAAAAAGAAAAAAAAAAAGGTGTCATGGCCAGTGTTGGTTGGAGTGTTGTCCACGTAGCAAAAGACTGTGAGTTTGATTCCAGTCTGGGCACATACCCAAGCTGTGGATTTAATTCCCAGTTGGAACACGTATGGGAGGCAACAAATCGATATTTCATATCAATGAATCTCTCTCCCCTGGCCCTTACTCTTTGAAATCAATAAAAAAAAAAAAAACTATAAACCCATAGAAAGCAGGGATAAGACATTACAGGTGGAGATACAAAATTGACCACCTAAGGCCCAGAGAAGAAGCTGGGGTGAGACTTTTGGAATTTAAAACTAGCAATACATACAGAGCTTTACTGGAAAGATAGAAAATGAATTCATCCTAAGTATATAGAAAAAGACCCCAAAACATTAACTCTAAGAAATGTAAACAAAAAGTATAAACAAAAAGAACGTAATCAACACACACTATGTGTATGTACACATGCACATGTGTATATGAGACATAGAAGAAATATGCACTACATAGCCCTGCTGTAAATATTTACATGGTTACAGTCATGTGAACATTGACTTCTGATTTAACCATAACTATGATATAACCACACTGAGAAAATGGGAAAAGGAAACTAACTTTGGTAGGTAGTAAATGAGAGCTAAATCTACAACTTCCTAATAATGCAATGAGAAATTAAGAAATAGCATAAGCATAATAAGCAGAAACATATAGGTAAAAGCAAAGAACAGCTAAAAGAATTGAGAGTTGTTTATACTGAGTGGAGAATCCAGGTAGAATAGAAAATTATTTTTTATTCCAATGTAGCCTTATAGTAACATATGATTTTTTAAAAATATATTTGTATTGATTGCAAAGAGGAAGGGAGAGGGAGAACAAGATAGAAACATCAATGATGAGAGAGAAGCATTGATCAGCTGCCTCCTGCACGCCCCCCACTGAGGATCCAGACCACAACCTGGGCATGTGCCCTGACCAGGAATTGACGGTGACCTCCTGGTTCATAGGTCAAAACTCAACCACTGAGCCATGCCAGCCGGCAATAATATATGATTTTTAACAATGCATATACAGGGGTTAGCAAAAGCAGGTTTACAGTTGTGAGTACATGAAATACAGTGTATTCTTATGTTATTATTTATTGTATTATTTATTTGTATTACAACTATAAACATACTTTTGCCCAACCCTGTATATTCAATTTAATAAATATAAAAATTTAATTAGAAAATAAACATTATAATCCAATTAAAAATAAATGGAATATGATAATACACATTTAAACTGCCTGAAATAAAGGGAGAGGAAAGGGACTGGTGAATACACAATATAGTAGATATGTTGTAGAATTTTGTACCTGAAATCTGTATAAATTTATTAACCAGTGTCACCCCTATAAATTCAATAAAAAGGAAAAAAATTTTTAAAGGGAGAGAAAAATACAGCATATGCACATACACTGATGTGGTTATGTGAAACACACATATGTATACTGACAGGAATCAAAATTAGAAAATTATAATATAGGATTTTAATGTCTATTTACCAAATTGTTATTTCAAAATTTTAAATAAATTAATATCACAGAAAGTGACAACTAGATTTAAAGTACCTCTAAATGAAATCCAAGAAGAAGTATATATTACCACCTATGAGTATTTCTATCAAAAAAAGAACTGAGAGAAAAACCAAGATGGCGGCAAAGGTAAACAACTAAACTGCCACCTCACACAACAATTTCAAAACAACAACTAAAAGACAAAACGTCTATCACCCAGAAACACGGGAAAGCTGGCTGAGTGGAAGTTTTACAACTAGAAAGAAAGAGAAAGGAGCACAAACGCTGAAAAGCTGAGGTACGGAGGCACAAGAATCAGGCTGGTGGCGGGCAACTGGGTGCGCGGCTTTTTTTTCAACCCGAAGGGAGATAAGCTCATGATCACTCTGAAATCCAGTTTCTGGGGACACGCGGGTGACCCACACGCCTACAGGGAGAAGCTGGACTCTCGGCCATTGGGTCAGAAAGTAAGGGAGACTTTTTTGCAGAGGTGCGCCCAGCAATCATTGTTTACTGCGCTGGAGCGTGGGACGCGGAGACTTGGAAATGCAGAAAAGCAGAGAAGGCTGGCTGGTAGCCATCGCTGTTTGCCACACCCTAGCCTAGTGACGCCCTGAGACCCCACCCCGCACATTCTACAAACCCACCCAGGCTCCACACAGCAGCTTTTGCATATAAATGGCCTTCCCTGTGGCAGCTTAACCAAATAAACTGCAGCTCCAGTCAGACTGCTCCAAAACCACCAAATCCCAAGCAAAGAGGAGAAAACTGTAGTTCTTGCTGTAGATCCTGCTGGGTGGCCTCAGACAGTAGCTGACCTGCACCCCATTAGAGATCCAGAAACTAGCGTATCTACTGGTTGGTGTGAGACGACACCAGATTTAAACCACTCTCATAAGGGACACATTCAAGAGGCAGACTCAGTGAGCACCAAAGCCCCACTGGAACAAGTCCTGCCCCATAAACGTGTCTCCAGCATAGCAATTCTTCCGTTATAGACACAGTGGGTCCTCACAGCCAATTGGCCTGGAGGTCAATTCCTCCCAGTGACACCAACAACAATCAAGACTTAACTACAACAAGGCTGTACACACAGTCCACAAAGGGGTAAACCAAGAGTGTCCACCTCAGGTAACTGGGAGGCTGACCTATTGAACCATATAGGACACCGAGCACACAAAGCTACCCTACCAACTCAGAGAAGCAGCAAAAATGGGGAGACAAGGAAACAGATCACAAACGAAAGAAATGGAGGAGAACAAACGAATGGACATAGAGTTCAAAACCACGGTTATAAGGTTTTTCAAGAATTTCCTAGAAAAGGCCGATAAATTTAACGAGACCCTTGAGGATATGAAAAAGGACCAACTAGAAATTAAACATACACTGACTAAAATAAAAATATTATACAGAGACCCAACAGCAGACTAGAGGAACGCAAGAATCAAGTCAAAGATTTGGAATACAAAGAGGCAAAAGACACTCCTCCAGAGAAGCAAGAAGAGAAGAGAATCCCGAACGTTGAAGACAGTGTAAGAAGCCTCTGGGACAACTTCAAGCATACCAACATCAGAATTATGGGGGTGCCAGAAGAAGAGAGAGAGCAAAACACTGAAAACCTATTTGAAGAAATAATGACAGAAAACTTGCCCCTGGTGAAAGAAATAGACTTACAAGTCCAGGAGGTGCACAGAACCCCAAACAAAAGGAATCCAAAGAGGACCACACCGAGACACATCATAATTAAAATGCCAAGGGCAAAAGACAAAGAGAGAATCTTGAAAGCAGCAAGAGAAAAACAGTTAGTTACCTACAAGGGAGTACCCATACGATTGTCAGCTGATTTCTCAACAGAAACTATGCAGGCCAGATGGGAGTGGCAAGAAATATTCAAAGTGATGAATAGCAAGAACCTACAACCAAGATTATTCTACTCAGCAAAGTTATCATTCAGAATTGAAGGGCAGATAAAGGGCTTCACAGATAAGAAAAAGCTAAAGGAGTTCATCACCACCAAACCAGTATTATATGAAATGCTGAAAGGTATTCTTTAAAAAGAGGAAAAAGAAGAAAAAAGTAAAGATAAAAATTATGAACAACAAATACATATCAACAAGTGAATCTAAAACTCAAGTGAATTAAAAATCTGGTGAACAGAATAAACTGGTGAATATAATAGAATCAGGGGCATAGAATGGGAATGGATTGATAATTCTCAGGGGGAAAGGGGTGTCTGTGTGGGAGGTACCGGAAGAGACTGGACCAAAATCATACACCTATGGATGAGGACAGTGGGGGGGGGGGGGGGGGTAAGGGCAGAGGGGGGGGGGGGAACCGGGTGGAGGGAAGCTATGGGGGGAAAAAAGGAGAAACAACTGTAATAATCTGAACAACAAAGATTTATTAAATTTAAAAAAAAATAAAGACAGAGAAAAAAGAACTGACTTTATATCTGGTCAGGCATCTATTTCTAACTAATAGTGAATAGGACATACAGTAGCCAAATACAAAACAGGGATGTGACCAGCAAAACTCAGAATCTAGGAAACGCCATACAAATAATCTGGTTTCTTAAACAAATGCACCATAAGGAAACTTCAGGTTAAAATACACATAAGAAACATAGCATCCAAATGCAACATAATATGTAGTGAGTGAGACTTTCTTGGGATTCTGGTACACACCAACTATATTTAGAAACCATTACTATGTTTTTGAGGAAAATGAAGAAATTTTAAATAACTAGATATTTGATATTATGGAATTATTGTTAATGGTTTAGTGTAATAATGATACTATAGTAATGTTTAAAAGATTTTTATCTTTCCACAATATATTCTGAATTACATACAGACAGAATATGATTTCTGAGATTTCAACAAAATAATCTGAAAGTGACAGAATAGATGAAACAATGTTGGTAACTTGAAGTTGGGTAACGGGTACAAAGAAATTTATAAAGCTAGTCCCTCCATTTGTACATCTGCTAGAACATTTTACATAAAAAGGTTATTTAATCATTTTTCTACCCAAGATAAAACACAATAATGTTGGTCATCATATAATTATCTTAACTCTTTCCATGTACCTAATTATATTAATAAAGCATTAAAGGTTTTTAAGTGACTAATAGAATAAAACCAACTATCACTTTAAACCTATGGTTGATTACAACATTCTATTGCTGTAATACTGAAATATATCTATGAATCTATATAAGTCACGTTAAAAAGAAATCATAAATAAAAACTAATTTACCTCTCTTAATTTCTCTCGCTCCCGCTCCCTCTCAGCAATACGTTTCCGCCTCTCTTCCTCTTCTTTAAGAGCATTTTGTGTTTCTGTTCTTAGTTTATCATCTTTTAGAATCTTTCTAATTTTCTTTCTGCCTTTTCCAGGTGACTTGGAATCATCATTTTCATCTTCTTCTTCTTCCTCTTCATCATCTTCTTTATCTCCTTCAGAATTACTCTATGGAAATTAAATGATCAGAGGTAAAAAACAAAGTAATGAACTTATCCATTTCATATGACAATAAATAATATAGCAAGAAAAGGTAGAAGAAAACAGACTGAAAACCCTCAGAATTATACTTTGCAATAAAGAAGAGTATTAAAACACAAACAACCCCAAAAAGGGGGCAAGGAACTGGCATAGATTTTTCTCTGAGGAAGATATAGAAATGTTCAGTAAGCACATGAATAGATAGTCAACATTATTTGCCATTAGAGAAACTTAAATCAAAACCACAAATGAAATACTATTAGGATAACTATTTAAAATTTAAAAAAAGACAGAAAATAACAATTGTGAGGATGTAGAAAAATTGAAAGCCTGGTGCATTAGGAAAATAGTGTGACAGTTCCTCAATAAGATAAACACAGAATTAATACATGATCCGGGCATTCCACTTCTCAGATTATAATCAAAAGAATCAAAATCATGGACTCAAACAGATATTTGCACACCCACGTTAATAGCGCATTCTTCACAATGGCCAGAGATGGAGACAATCCAAATGTCCATCAACAGATAAATCAATAAACACAATGTGCTATATACATACAATGGAATATTATCCAGCCTTAAAAAGAAAGGAAATTATGACAAATGCTACAACATGGAAGAACCTTGAAAACATTATGTCAATGACTATAAGCCAGACACAAAACGAGAAATATTATGACTACACTTAAATGAAGTACCCAAAAATAGGCAAATTCATTGACACAGAAATTATGATGTAGATGTTATGAGGGGCTGGGGTTAGTCAGGAAAGGGGAGTTACTGCTTAATGGGTACAGAGTTTTCCAATTCTGAATGTAATTAAGTCCACTGAATTGTATACTTAGAAATGGTCTAAAAGGTTCATTTAAAACAATGAACCCTCCCTAAAGAGAATAGTGTTGACCTAATAAAATATATTACAGAGAATTGTACTTTCCCTAATTCTTTTTATATACAAGAAACTCAAATTGGCAAACTTCATTGCTAGAAGAAATAATTTACATATGAATCATTATGCAGAGTAAAATATGTCTTCAGAAAATAGAACACTACATCAATTCTACAGCCCTCGGAATGTAAAATAATGAAATTAGAACAGCTTAAAATTTCAATTATATTTAGTTAAGAAACAAAACAATTGATGTCAAAATTAATACCTCTGCATATTTATACATTCAATAAGTCAATCCTTCCACAAAAAGTATAAAAAAGAAATTAACCAATAGAATGTGACAAATGAATGAAATGCTGAAGAGGTAATAACATACTTTCATGGTCTAGTGTACCAGTTACAATTAAAGCACATAGTAAACATCATTATTACCTTGTTTTCACTGGATGAATCTTCTTGAACCTTAATGCGTCGCCTTTTCTTTTTTTGTTTATAACTCCGCTGATTTTCTTCCAACTCTGCTTTCTTTGCAGACCTAAAGAACATTTAAAATGCAAAATAAAATACTTCATGAGGAATTTCCTTAAATGAATTACCTACTATTTTAGAACTGCTTCACCTTTGTGTACATTCTGGAATATGATAGAGAAAACAAAAAGCAAAAGAACTTCACTAGGTTTGAGAAGAATAACTCTCAATTCTATCCAAAGACCAGTATTTTTAAGTTATTCTGAGAAGAGATTTAGCATATAAGTAATAAGATGAGTGAAGGGCCAATATACACATAAAAACATTCACCATCTCTAAAAAAAGCTGATTATGAGAGTTGGATGCTAATTTTTATCACCTCATTTAATTTTTTAAAAGGGAACAACTTTTGATGAGAAAAGTTCTCTCAGCTTAGAAATTGGTACACAAAGTTACATTAATCCAAACAATATGTTCCTAGAATCAAGGATAGATATACAGATCAATGGAAGAGAAATGAATGTCGAGAAACAAAACTTTATATTTATGGTCAACAGATTTTCCAAAATGGTATCAAGACAATTCAATAGGGAAAGATAGTCTTTTCAACAAACTATGCTGAGACAACTCTATGTCTATAAGCAAAAGAATAAAGGTGGACCCCAATCTTGTATCATTTACAAAAATGAACTCAAAGTGAATCCAAGACCCTTAAGATATACATTATAGCTAAAAAATTGTTCATTGTTTTAATTCTTGAAGATTGAGGAAATGGCTACTTGCACATTCTGTTGGGAATAGAAATATTGGCTCTATAAGAAGTTTAAAATATGTATGACAAGTCTTAAAATTGTACAACTTTGACCCAACAATGTCACTTTTAGGAATATACTCTAAGGAAATAATCAGACAAATGTGTGAATACTTACAAAAATATGTGTGTGTAAATATGTGTCTGTGTATGTGTGTTATTACAAGTGTTAAATAAAAATATTTCTAAATATCTGTGTAAGTACGCAAATATTTTTACGACAGTATTTATAATAGAAAATTTGAGAACCATCTAAATATACAAAACTAGAAGATTACTGAAATAAAATTTCAAAGATATTATAAAGGATCACAATTCTAGATGTAAGAACTAAAACTACAAAACTTGTGAAAGAAAACACCACCATATCAAAAAAATAAAATAAAACACCAACATAAATCTTTGTGACCTTGAATTAGGCAATGGATTCTTAGATGTGACATCAAAAGCACAAGCAACCAAAAAAATTGATAAACTGGACTTAATAAAAATTAAAAACTTTTGTGCATAAATGGATACTCTTAAGAAAGTAAAAAGATAACCCAAAGAATGGGAGAAAATATTGGCAAATCATACGTCTGGGTATGGGTCTTATACCCAGACTATATAAAAAGATGGATAATTAAAAATTGGGAGAAGAATTTTTATAAATGTTTCTGCAAATAGGATATGCAAATCACCAGTAAGCACATGAAAAATTACTCAATAGCATTAGTCATTTGGGAAAAGCAAATGAAAATCATGAGATGCCACCACACACCACTAGGTTGGCTCTAAGCAAAATAACAAAAATGACAAACGCTGGTGAGGATGTGGAGAAATTGGGACCCTGATGCATTGAGTGAATGTACAATGGTAAGCCATTATTGTTAACAGTCTGGCAGTTACTTAGAAATTAGGCACAGTGTTACCATATCACCAAACAATTCCACTCATAGGTATATTCCTATGAATGAATATAAAACATATGCCTATGCAAAAATTTACACAAATGTTCATAGCAAGGATTACTCATAATGGCAAAAAAATGGGAACAACCCAAGCATTTACCTACAGATGAATGGAGAAACAAAATGTAGTATTAATACAATGGAATATTATTCACCCATTAAAAGTAATGAAATACCAGGTGACCTCAGCAAGATGGTGGACTAGGAAACTCCAGGCTGTTGTTCTCCCACACAAACAAAGAATAAGCAACAATATATGTTGAAAATTAACTTTGTGAGAACTCAGAAACCAGTTAACAAACTGCAGTAAACAAATAAACATCTAACCAAGAGTCACACTTAAAATGGTAGGAAATTTCATATCATTTCTACTCACACTTGCCCTACCCCCTCTTCCCTGATCACCTCAAAAAGGTCTGAAGGAAGCTGCCCAACCCCCAGATAATTCTGCAGGAAGAAACAAAAATGTGGAACTTCCTTGCACCTTTCGGGACTGAGAGATACCCAAGGGACATAAATATATCTCATCTAACTCAGAGACCATAAAAGCACATGAAAAGATGCTCAACATTACAGCATTTTCCATTCCTGAGGAGACACTGCCCTACTGAGATCCACAAGTCCCAGTAGTGCAGATGAAATAAAAATGTGCACTATAAAAGCATCAACTAATAAACAAAAGAAAGACCTCTACTTATGAATCCGCTAAATTGTTTAAAAAAAAAAGTATCTAAAAAATATTTTAAAATCTCAAATAACAAGGCAGTGAAAAAAACCCATCAAGTATTACGAATAACCAAGTTAACAAGGTAGTTTAGAAATTAATTAAAAGTCTCCAGACATGGAAGACTGATTTACGTGACAGAAAATTCAAGATTGTAGTTCTGAATAAACTGAACGAGATATAGGAAAAAAGAAATGCAGTTCAATGAGCACAGGAATAAAATTAATGAACAAAAGGAGTACTTTAGAGATCGAAACTATGAAAAGAAATCAAATAGAAATTCTGGAACTGAAGAAATCAATAAATGAGATGAAACATGAATTAGAGACCTCAGATCATACAGAAGAAAGAATGAGTAATCGTAAAGTTAGACATCTAAAAATGACTCAGGTGGAAGAGAATTAAGAGTTAACAAAAAATAAATCAACTCTAAGAAAATTATATGACTCTATTAGAAATAGCATTATAAAAATGATGGATATAGCAGAAAGAGGAGAGAAGGAGAAGGGACCAGAGAGCCTATTTAAATAAATAATTGATGGAGAATTCTCAAACTTATAGAAAGAGCTAAAACGTCAAATCCAAGGGATTAACAGAACAACTAATTATCTCAGTGCAAAAACAAGCAAACAAACAAAAACCCACTTTATCCAAGAAAACAATGCATTCCATGTATTAAAACTCTCCAAAATTAATGACTATGAAAGATTTCCCAAGATCAGCAGGGAAAAAGACTGCCCTGTATTAAGAAAATCCCATTAGATTATCATTGGATTTCTCAAAAGAAACCTTACAAAATAGGAGACATTGAAACTAAATATTGAAAATACTAAAGGAGAGAAATCAACAGCCAAAAAATAATGTATCTAGAAAAGTTTTCCTTTAGATAATGAAGGAGAAATAAATACATCTCCAGCCTGGCCAACATGGCTCATGATTGAGCGTCAATCTATGAACCAGGAGGTCAAAGTTCAATTCTGATCAGGGCTCGATCCCTGGTGTGGGGCATGCAAGAGACAGCCAATCAACGATTCTCTCTCATCATTGATGTTTCTATCTCTCTCTCCCTCTCCCCTTTCCTCTGAAATCAATAAAAATATATATATTTTTAAAAAGACTTCTCCAGACAAACAAAAGCTCAGGGAATTTACCACCACAGGATAAGCATTATAAGAAATACTGAAAGGAGCAAAAGACAATACAAAACTGTAAGATGACATATAGACAGACAGAAGAAAAATATTGCAACTCTATTTCAGAATAGGGTATTAAACGCTTCAATATAACATAAAGGTTAAAATAGGGTAAAATGATTTTTTGAAAAGACTCGTTTTTTCTATTTGGAAATGAACACACAACATAAAATGGGACAATTTGTGAGAACAAAAACATAAAAGTAGAGGATGAAAAAGACTGAACTTTCATAGGCAAATGGAGATGAGATGGAATTAGAAGAAAAAAGACTACTGTATATATAAAAGGTTTTTATATAAACCTAATGGTAACCATAAAACAAAAATTAAGCATTGAGACCTGTAACTATAAAAAAAGAAAAATGGCCATAGCAAGACTTTCCCAGTGGTTAGATCATCAGTTTGAGGAGTAAAGAGTCTCAGGTTCAATTCTGGTCAAGTTCACATACCTCACTTGCAGGCTCGATCCCTGGCCATGAGTTTAGGCATGAACGAGAGGCAAACAATCAATGTTTATCTCTCTGTCTCTCCCCCTCCCTTGCACTCACTCTTAAAAAAAAAATCAATGGAAAGGGTATCCTTGGGTGAAGATTAACAAAACAAAATAATTTTTTTAAAAAAAGAGAGAAAAACGGAGGGACAAAAATCATACACTACAACCAAACTAAAATACAAATAAGTATAAGAGAAAATTAACAATGGAGATACAGAGAAATAAGAAAACAAAAGACAAAATGGATACAGAAAGTTCTCATACACCAATAATATTCCAAACTGTAAAAGGACTGAACTCACCCAAAAAAGGCACACTGTAGCAGAATGGATTTAAAAACAAGACCCAACTATATGCTGCCTACAGTGATCTCATCTCAGGTCCAAAGACAAACACTGGCTCAAAGCTAAGGTAGAAAATGACACTTTAAGAAAATGGTATCTAGAGTAAAGCGGGAGTAGGGGTACTGATAACAGACAAAAAGGTAACATAAGACAAAGATGGAAATTTTATAACTGATAAACAAAATTCATCAAGAAGACATAACAGAGCATTAGCCAGTGTAGAGCAGTGGTTAGAGTGCTGTCCCGCGCACCAAAATGTCACAAGTTCGATACAGGTCAAGGGCATGTACCTGAGTCACAGGTTCGATCCCCGGCCCCAGCCCAAGCCGAAGCAGGAGGCAACCAATCTATGTGTCTCTATCACATTGCTGTTTCTTTCTCTTTCTCTCCACGCCCTCCCTTCCATTCTCTCTAAAAAAAATAATTAAAAATAATTTAAAAATCATAGAAAAAATATCCTCGTGTGAGCATTAAAAAAGAAAAAGACATAACATAAATATACTATATGCACCCAATATGTATAAAGCACAAATATATATATAGATATATACATACATATCAAATACTAACAGACCTAAAGAGAGAAACATATCAAATACTAACAGACCTAAAGAGAGAAACTAACAAAAATACAAATATACTAAGGGAACTGAATACCACATAGACAACAGACAGTCTTAAGGATACACCATATGTTGAGGAACAAAACTAGTCTCAATGAATTAAAGAAGACTGACACCATACCAATGATATTTTCTGACCACAACAATATAAAACTGGAAATCAACTACCTATAAGGAAAAAAGCTGGAGAAAAAAACAAATATGTGAACATTAAACAACATCCACATGATAGGGGGCCAGAAGGACAAGAAAGCGAGCAAGGGACAGAGAACCTGTTTGAAGAAATAATGACAGAAAAAAAATACTAGATATAAAACTACACTACAAAGCCACTGTAATCAAAACAGCCTAGTTCTGGAACAAGAACAGGCAAATAGATCAATGAAACAGAACAGAGACCCCAGAAATCAACCTAAGCCATTATGGTCAACTAATATTTGATAAAGGAGAAAAGAGCATACAATTAAAGATAGTCTTTTCGATAAATGGTGGTGGCAAAATTGGACAGGTACATGCAAAAAAATGAAACTATACTACCAACTTACACCATACACAAGAATAAACTCAAAATGAATAAAAGACTTAAATATAAGTCACGAAACCATAAAAATCCGAGATGAAAACCTAAGTAGTAAAATCTAGACACTTCACGTAGCAGTATTTTTTCCGACGCATCTCCTAGGGCAGGAGAAAGAAAGGAAAAAAGAAACAAATGCACAATTTACAATAGCTAAGATTTGGAAACAGCCTAAGTGACCATCAGTAGATGAGTGGATTAGAAAACTTGGTACATCTACACAATGGAATACTAAGCTGCTGTAAAAAAGAAGGAATTCTTACTATTTGCAATAGCTAGGGTGGAACTGGAGAGCATTATGCTAAGTGAAATAAGCCAGTCAGAGAAAGATAAATATCACATGATCCCACTCCTTTGTGGAATATAATGAACATCATAAACTGATGAGCAAAAATTGATACAGAGACAAAGAAGCATCAGACTGTCAAACTTCAGTGGGAAGGCAGGGGAGGGTTGGGGCGGGGAAAGATCAACCAAAGGACTTGTATGCATGCATATAGGCATAACAAATGGACACAGACACTAGGGGGGTGAGGGCATGTGCAGAGGGAGGGGGAGGTCAATGGGGAAAAAAGGAGAGGTATATACTATTATTTATAATATTTTGAACTATAAAAAATAAAAAAAGAAACAAATGGGACTACATCAAATTATAAAGCTTCTGCACAGCAAAAGGAAGCATCAATAAAATGAAAAGGGAAGCCACTGTATAGGAAAACATATTTGCCAATGATACATCTAATAAGGGATTAATTAACTCATACACCTCAACACCAGAAAGACAAACAATACAATTTAAAAAATGGGCCAAGGATCTGAATAGATACCACTCCAAAAAGGACATACAGATGGCCAATGGACGTATGAAAAAATGCTCAATGTCACTAATCAACAGAGAAATGCATATTAAAAGTATTTATGAGGGGAGAAACTAAGATGGCAGCATAAGGTATACACCTGTACGTGCTGCCTCTCACAACCACACCAAAACTACAACTAAAAGACAAAACGACTATCACCCAGAACCACGGGAAAGCTGGCTGAGTAGAAGTTCTACAACTAGAAGGAAAGAAAAAAGCACATTGAGACTGGGTAGGAGGTGCAGAGATATGGAAGAGCAGAGGTACGAAGGCGTGCGAATCGGGCTGGCAACTGGGTGTGCTGTTTTTTTCAATCAAAAGGGAGATACAAGCTCCCAACTGCTCTGAACTCCAGTTTGCAGCAAGACTCTGGGGACCCAAAGTCCTACGGGGAGAAAGTGCACTGTCTGGCATTGGGTTGAAAAGTGAGGGTGGCTTTCTCGCAGAGGAGCTAGCAGGAATCGTTTACTGTGCTGGGGCACAGGGCACGGGACACAGGGACGCGGAAACACTGAGACGAAGAGACGGCTCACTGGCAGACATCACTATTTGCTACACCTGAATGATTCCCTGAGACCCCACTGCACCCAATTTACAAACCCACCCAAGCTGTGCGCATAGGCTTTTGCATATGAATGGCCTGCCCTTTCACAGCTTAACCTAACAAACTTCAACTGGGTCAGAGAGCTCCAAAACTCTCAAACCCCAAACAAAGAAGAGAAATCTGCAGATCTCGCTGTAGCTCCTGCTGGGTGGCCTCAGACAGTAGCTAACTTGCACCTCCTTGGAGATGCAGGAGCCAGTGTACCTAGTGGTT
Source organism: Eptesicus fuscus (assembly GCF_027574615.1). NCBI lineage: Eukaryota > Metazoa > Chordata > Mammalia > Chiroptera > Vespertilionidae > Eptesicus > Eptesicus fuscus. The sequence continues at coordinate 38,903,861 of NC_072473.1, read as the reverse complement.
AGTGTGAGACAACACCAGATTTCAACTCCTCACATACATAAGTGACACATTCAAGAGGAAGACTCAGCCGAAACCGGTTTGGCTCAGTGGCTAGAGCATCGGCCTGCGGACTGAAAGGTCCCAGGTTCGATTCCGGTCAAGGGCATGTACCTTGGTTGCGGGCACATCCCCAGTAGGGGTTGTGCAAGAGGCAGCTGATCAATGTTTCTCTATCATCGATGTTTCTAACTCTCTATCCCTCTCTCTTCCTCTCTGTAAAAAATCAATAAAATATATTTTTTTTAAAAAAAGAGGAAGACTCAGTAAGCAACAAAGCCCCAATGAATCCATTCCGGCCCCAAAAGGGTGTCTCCAGCACAGCAGTTCTTCCATTATAGACACAGCGGGTCCTCACAGCCAATTGGCCTGGACGTCAATTCCTCCCAGTGTACCAACAGCAATCAAGGCTTAACTACAACAAAACTGTGCACCCAGCCCACAAAGGGGTGCACCAAGAGTGTCCACCTCAGGTAATTGGGGAGGCTGAGCCACTGGGCCCTATAGGTCACCTACCACACAAAGCCACTCCATCAACACAGGGAAGCAGCCAAAATGCCGAGACAAAGAAACATGTCACGAATAAAAGAAATGAAGGAAATCAAACGACTGGAGATAGGGTTCAAAACCACAGTTATAAGGTTACTCAAGAATCTTCTGAGGAACCAAGATGGCGGCATAGTTAAACAACTAATCTGCTGCCTCACACAACAATTTCTAAAATACAACTAAAAGACAAAAACGTCTACCACCCAGAAGCACGGGAAAGCTGGCTGAGTGGAAGATTTACAACTAAGGAGAGAAAGAAGCACAATCGCTGAAAAGCTGAGGTACGGAGGCACGCGAATTGGGCCGGCGGCGGGCGGCTGGGTGCGCGGCTTTTCTTCAACCCGCAGGGAGACAAGCTCCCAATCACTCTGAAATCCAGTTTCTGGGGACACTCGGGGGACCCAGACACCTACGGGGAGAAACTGGACTCTCGGCCATCGGGTCGGAAAGTGAGAGTGACTTTTTTGCAGAGGTGCGCCCAGCAATCATTGTTTACTGCGCTGGAGCGCGGGGCGCAGGGACTTGGAAACGTGGAAAGGCAGAGACGGCTGATGGCAGCCATCGCCGTTGGCCACGCCCCAGCCTAGTGACGCCCTGAGACCCCGCCCAGCCCTGAGGCCCCGCCCTGAGGCCCCGCCCCGCACATTCTACAAACCCGCCAAGGCTCCACACAGCGGCTTTTGCATATAAATGGCCTGTTTTGGAGCAGCTTAACCAACTGCAGCTCCAGTCAGACTGCTCCAAAACCGCCCAAGCAAAGGAGGAGAAAACTAGCCCTTGCTGTAGCTCCTGCTGGGGGACACACAGTACACAAGGGTACACCAAGAGTGTCCACCTCAAGTAACTGGGAGGCTGACCCGTTGAACCAATAGGACACCTAGTATACAAAACTACCCTACCAACTTAGGGAAGCAGAGAATATGAGAAGGCAAGGAAACAGATCACAAACCAAAGAAATGGAGGAGAACAAGCGACTGGACATAGAGTTCAAAACCACGGTTATAAGGTTTTTCAAGAATTTCATGGAAAAGGCCGATAAATTCAATGAGGTCCAACTAGAAATTAAACATACACTGACTGAGATAAAAAATATTATATAGAGACCCAAAAGCAGACTAGAGGATTGCAAGAATCAACTCAAAGATTTGGAATACAAAGAGGCCAAGGACACTCTTCCAGAGAAGCATGAAGAGAAGAGAATTCAGAAAGTTGAAGATAGTGTAAGAAGCCTCTGGGACAACTTCAAGCGAACCAAAATCAGAATTATGGGGGTACCAGAAGAAGAGAGAGAGCAAGATGCTGAAAACCTATTTGAAGAAATAGTGAACGAAAATTTCCCCCACCTGATGAAAGAAATAGACTTACAAGTCCAGGAAGCACACAGAACCCCAAACAAAAGGAATCCAAAGAGGACCACACCAAGACACATCATAATTAAAATGCCAAGGGCAAAAGACAAAGAAAGAATCTTACAAGCAGCAAGAGAAAAACAGTTAGTCACCTACAAGGGAGCTCCCATACGATTATCAGCTAATTTCTCAACAGAAACCATGAAGGCCAGACGGGAGTGGCAAGAAATATTCAAAGTGATGAATAGCAGGAACCTACAACCAAGACTACTCTACCCAGCAAAGTTATCATTCAGAATTGAAGGGCAGATAAAGAGCTTCACAGATAAGAAAAAGCTAAAGGAGTTCATCACCACCAAACCAGCATTATATGAAATGCTGAAAGGTATTCTTTAAAAAGAGGAAAAAGAAGAAGAAAGATAAAAATTATGAACAACAAATACATATCTATCAACAAGTGAATCTAAAAGTCAAGTGAATTAAAAATCTGAGGAACAGAATAAACTGGTGAACTTAATAGAATCAGGCATAGAATGGGAGTGGATTGATAATTCTCAGGGGGAAAGGGGTGTATGTGTGGGGAGTATGGGAAGAGAATGGACAAAAATCATACACCTATGGATAAGGACAGCGGGGGGGGGAGGTAAAGGAAAAGGGGGGGGTAGGAACTGGGTGGTGGGGAGATATGTGGGGAAAAAGGAGAAACAATTGTAATCTGAACAATAAAGATTCATTAAAAATAAATAAATAAATAAATAAATAAATAAATAAATAAATAAATAAAGAATCTTCTAAAAACCTCTGAGAAACTTAGTGAGACCTCCGAGGAACTTAAGGGAGACCTTCAAGGATATTAATGAGAATGCCAAAAAAATGGAAAAGGACCAGTCAGAAATTAAGCATACACTGACTGAAATAAAGAACAATATACAGAAATCCAACAGTAGACTAGAGGACCCCAAGAATCAAACCAAAGATTTGAAATATGAGGAAGCAAAAAACACCCAACCAGAAAAACAAAAAGAAAAAAGAATCCAAAAATATGAAAATAGTGTAAGGAGCCTCTGGGACAACTTCAAGCATACCAATATCAGAAAGGGGGTGCCAGAAGAAGAGAGAGAGCAAAATATTGGAAATCTATTAGAAGAAATAATGACAGAAAACTTCCCCCACCTGGTGAAAGAAATAGACTTACAAGTCCAGGAAGCGCACAGAACCCCAAACAAAAGGAATCCAAAGAGAACCACACCAAGACAAATCATAATTAAAATGCCAAGAGCAAAAGACAAAGAGAGAATCTTGAAAGCATCAAGAGAAAAACAGTTCGTTACCTACAAGGGAGTACCCATACGATTATCAGCTGATTTCTCAACAGAAACTATGCAGGCCAGAAGGGAGTGGCAAGAAATATTCAAAGTGATGAATAGCAAGAACCTACAACCAAGATTACTCTACCCAGGAAAGCTTATCATTCAGAATTGAAGGTCAGATAAAGAGCTTCACAGACAAGAAAAAGCTAAAGGAGTTCATCATCTCCAAACCAGTATTATATGAAATGCTGAAAGGTATTCTTTAAGAAAAGGAAGAAGAAGAAAAAGATAAAGATAAAAATTATGAACAAGAAATACTTATCTATCAACAAGTAAATCTAAAAACCAAGGGAATAAAAAATCTGGGGAACAGAATAAACTGGTGAATATAATAGAATCAGGGGCATAGAAAGGGAGTGGACTGACAATTCTTGGGGGGAAGGGGGCGTGAGGGGTGCGGGAAGAGATTGGACAAAAATCTTACACCTAATGGATGAGGACAGTGGCAGGGGGTAAGGACATGAGATGGGGAGGAATCAGGTGGAGGGGAACTATGTGGGGGAAAAAGAGGAACATCTGTAATAATCTGAACAATAAAGATGTATTTGAAAAAAAATAAAACTATGAGGAAATACTTCACACCTGTCAGAATGGCTACCATGAATAAATCAACAAATAACAAGTGTTGGGGAGGATGTGGAGAAAAGGGAACCCTAGTACACTATTGATGTGAATACAATTGGTGCAGCCATTATGGAAAACAGTATGGAGTTTCCTCAAAAAATTATAAATGGAACTGCAGTTTGACCCAGAGATCCCAATATGTCCTAAGAATTCTGAAACACCAATCAGAAAGAAATATATACACCCGTATGTTCATAGCAACGTAATTTACAATACTTAAGATCTGGAAACAAAGTATCCATCAGTAGCTGAGTGAATAAAAAAGCTGTGGTACTTTTAGGCAATGGAATACTATGCAGCAGTAAAAAAGAAGGATATCTTACGCTTTGCGGCAGCATGAATGGACCTGGAGATAATTATGCTAAGTGAAATAAGCCAAATAAAAATATCCCTTCATCTCACTTATATGTGGAAATTAACAAAATAAACGAACAAAATGGGTCCAGAAGAATGGATGCAAGAAGAAAGCTGAGAGATCTTAGAAGGAAAAGAGTTGGGGGATACAGGAAGAGAATAATCAAAGAACATATGTGTATATATGCATATGCTATGGAAACATATAATAATAAGGGGAGGGAGAATGGGGGACATCTGTCATTCTGTCTACAATAAATAATAAAGTTAACAATAAAACCTACTATATGCTATACTTTAAAATTATTAATTTTGTATTATATGAATACTATCTCAGTTGTAAAAAATTATCATTGCATCCTGCTATTACGTTATATCTCTCTAAAACACGTTAAATTGCTACACTCCAGGCACAACATTGTATGCAAAAATCTAAAAGAAAAATCTCACATTTTAAAATTTAGATGTATTGACACCTATGTCGACATAAATATACGCACTCACACCAGCACAAACAGATTGCCCACTCAATAAGTTATAGAAGAACTAGTGGCCCAGTGCACGAAATTCAAGCACGGGGGGGGGGGGAGGTTCCCTCAGCCCAGCCTGCACCCTCTCCAATCTGGTACCCCTCAGGGGATGTCCGACTGTCGGTTTAGGCACGATCCCTGTGGGATATCCCTCTTGCAATCCGCGACCGCTGGCTCCTAACTGCTCACCTGCCTGCTGGCCTGCTCACCCCCAACCGCCCCCCTTGCCGGCCTGCTCACCCCCAACTGCCCCCCCCCCCCCGCCGGCTTGATCACCCCCAAATGTCCTCCCCTCCTGGCCTGATTGCCCGTAACTGCCTATGCCTCGGCCCCGCCACCATGGCTTTGTACATAAGGACGTCTGGAAGGTCTCCCGGAAAGTCTCCCCGTCTAATTAGCGTATTACCCTTTTATTAGTATGGATCATATTATTCTGAAATAAAGAATTCTTAGATTTGTTAATATTATTCTAAAATACTATGCTACAAAGAAAAATTTTAAATAACTAATAATCTAGATCAGTAGCTTTGTGAATTGAGAGAACAAACACATCTTAATTACTATCATACTAGTACCACTAGTTCAAAAAAATAATTACTATTCATGGAGCACTGTTTTACCAAGTAAGCACTATTATAAGCCCTTTAAATGAATGCACACAATAATCAACAAGGAAAGTACTATCACAATCTCCCATTTTACAGATGATTGAACTGAGGCACAAGTTACTCATACAAAAAGAAAGTAGTAAAGCCAGGAGATGGATTGAGGTAGTTTGTCTACAGTCTCTCCTACTATAACTCCCTACCACAACAATGAAAAATTACAGTCAAGAGTGTTTTGCACGTTGACAGTTCACTTTGTTTAGCACACATAATTCAACTACACATATGTATATATACACTTTTTAATTAACAATTTGGAGTAAGGTTAAGGTGGGCAAAAAGAGAAAAAAGGAAGACATATGTAATATTATTTACAATAAAAAATACCAAAAAAATTAATTTTAACAATTAGGCACAAATCAAAAAATTAAATATTTAGTTAACTACTAAGAGCAAAATTTCTACAAATAATATAAACATAGTTACTAAGATTAAATCCTAAAAATTTTAAATTACATATACACTAGAGGCCTGGTACACAGATTTGTGTACCAGTGGGGTCCCTCGGCCTGGCCTGCGGGGATCGGGCCGAAACCAGCTCTCCAACATCCCCTGAGGGGTCCCGGGTTGCAAGAGGGCACAGGCCAGGCTGAGGGACCCCACCAGTGCACGATCAGGGACAGAAGGGACTGCGAGAGGGCTCCAGGGCATGTCCAACCCATCTTGCCCAGTCCCGATGGGGCAGGCAGGCCGGGGAGAGACTGCAGGAGGTTGGCTGGACAGGGAGAAACCCCGGAAGGGCTACAGGGCATGTCTGGCCTGTCAAGCCCAGTCCTGATCAGACAGACCCCAGCAGCAAGCTAACCTACCAGTCGGTGCATCTGCCCTCTGGTGGTCAGTGCACATCATACCGACTGAGCGAATAGTCGGAGGGATAATTAACACATTAGGCTAACATGTTACCTATTATATATAGAGAGATACTGCCCTCTCGCAGTTCGGTACACCTCAGGAGATGTCAGAGGACCACTGCACAGAATCAGCCCGATCCCCACAGGCCAGGCCAAGGGACCCCACTGGTGCACCGGGCCTCTAGTCCTATCTAATAAGGAGGGAATATGCTAATTGACTCTAAAACTGTCACAAAGATGGCAGCGCTCACCACCAATAAGGAGGGAATATGCTAATTGACTGTCCCGCCCTCAAAGATGGTGGTGTCCACAGCCAGTAAGAAGGGAATATGCTAATTAACTGTCCCACCCTCAAAGATGGCGGTGCCAACAGCCACAAGACGGCAGCGCCCAGTCCACTCAGCCCTGCTGGGACAGCTGGTGCGCGACAAGGCCGGGCCCACCTGGGGGCCTGGCTTTGCCACACACCTGCCTCCGGAATCCCCCAGTCCCCTCAGCCTCCAAGCCGCCCAGAGCTGGCCTAAGGCGCAGGCAAGCCTCGGATGGCAGCTGTCCAACTGCCCAGAGCTGGCTGAGGCGCAGGCAAGCCTCAAATGGAGGCTGCCCAGCCACCTAGGGCTGGCCCGAGGCTCAGGTAACCAGGGTGGGCTGACGTGCTGCCAGCAGTGGCAGCAGCAGAGGTGTAATGGGGTGTTGCCTTCCCGATTGCCAGGTTGCCTCCTGCCCCTGATGGCTCCCGGACTATGAGAAGGGACAGGCCGGGCTGAGAAACGCCCCCCTCCAGTGCATGAATTTTCATGCACCAGGCCTCTAGTATGCATATAAGATCTTTGGTTAATCTCTTTCCACCCTCCCCCTCCACCTTCCCTCTGAGATTCATCAGTCTGTTCTATGTTTCCATGCCTGTGCATTTAGCATCTGCCCCCTGGTGGTCAGTACGCATCATAGCTACCAGCTGAATGGTCAAACGGTCACACACTTAGCATATTAGCCTTTTATATATATATAGATGATTTTATATATAAAATTTAATATTTACCTTGTTCTGGGCCGTTGTTCATCTTCAGACTCACTAACTTCTTCACTAACTCCTGATTCCTGAAAATCCGAATCTTCCGAATCTTCACTGCTCACTTGAACAAAAAAATATATAAAGTTTCTAAATACTTCCCAATGCAACTATAATTCACTTCATTTGTCAAGAACTTCACATTAAACTTAGACCACTGTGAGAATATGTATAATATGTACATTAATGATGCTACATCATAAACATTAGATCAGTTAATAATTCAAATGGTATTTGTAAAAATAATTCAAAGCTATTCCAACTATAATTATAAAACTATGGTTCTACATAGAAATATAAGTATTAACTGTATATGAATTTTAAAAATAAGAATTTACCTGTCAATAAAATATATCAATAATTATCAAAAAAATAAAGTAAAATAAAATAATTCTGATTATTCAAAACAAGCATAGTAGGCTGGCCATGGTGAGTACAGACTCTCTGCCATTTATGAGAACAAAAAATTATGGACGGAATACATAAAGAAATGACAAATGGAAAAAAAAAATGTATTTGATGATGACATTCCAAACTGGCGGTGGAATAAGTGGAAGCTACACTGACACTCTCCCAGGACTAAATTGGAAACACAACTAAAATACAGAAGAACCACCCTGAAAATTCAACTAAAGACTAACTGGAGAGAACACTGATAATCAAAGACAGAAAGTGGAGACCACATAGAGACTGGTAGGAAGTACAGCGGCACTAAAAGGGCTAGCAGGGCTCCAAAGACAGTAGGTGAGGTTCTAGAGCAGTGATAGGCAACATTTTGAGCTTGGTGTGTCAAACTTAGCCAAAAAAAAAAAAACTGAGCATAACTTGGGTAGTGTGTCACTTTGAGGAAAAAACATTATTTCCCAAATGTTTCATCCTCAGGAGCAGCAAATGTTTCATCCTCGGCATGAGGCGGCCGCGTGTCATCAGAAATGGCTACGTGTGTCAGTGCTGACACGCATGTCATAAGTTCACCATCACTGTTCTAGAGGGATATCTCAGCTGTGGGGGGTTCTCACTGAGAACTCTGGGGACTCAAAACCCAAGATGGGCTCCCCAGCCCAGTGTACGAAAATAGAGAAAAGGTGCCCACATCCTGTTGTCAAAAGCAGCAGAGTTGCTGTCTGCCAGCAAGAGACAACTATAAAGGCAGGCACCCTCTTAAAGGGCCCATGCACAAAATTTACTGTGCAGCCACTCACCTCAGGCTCTGGCAGAAGGAGGGCAGAGCGGACTGGAGCTGTGTGAGCAGAAGCCAGAACTGGTGGCTCTGAGGTTGGAGCTCAGAGGGCAGCCACCTTGGTTTCCTGTGCTGAATCATTCCCTCAACCAGGTCAAAACTTTTTTATCCAGGTGGAATGTGCCTGAGGGGGATTCAGCTGCCCCACCCTGTTGGAAGACCTATCCCCCCACCCTGTGGTACATAGCCTGAGGAGAGTCAAAGATGATAAAAATCAGACTGTCAGCACAGACAGATCTCAGGAAGCTTTGAGGCTTTGCCTGATCTAATCCAGCAACCAGGGCTGGGAACCTGCTAAAATCCTCAACAAAATATTAGCAAATCGGATCCATCAATATATTAAAAAGATCATACACCATAACTAAGTGGGATTTATTCCAGGGATGCAAGGCTGGTACAATACTCGCAAATCACATAAACTAAAAGAAAAAAAAATCACATGATCATACCAATAGATGCAAAAAATTCATTCAATAAAATCCAACACCCATTTTTTAATAAAAACACACAGCAAGTGGGAATAGAGGGATCATAACTGAACATAATGAAGACCATCTATGACAAACCTACAGCCAACATCATATTCAATGCATAAAAACTAATACCATTTACCCTAAGAAGAGGAATAAGACAGGATGTCTACTTTCACCAATATTATTCCGCATAGTACTGGAAGTCCTAGCCACAGCAATCAGACAAGGAAAAGATATAAAAGGCATCCAATTGGAAAGAAGAAAGTGAAACTCTCATTATTAACAGATGACATGATATTGTATACAGAAAAACCTAAAGACTACACCACAAAAATGCTATATTTAATAAATGAGTTTGGCAGAGTAGCAGGGTACAAAACTAACATCCAGAAATTGACGGCAATTATACATAATAACGATTCTCAGAAAGAAAAACTAAACAAACAATCGCACTTACCATTGCAAAAAAAAAAATTAATATGCTTAGGAATAAACTTAACCAAGTAGGTAAAAGACTTATACTCAGAAAACTACAGGATGTTGAAAAAAGAGATAAGAGGAAGATATAAACAAATGGAAGAATATACCATGTTCCTGGATTGGTACAATTAACATCATTAAAATGTCCATATTACCCACAGCAATGTATAGATTCAATGCAATCCCTTTTAAATTAACAATGGCGTATTTCACAGATCTAAAACAAATACTCCCAAAATTTATATGGAACCATTTAGACCCCAAAAAGCCACAGCAATCTTGAGAAAGAAGAACAAAGATGGAGGGATTACAATACCAGATATCAAGTCATACTACACAGCCACTATAATTAAAACAGGCTACTACTGACACAAGAACAGACATATAGATCAATGGACCAGAACACAGGCCCTAGAAATCAACCCAAGCTATTACGATCAATTAATATTTGACAAAGAAGGCAATAGCATACAAGGGAGTCAAGACAATCTCTTCAATAAATAGTGTTGGGAAAATTGGACAAATACATACAAAAAAATGAAACTGGACCACCAATGTACACCATACACAAGAGTAAACTCAAAATGCATAAAAGACTTAAATGTAAGTTAAAAAAACACAAAAATCCTAGAAGAAACCATAGGTGGGAAAATCTCAGACATCTCTTATAGCAGTATGTTTATCGATACATCCCCTAGGACCGGGGTCGGCAAACTGCGGCTCGCGTTTGCCACATGCGGCTCTTTGGCCCCTTGAATGTAGCTATTCCACAAAATACCACAGCCTGGGCGAGTCTATTTTGAAGAAGTGGCGTTAGAAGAAGTTTAAGTTTAAAAAATTTGGCTCTCAAAAGAAATTTCAATCTTTGTACTGTTGACATTTAGCTCTGTTGACTAATGAGTTTGCCGACCACTGTCCTAGGACAATGGAAACTAAGGAGAAAATAAACAAAAGGGACTACATCAAAATAAAAAGCTTCTGCACAGCAAAAGAAACCAACAAAATGAAAAGGAAGCCCACTGTATGGGAGAACACATTTGCCAATAATATATCTGATAAAGGACCAATATCCAAAATATATAAGGAACTCATACAATTTTAATTTAACAAAAGGAAGACAAACAATCCAATTAACAAATTGGCAATGGACCTAAAAAGACACTTCTTCAAAGAGGACATACAGATGACTAAGAGACATATAAAAAAAAAGCTCAGCCGAAACCGGTTTGGCTCAGTGGATAGAGCATCGGTCTGCGGACTGAAAGGTCCCAGGTTCGATTCCGGTCAGGGGCATGTACATTGGTTGCCGGCACATCCCCGGTAGGGGGTGTGCAGGAGGCAGCTGGTCGATGTTTCTCTCTCATCGATGTTTCTAGCTCTCTGTCCCTCTTCCTTCCTCTCTGTGAAAAAAATCAATAAAATATATTTTAAAAAAATGCTCAAAGTCACTGATCATCAGACAGATGCAAATTAAAATGACAATGAGGTATCACCTCACACCTGTCAGAATGGCTACCATCAACAAATCACCAAATGATAAGTCCTAGTGAGGATGTGGAGAAAAGGGAACCATAGTACAACTGCTGGTGTGAATGAAGACTGGTGCAGCCATTATGGAAAACAGTATGGAGTTTCCTCAAAAAATTAAATATGGAACTGCCACTTGACCCAGTGATCCCACTTATAGGAATATATGCTAAGAAACCTAAAACACCAATCAGAAAGGATGTATGCACCTCTATGTTCATAGCAGCACAATTTACAATAGCTAAGATCTGGATACAGCCCAAGTGCCCATAAGTAGATGAGTGGATAAAAAAGGTGTGGTACATTTATACCATGAAATACTATACAGCAGTAAAAAAGAAGGATCTCTTACCCTCAGAAACAGCATGGAGGGACCTGGAAAGTGTTATGCTAAGTGAAATAAGCCATGCAGAGAAAGACAAGTATCACATGATCTCACTCATATGTGGAATCTAATGAACAAAATAGATCCAGATACATAGAAGCATTCAACAGACTGTGGAATCTCAGAGGGAAGAAAGAGGTGGATTGGGGGGAAAGAGATCAACCAAGGAACTTGTATACATATATGCATAATCCATGGACACAGACAATAGGATGGTGAAGGCCTGGGGGGACAGGTGCCGGATGGAGGGGGTGAATGGGGACAAAAAGGGGGACATCTGTAATACTTTCAACAGTAAATGTTGGCAAAATAAAAATTAAAAATTAAAAAGCAATATAAAAAGACCTGCTAAGCAACTGTGAATTATGAAAGAACATGTGTCCACATGCATGCAAACACAATTTTGTGATTAAGTATAATTTTAAGCCTAGGATCAAGTTCTCACCAATCCTTTTATTTTGAAATTTTCAAACCTACCAAAAATGTTAGAGAATTGTTGAATAAACACCTGCATCCCTTCTTCTAAATTCACTTATTGTTAACAGTTTACCACATTTGCTTTATCTCTTTGACCATACAAACTGAACCATGTGAAATTAGGGAAGATATAATGACACTTTACCATTAAGCATAAGGATACTGTCCAACATAACTAAATATCACTATAACACTTGAGAAAAATAACATCAATTTAATATCATCTAATATAAAGGCATTAAGTATATTTTTAAATTATCACCAAAATAACTTCTAGAACTTTTTTCAAATTTAGGTGAAAATTAAAGTTCGAATATTGCACTTGATTAAGTAAGCTATTCTCTTTTAATTTCTTCCCATCACCCAATTCAAGTTTTTACACAATATAAGGATACAAGAGTATGCAAATCTTAGAAAATCATTCCATTTCAAATATAGTATCAGTCACTACATTTAAAAAGATAAATTATGGGATTTTAACTTACTCCCTCCTACACAAAAACCACTAGGCTAATAAGTTACCCACAGAAGAAGACAGTGAAAACACAGGCCACAGAAAACCTGGGTTTTAATAAAGCATTTTGAATATAATTGTGCCCACTAATATACTCTATCCTAAGCTCCGCCTTTGATGCAAAATCAGTATTTCTCTTTATGTAACAGCTAAATTGTTCAATTACTTTTATGGAATCTGAAAGACAAGTCTGTAGTCATGATGCAAAGAAATTTATGACATATAAACATTCACAAAATGATGTACTGTTATTTATTAACATGGAAATGACCATGACATACTAGTATTAAGTATGTGTATGTAGAGGGGGACTTCCTCTTCTTTAATGGATAACTATTGCTCAATAGACCTTTAAATGTTCAGAATTCCAAGATTTTTTTCCTTAGCCCTCCATTTGCTCAACATTACAGTTCCACTAGGCCCGTGGTCGGCAAACTGCAGCTCGCGAGTCACATGCGGCTCTTTGGCCCCTTGAGTGTGGCTCTTCCACAAAATATCACGGCCTGGGCGACTCTATTTTGAAGAAGTGGCGTTAGAAGAAGTTTAAGTTTAAAAAATTTGGCTCTCAAAAGAAATTTCAATCCTTGTACTGTTGATATTTGGCTCTGTTGACTAATGAGTTTGCCGACCACTGCACTAGGCAATCTCAAATATTCTGTGGTTTTAAAAATGTACTACTACAACTCCAAAAACCTGAAAGTCATCCTAAACTTTTATCTTTAATATCAGCTAGTAAGGCCTAACAATTCAGCCTCCTATATAACTCAAGTCAATCCTACTCCAACATCTGCACTTGGCATCAACTACAATAACCCCCAAACAGATTCAAAGGCTTCAGTCTCAAAGAATAACAGGCAACTAACCTGATCTTACTACATCGTTTAGTGACTTGTGCTGGGGTTGTGATTCTTGAGTACCAGTAATGAATGCCCTGTGCCTTTATCTAGGTTACACATGTGTTCACCAAGTTGTCAAATTATGAAATGCACAGTTCTATTTATAGTATACCTCAAATAAAAAACTTTAAGTGATAGCATTCCTCTTTAGATATACTAAAATAATTAAATTGTAAACAGATACATTGTACTATATGTGAATTATATCAATACAGCTATGATTTTAAAAATTTAAAAAATTATATACTTTTCTTCTGTACATGAATGTTCATAGCTTTATTTATAATTATATACTTTTTAAAATAAAAATATTTTAAAAAATAAACCTTTCAATGGTGCTCCAGCCTACAGAGCTACTGGACTTCTCAGTCACTTCCACAAATGCTTTCCCATTTCTAGTGGCAAAGAAGAATTAATCTACCCTAAAGGAGTTCGGTTGATTCACAGTCTGCTCCTAAGAAGCAAAACACTTTCTTTGAACTTTATGTTAGCCAAAATTCTTAGGCAAATTTAACATTTAGTTGCTCAATATACATGTGATTACTTCATATAAGAATGCTCTCTCCAAACTCTCAAGTAAAACGAACACACCAATGAGAGGTATCATGTTTTATTCTATAGCAGGAGTGGGGAATGTCCCACCTGAGGGCCCTAGAAGGCCTGCGATATCATTTAGTCTGGTTCTGCCAAAGTATTAGGGGTGAGTTAATTAAATATTTGACCAAATATAGCAGGCTAATTTTTAAGTTGATAATTCTGTAGGCACGTGAATGATGTTATAAATATCTAAATGGCTCTAAGCAGAAAAAAGGTTCCCCACCCATGCTCTACAGCCTCATGTATCCCTGGGTCCACTGCCAAGTACTCCAGTATGAGAGGGACAGGCTTATAAGAATTTCCAGCATCGAGTTTCTGTCTTATTGGCCCAGCCTCATCTCCTATAGTTCCTTTTCCTCCTATAGTCCAACTCTAGCATATTAATTGCATCTTCCCCTCCATCATTTACCAAACATGTTGCAGAGGCTTTTAAAATTTCTTCCCTGCTTACATTAGAAATCTTCACAATACATCTACTTGTTTCCCATGTACAACTTGATGTTTTAGGTGAACCTCTTCATATTTAAGAAGTCTTCTCTGGGGATACCCCTACCCACCCCCAAGAAGCTAAAAAAAAATCCTCTTTTGTGACACACTATACAATACTTCTGTTGTGCAAGACATTATCACGGTATTATAATTTCTTATAATATTAGTATCAACAATTCTTACTAAACCAATGACTGCCAAACCTGGCTATTTATTAGAATCTTATCAGAGATGCTTTTAAAACTAAAACATATGGAGCCCTAGCCTGTGTGGCTCCATTGGTTGGGCATCATTCCATGCACCAAAGGAATGCCAGTATAATTCCCAGTCAAGGAACATGCCCATTTGCAGGCTCAATGCCCTAATAAGGGGCATGCAGGAGGCAACCAATTCATATTTCGTTCTCATGCAAATGTTTCTCTCTCTTCCTCACCCTTCTTCTCTCTGTAAAAATAATTCAATTAAAAAAACATGGATAGCTACATCCCACCACCACCTATTATACTATAATGGGCTTGGGATGGAATTCTGTCATAGGTATATTTTAAAATGCCTCAAGCAATCTTCATGTATAACCAGATTTAAAACCACCATACTAAACAATGACCTCCAAATTCATTTTTATATCCTCAATGCTTACCATGATACTGGAAACATGTAAGCCCTCATTGCAGAAGGATTCATATTTTTAATGTAATGAAAATTTAATCTGACTTCACAGTTTTGCATATGAGCAGGCATAAATCTACCCAAACTAATTATATCTTTTATCTTTCCTTAGGAAAACCTTATTTCTTCCTGCAGTTATAGGCAATCCTGTATTTTCTATATAACCTTTAACTAAATTTTATTTGTTGTCATATTTTTTAATGTACATGTATGAGTACTAAAGGTTAAAATGATTTTTTTGTGTGTGTCATCTCTCAAGTTTCTGGGTTATTTTCCCACTTTACATTCTTTATTTCACTCTCATATAAGGGAATAATTGTTGCCAGTGTGCTGATATTTACTTAATGTAGGTGGTCAATTGTGGGAGCAGATATCCTTAAATTTCATTATTATAACTAGAGGCCCAGTGCACGGGACTCATGCACTGATGGGGGCATGGCCTGCAGGGATCGGCCAGCTGTGGGAGCGCCGCTCTTTCCGGTCAGCCAAGCGGCTGTGGACCCACCTCTGAGCAGCATCTCCTGCTGTGGGAGCGCACTGACCACCAGGGGGCAGCTTCTGCATTAAGCGTCTGCCCCCCGTGGTCAGTGCGCGTCATAACAACTGGCCAAGGGGTCATTCTGGTCATTCCTGTTTGGTCATTGGGTTTTTATTATATAGGACTAGAGCCCAGTGCACAAATTCGTGCACGGGTGGGATCCAGCGGGCCCACCCCGATCGGAGCCCAATCAGGGCTGGGCCGGCCAATTGGGGGGGGGGGGGGGTTACGGGAGATTGGCCAGAGGGCCCCACCCAATTGGTGTGTGTGGGGGCCATCGGGGGGCAGGGCCAGCTGGAGGGGGGGGGGAGGCCACGAGCCAAAGGGGTCGGGAGCCAATTGGGGGCAGGGCTGGCCAGGGGAAGGGGCCACAGGCAGTTGGCCGGCGGGCTCCACCTCTAATCGGGGTGGGGGGTCAATCTGGGGTGGGGCTGGGCAGGGGGGAAGGGCTGAAGGAGGCTGGCCGCCCAACTCCACCCCCTATTGAAGTAAGGGGGTGATTGTGAGTGGGGTCATCTTGGGGGAGGAGCTCCAGGCGGATCGTGGTGGTGGGGGCCCATCTGGGTGGGGCCAGCCAAGTGGAGGGGCTGCATGAGGTTGGCCGGCTGGCCCCGCCCCCTATTGGGGTAGTGGGGGCGATCAGGGTGGAGCTGGCCGTGGGGAGGGGCCATGAGGAACAGGTTAGCCAGACACGCTGCCCTTGATCAGGGTGGGAGAGGCTGATTGGGAGCAGAGCCAGCTAGGGGGAGAGGCTGCAGGAGGTTGGCCAGCTGGCCCCACCCCAATTGGGCCAGTTCACTGGCCACAATGGGCGTGATAGTGACCGGTCATTCTGGTCATTACAGCATTCCTGTCGCTGGCTTTATATATATATATATATATATATATATATATATATATATATATATATATATATATATATATATATAGACTAGAGGCCCCATGCACGAAATTCATGCACTGGGGGGTGGGGGAGGGTCCCTCAGCCCAGCCTGTGCCCTTGCAGTCCGGGATCCCTCTCGCAGTCTAGGACCCCTCGCTCCTTACCACCCACCTGCTCACTGTTCCTTATCTCTTGGCTCACTGCTCCTTAGCACTGCCACAGAGGCAGGAGAGGCTCCTGCCACCACCGCTGCGCTACCCATCTGTGAGCCTGGCTCCTGGCTGAGTGGCGCTCCTCCTGTGGGTGCGCACTGAACACTAGGGGACAGATCTTGTGTTGAGCATCTGCCCCTTGGTGGTCACTGCACATCATAGCGACCAGTAGTTCCACCGGTCCTTCCATAGTTCGGTTGATTTGCATATTAGGCTTTTATTATATAGGATTTGTGTGAGCTCTTTGCTGCAAATACATTTTTCCCAGTTTGACTTTTAAAATCTAGGCTCATTAGCAATTTCCCCTGTAGCCACATGGATTCCTTTAGATGCCCGTTTTCTTCCTCATTGGAATTCTATGTTATTTTTATTGTTATAATTTCTTTTTTTTAAGAGTCTCTTCTTCTTGTTGAGTTATATTTTCTTCTAGTTTGCAGCCATAGGACCATAATGGCTTGACCTCTAACTTTATTTTTTTAAATATGTTTTCATTTATTTGAGAGAGAGAAAAGAAGAAAGAGAGAAAGAGAGAAATATTGAGCCCACAATCGGGGCATGTGCCCTGACAGGGAACCTAACCAGCAACCTATTGGTATACAGGACAGACATCCAGGCCCAGGCCTCAGGCTTTTTACTGTTTGTTGTTAATGCTTATAGGAGTCAAAAGGTCCTTCACAGGTGGTTTATTTTGCTAATGAGCTCATAGTTTCTGAAAGAGGCTGAAGATTCTCATTCAGGGTTTTCACAGGACAGTAGCACCTCGTAGAACCCCTACTTCTGTTCTACTTCTAGGAGACTCGCCTTTCAACAGTAATAACAGAACAGCTGACACTGAATGGCCACTTAAAACAGGCCCCAGCTCTCTTCTAAGTGCTTCACCTGGAGACCTGGTTTGATCAACAACCCCAGGAGGCCAGCACTATTATTTCCAGCTTTCAGATGAGAAAATAAAGGCCGGAGTGGTTAAGTGATTTGCCCAAGTGCAGGGCAGAGCTGGGAGGCACACAGAGTAGGAGCTGCTGGGGAACAGATGTGCACACAGATGACGCAGAGATTCCTGGTGTGAGTGACAACTGAAGCAGGACAGGACAGTGCCGGGAAGAGAGGGAAGGCAGCGCGTATTGCCCCGGAGACCCAGGGAGCACATGCTAGGACCCGGCTGAACTCCTGACCCTCAGGGGTTTCATATTGCAGAGCCATCTTGCCTGGGAATCTGGAATCTGGAATCCGAGTTCTCCCAGGGGCCCCCAGGACACAGAGCAGGCAATTTCCACACCTGCCTACATTGCTAGTTAAACACTGGGGTTCATAAGCCCAGTGAGGGCAGGGGACAGATAATCACAGTGACAACAGTGAGTGCTTAGTACCTGTCAAGCACCAGGCTGAGAGCCTTACGTGCATAATCTTATGCACACCCAGTAACATTCCATTGAGGCTGGTACTATTATCATACTCATTTTATAGATGAAGAAACCGAGGATCAGAGAGGTTCCACAGGTCTAACTGGCAGAGTCTGTGTGACTCCAAAGTAACCACGTCCCTCTGCTACACCCAACCCTCGGGTAGGTGGCATTGCTAAGTCCAGCTTTTCTCTCCCTCTTGCTCTGGGACACCCGATGATCAGCAGGGCTGAGCAGAGGAGGAGAGACAGGGCTCCAAGGGACCCAACAGGGGACCTGGCCATTATTTCTCTAGAGCCCAGCGATAAAGAATCAATAAAGGAAAAGACTTGCCGTTTCCAGGCTGTTCTATTGTATCTTCTTCCCACTAATGGAAACAGGTATGCCATAGGCAATCAGAGCCTGTGGGCCAGGGGGAGGGCCATGAGGTCAGCCATCCCCCGCCCCCACTCGCCGGCCTTGCCCTTGGTGCTGGTCGACCTCTATGTGTGGGGTGATGGGGGGCGGGGCCTTGGCCTAGAGCCGTCACATGCCCTGCCACCCACCCTGGGTTTCCCCAGTTCCCCATTCACCATCAGGGATTGGAGCCTGATTTCCAGGGGGAGGGATAGAGAGATCCGAGAGGTCCGCCATTCCCACCTACTTGCCAGCCCACCCCTACTGAGGGTCGCCCTCTGTGTGTGGGGGGACTGGTGGGGCAGAGGCCTTGGCCTGGTTTGGCCGGCGTCCCCTGCCACCCACCCCTGGTTCCCCATTCACCATTGGGGGATGGGAGCTGCTGGCGAGGAAAGGGACCAAGAGGTGGAGTGGTCATTCTCGCCGCCACACCCCAGCCACTCGGGGCCCACTGTTCAGTCCGATCGGTTGTAACAGCCCTAGGCTATTATTAGTATAGATTATGTTGTAAAACCAGTATGTTACTTACATTCAAAATTAAAATGTCTTACCCTTCCTTCTATTTCTGCCTTTGGCTTCTTTGTGCTCTTTAGGCTTCGTCTTTTTTTCTTCTCCAGAGTCTCCATCACTCACAGTCAGTTTGTGCCTCAAAAGCCTATGTCTATATCTTGGTTTCTTAGATTCTTCAGAATCTGAATCTGATTCAGAATTGACTTGATTTTTTCCTTCTAAATGGAGAAAATAAATCAGTAAAACCTTCAGCCTTTTTTCCTTTAAAATGTTTTGTAAAATTATTTTGTTTGCTGACAATGATCATGATTTAAGGAAAAGCTTAAGAGTTGTATATTTACCTGGGTATCATTGGTGAGACCAGGCAATCTCATACATCAGACCTGATCTATTTCTATTATTAAATATTGATGAAATATTTGTAGATTTTTTAAAGGTGAAAATTATCTTGTTTTAAAATCATCTGTTTATTACCAGTAACTGAGAAAACATGCACAATTATTATCATATACTCAAAAGGAATAAAGGTAGTAAAGTTTTAAACATTTTAATAAACTTTAAATGCATGTATTAAGGAATGTCATGCATGGTCAGATAGTCTTCAAAGACTGAATTGGTATAACAATTAAATTATGATATCGTATACATTAATTTGGGGAGCTCACCCTCATCTCCTGGATTTACTTCATTATGTTTTCCAGTTCTTTTTTTCCCTTCTTCTGGTTCATCATCTGAAGATCCATCCTCCTCAGAGGAAAGATTGGCTTTAATTTCTTCTAAAAGCATCTTCTTGGCAATTCTTGAAAGTAAAAAGACAATAAAAAACTATATTGGTGGTGAAGTATAACAAATTAAAAACTAAGAATTACCTCTTTCAAAAGAGACAAATGTGTTAATATATTTTATATTATGAATAAAAAATCATCAAAACATTGTTTTAACCTAAGTTAACAACCAAAACTTTTGAAAATGCTCTTAGAACTTATATTTTCCCAATGCTATGTAATTCTGCAATATATTGAAAAGTCTGATGGACATTTCTATTATTTTAACCAATTTCAACTTCATACTTGATAACCTTCCAATCCTATACTTGCTCTGCTGTCATCAACCAGTAACTACCATATCAGACATGCCCACAATAGTGAATTTACTTATTCAGACAAATGGCATTCCAAGACAAAACTCGACATGAAATGATTTATTCCATAGCAAAACATATTCTTAGAAAATCAATCTGTAATAAATTACTTCATTATAAAACAGTGTCTCAAACTGAGGAATAATATTTTTGACCCTTTACTTCATAAATTGTTAACCAAATGAAAGCATATACTAAATATTAAGTATTGAAGCAATCAGAAAGCCCTAATAATACTCAAGCTAAGGCAGAGAAGGGACATCAGTGCTATTAATTACACACATGGTAAAAGAACACAAATTATCATAACTGAGTTTTCATCTTCCAAAAAAATAGACAGTGGTATAGCTGTACTCATATCAAAATTTCTCAAGATACTCGAAGAACTTACTAGCCCACCCAGCATAGCACAGTGGTTGGGCATTGACCTATGAACCAGGAGGTCACGGTTTGATTCCCAGTCAGGGCACATGCCTGAGTTGTGGGCTCGATCTCCAGAGGGGTGTGTGCAGGAGGCAGCCTATCAATGATTCTCTCATCATTGATGTTTCTATCTGTCTCTCCCTCTCCTTTCCTCTCTCCGAAATCAATAAAAACATTTAAAAAAGAACAACATGCTAATGGAAACTCCAATGCTAAAAACATAAAAAAGTACTTCTTTAACACCACCTTGTGTTAAAATAAAATATATTCCTAATAAATTTCCATGGTTACACTAATCATGCAGCTTTTGTGCAAGATGAGCTGTTTTGCACTTAGATGTCCTTTCAACATAAATTCATAAATCACAGTAGCAAAGGAATACCTGTAGAAAGGTTCAAAAGGAAGGTGGCATGATTCTGTTTTCCATGACATTTTATAGAATAAAGTTCTACTCTGCTATCCAATGCTCTAGCTCATTCAAAAACTTGCAGCTGGAATTGCAGAACTTTTGTTATTTTTGGATTTCAAATTCTTTTTTATATTTCTTAACATGCACTACTTTACAATCAACAATTCATTTAATGGTAGGAAATGCTAATGCATGTTAATATCTTAATGTTATATCAAAGGTAGAATTGCACCCAGGCCAGTTCTACTCATTAAGAGTGTCAGCCCACAAAATGAAGGTCACAGGTTCAATTCCTGGTTAAGGCAGGTATCTTGGTTGCAGGCTTGATCCCCGGCCCTGGTGGGAGAGGGGGGGGAGAAATGTGAGAGGCAACCAGTCTATGTATCTCTCTCACATTGATGTTTCTCTCTGTGTTTCCCTCCCCCTCCCTTCCACTCTCTCTAAAAAAAATTAATGGAAAAAAGATCCTCGGGTGAGGATTAACAAAACCCAAAAAAGGGAGAATTACTATTTATATTAAAAGACATATAGCAAAGACACTTAAACAGAGTGAAGCAAAATAGGCAATTACTTACTCAAATGCTTATTATATGCCTTTTGGTGCCCCCTTCCTTAATAGAGGAATCAAAAATATTAAGACAACACAGAGAATTACCATGTGCTAAAAGAAACCATATATGATGACTTTGCATTTCTGAGGTTTTCTGCCCGAATTTGCACTTTACTAGAGATTAGATCATTCCCGTTTAAATCATACAGGAGTTGAGTTATAAAATGTAGCTCATAACCTTCTAGATCTATGGTTTGCTGACTTGGATTGCAAACAATAAACTTTAAAATGGGGAATAATATAGCATTGCCAACTTTTCATTTTGCCAGGAAAAAACATTTAAGCCCAAATATCATTTACTTTCATCATTTTATAAAATAAAACAGTATTGTCCAGCCAGTGTGGCTCAGTGATTAAGTGTGCACCCATGTACCAGGAGGTCATGGTTCTATTCCCAGTGAGGGCACATACCCAGTTTTGGACTTGATTCCCAGTAGGGGGCATGCAGGAGGCAGCCAATCAATGATTCTCTCTCATCATTGATGTTTCTATCACTCTCTCCCTCTCCCTCTCCCTGAAAGCAATAAAAGCATTTTTTAAATGTTACAATTAATCAACAAAAGTCATGAATAAATACTTCCAAAAATGACCAAGGGTTCCTTTGCTCACTTATAAATAAATAAATAAATAAATAAATAAATAAATAAATAAATAAATAAATATTTCAACACACCCTACACAAATTAGGAGAGAGTTTCAGAATAAAGGGTGATTGGTTTAAATTTCATAAGCATCTCTCTGGGAAAATTCTAAAATCACCTTTAATAGCTACCATATTGTCCTTTCCCATAGACAAGGAAAATGTTCCTCAAGCCAATTTGGGTAAAACCAGTTTTGGGATAATAAACATGCATAAGCATGGGCTTGTGCAGTTTGAAGTATTAGGTACAAAATTACAAATAAAAAAGCATGGTTCACTTGCAGTTACAAGATATTCCATCACTATTTAGGTGGTGCAATAATGGCCAAGAAAAATATAACTATTAATTTAGTTACCCTATAGGTTAGTTGAGTCACCTGATTTTAGTTTGTATTTACAAGCTTTAAAAAAGTCTTAAGTGCCATATAACCTATAAAGGCCTGGTTGTTAATTGTAAAAACCACATAATTTTTCTTCTTTCAAACTCTGGACTCCTAAGACTATGTCTAAATTGGAGATCAAAATATATAAACCTACCTAATTCATACTCCAGTACTCAATTGTCATCAACTAAGAAATGTGATATGCATGAGATAATGAGATAAAATTCCAAATCAACTAATAAATTATATAATAAATCATAGGAAATGGAATTAAATCCACACACTGATGAATTATACAATTTATCAACAACCTTCAGTAAGACCATAATACACAGAACAATCACAGCCACTTTAAAAGCAGAAAACAATTACTAACTTCAGAGAATGGTCACCTTTCCTTAAATTGAAAGTTATACACAGAGTAATGGAAACTACTTAAGATTTACCTCATTAAGATGTTTTAGATTTGCCATCTAACACCTTTTTCTTTTTTGCTGTCTAACACCTTTTGACCAAAAGAGAAACTCATGTATAGCCATATACATTAAGCAGTAAAAAGGATAACAGCTGAAACCAGTTTGGCTCAGTGGACAGAGCGTTGGTCTGCGGACTGAGGGGTCCCGGGTTCGATTCCGGTCAAGGGCATGTACATTGGTTGCGGGCACATCCCCGGTGGGGGGTGTGCAGGAGGCAGCTGGTCGATGTTTCTCTCTCATTGATGTTTCTAGCTCTCTGTCCCTCTCCCTTCCTCTCTGTAAAAAATCAATAAAATACATATAAAAAAAAAAGAAAAGAAAAAGGATAACAAAGGTAAATCAATTTACATAAATTGACTCATGGCTAAAGTCCACTACGTCAAAGACCTTCTGTATCATACACCTAGACTATCACATAACCTACACCTCAAAATTAAAAGTTAATTAGAAAGATGCAAGGGTAGATGCTGACATTCAACCTCAGCAAACATGTTGAAGTAAGATGTGTCCCATCTACAAAGCCTGCTGTGAGATGCTTTAAGGGAACCTCCACCACCTTAACTCTTGAGTCACAGGCCACAGAGACTTCAAGCACACTGTCACTTGAGAACCAGCTGAGGATGGCAAAGCATCACTTTGGAGGCCTTGACTGTACCCATGCTGGTATGCATGTGACGGATGTATAGTAATTATCCATAATTGATTCAGTTTGTTCTAAAGCTTTCTTTCTTGAGGCTTTCCAGGACATTTCTGAAGAAATCACCCAGGCACGGAAATATCAATGCTCAATATTTTATCTTGGGGCAGGTGGAACATTCAAAGCAGTCACGACTCTATCAGAATCACTAGAGGCACAGGCTATGACACTCTTGTGACAGAAAACCTAGGCCGAGCTGGGAGTAATGGAACCAGTCCTCCATTTTCCTGAAAGGGAGGGAATGGAGAGGGGGGGAAAGCAAAACAATGTGGGAGGGTAAAAACCCACAAACAATGAAGGGAACTGGTGGATGAGAAAATATATATTAAAATTCCAAAACTAAGCACGCTAAGTCTTCTAAATTTCATAATGAATATCAAAATAATGCCTTATTATACCTTACACCTTCTTCTACTAAAAGAAAGCAAAAATAAGGAATGACCCCAACAATGAAAAGACAAACAAGCAAATAGAAATAGAGAGAAAGCAAAGAAAGCCTTTTTAGTAATTCTGATCCTATCTACAAAGGAAATGAGTAATGTCTCTTATTTAAGCATTCAAATAGGAAAAGAAAGCAAACTGCCTCTTGCTGGAAGGTAGATTGACAATTCAAATTATTGTTAATTAAAAAGGAATGATCAAGAGATGGGTCTCTAGGACCAGGGAGCTTTAGAGAAATGGCCATTAGAAAAGCAACACAAAATGCTAGACCTAGAAGGGGCCTGAGAGTCTAATTTTTGTCATTTTACAAGTAAAGAAACATGCTAAAAGAGGGGAAACTTGGCCAAAAAACAAAGTTAGTTTGTGGCAAAGCCAGGAGTAGCGCCTAATATCTTGAGTCCTAATTTTTTACTAATTTTACTATTCCAGTGCTATATTATCTACTCATTCACTGCTTCTGTTCTAATGAGTGCTTTGACAAATACACTATAGTCACATTCTTAAAGGTATCTGTATTTCACTGAATGCTAATACATGTATTTAGAAATAAACTAATTCAAGCTTTTATTTTTAAAGATTTCTTTTAAAAGGTGTTCTAAACATCATTATTCAGGATGTTCCATATCTAAAACGCACTGAGAGGACATCTCAGATTTATGCTCCAAGCTACTATTTTATCTTCTAAGAGGCTCTAAAAACAGGTTTAAAGAAAACTATTAAATTAAAAAAATGCATTTTAGAAGGCCACAATACTGTGTATCCATACACAAAAAGTTACAATTTTTTAATTGTTTTTTCATTTGTGCACAATATAACAGAATAATTACTTAAAACAGAGAATTCTGAATAAGATTATAGGTTTAAATACATGTAATTCATAGTAATAAAACAAGTGTCTATGTAGTGCTAAAATATATTTAAAAGGTTGATATGCAAAACTATTCAAATGACTACAACCGAAGAATGTTGGATAATTTTTGGATGATGAACAAATATCCTCCAAGCAGAGTTTGAGGCTTTGTTTTAATAAATGTTTTCAGCCCTGCCTCCGAAACCGCGGCATGAGCCACGGATCCAGCACATCGCAGCAAGCCTGGGACTGCACCCCCTGCCCACCAAACCCACAGTATTGCCCCAACCTCGCGGTCTTGCAGGCGAGCTTCTGACTGAGTTCCCTGCCCACCAAGACTGCAGCTTCGCCCCGGCCATGTTCCCACAGGCTAGTTTCTGGCTGAGTTCCCTGCCTCCAAGATCGTGGAGTCGGTTGCTGCACTACATGTCCCACAGGCAAGCCTCTGTCTGCATCTCCTACCTGCCAGGCCCACAGTGTGGACCCTGGCACAGAGCATCCTGCCGCCAACAAGCCTGGGACCGTGCTCCCTATCAACCAAGACGATGAAGTCAGCCCCGCCATGCACGTCCCACAGTTAAGCCCCTGTCTGCATTCCCTGCCCACCAAGCCCGTGGCGTGGGACCCAGATCCAGCGTGTTCCACCAGCAAACCTGGGACTATATTCCCTGTCAGCCAAAACAGCAGCACTGGCTCAGCCCTATGCTTCCTGAAGGCAAACTTCTGACTGCTTTCCCTGCCCAAGAAGACCAAGGCATTGGGCCAGGCCCTGTGCATCCATCCAGCGAGCCTGGGACCGGTGTTAACAAGAATGGGGAGACGAAACAACCATCAAAGGAAAGAAAAGGGGTGATCGTCCCCCCACAAAAAAAAAAAAAAAGAAGAAGAAGAAACTAAATGAAATGGAGGCATGCAATATGTCAGAAAAAGAATTCAGCGTACTGGTCATGCAGTTCATAAACCAGATGGATGAGAAAACCAACAACTTATGTAAGAATCAGGAGGATATCAAAAATGATATAACTACAATAAGAAACATGATGAAAGGTTTCAACAGTAGACTAGAAGAAGTGGAGGACCAAATTGGTGAATTAGAAAACAGGGCAGCGAAACACACACAATCTGAACAGCTATTGGAGAAAAAAATTAGAAAGCAGGAGGAGAATGGAGGAAAATGGCAGTGGAGGTGAGGGAAAGGGTGTGAGTGAGTGAAGGGGTGAAAGGAGAGTGTGTGGATGTGTGTGGTGTGCGTGTGAGTGAGTGAGGGACAGTTAAATCCAGCAGGAGCAGCAGGGGCTGGCAGATCATGCTCTCTTGGACAGGGAGAAACTACCACTGCTGCGGGCACTCCCTGGGCTGCGGGACTTGGGCACGGAGACCACGCCATCTTGAAGGGGAGAGCGGCCTGTTCTAGGAACTCATCAGCAGCACCACCCAGACAGGCCTTGGACACTGCCTGCAACCTGGCAGCCACTCCAGCCAAAATCCTGCTGCCCCAACTGCAGACCCACAGACCCTGGGTGCACGCTCCTGCAGCAGTAAGTGCAACCTCCCCCTCCCCAGCAGCTTAACTCCTGATACCACAGTCGCACTTCTCCAGCGCCATAGTCATGCTTCTCAAGCGCACAGGCTGCCTGAACCTACCACTCCATGGGCCGCTAGTGGGTGCCACCGCGGGGCACACACTTACCCAAACAAGGGCCCACTGCCCCAGCAGTTGAAATTCTGGATTCCCCCTTCCTGGATACCTCCCTGCAGCCACCTCGGTCACGTGGATTCAGCGCCAGGGTTCCTCTGGGTGCCTGAGCGCACAGCAACTTGGTGTGCGCAAACCCAACCAAGGGCATAAGGCCCCCGGCAGTAGAAATACAGACTTCCCCAACTCCCGGCTGCCTACCCACAGATGCCTCAGTCACACGGCCTCAGTGCAAGGGCCTATCTGAGTGCACCACCCTGGCAATCGGCCCCGGGGTACCCTGGTGAGCCACCACTGGGAGTGCGCGAATTCAACCAAGGGCACAGCAGCAAAAACTGAGTTTTCCCAATTCACAGCTACTGACCTCTGGACACCACAGCTGCGCTTTGCCAGCGCACAGGCATCCTGAGCCCAAGGCCGCAAAGGCAGCTCTTGGGTGCCTCTGTGAGCCCCCGCTGGGCACGCTCTTATCCAAACAAGGGCTCACTGCCCCAGCAATAGAAATTATGAGTCCCCCCTTTCTGGATACCTGTCCACAGACTCCTTGATCTCACGGCTTCAACACGAGGGCCACGCTGAGTGCACTGCCCCGGCAAACAGCTCCCGGGCACCTCTGTGAGCTACCACTGGGTTTGCACAAACCCAACCAAGGGCACAAGGCCCTCAGTAATACAAATTTGGAATTGCCCCACTCCCGGTTGCCTACCCAGAGACACCTCAGTCACACAGCTACAGCGCAAGGGGCTCTAAGTGCACCACCCTGGCAAACAGCCCCGGGGTACCTCTATGAGCCACCACTGGGCACACGCAAATTCAACCAAGGGCTCAGCAGCAAAAACTGAGTCTACCCAAATCAAAGCTGCTGACCTCCAGATACCACAGACGTGCTTTTTCAGCGCGCAGGCCTCCTGAGACCACCGCCCCAAAGGCGGCTCTTGGGTGCCTCTGTGAGCCATTGCAGAGCGCACTTATATACAAACAAGGGTGCACAGCACCAGTAATACTAATTTGGACTTTCCCCCATTCTGGCTGCCTGCCCATAGACACCTCGGTCACGCAGCTTCAATGCAAGGGCCACGCTGAGTTTGCCACCCTGGCAAACGGCTTCCAGGTGCCTCAGTGAGCCACAGCTGGGAGCGCACAAATCCACACAAGGGCACAAGGCCTCGGCAGCAAAAACTGAGTCTTCCCACCCCACAGCTGCCAACCTCAGGACACCATAATCACGTCTTTCCAGAGCTCAGGCCCCCTGAGCACCACCACCCCGACAGACGGCTCCTGGATGCCCCTGGGATCCACCGCTGGGCACACGCGATTTCAACCAAGGGCACAAGGAAGCAAAAATTGGGACATCCCCCTCCCTGGCCGCTGACCTCTGGACACCGCAGTTGTGCCTTTCCAGCACACAGGCCTACTGAGCTTGCTGCCCCAATAGGCAGCTCCTGGGTGTCTCATTGAGCCCCAGCTTAGCATGCTCATATCCAAACAAGGGCGCAAGGCCCCGGCAGTGGAAATTTGGACTTCCCCCTTCCTGGTTGCCTACCCACAGACGTCAGACACCGCGTTGCATGGTTTCAGCACACAGGCCCCCTGAGGACACTGCCCGAGCAGGCAACTCCTGGGTGCCTCGGTGAGCTGCCACTAGGCGCACTTGTATCCAACCAAAGGCTCAAGGCCTCGCAGCACAAACTCGGACTTCCCACTCCTCAGCTGCTGACCTCTGGTCACTGCAGTCGCACAGATCCAGTGTGGAAGCACCCTGAGCCCACTGCCCTGGCAAGCGGCACCCAAGTGCTTCTCGGAACTGCCACAAGGCACAACCCTGCCCGCTGGCATCCAGTCCCTGTAGGAGTGCTGCTCTGGCACAAGGGACTCCTGAGCCCACTGGCCCAGCAGACGGCTCCTGGGCGCCTCTGTAAGCAGCCTTTGGGCATGGATATCCAACCAAGGGCGCACATCCCCTGAAGCAGAAACCCGGACTTTTCCCTCCACGGGGCTGGTGGCACACCACAATTGCTCTGATCCAGTGTGTGGGCACCACGATATCACATCCCCAGCAGAAAGCGCCTGGCCTCATCTGTGTGCTGCCACTGGGCATGTGTCTCTCCAACCAGGGGCGCACAGCTCCCTCAGTAGGATCCACGACATCCCTCTCCTGGCTGCCTACCTCTGGACAGCTTGGTGAATTACTGAGGACTTGTCTCCCTGGACAAGGTCCCATTATTTCAGCCACAGACCTTGATATTCCCACATCCCCAGCCACAGGAACCTGAACACCCTCATTATTCAGAGAGGGAAATCACTTTGGCCAGAGTACCACTGCCTCAACCAGAGACTAGGAGACACCCGCCCCCCCACTGTCATGGGCTCAGTGCCCCTCGCAGAAAGTTGCAGAGCAACACTAACACAGCAGGAGTCAGATCACACTGGCCAACATCACAGTACCTGAGCCTCAGACCCCGGGACTCCTTCCTCCTAAACTGTAGATTCTGGGAACCCACAGTGAGCACATCCCAGTGAGACCTCAAACAACCTTTGCCATAAGAGCCGGAACCACAATCACATCCAAAACAGCGTGCACAACAAAGCTGGGGGAGAGTCACATTGCCAACCCGAAACAAGAATTCATCCACGAATAAGAAACTAACATTCAAGATTCAACTACATCATGAGAACCCAAATGGCTCAAGTAGGGAGCTCCACTAGATCACCAAGCCCAGGACATCCTGAGAGATCGCACCTCTAGTACCACCCCCAAAAGAACCTGGGTAGTGAAGCAGTTGGATCTAAGAAACAGAAATAATTAAAATGTTACAGCAAAAAATGGGGAGATAAAAAAAAAATCCCCATAAAAAAAAGAAAAGGACTCACCAGAAAGGGAATTGAATGAAATGTAGGCAAGCAACATGTCAGAGAAAGAATTCAGAGTAATGGTTATAACAATGATCAAACAGCTGGATGACAAATACACACAATTCACTGACAATTATAAGGAGTTGAATGAGAATGTCACCACCATGAAAATAATCCAAGCCCTAAATGGTTTGGCTCAGTGGATAGAGCATCGGCCTGTGGACTGAAAGGTCCCAGGTTCAATTCCAGTCAAGGGCATGTACCTTGGTTGCGGGCACATCCCCACTAGGGGGCGTGCAGGAGGCAGCTAATCAATGTTTCTCTCTCATCAATGTTTCTAACTCTCTATCCCTCTCCCTTCCTCCCTGTAAAAAAATCAATAAAATATATTTTTTAAAAAAAGAAAGAAAATGAAACAAGAGGAAATGAAGAATGACATAGCTGCAATAAAGAACACAATGGAAGGCTTAAACAGTAGACTAGAAGAGGCAGAGGAACACATCAGCGAATTAGAAGACAAGGTAGGAAAAAACACACAAACACAGCAACAACTGGAAAGAAAACTTAAAAAGCAAGAGGAGAGCCTAAGGGAGCTTTAAGACAATGCAAAACGAAAAAAAAAAAATCCGCATAATAGGGGTGCAAGAAGGAGAGGAAACTGAGCAAGGAATAGAAAGCCTGTTTGAAGAAATAATGACAGAAAACTTTTCTGAAAATGGCAAGAAAAAACCACACAAGTCTAAGTAGCACAAAGAATCCCAAACATGATGCACCCAAAAAGACCAACACCAAGACACGTCATAATTAAATTGACAAATATCAAGGACAAAGTAAGAATCTTAAAGGCTGCCAGAGAGAGAGACAGAAAGTTACCTACAAGGGATCTCCCATTAGAATATCAACGGATTTATCAACAGAAACACAACAGGCCAGAAGGGAATAGAATGAAATATACAAAGTGATGCAAACCAAGGGACTAAATCCAAGAATACTACACCCAGCAGGACTAACATTCAAAATTGAAGGTGGAATCAGGAGCTTCACAGACAAAAAAGGACTAAGAGAGTTTATTACCACCAACCCAGCAATGCAAGAAATGCTAAAGGGACTGCTGTAAAAAAAAGATACAGAAAGGCAAGAAGGAACAAAAACATTAAGAATAAAAATGATGACAAACAAGTACATATCAATAATAACATTAAACGTAAATGGATTAAATGCTCCAATCAAAAGACATAGGATAGCTGAATGGCTAGGAAAACATGACCCACATATATGCTGTCTGAAAGAGAGGTACCACAGAACAAAGGATTCACAGAGATTGATAGCGAAGGGATGGATAAAAAAGTTTTGAGGCAAATGGAAATGAGAAAAAAGCTGGGGTTGCAATACTTATATCTGACAAAATAGACCTCAAAGTAAAGGCCATAAAACAACTTCTGGAAGATATCAAAGGAGAGATCGATAGCAATACAGTCATAATAGGGGACTTTAGTACCCCACTAACACCACTGGACAAACCCTCTAAACAAAAAATCAGCAAAGGAACAGCAATCCTAAATGACTCACTAGATCAGATGGACTTAATTGTCATCTTCAGAACATGTCACTCCAAAGCTACAGAATATATATTCTTCTCCAGTGCACACGGAACATTTTGAAAGATAGACCAAATATTAGGACACAGGCAAAGTCTCTTCAAATTCAAGAGAATAGAAATCATAACAAGCATCTTCTCAGGTCACAATGGCATAAAACTAGAAATCAACTACAATGAAAACAATTTTAAAAAATCAAACACTTGGAGGCTAAATAGCATGATTTTAAACAATGATTAGGTTACCAAAGAGATCAAACAAGAAATTAAAAGCATCCTGGAAACAAATGACAATGAAAACACAACAATCCAAAAGCTGTGGGACACAATGAAAGCAGTCCAGAGAGGGAAGTTCATAGCTCTACAGACCTACCTCAAAAAACAAGAAAAAATGGTAATAAATTATCTAACCTTGCAACTTAAAGAACTAGAAAGAGAGCAATAAGAAAAGCCCACAGTAACCAGAAGGAAGGAGATAATAAAGGTCAGAGCAAAAATAAATAACATAGACACACACACACAAAAAAATACATAAGATCAATGAAACCAAGAGTTGGTTCCTTGAAAGTATAAACAAGATTGATGAACCTCGAGCCAGCCTCACCAAGAAAGAGAGAGGGCCCAAATAAACAAAATTAGAAATGAAAGAGGTGATGTAACAACTGACCCCACAGATATACAAAGGATTATAAAAAAAATACTATGAAGAACTCTACTCCAACAATCTGGACAACCTCGACAAAATGGACACATTCCTAGAAAAATACAAGCTTCCAAAACTCAATCAGGAAGATTCAAAAAACCTGAATATACCAATAACTAATGATGAAATTGAAACAGTAATCAAAATGCTTCCAGCAAACAAAAGCCGTGGACCAGATGGCTTCACAGGGGAGTTTTACCGAACATTCAAAGAAGAACTAAAACCAATCCTTCTCAGACTATTCCAAAAAATTCAAGAGGAAGGCACACTTCCAATCTCTTTCTATGAAGCCAGCATTACCCTAATCCCAAAACCAGATAAAAACAAAGAAGATAAAAACATTCCAGCCATGAAGACAGAAGAGAAGCAGTCCAGAGATGGAAGACGCAGATGTGGCCTTCCCATACTAGCACTTAGCAGCTGTGCGTCACTGCAGGTTGCCCAGGACCAAACCAAAGAGTCGGACCTGCATTACCACCATTTGTCCACCATCCAGAACTGTAATGTCAGTGCTGACATGTACACATAAGGAACTGTTGGACATTTAAATTGGATCTCAAAAGAACTGTTGGCCCAGAAAGAAACTCACTACAGACTGATTCATTTGCCTGTCACCATAACCATTATTGCTTGTCTCATTTTCGGTTCTTATAAGTGTATTTCTAATAACACATGATCTCACTCATCTAGGGGAAATAATGAACAACATAGACGGATGAACAAGAACAGACCCACAAACAAGGAGGCATGGATCAGACTATCGGGCTTCAGAGGGAGAGTAGGGGAGGGTGGGGGTAAAAGGAGAGAGATCAACCAAAGGACTTGTGTGCAAGCATATGAGCCTAACCAGCGGTTAAGGACAACAGGGGGGTGGGGGCATGTGTGGGGAGGGGTGTGGGATGGGAATGGGGGTATGAGGACAAATATGTGATACCTTAATCAATAAAGAAATTTTTAAAAATAAATTTAAAAAATTAAAATTAAAAAAAAACACCACAAAGAAAGAGAATTACAAGCCAATATCCCTGATGAATATAGATGCTAAAATCCTCAACAAAATTCTAGCCAAATCGATCCAGCATTACATTAGAAAGATCATACACCAAGACCAAGTGGGATTTATTCCAGGAAAGCAAGGCTGGTGGTACAATATCCTCAAATCAATAAATGTGACACATCACATAAACAAAGTGAGAAACAAAATCACATAATCACATCAATTGATGCAGAAAAGGCATTTGACAAAATCCAACACCCTTTTCTGATAAAAACGCTCAGCAAAATGGGAATAGAGGGATCATACCTCAACATAATAAAAGCCTTATATGACAAACCTACAGCCAACATCATACTCAATGGGCAAAAACTAAAACCATTTCCATGAAGAACAGAAACAAGACAGAGATGCCCGCTTTCACCACTCCTGTTCAACATAGTACTGGAAGTGCTAGCCACAGCAATCAGACAAGAAAAACAAAGGGAATCCAAATTTGAAAAGAATTAAAATTGTTATTATTCGCAGATGACATGATACTGTACATAGAAAACCCTAAAGACTCCATCAAAAAATTATTAGACTAGCCCTAACCGGTTTGGCTCAGTGGATAGAGCGTCGGCCTGTGGACTCAAGGGTCCCAGGTTCGATTCCGGTCAAGGGCATGTACCTTGGTTGTGGGCACATACCCAGTGGGGAGTGTGCAGGAGGCAGCTGATCGATGTTTCTCTCTCATCGATGTTTCTAGCTCTCTATCCCTCTCCCTTCCTCTCTGTAAAAAATCAATAAAATACATTAAAAAAAAAGAATTACTGCTATAGAAAATTCATTTAAAAAATTATTAGACTTAATAAATGAATTTGATAATGTAGCAGGAAACAAAATTAACACCAAGAAATCTATGGCATTTCTATACACCGACAGTGAACTTATAGAAAGAGAGACTAAGAAAACAATCCCACTTACCATGGCACCAAAAAAACTAAGATACCTAGGAATAAACTTAACTAAGGAGGTAAAAGACCTCTGCTCAGAAAACTACAGGACATTGAAAAAAGAGATAGAGGAAGACATAAATAGATGGAAGAGCATACCTTATTCATGGATTGGTAGAATCAACATCATTAAAATTTCCATATTACCCAAAGCAATCTATAGATTCAATGCACTCCCCATTAAACTACCAACGGCCTATTTCACAGACCTAGAACGAACTCTCCAAAAATTCATCTAGAATAAAAGAAGACCTCGAATAGCTGCAGCAATCCTGAGAAAGAAAAGCAACATAGGTGGGATATCAATACCAGATATCAAGCTGTATTACAAAGCCACTGTTCTCAAAACTGCCTGGTACTGGCACAAGAACAGACATATAGACCAATGGAATAGAATAGAGAACCCAGATATCGACCCAAACCACTATGCTCAATTAACCTTTTTCACTCGGATGTCGAGTGCAAATTACTCTTTGAATGTATCAATAATTTGAAATACAAAAAATCCAAATAAATAAGTTTGTATGAAAAGAAACTCCAGTTTTTTATTCTAGTGCCACGCTTTATAAAATCTGGGGTATTTAAAAATTAAATCCCGAGTAGAATAAAGGAATCGAGAAAAAAGCAAGCGAGTGCAAAGGGTTAATATTTGACAAAGGAGACAAGAGCATACAATGTAGTCAAGACAGTCTCTTCAACAAATAGTGTTGGGAAAATTGCACAGATACATTCAAAAAAATAAAACTAGACCACCAACTTACACCATACACAAAAATAAACTCAAAATGGATAAAGGACTTAAATGTAAGATGGGGAACCATAAAAAACTTAGAGCAAACCACAGGAAGCGAAATATCAGACATTTATCGTAGCAGTATCTTTACCGATACAGCTGCTACGGCAATAGAAATTAAGTACAAAATAAACAAATGGGACTACATCAAAATAAAAATCTTCTGCACAGCAAAGAAACCATCAACAAAACAACAAGAAAGCCCACTGCATGGGATAACATATTTGCCCATATTATCTCTAATAAGGGTATAATCTCCAAAATTTACAGGGAACTCATTCAACTTAACAAAAGGAATATAAACAATCCAATCAAAAAATGGGCAAAGGACCTAAATAGACACTTTCCAAAAGAGGACATACGGAAAGCCAAGAGACATATGAAAACATGCTCATAGTCACTAATCATCCGAGAAATGCAAATCAAAACAACAATGAGGTACCATATCACACCTGTCAGAACTATCATCAACAAATCATCAAAAGACAAGTGCTGGCAAGGATGTGGAGAAAAGGGAACCCTCATGCACTGCTGGTGGGAATGCTGACTGGTGAGAATGCAGACTGGTGCAGCCACTGTGGAGAACAGTATGGAGTTTCCTCAAAAAACTAAAAATGGAACTCCAATTTGACCCAGTGATCCCACTTCTAGGAAAATATCCCAAGAAATCAGAAATACCAATCAGAAAGGATATATGCACCCCTATGTTCACAGAGCACAATTTACAATAGCTAAGATTTGGAAACAGCCTAAGTGCCCAAACAGCAGATGAGTGGATTAAAAAACTGTGGTACATCTACACATATTATGCTGTAAAAAAGAAGGAACTCTTACCATTTGCAACAGCATGAGAGCATTAGGCTAAGTGAAATAAGCCAATCAGAGAAAGATAAATACCGCAAGATCTCACTTATTTGTGGAATATAGTGAACAACATAAACCGATGAACAAAAATAGATCCAGAGACAGAGAAGCATCGAAACTCTCAAACCTCAGAGGGAAGGCATAGGAATGGGGAGTGGGGTAAGAGATCAACCAAAGGACTTGTATGCATGCATATAATCATTACCAATGGATACAGTCACCAGGGGTTGAGGGCATGTGCTGGGGGATGGGTGTGGCCTGAAAGAGGTCAATAGAGGGGAAAAACAATATTGTAATAGCTATGTATGGGCCAGTGGGGGTATTTAAAATATTAAGAGGACCACTCTGTAAAGTATATGATTGTCTACCCACTATGTTGTGCACCTGAAACTAATACAGAATAATACTGAATGTGAACTATAATGGAAAAATAAGATGGAAAATTATGTTTTTCATCATAAAAAAAGAAGAGATGAGCCTACAATATATCTAACTTCAGGAGGAGAAAGAAAGGTGGGCATCAGGGATGCTGCTAACTCTGGGCTTAGCAATAAATATCCTTTGGTCCTAAAAAAAAAAATTTTTTTTTTTAGGAAAAATAAAAATTTCATAAAATTACTATGGATTTACTCATCTTAAAAATCTGTATTAATATTTTTTTAAACTCTGTGATTCAAACTTAGTATCTTGATATGAACATTTCTATAAAAATGACTAAGATGCCCTGGTTGGGTGGTTCCCCTGGTTGGAGCATCATCACATACAACAAAAAAGGTTGCAGGTTCAACTCCTGGTAAGGGCACATACCTAGGTTGTGGGTTTGATCCACAGTCGGAGCGGGTCGGGAGGCAATCCATCAAAAACTAGCATTGATGTCTTTATCTTGCTCTCCCTTCCCTCCGTCCCTCCTTTCCTCCAAATTTTAAAAATAAAAATAAATAAGTAAAAATAAAAACATACTCTTAGGTAGGATCATTTTTAATTTTTTTATAAAAATTTAAAGAGCCCTGGCTGGTGTGGCTCAGTTGTTTGGGTATCATCTCATATATCATAGGGTGTTGGCTTGTAGACTAAAGGGTCCTGCACTTGATTCAGGTCAAGGGCATGTATCTGGGTTGCAGGCTTCATGCCTGGCCCTGGTCAAAGCACATGCGGGAGGCAACTAATAGATGTGTCTCTCTCATATTGATGTTTATCTCTGTCTCTACCCCTCCCTTTCACCCTCTAAAAATCAATGGAAAAATATCCTCAAGTGAGGATTAATAAATAAATAAATAAATAAATAAATATCCAACCACACTGAAAGAGAAATTATGAGAAAAACTATAGAGTATTACTATACCCAATTGAGCATTTTTCAATTATAAAGTAAATATATGTATGTGTGTAGCAGGGGAGAATATCCATATAAAAATCTCAGCTTTTAATCAAACTTCAGGTTAAAAAAAAGAATGCTTATTTAGAAAAATACCTAGCAATATGATTTTTCTCCTAAAAGCTCAGTTTTAAATATGCTTCACACCGTGTAAAAATACAAATTAAGAATATTCCAAAAATAACTATTTTTACAGGAGGAATGGATTCTTCAATGATCGTTTTAGTATGCAACCTCTAAAGACAAAGTTTGGTTTAATGATCCACAACACTAACAATGTTGAACATGAACACAATACCATCTTATCGCTGGGACTAATTTACAGTAAAATATAGAACATTCTTAAAATTTTTTTGGTCAAAATATTTCTATTAAAATTTAAAACATTAAGGAATCATAATGCATTTTCAATGCCAGGCTAACTGTAGACCTGTAACAATAATAAAAAATTATGTGAATAAATGTCTTTCCAATGAAAGAACCAATTTAAAACACAATTAAAAGGGATTCAGAAGACAACATTAAAATAATTGTACATTTGCCGGGCCAGTGTGACTCAGTGAATGAACGTCAACCTATGAAGCAGGAGGTCAAGTTCAATTCCTCGTCAGAGCACATGCGTGGGTTGTAGGCTCAATCCCCAGTAGGGGACGTGTAGGAAGCAGCCAATCAATGATTCTCATCATTGATGTTTCTAGCTCTCTCCCAATCCCTTCTTCTCTGAAATCAATAAAAATTTAAAAATAAAAACGAATATGGTACATTCAAATAACTGACTGTAACATTACATGTATAAGTTAAATCATCTGACAAACTGGTATTATTATTCTCCCTTTCAAAAAGTACATAAAGCTTAAATATAAAGTAAAATTCTCAGTTACAGAAAATTCAAAAGATAAAGGTAGTCTACTACTTATATTTTTTAAAGGCTCTACCAAAAAAGTAATGATCCCTGACCAGTTTTGCTCAGTGGATATAGCGTCAGCCTGCGGACTCAAGGGTCCCAGGTTCGGTTCTGGTCAGGGGCATGTACCTTGGTTGCGGGCACATCCCTAGTAGGGAGTGTGCAGGGGGGCAGCTGATTAATGTTTCTCTCTCATCGATGTTTCTAACTCTATCCCTCTCCATTCCTCCCTGTAAAAAAATCAACAAAATATACTTAAATATATATATACATATATATATATATAAAGTAAAGTTAAACTGCCAATCTATAATATTTTTTCGTTTATTAAATATATGCAATTATACAGAAATTATTTACAAGTTAGAGCTATCAAATCTGAATGATGCCATCTAATTGTAGGCTAAATAGAAACTTATTTATTCATACCCACTAACATATTCAGGGCACGGCTAAGTCTTTTATATTGACCTCAAAAGCTATCACTGCTTTAAAATAGAGAAGAAAAATAAGAGTGAAATCTGTTGTAAAACTTTCACACAAATATATAAGTACATAAGTTATATATAAGTATATGTTA
Organism: Eptesicus fuscus; assembly: GCF_027574615.1. NCBI lineage: Eukaryota > Metazoa > Chordata > Mammalia > Chiroptera > Vespertilionidae > Eptesicus > Eptesicus fuscus. Next base: position 38,865,354 of record NC_072473.1, on the reverse strand, counting down.
TATAAAGTAAATGTTTTGGGAATTATAAAGTATTTACTTCCTCAATTTCAGAAATATTAAAATATCTTTGGCTATAAACTAGCCTGCATTATCTCAATTCTAGCAAATTCTTTCAAGTGTCATAAAAAGATGCATTATAATTAAAATCAAAAGCTTGAATAAAGAAAAAGTTTTACAGCCTGGCCAGCTGGGCTCAATGGTTGAGCATCAACCTACGAACCAGTAGATTACAGTTTGATTCCAGGTCAGGGCACTTGCCCACGTTGTGGGCTCAATCCCCAATGCGGGGCATGCAGAAGGCAGCTGATCAATGACTCTCTCTTATCATTGATGTTTCTATCTCTCTCTCCCTTTCCCTTCCTCTCTGAAATCAATTTAAAAGAATTTTTTTAAAGAAAAAAGTTTTATAGAAATTTATTGCATTCAATTAGTTAAGCATTTGCCTTAATACACTACTTAATTCTCCATAAAATCAACGCTGAAAATGTATTACAATACTGCTAAAAAGCAATCATAAAATATATACATAATTTCTATATAATTATACAACTGTGCACAAATTTACACACAAGTACAACATGCTATCTACCAAAATACATCCTGATTCCAAAATGTAAAATTAGTAAAAATAAATTCTAAGACTTAATCATGATCTACAAATTTCTAAAAGCTGCCTAATTCATATTCAAATATGCTCAACCACACCACCTAAACAAATAGTTCAAAAAGGTATTTGAATTCCCATCATTAGATAATCCATGAGTAATAGATACCTCTTTCATATATGAGACAAGTTATTAATGGTATATATCAGTGATTTTCAACCTTTTCATCTCATGGCACACATCTGATTACTAAATTTCTGCCTGGCCTGCATGGCTCAGTGGTTGAGCATCAACCTATGAAACAGGAGGTCACCGTTCAATTCCTGGTCAGGGCACATGTCCAGGTTGCAAGATCAATCCCCAGTGTGGGACATGCCAACCAATGATTCTTTCTCATCATTGATGTTTATATCTCTCCCTCTGATGGAGGCAGTCAACCAATGATTCTTTCTTATCATTGATGTTTATATCTCTCCCTCTCCCTTCCTCTCTGAAATCAATAAAAATATTTTTAAGAAACTTATTATAATTACTAAATTTCTGCAACACCAAAAAGTATGTTATATTTTTTGCATATCTGACAAAAAATAGGTATGATTCTGATTCATTTACACTGGAAGGCTATTGTTCTGTTGGCTGGTGTCATTTTTTTTTATTTGACAATCAAAGGGAAAAGAGGTCAATACTCCTGACTTAGTCAGGTATTGCATGTTTTAAAAATTCTTGCAGCACACCAATATGCCACAGCACACAGTTGGAAAATCGCTGGGTATGTGTATATTAAATTGAGTATAATGAAAAACATGCTCAAGACAAAATTGAATTCTTCTCAAAATACTCAAAAGGGTTGTATTTTTTAACTACAAACATAAGATGGAATTATATACACCTTCAATAAAATACTTGCCAGTTACAGACAGATGTAATAAAGTACTTAAAAGATGAAAATTATGTTTATATTTTGACAAGCTCTAACACAAATAAAAAATTATCATACCTTAATGATACTCTCAATTGGTGGTTAGATATGAAATTAAGGTTCATCACTCAAATTAAAATTATAATATAGCATGTTTTAAACATTCTTAGCCTTTCAATAATATTTGAGGCCTCATGTTTTGTAGAAAAATAGCATAAATAAGTGAAAAGGAATTAAAGAATTTTAAAATAATACATTTTAAATGATTTCATAATCTCTCTGTGATCATGTATTACATAAATCCTTGATGAATAAAACATATGTCCTTACCATCCCATTCTGGACCCCACACCTATCCCATAAAATAATTGGATATATAATAAAAAATAGCCCTAGCTGGTTTGGCTCAGTGGATAAGAGTGTCTGCCTGCGGACCAAAAGGTCCCAGGTTCGATTCCAGTCAAGGGCACATATCTTGGTTGCAGGCTCCTCCCCGGCCCGGGCCCTGGTCAGGGCATGTGCAGAAGGCAACCAATTGATGTGTTTCTCTCACATTGATGTTTCTGTCTTTTCCTCTCTCTTCTACTCTCCCTAAAAATCATTGGAAAGATATCCTTGGTTGAGGATTAACAAAAAAATAATAAGTAGCAAAGCAGCATCTGTCTTTGTATACATGATGAAACTCTATTCAAAGTGCAAAATAAAACTGTTCATTTACCTTAATAAAAATGTTTTCCTGCTAATTAGGAGAATGCTGATCTTTGAAACAGAAAAACGTATCATCATCAGCAAGATATAAAACAGAGCTAGAATAACAGCTATCCTTAGAAAATTATGACACAAAAAAATACATATATGTTTTCATGTTTTCTTAACATTAGAGCTTACTATTAGGAATAAATGGATGGTTAATATAGTGTTCTTTAATAAAACCCATCAAGTCTACCAGATTTTAGGGACTTAGAATTAATCAGAGAAAACTTCATCCAACACTTTCATTTTAGAGATCAGAAAATTTTGGCAAAGAGTAGTTAAGTCACTTGACCAAGATTACAGAGACAGTTGTTATAAAAATTAGAAGTCAGATATTCTTATTCCTATTACTTCAAAATTCCATCCACTTCACCACACTTGGCTGAAGATTATGAATGTGGGGTATACTATAGAGCAGGGAAAGGTTTAAAAGCCATGAAAAACATTACGGTTATATTCTTTAATATTTTTTTTTTATTCTCCATTGCTGGTATATGAGCGTGCCTTTGTATGTTTCTCTTCTCCCAGCCATCCCTTAGTTAATAATATCTGTACAGGCTATACTGTTCACATTTACACTTATTGTTTAAGTCTTATTAAATTAAAAGTATCATACTATTTCTATTTTATTTGAAAAATAATTAAAATCTGTATCAGTCTGGACACTCTGTAAATTAATACTAATTTTGAAAGCAATTCCTTAATCTTAAATACCTGAGTAATGTCCCCTTTTTTTTACTTTGAACAGATTTTAATAAATAGGACTACCATAATGGATAGCAATTAAAAACAATACTCAGCCCTAACCAGTGTGGCTCAGTGGTGCGCAGGCAAAGGGTCAAGAGTTCGATTCCAGATCAAGGGCAGGTACCTGGGTTGCAGGTTGGATCCCAGGCTCCTCGTAAGGGCGTGCACAGAAGGCAACAAATCAATGAGTCTCTTTCACATTGATGTTTCTCTCTCTCTCTATCTCTCTCTCCCCCCCCCTCTCTCTCTCTATCTCTCCCTCCATCCCTCCCTTCTACTCTTTTTAAAAATCAATGGAAAAAATACCCTCACTTGAGGATTTTTTAAAAATCAAATATTAAGGAGTTGTCACCAGTTTGATATAATTCACTTTCATCAATAAAATAATCTGTAAAAATTAAAATATTCTCAAAAATTAGCAGTTTACATAAAAATATAAAATTGACAGTGCTACACATATTTATAACATACCCTATGTGTGTCAATATTTACATTTACTTTCTCTTAAAGTTTCTAAGTTTTAGCCTATTTTCTGGCCTTTCTTTCAAACTTGAGGAAAGACTGTGAGCAGAGTCTTTCTAATGCACTCCTCGTTTTTACAACCAGCTTGAGGTTCCGTTGTTGCTGTTTGTGCCCACTCATAGGGTGTGTTATAATCTTTTTAATGTCCTTACAGATAGAACCATACCTATTCTCAGGATCATTGTCATCATCATCATCATCATCCACTGTGACAGGCACTGATTTAGATAAGTCTTCATCTCCTTGAAGGAAAAAAAGCATACTTAAAATTAGTTTTAAGTTATCTACATAAGTAAAACCATGTAAAATAAAACAGAAAGCCTAAAACTTTAATAACAACTAGGTGGTTCTAAACTGTACTGTGGGGTCCAAAACATGATTTAAAAGAATTTATAAGAAAAGCAAAAAAGTTCCTTTCCAGAGCACAAGGGTTTTACTGCTCATCCTTCAGGTAGCAAATCTTTTATCATTTACCATCACATTAGCATAAGTTTCTTACTAAATAAGCTTCATAGTGATCCATTTTAAGTTTGAAGCTAAGAGATGCCTAATTTTTTTCTGTATTACTAAAGAATAGCATAATTGCTATCAATATTTTGGTGGTACCAAATAATTTCAAATATACTTGAATTTGTATAATATTAATGAGTAGAATTATACAGATACATTCAAGTACAGTATAACTTACGTCCTCATAAAAAGCTACTCTTTCCTTCGATTAAAACTCTCTAAAGACATTAACATTTGGCATTGCATTATATGTAAACTGGGCCTCAAAAACAAACTTAGCCCTAGCTGGTTTGGCTCAGTGGATAGAGCATCAGCCTGCGGACTGAAAGGTCCCGGGTTCGATTCTGGTCAAGGGCACATGCCTGGGTTTCAGGCTCAATGCCCAGTAGGGGGCATGCAGGAGGCAGCTGATCAATGATGTTTCTATCTCTTTCTCCCTCTCCCTTACACTCTGAAATAAATATATATTTTTTTTTAAAAACTTAAATATTAAACTCTCATTAATACTATATATGCTGATGTAATTAGGAAGATGTATGCTGATATTTATTATTTCTTTTGAAATGCATCCAAAATTTTAAGAGCATTACACTGAGTGAAAGAAAGCCAATCTCAAAAGGTTACATACTTCATGATTCATTCTCAAAATAACAAACATAAAAATCAGGTTAATAAGTTGGTAGGAGTTAATAGGGAGGGGATAAAGAAGGAAGCTGTGCATAAGGTGTAGCACAAGGAAAACTTGTGGTAACGGGACAGTTCAATATCTTGGTTGTGATTTACAAAGCTACACATGATACAATCTCATAGAACTATATTTATACATACATGCATATATACATACATACATACACAAAAGAATAAATACATGTAAAACTGGTGAATCTGAGTAAATCTTTCATTTCCTGGTTTTGACATTGTACTACAGTTATGCAAGATGTTACCAGTAGGAGAACGGTAGGATATCCAAAATAGCCCTGTACATTTTTTTGGTTGCAAATTCCTGTGAATTTATAATTATTTCAAAATAAACAGTTAAAAGGGCAAACAAAAGTTAGTTACATTGATGGATAGAAGAATATATAGATATCTTGAAAAACAGTACTCTTTACATATGCAAATACAGTACAATAGTAACAAAAGAAACTTTTCTTATTAAATTTTTTTCATAATAAAATATTTGAAAAAAATTTTGGAGAGAAAAAAATCCATAAAGAATGCAGACAGCTACATGTTCAGGACAGAAATACAGAAAGGAAAAATTAAATACAGAAAAGCAAAAATAAATCTCAAAATATCCTAGCAAACTCAGAATACCTCATTCAAGCAGACCAATCCTATATAATAAAGAGCTAATATGCAAATGGTTGTCATGCCCTCATGCCATCACGCCATAACGGCTCAGACACTCAACACTGGGGAGAGAGGTATGGGGAACAGCCAGGCACAAATGAGCTCGTGAGAGAGGAATGGGGACCAGCAAGGTACAAGTGAGCTCACGACAGAGGAATGGGGACCAGCCAGGCTGCAGCCTGGGAGAGGGACAAGCCACCTGCCCTGTGGTTCCAGGCCCCAACAGCTGTGCCTGCACCTATGGGCAGGGAGAGGGACAAGCCACCTGCCCCGTGGTCCTGGGCGCCTGCGGCCATCCGGAGGAGGGAATCCTGGGTCCCAGGTGCACAGCGAGGCAGAGGCAGTTAGGGGCAATCAGGACAGCAGGGGAGCAGTTGGGGTTGATCAAGTCAGTAAAGGAGCAGTTAGGGGAAATCAAGCAGGCAGGCAGAGGTGGTTAGGGGTGATCAGGCAGGCAGGCAGGCAAGCGGTTAGGAGCCAGTAGTCCGGGATTGCGAGAGGCAGTCGGACATCCCCCAAGGGGTCCCGGATTGGAGAGGGTGCAGGCCAGGCTGAGGGACCCCCCCTCCCATGCACAAATTTCGTGCACCAGGCCTCTTAGTCTTCAAATGAAGTATCACTAGTAATATTACTATCATTCTTCTTTACTATAAATTTGACCCATTCTTTAAACTAGTGTTTAAATGCTATCTGTTTACCTCCAACAGTTAGATTAAGTAGCTCACTTGCTTTTATCACACAGCCCCATTTTACTTTTATATCTTTTTTCTAGTATTTTTTAATGACTTATCTATAACTTATCTTGCTCATTAGACTGCAATCTCCTAGCACCGTGCTCTTAATCTTGGTTGCTTACACCATTCCCAAGCCCCAATTTCTTTTTTCTTTTTATAATGAATCTTTATTTCTATAAAAAGAATCTGAGTTTCTAAAAGGCAGTACAGATATGCTGGGAGATAATACATGCTATTCATATCCTCAGTATGAAATATATGGTATATCTGTATACAGATTCTTGCCTTCATAAATGAAAACAGTAATCAGTAACATTGATTTACAGCAAATTAAATTGTATACAGTTCAGTTTACAAAGAAATCATTCTACTCCCCTCTACAAGCCCCAATTTCTAACAAAATGTTGTACCATGTAATAGGATAACCAACTTTGCTGAATAAATTAGAATCCTCTAAATCCATGAAAGCAGGTGAGGCTTTTTAAGAGCTCATAAAAATTGTCACCTAAATTAACTTGGACATAGTAGGGAAACAAATAAATATAGCTTGCTTATGTATGCATGCAAGCAAATTCTTAAAGAATGCCACTTTTATCATTGGTTTATATCCAAACTTATCTTGAAAAACAGCACTTTTTACATAGTTCTGATATTAAATACCCTTCAGATTCTCTTCTGTTTAAGTATTTCTTTGACAAAGTCCATTTTTTAGATGTGTTAACTCCCTAGCAAATTTACCTTCTTTTTTTCATCTAAAGTAATCAGTTCCAAGAAATATACAGGGTAAACAAAATCTGAACAAAACTTATGACACCAAATAGTTGAGAGACTGGCATCTGCTGAAGTTCTGAATTCTTAAGGCTTCTCTGGATATACATATGAGAAAGGATTCACCTCCCCATCAGGACATTGGTCCTTCAGAATAAAGTTACATAAGTCCAAACAGAACACAATGATCTAGACTAGGGCTGGGTTAAGAAATTATTGGGCAATGCCCCCTCTGAGTATTTGCCATATGTTGCCACCTCTTCTTAAGATCTGATGAATACATATTGCATATTACACTAGGTATTAACAGTTCCAAACATGGAAGATCTATCATAGGTGTCCTCATATGTGTCATATCTAATTAGATTTGGGGAAATGAAAATCAATATTTGAAATCAAACATGTTGATTTCACTAGGGAAGCGGTTTAACCATGAAAACCAGTTTTCCAAAGTTTAAGATTAGTTCAATAGCCTAGAATTTGCTAATGAGAATACTCCATGTAACTACAATTTATTCTTCTTATACTCTAATCATTAATAAGAGTTTCCTTAAGTAACCTGATAACAAAAACATTGATTTTACAAAGTAACTATGATATTGTATTTTGTTTCCAATTTTGATTGAATTTATTAAGGTGACATTAGTTAATAAAATTATATAGGTTTCAGGGGTACAATTCTACAATACATAGTCTGTATATTGTATTGTATGCTCACCACCCAAAGTGAAGTCTCCTACCATCACCATGTACCCCCTTTTATCCTCTTCTACCTGCCCCCAATCCCCCTTTTCCCTTTGATAATCACCATACTGTTGCCTGTGTCTACAAGTTTTTTGTTTGTTTTGCTTAATCCCTTCACCTTTTCACCCAGCCCCCTAAACTCCTTCTCTCTAACAGCTCTCATTCTTTTTTCTGTATCTATGAATCTGTTTCTACTTTTTTTGTTAGTTTATTTTATTTATTAGATTCCAAATATATGTGAAATCATATGGTACTTGTCTTCTCTGACTGGCTTATTTCACTTTGCCAAATACTCTCTAGGTCAATCCATGCTGTCACATAGAGTAAGATTTCCTTCTTTTTTACAGCTGAGAGCATTCCATTTTGTAAATGTACTACAGATTTTTTTATCTACTCTCTACTGATGGGTACTTGGGCTGCTTCCAAATCTTGGCTATTGTAAATGTTTCATTCCGAAGGTGTGTTTTGAATGCAAATCCATAATCTCTTATACATAATTCTGAAATCCAAAAAGCTCTCAAAACACAAAAACTACTGTATATAAGGTAGTGTCAAAGTTCATTTGGCAGCAAAACCTAATTTGAACTGTTTATTCTTCTAAGTATTAGTGTTCTTATGCTTTGCTGCAGAAATACTAATGTGTTTGATAATGTGTTGCCTCAGGCCCTAATGGAGCTATTATACAGCGTGTCCCTAAGAAATGTATACACACTTTTAACAGCTGATAGCTCAATTTTGAAAATGAAATATATTTTAATAAACACTGCATTTATAATTATTCAAAGTGTGTATACATTTTTGGGACACCCTATATATGGCAATTACTCTATATTACCTTTCTGAAACACAAACAGTTGAAAATTCTGAAACACATTAGGCCAAAAGAATTTCAAAAAGTGTGGACCTGTAGTTACAATAGCCATACAGGCAGAGTTCCATCTAAGCATGTAATACAGCAGAGCATTAAACTGAGTATACCGTGCATATCACACTTGGTTTTCAAATCAACTCATTAAATAAGCACTCCATAAAAGGAATTTAAAGTTTTATTATAAAACAAGAAGATTCAAGTGAATTCCACTAAAATCCAAATGGGATAAATGGAAAATCCTAGCATAAAGAATGAAAGGAAACTTTAGACATTGAGCCTATGTTAGGAACACAGTTTTAAGTATCATCTACTTTATGAAATTTTTAAGATTGGAGGGGATAGGGGGGCTAAGGTGCAAAAGAGTATAGGGGGCTTAAATGGTGATGAAAAAAAAGAAAACAAAAAAACTAAAATAATAAAAATTATTTTTATAAGTATTATTGGGGGGAGGTGAAGTATCATTGACCAGTTGACCCAAACCCTAATAGTCCTAGTGCACTATCTCATCAGGTTAGAGAAATCCATCTACTTTTTGGATTTCTTTCTTCCTTTAGCTTCTTAGTATTAAAGACAGAAACATCTGTTCATGTGATTAGAAAATAACTGATGAGCATATGCAAAGAGTTTCAATGAAGTAAATTTAATTTTTTCAGAAAATTTCATGGGACACAAAGTTACTCTGGCTAATTAAAAAAGTCCTATGCACGGTAAGACAGTTACCAATCATATTAATAAATACCTCCTGAACTACTGGTGCCAGTCTGATTTTCCTTAATAAACTACTGCTAATTACTTCAGAGAAAAATCAGTAAGCACTGATAAAAAAATTTTGTTATTTGTCAAAAAAAAACTTGTTATACCTGATACATAACACAATGTTTAAAATACCTTCCAATGATGACATAAAAATAAATGGAGAAAGGCTTTCTAGGAAATCTGTAAAGAATTTTTAAATTATATTTTCCTGAACAGTATCTTTGCATTTGATTGGCTTCAGGACAAGTTAAATAACGTAGTTATTCAAGAGGGAATAAGTACAAATTACACATTTTTAAATTTATCTTTGCATACCTGAAGATTGACAAAATCCAGTATGTGAAGACAGGACTAAATTTTCGGTCACAGGCATAATTTTCTGCTCATCACTGCTGCCCTCGCCTACAGAATTCTGAGCATCATCTCCTATATCAGAAGAAGATGAGGAAATAATTTCAGCTTGCTTCCTTTTAGTGCTTGTTCTGAGAGAGTTTCTCATTTTCTCCTTGACATTGCTTGTCTTCTTTTTAGTGGAAGTTCTTTGCTTCTTCAACTTTTTATTATCTTCAGAACTTTCCTCAGCATCTGAAGATGATGAGCCACTTCGTACTTCCTTGGGATTTCTCTTTGAATTTAAATTTCGTCTTTCCCTCAATTCTATTCTTTTCAATCTCTTATCAGAAGAATCATGACCTTCTTTCATGGAATATTTCTCAGTATCAGATGATGAAAAATCTTGTCTCTTCCTTGAACTCTTTTCAGACAAATTGCACCTCTTCTTTTCTCTTCTGAATCCTGCATTCCTACTCCTTTTTTCTTCTGAAGAACCACAACTATCTCTTTTCCCTATTAACTTATCAGCACTAACAGATAGTTCATCCTTCTTTTTAGAAGTTTTACCTTTTATTTTTTTACTTTTCCTTTCCCCATCAGTTGTGTCGTTCTTATTTTGTTTAATGCCTTCAGGAAAATGACCAATTTCTTCTCCCTCAGGTAATATCTCAGTGCCATCAGATGATGATTCATACTGTTGTTCCATCTTAATTACTTTTTTCTTCAAGTCTGTAGTTTTCTTTTCTTTTTCTTCAGTCCCCTTTTTGCTCACCTTTTTATCATCTTCAGAAGAGTCATCACTGTGCTCTTTCTTTGAGAACTTCTGAGCAATATCAGATAAGCTACCCTGTACTTTCTTACAGGTTTTAGTTTTCAGGAGCTTACACTTTGCTTTAGTTTCAGCAACCTTTTTGTCCTCTGGAGAACTACAACTCTCCTCTTTCCCAGAAGAAGGCTTATCAGAGGAAACACCTGGCTTCTTCTTCTTAGAGAGTCTACCTCTTAATTCCAAGATAGTTTTGTCATTATCAATTGTGCCTTCTGCTGAAGACAAAATCTCTCTCTCTTGATTCCTTTCAGCATCATCAGATGATCCTTCTTGTGCAGCCTTCAAACTTTGCTGCCCTTGATTATTCATTTCTTTTTTACTGTGTTTTTCATCTTCCGAAGAATCATAATCTTTTTTATTTGGAACTCTGTTTTTGGATGTTCTAGCAGCCCCGATTTTACTCATGCTCTTTATCTCTTTTTCTAATTCTGAATCATAATTGGAAGATTCAGACTGGTTTTCTCGTTTCTTTTTAGAAATTATAGACCTTTTAGCAGATTTGCCTTTTTTAATATCAAAATCTGAGCCAGAAGTAGAACTTTTTCGTTTTCTTTTTCCTTTATCATCTTTCCCTATTTGAGACTTTAAATCATACAAATTCTTCTCATGATTTATATGAGTGTCATTAATGTCAGTATCTGAAGAAGAACTGTGATTCACTCTGGATACCTCTTTGAGGATTGCTAGCATTTCATCAGAATCTGAATTTTGATCCATAATCTCTGGCTGCCTAAATTTAGGCAATTTATTACTTTTAGGATTATCTATAACACTGTCAGAAGAATTCTCCTTATCTTTTTTTCTCATTGGACCTGACAGTTTTTGTTTATTCTTAACTGTTTCATTAATTTCTTCATCTGAATTAGAAATCGCAGGGTTGGTTTCTGGCTGTCGCCTCAAGGGTGTAGTCTTTACACGTGGGGATCTTCGAAGATCAGATTCTTCTGAAGGTAATAAAACTTCACATTCAAGCAAAAGTGCATCATCATTTTTTTCCTGTCCAAGTCCACAGTTCTCTGGCTTCGGGCTCAGACCAGAACTTTTATAGCCATCTTTATCTTGTAGAACCTCCTGACAATCAGCACCTTTAATTGGGGAATTAGAAAGGGAAACAGGGGTAAGTTTAACATATAATTCTTTTGTTACTTTAGCTGTAGTTTTTGATTTAATACCACCTCTGTTGTCTTTTGAAGTAATATTTAATTTTACAGAAGAACTCTCTACTTCTTGCTCAGTGCCACTGTTGCCATCTCCCTGCTGATCAGCTGAATTCTGAACTTCCATAGCAGTCTCAAGATTTTCAAAGATGTCTTCTGGAACTGAGGAAGGAACAGATACAATATCCATGTCTAAGTCTTCAGAAGTGTTAGCAGGTTCATACTGAGGTTCTTCTTTTTTATCAGATTTCTCATGTTCACCACTGGTACTTTTATTTGCTCTTTGTTCCGTTACTGGAATACTCTGATTCATGTGCTCACTGTCTACTTGCTTTCTTGACAGTTTGGCTTCTGATTTTGAAATATCCTTCCTTTCCAAAGCACAGGATTTTTCTCCTTTTCGTACTTTTATTTCACACTTAGCATCTATAACTTTATGCTCTTTGGTATTTTTCTCTTTGTTTACAGCATCCAAACCTCGAATCTCTGAATTCAAATCTTCTTCTAATGCAAGATGAGCTTTCCTGATATCAGCCAACACAGATTTAAAAGCCTTAAGCTGACGTAACTTTGTAGCAGAATCAATTTCTGAATTATCTGTTGCCTGCTTCAAAAACTTAACATAACTAGAGTTCATATTGGCTGTGGTCTCAATCAATTTTTTTGCCTTCTTAATCATCTCTTTGGGCACAATTAGTGCTGAATAAGAATAGGTTACAGAACCAGAACATGAATCACCTAATTTCTTTTCTTGTCCATTACAATTTGAACTATTTTTCTTTGGAGAAAATCTGGATGTATGCTCACATACTTTATTATTCTTTTCATTGTCAACTTTTATCTTCTTCTTATTTTGTTGCAACAATTGTTCTAAATTTTCAAATACGCTGTTACATGCAGTAACCAAGTCCAACAAAGGTTCCGGGTGACAAATGTAGCAATACCATTGGTTGTTTTCATCCATTATGGTAGACAGCTCTTTTCGGCCAAGGTTACGCAGAATGCATTTCTTACAGAAGGCATTATGGCAAAAATCACAACAAATCAGGTTTCCACCTTCTGCACACCATCTGAAATTATTTAAAAATTAAAATATTACTCCCAAATGAAACCCATTTTACATTATTAAAACAATTTAAGCCCGGCTGGTGTGATTCAGTGGTTGAGTGACGACCTGTGAACCAGAAAGGAGGTCACCATTCGATTCCCGGAGAGGGCACATGCCCAGGTTGCAGGCTTAATCCCCGATGGGGGACATGCGGGAGGCAGCCGTTCCATGATTATCTCTCAGCATTGAGGTTTCTCTCTCCCCTTCTCCCTCCCAATCTGAAATCAATAAAAATATATTTTAAAAATAAAAATAAATAAAACCATTTAAATTTTCCTGACAGTAATTTTAGTATTAAAGCAATTGTTTATTAGAAACTAAAAACAGCCATAAACCTAAGGCTTTCTGGAATAGAACAATCGTCCATTAAACACATCAATAAAAATAATACAAAAAAATGGATCTAATAACAGATTATGTAAGAATTCCCTCTTCCAAAAGAGTAAACAACACCAAATTTTAGTTAATCTTGATTTAGTACCTACCTACATTGTTCATCCATTCCATCTGAGTCACGGCTAATATCATCACTCATGTAATATTTAAAGCAATTCTATTAAAAAAAAAGAGAGAGAGAAAAATTTATTCAAAATTGGTAACATCCATAAAGGGGAAAAAAACTTTATTTTTAAGTCATTAGTAAGTAAAGAGAATATGTGTATGTTTATTTTAGACAATCAAAGAAAAAAACACACTAAACTACTCAACACTAGTACTTTCCAGACATACTACTACTTTCCATAGGAATATCTCAAGAAAATAATTCCTTCAAATGGATTCCCATGTCATCAAGCACACTATCCATTCTATAAATGTTTATAAAATATTTTACTAAAGCAAATTTCTGATCTCTTATGACTAGCTACTTAAGATCTATATAAAATTTATTATATATCAAGGCTAAGCAGGGAGCTTTCTTCCTGCTGGATCAGTTTGCTCTATTCCATAAAGGCACCAGCAGAGACCACTGAGAAAAGGCTATTTCTCTTAGCTATAAAATGGGTGGTAACACCCCCCGTCCCAGTTGCTTATGGCATTTGTTCCTTTATTCCTTAACATTTGGCAATGCGGGGAAGTTGGTTGAAATGGTATGTGGAGCCCTACTCCGGAGCTCAGGTAATCGAAGAAAAGCACAATTACGGCCAAAGGAATTTATAATGTGTAAAGTTGGCTTCAGTGGGCCTGCCTGTCATAAAAGTGCCTTGCTTCCTCCTCTTAACTGGAATAGTAGTGCAATAGATGATCTGATTTCATTGTCCCTTAGTTGACTTATTTAAAGAAGAATGTCCTGTTAAAGCACCAACAATAACAATGAAACACTGCAACAGAGATATGTGCCTGAGTCTTTCTTCAGAGTCTTCCCTCCACCCTGGCAATACTCTGGATAAAAGAGGCAAATTATATAAATACTACAGGACCGGTGCACGAAATTCGTGCACAGGTAGGGTCCCTAGGCCTGGCTGGCGATCAGGGCCTACCTGCGGGGCGACTGGCAGGGCAATCGGGGGTTGGGGGGGCCCACTGGCACCTGCCTTGGCTAGACTGGCATCACCCACTCGCCGCCCCCGCCACCACTGTCGGTTGTCTCCCTCTGCGGGGAGACCAGGAAGGCAATCAAGGGGGCTCCCACTGGCACCCGCCTTGGTTGGCCTGGGGCCTGCGTGTTAGGGGCAGCTCCTGCATTGAGCATCTTCCCCCTGGTGGTCAGTACATATCATAGCAACCAGTCGTTCCACCAGTCGTTCCACTGTTCAGTCAATTTGCTTATTAGGCTTTTATTATATAAGATAACAGACATACAGTGTGGACAAAGAGAAAAAAAATGTACTAGAAGTTAAGAGACACTTTGGTTGTTTCCATGCCTTGGTCACCATGAATAATGCTAAAGCAGGAATGAACATAGGGGTCCATAAATCTTTGTGAAAAAAGGTAAAATTTTTCCTGTAGATTCCCAGAAGAAGAGTTGCTGAGTCATATGGTAACTAAATTCTTAACTTTGAGGAACCTCCATACTGTTTTTCCATAGTGGCTGTACCAATTTACATTCCCATCAGCAGTGAATGAGATTTCCTTTTTGTCCATAGTCTCTCCAAAACTTATTATTAGTCATTTTTATAATAGCCATTCTAACACATGTGAGGTGGTATCTCATTAAAGTTGTGGTTTGCCATTCTGATTTGCAATTTGATTTGTAGAATTAATAGAATGGATAAAAAAGATGTCGTGCATCACTCAGTAGATGAATATCGACCTATGAATGAGGAGGTCACAGTTGAATTCCTGGTCTGGGCACATGTCCAGGTTGCGGGCTTAATCCCAAGTGTGGGACATGCAAGAGGCAGCCAATCAATGATTCTCTCTCATCACTGAATGTTTCTCTCTCTCTCTCTCTCCCTCTCGCTTACTCTCTGAAATCAATAAAAATATATCTTTAAAAAAAGATTCATTGGCAAACACCTGTACTTGCTGCGTCCCACAACCACATCAAAATTACAACTAAAATACACAACCATCATCCAGAACCGCAGGAAAGCTGGCTGAATGAAAGTCCTACAACTAAAGAAGTAAAGAAGAAAGCACACTGAGACGGGTAGGAAGTGCAGAGGCGTGGAACAGGCTGATCCAGCACCCACAAACTACATCAAACTAAAAAGTTTTTGCACAACACAGGAAACCATCAAAAAACTAAAAAGAATGGAAACTAAGGAGAAAATAAACAAATAGGACTACATAAAAATAAAAAGCACAGCAAAAAAAATCATGAACAAAAGAGTCCACTGCATAGGAGAACATTTTTGCTAATGTTACATCTGATAATGGTTTTATCTCCAAACTTGATAGCGAACTCATACAATTTAACAAAAGGAAGATAAACAATCCAATCAAAAAATGGGAAAAGGACCTAAATAGACATTTCTCAAAAGGGGACATACAGAAGGCCAAGAGGCATATGAAAAAATGCTCAAAGTCATGAATCATCTGAGAGATGAAAATCAAAACAACAATGAGGTACTGCCTCACTCCTGTCAGAATGGCTATCATCAACAAATGACAAGTGCTGGCGAGAATGTAGAGAAAAAAGAACCCTCATAAACTGCTGGTGGGATTGCCGACTGGTGCAGCCATTGTGAAAAACAGTATGGAGTTTCTTCAAAAAAATTAAAAATGGAACTCCCATTTGATCCAGTAAACCCACTTCTAGGAATATATCTCAAGAAATCAGGAACACCAATCAGAAAGGATATATGCACCTCTATATTCATAGCAGCATAGTTTACAATAGCTAAGATTTGGAAACAGCCTAAGTGCCCATCAGCAGATGAGTAGATTATAAAACTGTGGCACATTACACAATGGAATACTACACTGCTGTAAAAAAGAAAGAAGCCTTACCATTTGCAATAGAATGGATGAACCTGGAGAGCATTATGCTAAGAGAAATAAGCCAGTCAGAGAAAGATAAGTGTCACATGATCTCACTCATTTGTGGAATATAATGAACACCATAAACTGATGAACAAAAATAGACCCAGAGACATAGAAACATCGAACAGACAGTCAAACCTCAGAGGGAAGACAGGGGACGGGGAAGGGAGGGTAAGAGATCAACCAAAGGACTTGTATGCATGCATATAAGCATAACCCATGGACATAGACAATAGGGCGAGAGAAGGCCTGTGCTGGGGGGCGAGGGCAGGGGCAGGCTTGGAGAAGTCAATGGGGAAAAAGAAGACATATATCATACTTTCAACAATAAAGAATTTAAGAAAAAAAGACAATCCACTGAATGGAAGTACATATTTGCCAATGATACATCTGATAAGGGGCAAATTTTCAAAATTTATAAAGAACTCAACTCAACACCACAAAACAAATAGTCCCATTTTAAAAATGGGCAAAAGACCTAAATAAATACTTCTTTAAAGAGGACATACAGATTGCCAATATCAGATGAAAAGATTGGCAATGTCAGTACTCATTAGAGAAATAGAAAGTAAAACCACAATGAGATATCACCTCACACCTGTCAGAATGGCTATCCTATATAATAAAAGCATAAAAAGCAAATCGACCAAACGGCTGAACAGTGGAACGACCATCCGGGACCACGTTATGACACCCACTGGCAGCAGGCCAGCCAAGGCGGGTGCGATGCCATTGGTCGGGGGCCCGGCCATCACGACATGATCGCCCCGCAGAGGGAGGCCCAGGCTACCGACCAGCAGGCTGCAGCGGGTGGGTGGGGCCTCCCTCTGTGAGAGAAGCCCAGGTCCTGGGTGCCGGCGGCTGGAGGGAAGCCCGAGTCCCAGGTGCCTGCCAGTGGCCAGAGGGAAGCCTGGGTCCCGGGTGCCGGAGGGAAGCTGGCACCGGCAGCTGAGGGAAGGAAGGCCTACTCTTGCACGAATTTCGTGCATCAGGCCTCTAGTCGTCAATAAATCAACAAACAACAAGTGTTGGCAAGGATGTTT
This sequence comes from Eptesicus fuscus, assembly GCF_027574615.1. Lineage (NCBI taxonomy): Eukaryota > Metazoa > Chordata > Mammalia > Chiroptera > Vespertilionidae > Eptesicus > Eptesicus fuscus. The sequence continues at coordinate 38,848,176 of NC_072473.1, read as the reverse complement.
AGAAAAGAGAACCCTTGTGCACTGTTGGTAGGAATGTAGACTGGTGCAGCCGCTGTGGAAAACAGTATGGTTTCCTCAAAAAATTATAAATGGAACTGTCTTAAGACCCAGCAATTCCACTTCTGGAAATATATCTAAAGAAACCAAAACACTGATTTGAAAGAATGTTCACTGCAGCATTATTTACAATAGCCAAAATTTGGAAGCAGCTCAAGTGTCCATCAGCAGGGAAAAAAGCTGTGGTACATTTACATAATGGAATATCACTCAGCTGTAAAACGGAAAGAAATCTTACCTTTTGCAACAGCATGGATGGACCTAGAGGGTATTATGCTAAGTGAAATAAGCCAGTCAGAGAAAGACAAATATCATCTGATCTCACTTATATGTGGAATCTAATGAACAAAATAAACAAACAAAATGGAAACAGACTCATAAATACAGAGAACAGACAGCTGTCAGAAGGTAGGGGAGAGGAGGAGGGCTGTGTGAAATAAGTGAAGAGATTAAGCAAAAAACAAACCTCAAAGACATAGACAACCAACCATACGGTGATCACCAGAGGGAAAGAGGGGTGGGGGGGCAAGTAGAAGAGGGAAAAGGGGGGATAAATGATGATGGCAGGAAACTTCACTTTGGATGGTGAACACACAATACAATTTACAGATGATATATATATAAAAGCCTAATATGCAAATTGTCCCCATGGGAGTTCAACTGGGAGACCAATCGCTCACTATGACGTGCGCTGACAACCAGGGGTTGGCGCAGAATGAAGGAAGGCCCCAGCCAGCAGCTGGCAGCCGGGGAAGGGACGCCCCAGCCGGTAGCAGGAAGGAAGGCCCCGTCTGGCAGCCAGAGGCCCTGACAGGCACTGATCACAGGCCAGGCCTAGGGACCCTACCCATGCACAAATTTCATGCACCGGGGATCTAGTATATTATAAAATTGTATACTTGAAACCTAGGTAATTTTATTAAGCAATATAACCCCAATAAATTCAATAAAAAAGAAAATGTTTATAATGTAATAGATATAAACTTGCATATTCATTCTGATCTCAACTATATAAAAGTGTGCGTTTTTTTAATTTAAAAACTAATGTTTATCCATGAAAAAAGGTTATAAAACATGCGTGTGCATATAAATACACTCTTCAGATTTTGTAACACACCACACTCTCCCTTACTTACCAGCCTTTGAACACCATTTTGCCTCTGCCTGGAATAAGCTGAACCAATCCCACTTCACCAGGCTATTTCCTATTTATATTTCATATTCTATTTTATATTGTCTTCATTATAAAGCACCCCCTACCCAACTCCAAATTACACAGGCTTCCTGTGTGTTTCCAATATCTCCCATATCATGGCACTAATTGGGCAGCCTTCCCTACTACAATATTAGCCCTCTTCTTCAGCACTGTGAACCAAAGTTCTAACGCTGTGCACCAAGTCTGACACATGGTATGCATTCAATTATTTGTGGAATGAATTATCAACAGATCATTACATACCTTACAAATAAGTACTTGGAGGGAAGGATGTCTATAAATGGAATCTTTTTGAAAATGATTGACCTGTTGTCCACAAGCTGTGCAGCTCACAATCCCATGAAGCCCATCTTCTAGGAGAAATGAGTGGCTGTTATTAACACATATACACACATACAAAAAGGTATTTACATTGGTCATAATTTTGCAACTTTCGTATTGGAAATTAAATATATCATAATCCTTGGGAAAATGACATTTGAACACAAGTAAAAAGGTTAATAATTTTATTAACTTAATAAAAATATGACAATCTTAGCAAATCTCAGATATACAAATTCTAACTTGTTTCCCTTTACAAATGCAAACCCTATTTCTCACAACAACTCAATATAACAAGACTCCATAAAAGAAGTTCTAAAAATAGGGGTGAAGAACTCTTTTTCATTTTGCTATTAATTTTCAATTAAATTCAGATCTTGAAGAATGAAGAACAGAGTGATATATATAGGACAGATTCTTTTTCAACCCTATACCTAATGTTAGGTATGCGATATAGGTTTTATTCTCAAAATGGAACTGTCTACACAGTTATTTTCAATAGTATATGAAAACCTGATAATATTATATTACCAATTTGTTCCCAAGATTTACTTCAATATTATCCACAATTCCCATTAAGCTGCCTTATTTTTGTGTTTATTCCACTGTCTACTTCATAACTGCACTATTTCCAAATAAGACTTGTAGGTACACCTATCTTGGCAGCAAAACCTCAAAATGGTTGAAGGAAGGAATAGCTCCATTGGGTATTTGCAGAAAAACAGATTGAAGGTAACCTAAGGAACAAATCATAAGAGGAAACCTCTACTGCCTCAGTCTCATCCCTAGTGCTGCTTAAGACAGTGTTTCATAATATGAGCTGAACATTAGAATCATCCGGTGAATCTTTTTAAAAACAGATAGTCATCCCCAACCCCTAAACCACTAAATGGAAATCTCCTAAAAAAATTTTTAAAGTTTTACCGATGATTCTGATGTGCAACCAAGATCTTGATCAAAGTAAGGAGGTAGATTATGATTCAAAAAAAGCCAATGAAAATGCCTGCATTCACAAAAGCGAGACAACTAAAATAAAAAATACAAATTCTGTCTATCCCTAAATAAAAGATAAAAACAACCTAACATTTTTCACCTATTAATTTATTTTGTTTTCTTACTTTTAAGGTCCAAATCACTTATGGGCCCAAACATTATCACAAATATTTCTATTTTGCAGATGTTACAAAAAGTTTATCCAATATATAAGGGTACCACCATACTTTCCAGAAATATATAAAAAATTTGACTTACTACATAAGCTGCTAATATTATATTTTAAATCATATTGTCCTGCATTAGTGTTTGATCTTTAGTATTCATATATTTTGTATGTTTTAACATAAATAAATATACAGTGTGCCTTTTCATTTAAAATAATTGTATTCACATAAACTAACAAGATGAATAAAAGCTAGAGTTTGAATGTTCACCAAATGTTAGATAATATTTATTAAGCATCTTTTAAGTGCTTTTTGCACATATATCACTCAAGAATTAAATAAAACTAGGAGATACATTGAAGGATTTCACCCACATGTGCACAAGGAATCATACTGCAGTACTAATTTCACCCACATGTGCACAAGGATAGTCACTGCCGTACTAATTAGGAAATTAGAAAAATTTGAAAAAATCAAACTGGAAATAACTTTACATTTGGGAAGTAGACAGTGGTTTACTCATACAACAGAATTCTACAAGCAGTAAAAAATAAAACAACTAGATATACACTTACTGACATGGATACATTTCGAAAACAATGTTGAATGGAAAATGTTGCAAAAGGATATATACAACATACTATTTTGTATATGTTTAAAAGAAAAATAAATGTTTTATGAATATATGTACAGAAAAAATATAAAAGATGCATGGAAATCACATACACGCACACGCACACACAAGCACACACATACAAACTTCAAGATAATCATTACCTTCAGGGTGGTAGGAAAGGGAAATTGATGAGAGTAAGACTGAACCAATATTTCATTTAAGCAAATATTGTAAAATACTGAAATGTTCCTTTGCTTTAAGTACTTGTTTCTATCTGTGTTTTAAATTTTTATTTTTAAATATAAAATATCTTAATGATTATATACAGTATGTACATTAAAAGGAAGCATTTTTGTTTTTAAACTCAATATATTTTAATAGTTTTAAAGAGGAAACAAAATTATTGAGAAAAATAGAAAATCAGGTATGCAGTATATTTTCAAACAGTTAAACTAGGAAAAGGATGTCAAAAGAGACTATGGTACTTAACAGTGGCTCCTAAAATGGTCAATATAGCTATATCTTTGTGTTTAATTTTATTTCAAATCAATATAAGAATATTTTATATATAGCTTACATTCTTGACAGTTTCTTAAGTTAGTCTTTTTTTTTGACTAACTTTCCTTGGAAGTCTGAATATTAACTAGCAACTCAGTACCTCAGATCACTAGTTTACTCATACAAGTATATATAAGTGAACATAGTTATATTTCCTGTGTGATTTCTGACAGCTTAAAGATATACCAAATCATTAAGACAAAAACTAACATGAAAGATTTAAGTGCTACTATATGGCTATAAACATAAGTATTTCCTTAAGCACAATGTAAACATTCTTACGCAGAACACTCAATAAAATGCTCCAGAAACTTATCAGCTCAGACCAAATACCAGCAGCACATCAAAGTAGCACTAGGAACACCCTCCCCAAAAACTTTGGTTCTATTTTAATCTACTTATCCATGTTTTCAAACACTGGCTGCTCCAGAGTTCCTTCCCAGAAGATACCATTTAGGTATTAATTTTAACACAATGTAGTACACTTAATTATGTATCCTCTCTAGAGGATCTATGATCAGAAAAGAATAAACTCGTGCTACTGGTCCTTACTATCATTTTCTACTTGCTGTTTCTCTTGTTTTTAGAATACTATTTAGTTTTGGTGAGCTTTGTTGATGCAACAGTAATTACCTTTCTATAAACTAGATTCTCAATAAATCTTCCTTATATTTGAAAGAGATAGAAGACCCCATTGTGGACAAAAAACTAAACATTTCCTTGATTTCCTTTCACAAATAATAAATTATTTAACCTGAAAACTGATCATATGTATTTTATAAATACAGATATGTTTTACTAGTCCTATCAAGATAATCATATAGCACTGAAATAAAAATCTACAAAAAAATTCACCAAAATAAGAACCATGCTATAATTTCACAATGAACAGAATAAATATTAAGCAGACACACTTCCATTACACTTCTACTCAGAAATTTAGTGTCATGTTCTATCTTATAGAGATTGATTCCTTTTATAGTCATGGATTCTGGCTCTGTTAATATGCCCCAAAAATACATATAGACACTATTTAAAAATCACAAACAATGGGATGCATACTTCATTGTCATGAATTTCTAAATAAATTCTACTTATGCTAACTTTCTACAGATGATAAACCAATATAAGTGTGTGTATAAGTGAGAGTAGACAGACAAAGGAAGAGATGACGTTCAGGGAAATGTAGGGAAGGTTACTAACTCTAGCTCCCTTTTCTTTTCTACTCAACCTGCATTGCTATCCTTAGATCAATAGATCTCCAACTTTAATGTACATAAGAAGAAACTGGGGCAAATTTCTGACATCATCCCCAGAAATTCTAATTTGTTTGGAATGGAGTCAAGGGACTTGAATTTTTAAAAAGCACCCCAGGTAATACTAATGCAAATGTTCATCATTCTGTGAAACAATGTTTTAGATATGTATAAAGTCACATGAAGGCCACAGGCAAGATTTTGTCCAAATCTAAAATTATTTCGGGGTGAGGGAACACATAGTATTCTGACATATAGGCAATACAGAACTAACATGTGCAAGAAGGAAATGCTAGTCTTCTTGAGATAACTTAATAGCCACTGAAGGCAAAGGTGTTTTGATAAATGGTATTAACCTTTTCTGCTTCAGAGCTCAGAGAGAAACAGAAGTTATTTTTAAGTAGTGCTTTTAATAAACAATGGGCAGAAAAGTGGAGGTATTTTTAGTAAGCATATCAGATTTTCCAATATGGTCATAAACAGCAATTTAAATTCATGTTTTCATTTTCACTTGTATTTACCTCCGCGTTTTTTGAGATTTTCAGTTTTCATTTTACTTCTGCTTCTAAATTCAGGCCCTTTAAAATCATCTTTGTCTTCATTCAGCACTGGCTCTGGTTGTACAATCACTGTACCTAGAATGATTTCATTTAAAAAACCATTACACATATTAAATGTGCACATGAAGTACAAGACTTCAGTTCAGATAAAGCCAACATTGCTGGTACATAGTTGTGTTTCTTTCAAGCTTTCAATACTTGTATAAGGACCTCTTAAGAGAAAATGAAACAGAGAAATAGTAAAAGGGCCAGGTGTCAACGATCAGATTACTTTTTGGAATATTGCTCATAAAAATGGGAGAGGGAGGTATTATAAACTAATTATAACATAAATGTGTGAATAAAGCAGAAAATCTCAGCCCAGTTCTGATTTTTATAGTGCCTATATGAACATCCATGCTAAGTTCCATAAAGAGTTTATAAAATAAAATGACCAGATGGGAAATTTTAAGAAGATATCCTATTCTTCTCATAATCCAAATTCTAAACTAAAAAAAAAGATGTTTGAGATTACTTTTTATTTCTCAATTATAGTTGACATTAAATATTATATTATTTTCAGTTGTACAACACAGTGATTAGACATTTATATAACTTACAAAGTGAGAAAAAGATTATTAAGAGATGTTTTATATTGCTTTGGATGAGAATAATGGGGGGCAATATGAGAAGTTATTGCTGTACCTATTCTGAGGCCTTTCCCAACCAGTATGTCAAAGTTCCAGTTCCCTACAAAGTCCTTAAAGAGTTTCATACAAAAGGTTTCTTTACGATACTTAAGTTCAAGTGCTCTAACAATAAACTGTAGGATGACATCAATTGTTAGTCCCTATGGAAATATTTTAGAAAGACTGTACTTTCTTAGCTATAAAGCATGTGAATTTAAGACAGAGGTTGTTCATTTAATTTTTCATTTTAATCTCTTAAGAAAAAATAAAGCAGGGATATAGAAAAAGGGTACAGGTCTCACATTTATCTACATTGCTGAGCTTAGTAATTGTGCATTATGGCAACAATTAAGAAAGTAAAACCTGGTAGTCAGGAGAGGTTCCCCTGACCCATGTGTCCGTGTTATTCAGCAAGCAGATTTTTGCAAGGAAGAGCAATCTAGTTAAATGAATTTCTGAAAAAAGGGGAAGAAGGCACAAAGGACTGCGTTTTTACAAACGGGTAAATTTACATAATCTCCAAAAAAATTTAATCAACCACAACCATTTCACATATATACTCTCAGAGAAGCCCCAGCACTTGAAAAAAGCTAAAGATTTATAACTAACAAAAAATATTAGGATTGTTTCTGAAGTTTCTCCTCTAAATGGAAGCAAAGCAGCAGAGTGGATTCAGCTTTGGATTCAGGCAGACCTGAGTTCAAATTTTAGCTTCTCAATTTAAAGCTGAAAAAGTTCCTTGAACTCTGAATTTGTTCCTTCGTCTCTACAAGTAGAAACAGTATCTACCTTACAGCACTGTTTTGAGGATTAAATGAGTTAATTTTGTAAGAATCTGGTATCTATACACACTCAATATATAATTATTAACAATAATTATAATCACCCAAATTTAACCTCATGGAATGAGTTTATTTCTGGCTTAGTGGGAGAGTATTATGTTTAGGGCAAGTTAGTAACATCCCATACTAACTTTCTTCCACAACATCATTAAAAGAAATATTTGAATTCCTAGTTCTTAGCTCACCCAGTAGCCATCATAAAGACTCCCAGTGACAACCACTGACAACGAAGCAAGCCAAAGTGAATCACTGCCTATAGGACTCAGACTCCCATTTTAGCAGTTTCTTCCCTTGGCTAGCAAAACCATTATATAATATTATCATAGATTATTTGCAAAAACCATGTAAATGGTAAGCCCATCTATTTTCCTTCTATCTTTCTTCTTTTTCTCATTTACTCATTTTTCCTCACCTCATTCCTCAGCTACTGTAACTTCTAATTGGTCTTAGTCAAGCAATGTCTTATCCTCCTACCCACCATTTTTTAAAATTTCTGTAGTCAAAAAAAGTGTCATAAAAACATAAGGACAGACAGAGAACAAAATTTACTAAACAATGCTTTTAAAATAAATTTGAAAAATCTGCTAAGAGCCATTAACTATTTAATAAAGAAAAATAATCCAAACTTTTAACTCTGAAACACCGTGAAATTACCAAGACCCTTGTCATTCTCTCATGAGGAAATCATTCTGCTCTCAGACTTGGACTATGAAAAACTCAAGATTTTCATTTGGCTTTTTTGTCACAATTTAATTAACTATGTTTAAAGGTTAGAACTGCAACAGTTGAGAAATATATGACAAGGCTTTTTAAAGGGATAATTACAAAAATACACCTAAATCTATCTTTAATAGTTAACTTTACTTTGACTCTTAGGATATTTAAGAGTACAGTATAACTAAACTCAATTTTAAATGTTTTTGTTAAAAAGTTTCAGAATATTCATTATGTTTTTCTACAAAGCAAGCACATTAAAATTTACTGAAACAAAACTTTAAAATTTTAAACCAACTTCCACAATCATGTATAATGAAAACTAAAATCCCTTTTCTAGAACCCAATCGAAAGAGAAAATAAGTGTTCTTTTCAAAGCTGACTGAATATTCTAAATTAATAACCTCAATAACACATTATCATTCCCATCACTATTAAAATGCCAGGTTGGTCCTTTACACACAATTAACAAAAATCAAGTTCCAATTTTATAATAATGATTTATTAAAATACATTTCAACTTAAAGTCATATGAAAAAATAATACACATTACCTTTTGGCAAGCTTTGCATAGTAATATCATTTTCTGAATTGTCATTAGAAGCATCTTCATTTACAATCTCATCCAAAGGTTTTTCATCATCAGATTCTACATACTTTGTTACAATTGAAGGTTTCCTATGAAAGAATTACATCCATAGAATTATGGAAACTTCTGACAATTGGAACAACACCCAAAGAATATAAATAAAAGGTTTATATTGAGCAGTGGCTCTTACGCAGGAAAACATATCAAAATCATCCAGGGAAGCATACATCTCTTTTCCATATTACTGAAGATTACAACTCAGTAGGCAGGACCAAGATATGTGCATTCAAATAAGGTACCAAGGGACTGTGAAGGAAACTCCTGGTTAAGAATCATTACATTAGAGAATAAGTTAATAACAATCAAGCTGTGTTTACTAAGAGATATTCCCATTCTGGCCAGGTAGGTCAGCTGGTTAGAGCATCGTCCAGATACTTGGGCTGTGGTTGCAGGTTCAATCCCCGGTAAGGGTACATACAAGAATCAATCAATGAAGCAATGAATCAATGTTTCTATCTCTTCCTCTCTTTCCCCGCCTCTCTCTTTCTCTCTCTCTCTCTCTCTCTCTCTCTCTCTCTCTCTCTCTCTCTCTCTCTCTCTCAAAATTTATAAATAAAATTTTAAAATGATCCCAAATGCTTCAGAGCAGGACAGTTTTTAAAAAGAGAGACAATCCCACTGATCAGAAACAACAAAAGTCCAATAAAGTGAATTGAAAATTTCTAGTAAGAACTATACTACACAGCCCAGCCAGTGTTGCTCAGTGGCTGAGCATCGACCTATGAACCAGGAAGTCACGGTTCAATTCCCAGTCAGGGCACATGCCCAGGTTCTGGGCTCGATCCCCAGTGTGGGACATGCAGGAGGCAACCAATCAATGATTCTCTCTCATCACTGATGTTTACATCTTTATCTCCCTCTCCCTTCCTCTCTGAAATCAATAAAAATATTTTTTAAAAGAAGAATTATGCTACATAGTGTAGTATGAATTATAGTATGCTTGGAAGTAGTTTCAGTCATTATGTACAATTCACTGGCAACTTTACACAGATAAGTATTTTTTACCATTCTTTGATCTCCTTATAAATTCCTCATAACTATAATGGCTACCACTCCCAATCTTAGACAATTTCACATAACCCTAAAAAAACCATACTGCCTCATGAGGCATTCAATATTTCATTTCCCTTTTCCTCCCTTTTCAAAGCACATATATGATCTAAAAGAAGTGATATACATATTGTAAAGGCCACTAGCACCTAATAAATCCTCCCCAGAAAATTCAATAAAAATTCAAAGTCAGAATGAATTAATAATTATTGAAGCCAAGTGATAAATAAAAGATTCATTATACTATACTGAGCATTTTAATATGTATGTTTGTATAAAATAGTTTACTTCAAACAAGAGTACTTCAAGTAAGTTTAGAAAAAAGTTATTCTTAGAAAAAAATACAATCTGAAAAATAAATTTTTTCCCTGCAACATCAACCAACCTCTTTGATCGTGATGATCCTGACGATTTGGATTTTCCTGAAGAGCTAGCTCCCTAAATGTGAAAAATAAATACAGAGGTGATTAAGACTTTGAAAGAAACACCCCTAAAATTAACTAGTAACCTATGACAAGACCTCTGATATAGTGATATAATGATATATATATGTAAAATATTTTTCTAAAAGGAACTTAAAATGTAATTCTCATTGACTCCCAGGTTTCCTGGTTTTAAAATAATTTTCTGAGTTTTTATTAAATTGTTAATGTTAAATTTTAGGGGGTGAGCCCAGACGGGTATGGCTCAATGGATTAACCAGGAGGTCATGGTTCGATTCCTGGTAAGGACATATGCAAGGGTTACAGGCTTAATCCCCAGAAGGGGCCATACAGGAGACAGCCTATCAATGATTCATCACTGATGTTTCTATGTCTCTCTCTCTCCCTTCCTCTCTGAAATGAATAAAAATATATTTAAGAAAAATTTAGGGGGAGGGAGAGGATACACTTCTGTATCATGTTCTTAGCCCAAGTCAACAAAGACAAAAAAAAAAGATCTAGAAATAATCAGATCCCAACAGAGTTAGGGAGTTTTAAGGATATAATGTGTCATTTTCTGTACCCTAATTATGGTCCAGAATACATTCTACAATTTGATTTAAGACACTAAATTTACTCTTACTTTGCCAGTATAATAAATATATTTTACTGGATTAAATATTTTACATTAGGTAAAAAGAATACCAAAATCATAGTGTAGGCCTGGGTATCATGTGAAGGATCCCAGGATAGGTTCCTATGATAATGCTCAAGATACCCTGACTATCCAGTTTTGAGAAATCTCAGAATCATGAAGTTTTGCCTGTAACAACCACCTTCAGCACCACTGTTACAATATAATAATATTCAAATATCAATCTGTTAGCAAGCCTTCAGTTGTCTGACTTTTGGTATACTGCTGAACCACAATAATATCAAAATCAATAAATATCTTCTAAAAATGAACAACTACCCAAAATGAAGTACCATAATAATACTTGAGTATAACATAAATTTAACACATGCATGAATTAAATAGAAACAATCTAAGACATTACTCTAGTTGTTATTAATTATTTTAAATGTTTCAAATTATTCTTACCTCTTCCTTGCTGTTTTCCATCATATCAGAGTTATTTCCAGTACCAATGATTTTATCTTAAAAGAGAAGAAATAAAAACATTATTTATCTCTTCAATCCATTATCAAACAGAACAGCAAAACCTACAACTCTACAAACACATTTTTTAATCTATAAAGCATGACAGTATTCATTAATTTATTCCCAGAAGAGTTGTCTGACTAAAATCACTCTTAAATTTCAAAAAAGAGTAGTCTGGTAGCAAACCATTCCCTATTATAATTGTCTAAGGCTTAATCTCTTAAAAGAAATTTTAAGCTTCATCTCCTACTAAAAATAAAATCATACTACTAATAAATCGTATGTCTCTGCCCTAGCCAGTTTTGATCAGTGGCTAGAGCATCGACCTGTGGACCAAAGGATCCCAGGTATGATTCCGGTCAAGGACACGTACCTTGGTTGCAGGCTCCTTACTGGCCCAGGCCCTGGTCGGAACTCATGCAGGAGGCAACCAATCGACGTGTTTCTCTCACATTAATGTTTTTCTCTGTCTTTCCCTCTCTCTTCCACTCTCCCTTAAAAAAAATCAATAGAAAAATATCCTCGGGTATGGATTAACAAACAAAAATAAATTAATTAAATAAATAAATACATAAATAAATTGTAAAAAAGATACTGTAAAATAACAGCAAACTCTAAAGAAAACACAGAGAAGGAAATAAAGATTAGAGAGGAAATTAATGAAACTGGGCATAGAAAAGCGATAGAGAAAAATCAGTGATACTTGATGTGGTCCCTCAGTGGATATCAAAATCCTAGAGGGCTCAAGTCCCTTAAATAAAATGCCGAAGTACTTGCATTTAACCTACACACATCCTACCATATACTTTAAATCATCTATGGATTACTTCCAATGCCTCAAATAATATGACAGCTACATAAATATTTGTTATACTGTATTATTTATGGAGTAATGACAAGAAAAAAAACATATACATATTCAGTACGGACGAACCATCACAGGCCAACTACATAGTACACGTCACCAAAACCATAATTTTTTTCCAAAAATGTTCAATCCATGTTTGGTTGAATCCATAGAAGCTATAAGGAAACCCACACTGTAATGCTTTGAAAAGATGAACAAAATTGACAAAGTGTAAACTAGATTAGTCAAGAAAAAGAGACAAAACTCAAATACTAGAATCAGAAATTAAAGACGGGAAGTCACTAACTATTTTAAAAGGGGAGATTGCCCAGCCAGATGTGGTTCAGCAGTTGAGCATCGACCCATGAACCAAGAAGTCACTGGTTCAATTCCCGTTCAAGGTATATGCCCAGGTTGCAGCTCGATCCCCAGAGGGGGGTGTGCAAGAAGCAGACGATTGATGATTTTTCTCTCATCATTGATGTTTCTCTCTTCCTCTCCCTTCCTCTCAGAAATTGAGAAGAATGTATATTTTAAAAGGGGGAGTATATTGAAATATCTTGAACAATTGTACACCAAAAGATGAGATAACCTAAATAAAATGGATGAATTCTTAAACACACTCAAACTATTGAAACTGACTCAAGAATAGACATTGTGTGCCGAAACCGGTTTGGCTCAGTGGATAGAGCGTCAGCCTGCGGACTCAAGGGTCCCAGGTTCAATTCCGGTCAAGGGCATGTACCTTGGTTGCGGGCACATCCCCAGTAGGGGGTGTGCAAGAGGCAGCTGATCGATGTTTCTCTCTCATCGATGTTTCTAACTCTCTATCTCTCTCCCTTCCTCTCTGTAAATAATCAATCCTATCTAATAATAGACAAATATGCAAATTGACCGCACCTTCGCTACGCCCAAGCCACGCCCACCAACCAATCAGGACTCATATGCAAATCACCCCAACAAAGATGGCGGCTAATTTGCATATCAATACAGCGTAGAAAGAAGCCAAGAGCTGCAGAAGGGAGCAAAGCTGCAGAGAAGCAAGCAAGCCAGGGGGAGGAGAAGGGAGGAGCGGAGGCGGGGCCGGGGGAGAAGGGAGGAGCGGAGGTGGGGCCGGGGGAGAAGGAAGGAGAGCGGGCTGGCGGAGAAGGCGAGGCGGGGGAGAAGGGAGGAGCAGAGGCGGGGCCAGGGGAGAAGGGAAAAGCAGGCGGGCTGGCAGAGAAGGCGGGCCGGGGGAGAAGGGAGGAGCAGAGGCGGGGCCAGGGGAGAAGGAAGGAGAGCGGGCTGGCAGAGAAGGGAGAAAAGCAGGGGGGCTGGCGGAGAACACGGGGTGGGGGACAAGGGAGGAGAGCAGGCAGGGCGGGGTAGAGTGCAGCAGGAAACCCTATTGCAGGATTTTTCCTGCAACGGGAACGCTAGTAAAAATATATTAAAAAAAAAAAAAAGAATAGACATTGTGGCAGATTAAAAATGGCTACAGAGTAAGTGGATGTTTACTGAGGACCCTTCTGAAAGACACTGCTGGATGCCAGGGGAAAAATTAATTTAAAAGTATCTGTATTCAAGATGCTCACAGTCTAATGGGAAAGACTGGTATCTAAATAATTATAATACAACTAGAGGCCCGGTGCAAGAAATTTGTGTAGGGGGGTATCCCTCAGCCTGACCTGCACCCTCTCCAATCTGGGACCCCTCGGGGGATGTCCAACTGCCGGCAGGGGGGGCCTAAACCGGCAGTTGGACATCCCTCTCGCAATCTGGGACCGCAGGCTCCTAACCACTCACCTGCCTGCTTCCCTGATCGCCCCTAACCACTCTTCCCGCCCACCTGATCAACCTCAAATGCCCCCCCTTCCGGCCTGATAACCCCTAACTGCCCGCCCCTGCTGGACTGATCGCCCCTAACCACCTCTGCCTCAGCCCCACCACCATGGCTTTGTCCAGAAGGTCTCCTAGAAGGTCTCCCGGTCTAATTAGCATATTACCCTTTTATTAGTATAGATGTACTAAATTGATCTCAATTCACATGGAAGAATGAGGAAAAACTTAGTTGAGAAAGAAAGTAATGTTTGAGCTAAGACTTGAAGAGTAGGAATCCTCAGGTGAGGGGGTGGGGTGAGAGAGAAGGGAGATTCTCCAGCAGAATTCTAACAAGTATAGACACAAGAGAGTACAGAAGATCAAGGAAGGCAGGGAATTCAAGAAGAAGCTGGGACTGACATAAGACTGGAAAAAGCAGACCAGGTACAGGCTACAGAAAACCTTTTACACTTTGCAAAATAGGTAAAAAGGTTCTCAGATTTCATTTGCATCTCTGGCAACACTATGAAAGATGGGTTCAAGGATAACCAGTCAAGATTTGAGAGAGTGATTGATAAGGGTGTAAACAGTGGGCATGATGGAAAGTGAGTTAAAATCTGATTCATTTTTAAAAACATTTTTGAATGACATTGAGGTACCATCTCACATCTGTCAGAATGGCTATCATCAAGAAATGACAAGTGCTGGCAAGGATGTGGAGAAAAAGGAACCCTAGTACGCTGCTGGTGGGAATGCAGACTGGTACAGCCATTATGGAGAACAGTATGGAGTTTCCTCAAAACATTAGAAATGGAACTGCTATTTGATCCAGCAATCCCACTTCTGGGAATATATCCTAAGAATCCTAAAACATCTATCAGAAAGAATATATAGACCCCTATGTTCATAGCAGCACAGTTTACAATAGCTAAGATTTGGAAACAGCCTAAGTACCCATCAGCAGATGAGTGGATTAAAAAACTGTGGTACATCTACACAATGGAATACTATGCTGCTGTAAAAATGGAATACTCCGCTGAGGTGAAAAATGAATTCTTACCATTTGCAACAGCATGGATGAATCTGGAGAGCATTAGGCTAAGCGAAATAAGCCAGTTGGAGAAAGATAAGTATCACATGATCTCACTCATTTGTGGAATATAATGAACAACATAAACTGATGAACAAAAATAGATCCAGAGACATAGAAGCATTGAACAGACAGTCAAACCTCAGAGGGAAGACAGGGGAGGGTAAGAGATCAACCAAAGGACTTGTATGCATGCATCCTACCTTATAATAGAGAAACATGCAAATTGACCGCACCTCCGCTATGCCCATGATTGGGCCTGTGAGAGACTGGGGGCGGGACTCCGGGTGGCCTATCCGGCCGTTGAGAAGACCAAGATAGCGGCGCCCAATCCTCTTAGTTCCGGGGGTCCCGGGGGGCGATCGCCACCCTGGGGGGCGTGGCCGGGCCGAGCCAGGCGCTCCCGGGGGTCCCGGGCGGCGATCGCCACCGGGGGGGGGGCGGGGCCGGGCCAAGACAGGCGCTCCCGGGGGTCCCGGGCGGCATTCGCCATCGGGGGGGGGGGGGGGGGGGGGGGGCGGGGCCGGGCCAAGCCAGGCGCTCCTGGGGGTCCCGGGCGGCGATCGCCACAGGGGGGGCAGGGCCGGGCCGAGCCAGGCGCTCCCAGGGGTCCCGGGCAGCGATCGCCACGGGGGGGGGGGGGGGGGGCGTGGCCGGGCTGAGCCAGGCGCTCCCGGGGGTCCCATGCAGCAATCGCCACCCGGGGGTGCGGGGGCGGGGCCGGGCCGAGCCAGGCGCTCTTGGGGGATCCGGGGGCGATCGCCACCCTGGGAACATTGCAGGCATGTGGTTGCTGAGACCCAGACCAGGCCTCTGGCCACAGATTCATAGCTTTGCAGAGACCTAGGGCAGGGATCTGCCTCATCTGCAGAGAGACAGAGGTTCTGCAGTGCCCCCAAGACGTGGGTGGGCCCAGCCAGGGATCAAGGGGCATGGAAGGACTCCTGGCAGAGGGGCAAGGACCCTCACCCCTGAGGCGGGGGTTGAGGGGTGGAGCCACCTCAGTGAAGGGGTGCTGCACTGCAGGGTACTGGACTGACTGACGTGATTCAGAGAAGCTCCCAGTGCTAATGGGCCTCGCTCAGGCGGCCTTCACACTTCAGAGGCAGTGACTACTGCTCCTGCCTTCACCCAAAAGCAAGCTCGCTACACCCTGCCCCATAGCAGAGCATGCCTAGGCAGTGAGTGGGAAGCCTTCCACCTGCTTCGGAGAAGGGGGGGCAGTAAAGAATGGGGGGAGAGGAAAGAATGTGGAGCATCCGCAATGAAGAGGTGCTTGAGAAAGAGGCTCGGAAGCCTGACTGGAAGGTTTGTTCTGTTTGCTGGGCCGCTGCCCCGTAGGAAGCGCAAAGAGCATGGCTCTGAGGGCTTCCTGTGTGCTCTGAGGGCTTCCTGAGTCAAGTTCCACAGCCAACTGGAATTGGCCTCAGTTTCCTGGTCTGTAAAATGGATGAAGCGTGTCCCAGTGCCTTCACTGAGCTTTGATGGCCAATTGAGATACTATATAAAGAAAATGAGGGAAGAAGTGACAAAGAAAAGGAAGGACAAAAAACACAAAAGAAAGATTGAAAGGAACCTGTAAACCCATTGTCACTTAAATAGGGAATATAGTCAGTAGTGTTGTAATGATGGTATGATGCCAGGTGGGTACTAGAAATATCGGGGAACACTTTGTAAAGTATATGATTGTCTAACCACTATTCTGTAACTAATATAAACCTGAAACCAATACAAAATAATGTTGAATGTAAAGAAATGAAAATTGGAGTGAAATTTTTATAAATTTCAAAGTTTAAATAAAAGCTGTAAAGGAAGGAAGGGGAGAATAAAAAGTGTTTTTCATTTTGCCACTTCATTAAAAAGACAGTTGTCTTTATGTGGTGCTTTTATACTTTTCTAAGTCATTATCTCATTTTAATTTCCGGGCAACTTAAAGACAAGATAAGTATTCCCTCCACTATTCAAAGAAAGGAAATCTTGGTGTCTGGTCCTAATGATTCAATCGTCAAGCCCTTATTGTAAAGCAGGGTTAGTAAAATTTTCTGTGCAGGGTCATATCTATACTAATAAAAGCCTTGGGGGTGATCAGGCCAGCAGGGAAGGATATTTGGGGGCAATCAGGCCCGCAGAGGAGCAGTTAGGGGTCAATCAGGCCAGCAAGGAAGCAGTTAGGGGGCAATCAGGCAGGTAGGTGAGCGGTTAGGAGCCAGCAGTCCCGGATTGTGAGAAGGATGTCCAACTGCAGTTGGACATCCCCCGAGGGGTCCCATATAAGAGAGGGTGCAAGCTGGGCTGAGGGACACCCTCCCCAGTGCACGAATTTCATGCAGCGGGCCTCTAGTAAGCATAATCAATAGACACGGACAATAGGGGGTGAGGGTTTGTGCTGGGAGACAGGAAGGGCTGGGAGAGGTCAATGGGGGAAAAGGGAGACATATGTAATGATTTGAACAATAAAATATTTTTAAAATAAAACCATGGGTCATTTACACTATGGAATACTATGCACCTGTAAAAGAGGGCTCTATTACCCTTTGGGACAGCATGGATGGACCTGGAAAATATTATGCTAAATGATATAAGCCTAACTGAAAAAGACAACTATCACATGATCTCACTTTACTTATGGAGCTAATGAACAAAATGAATTGACCAACAAAATAAGACCCAAAGCATGGAGGAATGGAATAGACTGTCATACCTCGATGTGGGGTTGGGGCAACGAGAAGAGATAAGCCAAAGAACTTATATACTTACTAGAAGCCAGATGCACGAAATTCATGCACGGGGGGTTGGGGGAGGTCCCTCAACTCAGCCTGCACCATCTTGCAATCCGGGACTGCTGGCTCCTAACCGTTTGCCTGCCTGCCTGATCACCCCTAACTGCTCGCCTGCCTTCCTGATCACTCCTAACCAACTCTGCCTCGGCCCCTGCCTGCCCTGGTGGTTGCCTCTACTTTGGCCCCCGCCGCCATGGCTTCATCCGGAAGGTCGTCTGGAAGGACATCCAGGTGTCCGGTCTAATTAGCATATTACACTTTTATTATTATGGATATGCATAGCCTATAGATACAGGCAATAGGGTAGTGAAGACCTGTGGGGAGTCAGGGGGCAACCATGGGAGATATCTGTAATACTATCAACAATAAAAAATATATTTAACAATGAAAAAATAGGCCAAAAAGTTAAATTCTCTGATCTAAAAGCCTTAATTTGAAATTAATTTAAATTATAAACAATCTATATCCCAAAAATGGGCATGTGAATAAATTATAATTTGTAATGGGGAAAAAATAGACATTGTGGCCCGGCTGGTGTGGCTCAGAGGTTGAGCATCAACTTAGGAACCAGGAGGTCACAGTTTGAATCCCGGTCAGGGCACATGCCCAGGGATGCAGGCTTGGTCCCAGTGGGGGTTGTGCAGGAGGCAGCGGATTGATGATTATCACTCATCTTAGATGTTTCTTTCTCTCTCTCCTTCTCCCTTCCTCTCTGAAATCAATAAAAATGTATTAAAAACAAATAGACATTGTGAACAGACCTATAACTAAAGAGTCTGAATTAGAAATTTAAAAAAAAATCTACCCATGAAGAAAAGCAAAGATCCATATAACTTCACTCAGAATTACACCAAAACAGTCAAAAAAATCCAGTCCTAGCCAGTTTGACTCAGTGGATAGAGTGGACCAAAGGGTACTGGTATTCGATTCCAGATAAGGGCACATACCTTGGTTGCAGGCTCCTCCCCAGCCCAGACCTTGGTCAGGGCTCATGTAGGAGGCAACCAATCGATGTGTTTCTCTCACATTGATATTTCTCTCTGTCTTTCCCTCTCTCTTTCCCTCTCTCTAAAAATGAGTGGAAAAATATCCTCGGGTGAGGATTAAAAAAATAAAAATCCAAAACAAAACAGAATTAATACAAATTCTTCATAAACTCTCCCAATAAAAAAGGAAGGAACATTTCCCAACTCATTTTATGAGACCAGTATCATACAAAAAATACCATAAAAAGAGAAACCTACAGACCAATATCACTTAGAAATCTACAGACCAATATAACTTATGAATATAGATGCAAAAGTCCAACAAAATAGTAGCAAACTTCAAGAAAATAAAAAACAAGTCTCTCTCCTACAGACTGGGAGAAAATATTTGCAAAAGATGTATCTGATAAAAGACTATCATCTAGCCCTGGCCTGCTTGGCTCAGTGGATAGAGCATCAGCCTGAAGACTGAAGGGTCCCAGGTTTGATTCCGGCCAAGGGCACATGCCCAGGTTGCGGGCTCGATCCCCAGTGGGGGGCATGCAGGAGGTAGCCAATCAATGGTCCTCTCTCATCGTTGATATTTCTATCTCTCTCTCCCTCTCCCTTCCTCTCTGAAAGCAATCCTATATAATAAGAGAAACATGTAAATTGACAGTACCTCCACTACGCTCACCAGCCAATCAGGAGTGAGTATGCAAATTACCCTGATAAAGATGCAGGGTTAATTTGCATACATAGGTGCTGGGCGGAGAGCAGAGTGGGAGAGCTGGCGGAGAGTGGAGCGGCTTGGGGAACTTGGCTCCCCAAGCCGCCAGACAGAGAGCAGAGAGGGAGAGCTGGCGGTTTGGAGGACTTGGCAGAGCAAGAGGCCGTGGGACGAAGACAGACCAGGAAGAGAAAACCCATAGCTCAGGGAGCACCAGGAATTCTGGGAGTAGTAATTCTGGTGGCAGCCCCAGGACCGGAAGCAGAAGCCCAGAGCACGGGGAGCACCAGGAATGCTGGGAATCGTAGTTCTGGTGGCAGACGGATCTCCTAGACCAGTGATGGGCAATCTTTTGAGCTTGGTGTGTCAAACTTCGCCAAAAACTGAGCATAACTCGGGTAGTGTGTCACTTTGAGGAAAAAACATTATTTCGCAAATGTTTCATCCTCGGCATGCGGCTGCCTCAGCGGCCGCGTGTCATCAGAAATGGCTACGCGTGTCAGTGCTGACACGCGTGTCATAGGTTCGCCATCACTGTCCTAGACACTAGAGCAAAGTGAGCCTGGAGAAAGTTACTGTTGCGTTGGGCGATGGAGGGAGAGCAAAGGTGAGAGACATAAGTAAAATCAGAGTGTCTAGGAAAAATTAAAGGGAAGATATCCTAAAACTTCCAGGAAATCTCCACCAATGAAGCAAAGAAAAAAAAAAAAGCCTCTATTATTCTGTGAGCAACAAACCAAACTGGGTTGGGGTCTCAGACAATTCACTCATATGATTGCAAAGACAGACAGAAACTCCCGGATTGGAGAGGGCTCCCCTGAGGGCTCCCAGATTGGAGAGGGTGCAGGTCGGGCTGAGGGACGCCCCCCACCCCGTGCACAAATCTTCGTGCACCGGGCCCCTAGTAAAAATATATTTTAAAAAAGACTATCATCTAAAATATACAAAGAATTCTCACAATTCAACAATAAAATGCACATGATTAAACATAGGCAAAAGATTTGAAGACATCTTACCAAAGATATAAAAATGGCAAACATGCTTCACATTAGGTAATTGGAAATTAAAGATGCTTCACATCATGTATCATTAGGGAACTGGAAATTAAAACAAGATAACACTACACACCTCTTAGAATGTACAGCCCTGTCCAGTTTGGCTCAGTGGATAGAACATCAGCCCATGGACTGAAGGATCCCGGTTTGATCCCCGTCAAGGGCAAATACCTGGGTTGCAGGCTCGATCCCCAGTCCTGGTCAGGGCATGTGCAAGAGGCAACCAATCGAAGTGTCTCTCTCACACAGCTGTCTCTCTCTGTGTCTCTCCCCCTACCTTCCACTCTCTCTAAAAAAAAAAAATCAATGGAAAAATATCCTTGGGTGAGGATTACCAACAACAAAAAAGAATGTACAAATGCAGAACACTAACAATAACAAATGCTGGTGAGGATGTGGAGCAAAAGAACTATCATCATTGTTTATGGGAATGCAAAATACTACTGCCCCTTTGGAAGACATTTTAGCAGTTTCTTACATTTTAACCTTTCACACTCGGATGTCGAGTGTGACTCGACACGGTTAGCATTAGAATAAAGGAATCGAGAAAAAAGCAAGCGAGTGCAAAGGGTTAACCATACTCTTCCTATATGATCCAGCAATCACACTCCCTGATATTTACCCAAATAAGTTAAAAACTATGTGCACTGCAAAACCTGCACTCAAATTGTTATAAATATCTTTATTTATAGTAACATCTTCATAAGTAGCTCTATCCATAATTGCCAAAATGTGGAAGCAACCATGATATTCTTTAGAATGTGAATAGATAAACTAACTATGGTACAGCCAGACAGTAAAACTATTATTTAGCATTAAAAAGAAATGAGCTATAAAGCCATGAAAAGAGATGGAGAAACACTGAATGCATTATTATTAACTGAAAGAAGATAATCTGAAAAGGCCACATAGTGTATCATTCTAACTATATGACATTCTGGAAAAGGCAAAACTATGAAAACAGTAAAAAGATCAGTGTTTGCTAGGGGTTGGGGGGGGCGTGGAAAGAAAGACTAGATAGACCAACAGAGGCAAAATGCAGTGAAACTAACTTGTATGATACTATCTATATATATAAAAGCCTAAGTGACCAAATGACCAAACAACCAGTCGACCGGTTGCTATGACATGCATGGACCACCAGGGGATAGAAGCTCAACACAGAAGCTGCCCCCTGATGATCAGTACGCTCCCACAGCCAACCTCCTGCTGCCAGCAAACTGGCCAGCCAGCAGACCTCCCACGGTCCCCCTTCTCCCCCCCCCCCCCCCCCCGGCCAGCCCTGATCGCCCTAAATGGACTGGGTGAGATGGCCCCAATTGGCCCTTATTGCCGGCCTGGCCAAGGGACCCCACCTGTGCACAAATTTGTGCACCTGGCCTCTAGTATAATAAAAGGGTAATATGCTAATTAGACCGGACATCTTCCGGACGTCCTGCCTAATGAAGCCAGGGCCCAAGGGAAGCCAGCCCAGGTCCTGGGTGCCTGCGGGCAGCCTGAGGGAAGCAGCCCGGGTCCCAGGTGCCTGCCGGTGGCCAGAGGAGGGAAGCCCGGGTCCCAGGTGCCTGCCAGTGGCCGGAGGAGGGAAGCCCGGGTCCCAGGTGCTAGAGGGAAGCCAGTGCCAGCAGCCGGGGGAAGGAAGGCCTACTCTTACACGAATTTTCGTGCATCGGGCCTCTAGTGATACTATTATGGTAGATAAATGTCATTAAAATATATGTGAAAATCCTTAGAATGTAAAACATCAAGAGGGAAATCTAATGCAAACTATGAGTTTGGGATGATAATGACTTGTCAATGTAGGTTCATCTATTATAACGAATATATGGCTGTGGTATAGGATGATTACACTTGGGGAGGCTATGCTCATGTAGAGAGGAATATATAGGGAATCTCTGTACTTTTCACTTAATTTTTCTGTGAACTTAAACCACTCTAAAATATAAAATTTGGGGGGGTCAATCCTCACTAGAGGAATATTTTTTCCATTGCTTTTCAGAGAATGGAAGGGAGGGAAGAAGAGAGAGGGGAGGGGAGGGAGAGAGAGAAACATCGATGTGAGGGAGACACATTGACAGGTTGCAGGAAGCGACCCCTACAACCCAGGTATGTGCCCTTGACCGAGTATCGAACCCACAACCTTTCAGTGCACAGGCCAATGCTCTAACCACTGAGACACTCAGGCAGGGCTTAAAATCTATTTTTTAAAACGCTAAACAAAAAAGGAATTTCCTCAACTATTTACAAAATATCCATAGGTATCATACTTCATGGTAAAATATTAAATGTTTTATTTTCCCCTCTAAGATCAGGAAAAAGACAAAAATATCTACTCTTGCCACTTCTATTCAAGATTGAAATGGAGATTCTAGCCAGAACATGAAGGAAACAGAAAGAAATAAAATGCATCAAGATTGAAAAGGAAGAAGTAATAGTTGACCCTTGAACAATATGGGTTTGAACTGTATAGATCCACTTATATGCAGATTTTTTTCAATAACCATACAGTCAGCCCTCCATATTCATGAGTTTCTGCATCCATGGATTCAACCAACAGCAGTTCAAAGACAGTATTTTCTATCCCAGATGTGGAGAGACTTGAACATAAGCAGATTTTAGTAGCTTCAGGGGGTCCTGTAACCAATCCTCCTATAAATATTGAGAGACTTGACTATAGTTACGTTTTTGGATAGTCAAAAGTTATATACAGATTTACAATGGGGCGGAGCAGGTCAGTGCCCCAAACCCTAGTATTGTTCAAGAGTCAACTGTATCTCTCTTTGGACATTATCATGTATATAGAAAATCCTAAGGAATACACTAAAAAATATTAGAACTAATAATCAAATTCAGAAAGGTTGAAGGACAAGAACAATAAACAAAAATCAATTGTATTTTTTTAATATATTTTTATTGATTTCAGATAGGGAGAGATAGAAACATCAATGATGAGAGGGAATCATTGATTGGCTGCCTCCTGCACGCCCCCTACTAGGGATCGAGCCCGCAACCCGAGCATGTCCCCTTGACCGGAATCGAACCTGGGACTCTTTAGTCCACAGGCCGATGCTCTATCCACTGAGCCAAACTAGCTAGGGCCAATTGTATTTCTATATACTTGCAAAAAACAATCTGAAAGTTAAGAAAAGACTCAATAATAGCATGAAAAATAAAATATTTAAGAACAAATTTAATAAAAGAAGTGTGAAACTTATACTCTGAAAACTACAAAACATTCAGAGAAATTAAAAATCTAAATCAATGGTAAAACACCATATATGCTCATGAATTGGAAGACTTAACATTGTTAAGATGGCAATAGTCCTCAAAATGATCTACAGATACAATAAAATGCCTGTCACAATCCCAGCTGACTTCTTTGTAGAATTTGACAAGTTCATTCTAAAATTCATATAGAATTAAAGGGACCCAAAATAGCTGAATCAATCTTCAAAAAGAAAAAGTAGGAAGACTCACATATCCTGATTTCAAAACTTAGTGTAAAACAGTGATGGCGAACCTATGACACGCGTGTCAGCACTGACACGCGTAGCCATTTCTGATGACATGCGGCCGCATGCCGAGGATGAAACATTTGCTGCTCCTGAGGATGAAACATTTGCGAAATAATGTTTTTTTCCTCAAAGTGACACACTAACCGAGTTATGCTCAGTTTTTTGGCGAAGTTTGACACACCAAGTTCAAAAGGTTGCCCATCACTGGTGTAAAACAATTTTAATTAAGATAGTACAGTACTGGCAAAAGAATAGACATACGGAACAGTCAAAAGAACTGAAAGTCCATAAATAAACCCATATATCTATGGTCAACTGATTTTCAACAAGAACGCCAAAACCACTTAATATGGGAATAGCCTTTTCAATAAACGGTGGTGGCACAACTGTGAATCCACATGCAAAAAACGAAGCTCCTGCCTCAGACCATATACAAAAATTAACTCCAAATGCATTAAAGACCTAAGAGCTAAAGCTATAACTCTTAGAAGAAAATAAAGAGGTAAATCTTTGTCACCTTAGATTTAGTAATAGATTCTGAGGTACACCAAAAGCACGATCAGCAAAGGGAAAATTAGATAAATTGTGCTTCACCAAATGTAAAATATTTTATGCTTCAAAGGATACCATTAAAACTAAGTAGAATGCAAGAAAATATTTGCAAATCATGTATCTGACCCAAATGTCCACTAACAGGTGAATGACAAACTAAATATAGTACTAGTATACACATACAAGGGAGTCCTACTCAGCATTAAAAAGGAAGGAAATTTTAATAACTGCTATAACAATGATGAACCTTGAAGACATTATGCTAAGTAAAAGAAGCTAGCTAGCCCTGATCAGTTTTGCTCAGTGGTTAAGAGTGTCGGCCCTCGGATCAAAGGGTCAAGGGTTTAATTTCTGGTCAAGGGCACACACCTTAGTTGCAGGTTCAATTCCCGCTCCAGTCAGGGTGCATGTGGAAGGCAACCAATCAATGTGTCTCTCTCACATCGATGTTTCTCTCTCTCTCTCTTCTCACCCCCTCCTCCCTCCCTTCTACTCTGTCTGAAAATCAATGGAAAAAATATTCTCGAATAAGGAATAAAAAAAAATTTTTTAAGTAAGCTATAAAAGAAATATTATATGATCCCACTTATATGAATTTTCTAAAGTAGTCAAATTCATAGAGACAGAATGTAGAATGGTGGTTGCCAGGGGCTGGGGAGGAAGGGGATTGGGAATTTAGTGTTTAATGGAAACAGTTTCAGCTGAAGATGAAATTTTTTTTTTAAATTTTAGAAATAAAGAACAGATTAGTGATTGCCAGGTGTTAGGCAGAGTTACACTTGGAGGCAGAAAGATAAGCATGATTATAAAAGGGCAAGATGAGTAATCTGTATCTTGACTATGGTGGTGGATATATGAATCAACCAAGGTCATAAAACTGTATAGAGCTTAATACACAAATACAAGTAAAACTGAGAAAATCTGAATCAGAATGGTAGCTGTCAATAACCTGATTATGATAATATAGTAGTTTCCTAAAATGTTACCATTGTGGGAAACTGGGCAAAGTGTATAAGAGCTCTGTATTAGTTGTTAACAACTGCATATTAACCTACAAGTATCTAAATAAACATGTCCATTTTAAAAACTCAAAAAACTAGGAATAGAGGGGAACTTCCTAAATTTGATAAAGAACATTTATAAAATACATATACAGAAACAATCATATTTAATGGTGAAAGACTGAATGCATTCCCCATAAGATCAGAAACACCAAGAAGATGTCTGCTAGTACCATTCTTCTACAGCATAATAATAGAAAATCCTACCAAACAATCAATAATTCTCTCTCAGCCCTAGCCAGCTTGGCTCAGTGGATAGAGCATCAGCCTGCGGACTGAAGGGTCCTGGGTTCAATTTCGGCCAAGGGCACATGCCTGGTAATTAAATGGCACACAGATGGAAAGGAAGAAATAAAACAGATAATATTTTCAGATGACTAAATTAAGTACAAAATCCCAATGAATCTGCAAGGTGAAAAAAAAAAGCTTCATGGAGCAAGTTCACAGGATACAAAGTCAACTAATAAAAATAAAATAAAATAAAACTGGCCCTGGTTGGGTGGTTCAGTTGGTAGATACATCAAAAGGTTGCCAGTTCCATTTAAGGTCAGGGAACATACCTAGGCTGCAGGTTTGATCACCAGTTGATGTGCATATAGGAGGCAACCAATGAGTGTTTCTCTTTCACACACGTTTCTCTCTCTCTCTTTTTTTTTTCTCTCTCTCAAAATCAGTATTTTTTTTAAAAAAAAAACAAAACTGATTTCCTATATACCTGCAATGAACAATTGGAATCTGAAAAAAAAAATTTTGTATTTTTTATTAAATTATATTGGGGTCTTTCTCTATCTGACTTATTTCACTTAACATAATAGTCTCCAGGTTCCTGCTGTTTCAAATGTTAAGAAATCCTTTATTACAGCTGCATAGTATTCCATTGTGTTAATGGTACCACAGGTTTTTCATCCACTCATCTGATGTGCACTTGGGTTGTTTCCCAGATCTTAGCTATTATAAATAATGCTGCTATGAACATATGTGGAATCTAATGAACAAAATAAACTGACGAACAAAATAGAACCAGAGGCATGGAAGCATGGAACAGAGTGATAAATCTCAGATGAAAGTAAGAGAGAGGACTGGAAGGAATTAACCAAAGAACTGATATGCATATATGCATTGTCCATGGACACAAAGAACAATGCAGTGAAGGCCTGGGGTATGGTGGGAACCAGATGGAGGGGGGCAGTGGAGGAAAATATGGGGGGACATCTGTAATACACTAAATAATAAAGAAAAATTATATTGGGGTGACACTGGTTAATAAGATTATATAAGTTTCGAGTATACAATTCTATGATACATCATCTGTATATTGCATTGTGTGCCCACTATCCAAAGTCAAATCTTTTATCATCACCATATATTTGGCCCGATTTACCCTTTACTACTGTCCTACTTCCCTCCCCTCTGGTAACTACCATAGTGTTGGCTGTATTTATGAGGTTTTTCTCTTTGTCTTTGTCCATTTGTTGCTTTCAGTTTATATCCCACATGAGTGAAATCAAATAGTTCTTAACTTTATGAAATTTTAAATAGCACCCCAAAAACTGAAGCACTTAGGTTAAAATCTAACAAAAGATGTGCAAAATAAGTATGTGAATAACTACAAAACACTGGGACCACTGAGAGTTTCTATTGACTTTTTTTTTTTTTCCTGAATAGGGCTAAACATTCTTATTCTTGCATGTGCTTGGTTGATAACTATATAGTTTTATTGGGGACAGGATTTAAGGAGCAAGTATTCTGTACACTTTTTAATTTTTTTAATTTTGTATTGATTTTTAGAGAGAGAAAGGGAGGGAGAGAGAGAAACATCAATGTGAAAGTGAAACATGAATTGGCTGCCTCCTGCATGCCCCTCATTGGGGATAGAGCCTGCAACTGGGCATGTGTCCTAACCTGGAATCAAACCGCAACCTCCCGGTTCACAGGTTGACACTAAACCACTGAGACACACTGGCTGGGCACTTTATTCTGTTCTTTTAGCCCTAAATAGGCGGTCTGCAATATGGACTACTCAACGAATTCAACTAGAGATATGCTTAGAATTTTTGCAGATTTTGGAGGTCCCAATCTGTAGTTCTCTTCTAGATGGGATCTCCCTCTCACTTTACTAAAGATGCTACCCCTAGGACAATGGAAGCTAAAGAGAAAATAAACAAATGGGACTACATCAAAATAAAAAGATTTTTTACAGCAAAAGAAACTATCAACAAAACAACAAGAAATCCCACTGTATGGGAGAACGTATTTGCAAATGTTATCACTGATAAAGGTTTAATCTCCAACATCTACAGGCAGCTTATGCAACTTAATAAAAGGAAGATAAATGATCCAATAAAAAAATGGGCAACGGACCTAAATAGAATCTTTTCCAAAGAAGACAGAAGAAAGGCCAAGAGACACATGAAAGCATGCTCAAAGTCACTAATTATCCGAGAGATGCAAATCAAAATGACAATGCGGTACCATCTCACACCTGTCAGAATGGCTATCATCAACAGATCAACAAATGACAAGTGTTGGCGAGGATGTGGAGAAAAAGGAACAATAGTGCACTGCTGGTAGGAATGCAGACTGGTGCAGCCACTGTGGAGAACAGTATGGAGTTTCCTCAAAAAACTGAAAATGGAACTCCCATTTGACCCAGTAATCCCACTCCTAGGAATATATCCTAAGAAACTGGAAACACCAATAAGAAAGGATATATGCACCCTTATGTTCATAACAGCACAATTTACAATAGCAAAGATTTGGAAACAGCCTAGGTGCCCGTCAGCAAATGACTGGATCAGAAAACTATGGTACATCTACACAATGGAATACTATGCTGCCATAAAAAAGAAGGAATTCCTACCATTTGCAGCAACCTGGATGGAATTGGAGAACATCATGCTAAGTGAAATAAGCCAGTCCATGAAAGAAAAATACCACATGATCTCACTCATCTATGGATAATAAAGAAAATTATAAGCTGTTGAACAAAAAGATAGATACAGAGACAGTAAAGCATCAAACAGAAGGTCAAATTACAGTGGGAAGGTTAGGGAGAGGTGGGGAAGATAAGAGATCAACCGAAGGACTTGTATGCAAGCATATAAGCATAACCAATGGACACAAAACTCTGGGAGGTGAGGGCATGTATGGGAGTGGGGGGGGGGGGCAATGGTAAGATATGTACACATATAATACCTAAATTAAAAATGGGGGGAAAAAAGGTAAAGGAGTTCATCACCACCCAACCAGTATTATATGAAATGCTGAAAGGTATTCTTTAAGAGGAAGAAGAAAAAGGTAAAGATAAAAATTATGAACAACAAATACATATCAATCACCAAGTGAATCTAAAAATCAAGTGAATAAAAAAATCTGATGAACAGAATAAACTGGTGAATATAATAGAATCAGGGGCATAGAAAGGAGGTGGACTGACAATTCTCGGGGGGGAAAGGGGTGTGATGGGTGCGAGAAGAGACGGGACAAAAATCGTACACCCAGAGGGAAAAAAAAAAATCGTACACCTATGGATGAGGACAGTGGGGGAGGGGGGCGCGTAAGGGCAGAGGGTCGGGTGGGAACCGGGTGGAGGGGAGCTATGGGGTGAAAAAGAGGAACAACTATAATAATCTGAACAATATTTATTAAATTTAAAAAAAAAAGGTCAGGCCTGGCCACTGTTGCCCAATGGTTGAGCATCAACCCAGGAACCAAAAGGTCACTAGTTTGATTCCCAGTCAGGGCACATGCCTGTGGCTCATTGATCCCCAGTATAGGGTGTGCAGGAAGCAGCCAATCGATGATCTTCCTCACTGATCGATGTTTCCATCTCTCTCTCTCGCTCTCTCTAAAAATCAGTAACATTTTTTTTATAAGATTAGATGTTCGCACTGGCCAGTGGTTGGAGCATCAACACATGCAACAAAGGGTTGCGGGTTCAATTCATGGGTCAAGGGTATGTACCTGGGTTGCAGGTTCAAACCCCAGCTCCAATCAGGGCACATGTGGGAGGCAATCAGTCGATGTGTCTCTCTCATTTTGATAATTCTCTTTCTCCCCCCCTGCCCCCCCCCCCGCTTCCCTCTCTTCCACTCTCTGTAAAAAAAAACCAATGGAAAAAAATATCCACGAGTGAGGCTTAACAAAAAAAATTGAAAGAAAGATCGTATGTTCTCCATAAGAAAAAACAAAGTGAAAGGGTGTTAGAGAAGAGATGTTAAAGTGCTTTTTAATTTTAAAATACACATGCACTGCCCTGCACAGTTGTTCAGTGGTTAGAGCATCAGCCCACGGACTAAAGGGTCTCAGGTTCGTTTCCAGGTCAAAAGCACAAACCTCGGTTGCAGGCTCGATCCCTGGCCCCTGGGGGTCAGGGGCATGTGGGTGACAAACAGTCCATATGTGAGTTTCTCTCTCTATCCCCCTAACTCTCTCTAAAAATCAATGGGAAAAATATCCTTGGGTGAGGATTATCCAAAAAGAAAAACATATGCACTGACTACTCAGGTGAATACACACAAACAAAAACAAATATGTATAAAATACACTCAGAAGTACTATTAATTTACTTTAATTAAATTTAACTTAATTAGTTTTAAAATTTTAACTCATAATACATGAATAAATGCTAGAATTATATATTTCTGTACTATTCCTACCTCTTTTAATATTACCTATTTTTCACAGTCAACATTCATCAACCCCTCTATAAGACATTTCCATTACACATAAAACCAAAAATACATCGTTCTCTAAGTACCTAGAACTATAAAACCTTATATTTTCATTTATCTAAGTTAATATCTCCAATATATTAGCTAAATACTAGATACATAGAGGCTATTAAATCCTTTAATAGCTACCCCACCATAAAACAATAAATGGAATGTAGTCTAAAAGATAGTGCACATTCTTTTTCAATTTACCTGTGCTTTGGCTCATCATAAGTCTTGGAGGAGAACTTGTTTCTTCAGATTCTTCTGATGAATGTGCCAGAAAATCATGAAGTTTCTGCACCAATGTATTCAACTTGCTTTCACTATCAAAACAAAATTTGAAGAATTTCCTTAATTAGCCTATCGTGAATTTAATTAAATGTAAAGTTCTAACAAAATGAAACTATATAGGGTAAGTGGTCTGAAGAATGTACATTCAAATTAAAACGTAAAGGAAATAAATTTTATTCCTCTAGGAATATAAAAATAATTAACACAACCTACTGTATAGTTACCTAGGATCAAAATATTATTTATGTAAAATATTGATATTATATTTTGCTTTATATGATTTAAAATAATGAT
Organism: Eptesicus fuscus; assembly: GCF_027574615.1. NCBI lineage: Eukaryota > Metazoa > Chordata > Mammalia > Chiroptera > Vespertilionidae > Eptesicus > Eptesicus fuscus. Next base: position 38,817,230 of record NC_072473.1, on the reverse strand, counting down.
TCAGTAATTTATCAAATATATTTCCTGAGCACTTACTCTCTGAAAGGCTTCATTAGTCTCTTTTTTTATTATTATTACTCTATCTACTGCTTGGCACAGAAACATTGAATAAATGATTGACAATTAAAACATAGAACAGGACTCAGAAGAGCTCAGAGATTCCCAGGGAAATATTTATGTAACTAAATTATCTATATATATATAAAACCCTAACATGCAAATAGACCAAACGGCAGAACAACTGAACCAAACAACTGGACACTATGATGTGCGCTGACCACCAGCGGGTGCACATGGAACATGGCAGACATCAGCAGCAGGTGGCATAGCATGGAATATGGCGGGCGTCAGCCATGGTGGTATGGTGGAGCAGGTGAGCAGGGGCGCCAGACCAAGGTGGGGCGCCGGTTGCTGTCATTGAGGCAAGCCTCTGGTAGTTACTGAAATTTCTTTGCTCCCGCACAAAACAGTCCCGCAGTGTGCTCGCACCTGCTGCCGGCACCATCCCCACTCGCACCCACTGCCAGCGCCCAGCGCCGGTCCCGATTGCTTGGCACCGACAGCAGGTGAGAGTGGCGGATGCCGGCCCCAATCGCCCCTGAGGGGTTCTCCACTTCCCCCTGATCCTGAGGAGCAATTGGGGTAGCAGCCGCTGGTCGCACCTGATGACAGTACCAGCCCTGCTCACACCCGCTGCTGGAGCTGGCCCCAATGCTCCAAGCCATCAGTGTGTGGGAGCAGCGGTGGCATTGAGAGCAGGACTGCCAGAAGTCAGGGGACCAGGGGGCGTGGTGGGAGGGGCCAGGCAGGGGCACGGAGGATGGGCAGAGACCCGCCCCTGTGCCCACCACAGGCTCGTGGCCCTTTCAAGGTGCACGAATTCGTGCACTGGGCCCCTAGTTATAGCATACCCTGTTAAGTTATATAACAGGTAACTCAAAAGGGACATAAAAAGTTAAACGTTTCAAATGCAGAAAATAAACATATACCCTATCTATATAATCTATATATATAAAAGGCTAATATGCAAAGTCTCCCCTCGGGAGTTCCACCGGGAGACCAGGTGTTCGATCGCTTGCTATGACATGCGCTGACCACCACGGGGTGGCGCAGAATGAAGGAAGGCCCGGGCTGGAAGCCGGAAGGCCTGGATAGGCCCTGATCGCTGGCCAGGCCTAGGGACCCTACCCGTGCACGGATTTCATGCACTGGGCCTCTAGTTTCTAATAAAAGATTTCCTAAACTTAAAAGCAAGAAGGAAAATAGATAAAATTTATTCATCCAAATTCAAAACCTGTGTGTATCAAAAATTACAATCAAGAAAGTGAAAAGGCAACCCAAAGAACTAGAGAAAACTTTTCAAATATATCTGAAAAGGTATTAATACCCTTTTTTAATAAGATATATCCTTTTAAAGTTATAATAATACAAAGTATTCTTATAATTAAATAATAAAATGAGAAACCAATTTAAAAATAGGCAAACGGCGTAGGTTAAATTTACCCCAAAGATATACAAATGGATAGCAAGCACATAAATGCTCAAGATTATTAGTTACTAGAGGCCCAATGCACAAAATTCGTGCAAGAGTAGGCCTTCCTTCCCCTGGCTGCCATCACCAGCTTCCCTCTGGCACCCGGGACCCAGGGTTCCAACGCAGTCCTAGTTTCATCCAGAACATCATCTGGAAGGACATCTGGTCTAATTAGCATATTACGCTTTTATTATTATAGATTAGGAAAATGCATATGAAAACCAAGAGATACTATTTTACGCTCATGTAAAATGTTATAATCACTGTGTAAAACAGTTTAGTAGGAACTCTAAAATTAAACATCGAGTTACCAAATAACCCAGAATTTCACTCCTAGACATATACCCAAGAAAATGAAAATATATGCCCACCCCAAAAAGACTGTACACAGCAGTAGTCATAATAGCCAAGAAGTAGAAAGTATCCAAATGTCCATAAACTGATGAAGAAACAATAGAATATTATACCCCAATAAAAAATGAAATACTCCACATGGCTTACTCTTGGAAACATTATGCTAAAGAAGGCAGACACAAAATGCCCCATATTGGATGTTTCCATTTACTAGGAGTACCGGTTAATAATGCAGATTTTTTTCAATAGATGGAGTTACACATATGTTGATATATATGCGATTTGATATATATGCTATTTTGTTGTATGGACAACAACCTTCAAAACTTCATATGTCAAATTTGCTGAAGGTGTTAACATCATAGATATTTTTATGCTTAAAAATGTCAAATTTCGTGCCAAAAAGAGAGCATTTGCGGGAAGTTTTAATTCATTGCTTTATTTTGAAGAAAAGTGCTGCTGAATACTTCGGGAAGCTTATGGTGACATGCTCCATCTCAAGATACTTGTGAACGCTGGTTTAAACGCTTTAAAAGTGATGATTTCGGTGTGAAAGACAAAGAACATCCAGGTCAACCGAAAAAGTTTGAAGACCAACAATTACAAGCATTATTGGATGAAGATGCGTATCAAACTCAACAACAACTTGCAGAAAGAGTAAACGTTGCTCAGCAAACAATTTCTGATCATTTACAAGCAATGGGAAAGATTTCAAAGGAAGGAAAATGGGTGCCACATCAACTGAACAAAAGACAAATGAAAAACCGAAAAGTCATCAGTAAAATTGTTGCTTTAACAGCACGAAAGAAAGTCTTTTTTGCATCGAATTGTGACTGGCAATGAAAAGTGGATTTATTTCTAGAATCCCAAATGCACAAGATCATGGGTTGATCCAGGTTAGCCATCAACATGGACTGCAAGGCCAAATCACTTCGGAAAGAAGACAATGCTCTGCATTTGGTGGGATCAGGAAGGTGTGGTGTATTATGAGCTTCTAAAACCAGGTGAAACCGTGAATACTGATAGATACTGACAACAAGTAATCAATTTAAACCACGCTTTGATCGTGAAACAACCGGAATGTGCCAGAAGACACGGCAAAGTAATTTTGCTTCGTGATAACACACCATTACACACTTTAAAACCAGTTAAAGACACGTTAAGAGATCTTGCCTGGGAAGTATTAACCCACCTGCCGTATTCACCAGACCTTGCTCCTTCAGATTACCACTTGTTCCAATCGATGGCACACGCACTTTCTGAGCAGCACTTCAAAACGTAAGGAGTGGAAAATTGGGTCTCTGAATGGTTTGCCTCAAAACAATAAAAGTTCTATTGGGACGGTATCCACAAATTACCTAAAGATGGGGGAAATGTGTAGCTAGCAATGGACATTACTTTGAATAAAGCACTTTTGATGTTTCTCTTGAAATTATCGTGTTTTCTTTGATTACAAAATCCGCCATTATTAACTGGTACACCTAGTACATATATGAAATGTCCAAAATAGGCAAATCCATAGAGACAGAAAGTAGATCAGTGGCTGACAAGGTATGGAGAAAGAGGGGAATTGGGAAATATGGGTTATCTTTTGAGGGCAATGAAAATGTTCTAGAATTAGAAAGTGGTAACAATAGTAAAATATTGTGAATTTACAAAACAAACACTAAACTGTTCACTAAAATGGTTTTATGTGAATTTTATCTCAATAAAAAGGGCAAAAAATCCCAGTCTGTGTGGCTCAGTGGTTGAGTGTCAACCCAGGAACCAAGAGGTCAGTGGTTCAATTCCCAATCAGGGCACGTGGCCAAAATACTGGCTCGATCCCCAGTAGGAGGCAGCTGATGTCTCCCTCTATCCCTCTCCCTTCTTCTGTGTCTACAAAAATCAATAAAAAATCAAAAAAAGAAAAAGAAATTCAAAAATATATGTATCTATTTACATAACAATAAAATATGTGCAGCACCTTCAAAAAATATAACCACAAAATAAATAAATATATGTATATACACATATATATATATAACCAAAACTTTAAGACAAACTACCCCAGCCGGTGTGGCTCAGTGGTTAAGTGTTGACCTATGAACTAGGAAGTCATGGTTCGATTCCTGGTCAGGGCACATGTCCCGGTTGCAGGCTCAATCCCCAATGGGGGTTGTGCAGGAGGCAGCCAATCAATGATTCTCTCATCATTGATGTTTCTATCTTTCTCTCCCTCTCCCTTCCTCTCTGAAATCAATAAAAATATATTTTAGAGGACAACAATAAAATATGGCGGCGTAGATAAACATCTGGGCCGCTGCCGTCCACAACAATTTCCAAAACTACAACTAAAAGACAGAACATCTATCACCCAGAACCACGGGAAAGCTGGCTGAGCAGAACCTCTACAACTAGACCGAAAGAGACAGGCACAATCAGGTCACAAACGCTGAAAAACTGAGGTACAGGGTGATACGAGCTGGCGGCAGAGCCCAGCAGGAGGCGGGCGTTGCTTTCTTCAATACGAAGAGAGACAAGCCCCCAATCTCTCTGAAATCCAGTTTCTGGGGAGAGACTGGGCTGTCTGCCAGCGGGTCGGAGTGAGGGTGGCTTACTAGCAGAGCTGCGTGGAGGTAGAATTGTTGGCTGCGCCGGGGCGCGAGACAGCGAGGACATGGTCGGAGGCACCGGGGAAGCGGTTGGAGGCGGCTCACTGCCAGTCATTGCTGTTTGCCACGCCCTAGCCTAGTGACGCCCTGAGTCTCCGCCCCGCACAATCTACAAACACACCCAAGCTCCTAGCAGTGGCTTTTGCATATGAATGTCCTTCTCTATTGCAGTTTAAACTAGTAAACTTGCAACCCAGTACAGACAGCTCCAAGGACCCCAAGCTCCAAGAAGGGAGGAGAGGACGGCAGTTCTCGCTCCAAGCAGGGAGAAGAGGACGGCAGTTCTCGCTGTAGCTCCTGCAGGGTGGCCTCAGACAGCAGCTGAACTGCACCCCATTGGAGATTCAGAAGCCAATGCACCTAATGGTCAGTGTGAGGCACCAGATTTCAACTCCTCACATCCATAAGTGACACATTCGGGAGGCGGACTCAGTGAGCACCAAAGCCCCACTCAAACAAGCCCTGTAGCACAAGCGTGTCTCCAGCGCAGTAGTACTTCCATTATAGACACAGCAGGTCCTCACAGCCAATTGGCCTGGAGGTCAATACCTCCCAGTGTACCAACAGCAATCAAGGCTTTTAACTACACCAAGACTTTCCACTCAGCCCACAAAGGGGTGTACCAAGAGCGACCACCTAAGGTGATTGGGAAAGCTGAGCTACCAGCCCCTATAGGTCACTGACCACACAAATCCACTCCATCAACACAGGGAGGCAGCCAAAATGCGAGACACCGAAGTATGTCACAAACAGAAGAGATGGAGGAAAGTAAACTAATGGACGACACAGTGTTCAGAACCACATTTATACGGTTACTCAAGAATCTTCTAAAAACTGCTGAGAAACTTGAAGAGACCTTCAAGGACCTTAATGAGAATACCAAAAAAATGGAAAAGGACCAGTCAGAAATTATGCATACACTGTCTGAAATAAAGAATATACAGAAACTCAACTGTAGATCACCGTACCCGAAGAGTCAAACCAAAGATCTGAAATATGAGGAAGCAAAAAACACCCAACCAGAGAGGCGGAAAGAAAGAAGAATCCAAAAGTGTGAGGATAGCATAAGGAGCCTCTGGGACGGCTTTAAGCGTACCAATATCCGAATTTTGGGGGTGCCAGAAGAAGAGAGAGCAAGACACTGAAAACCTATTTGAAGAAATAATGACAGAAAACTTCCCCCACCTGGTGAAAGAAATAGACTTACAAGTTCAGGAAGCGCAGAGAACCCCAAACAAGAGGAATCCAAAGAAGACCACACAAAGACACATCATAATTAAAATGCCAAGGGCAAAAGACAAAGAGAGAATCTTGAAAGCAGCAAGAGAAAAACAGTTAGTTACCTACAAGGGAGTACCCATACGACTGTCAGCTGATTTCTCAACAGAAACTATGCAGGCCAGATGGGAGTGGCAAGAAATATTCAAAGTGATGAACAGCAAGAACCTACAACCAAGATTACTCTACCCAGCAAAGCTATCATTCAGAATTGAAGGTCAGACTAAGAGCTTCACAGACAAGAAAAAGCTAAAGGAGTTCATCACCACCAAACCAGGATTACATGAAATGCTGAAGGGTATTCTTTAAGAAGAAGAAGAAGAAAAAAAAGGTAAAGGTAAAAATTATGAACAACAAAAAGACATCAAATACATACCTACCAACAAGTGAATCTAAAAATCAAGTGAATAAAAAAATCTGAAGAACAGAATGGACTGGTGAATATAATAGAATCAGGGACACAGAAAGGGAGGGGACAGACAAGTATCAAGGGGGGAAGGGGTGTGGGGGGTGCGAGAAGAGATGGGACAAAAATCTTACACCTATGGATGAGGACAGTGGGAGGAGGGTAAGGGCAGAGGGTCAGGTGGGAACCGGGTGGAGGGGAGCTATTGGGGGGGGGAGAGAGGAACACCTGTAATAATATGAACAATAAAGATTTATTTAAAAAATATATATATATATATATATATACACATATATATATATATATTTTTTAAACCCTTTGGGGATTTCTTTTAATATATTTTATTGATTTTTTACAGAGAGGAAGGGAGAGGGATAGAGAGTTAGAAACATCGATGAGAGAGAAACATCGATCAGCTGCCTCCTGCGCACCCCCTACTGGGGATGTGCCTGCAACCAACGTACATGCCCTTGACCGGAATCGAACCTGGGACCCTTCAGTCCGCAGGCCGACGCTCTATCCACTGAGCCAATCCGGTTTCGGCACACATATATATATTTTTTTTAAAAAGGCAGCCGAAACCGGTTTGGCTCAGTGGATAGAGCGTCGGCCTGGGGACTGAAAGGTCCCAGGTTCGATTCCGGTCGGGGGCGTGTACATTGGTTGCGGGCACATCCCCAGTAGGGGATGTGCAGGAGGCAGCTGGTCGATGTTTCTCTCTCATCGATGTTTCTGGCTCTCTATCCCTCTCTCTTCCTCTCTGTAAAAAATCAATAAAATATATTTTTTTTAAAAAAAAAGGCAAACTAACTTGAAAACAAAGATAAACATATTTACCAAAAAAATACTAAATTCCCCCTAGCCAGTTTGGCTCAGTGGATAGAGCGTCGGCCCAAAGACTGAAAGGTCCCAGGTTTGATTCTAATGAAGGGCATGTACTTGGGTTGCAGACTCGATTCCTGGCACCAGGTCAGGGCACAAGCAAGAGGCAACCAATTGATGACTCACTCACATCTAAGGTTCTCTCTCTCTGTCTCTCCCTGTCCCTTCCACTGTTCTCTAAAAATCAATGGAAAAATATCCTCAGGTGAGGATTAACAAAAAAATAAATAAATAAATAAATAAATAATAAATAATAAAAGTTTAAAATTTATTTTTTAAAAAATATTAAATTCCTAGTAGATAAAAAATTTAAAAAAGGAAACAAGATTTTTTAAAAGGGGAATACAACTCATTAACAACAACCATAATCTGGAGAAAAAGCATTCCAACCTCACAATAATCAACAGAATGGCATATTAAAACACTATGAATCAAGTAACAGTTGTCAGGCCTTCCAGGGCCAGGCACCACCCATATTTAAGCAGGGAGCTAGGCCCCAAGGCCAGTGGTTACTTTGCACCGTTTCCCGTTTTGGTCAGAAAAAAAACAAGGTATTTAGAGAAAGAAAAAGAAATGAGATAACAGACATACTGCAACTGGAGACCCTGTGTGGATTTTGGTAGTTTTGTTTTGGTGAAGAGAGTTGTTCTACAAAATTTTGAAACAAATTTGCCTCTAGAATAAAGTTGCCAAAAGGGCAGGAGTTCTACTTTTTGCTATAATCTTCCTTTGGAAAAGAGTCAGATGTACAGCAAATACAATTATCGAGTCACATGGTGTCCTTAATCTTAAATTAGAAAATGAAACCAGAAGATGTAACATAACCCACAGCACAGAATTCCTTATAACCAAAATTCTAAAATAAGCATGAATGATGTCATTCCAGATCTTGTCCCATCAAAAATTACCAAAGAGCAAAAAGTTGTTCATTAGAAATGAAAAGAGTACAGCAAATCAGCAAAATTAGCCCTAGCAGGTTTTGCTCAATGGTTAGAGCATCAGCCTCCGGACTGAAGGGTCTTGAGATCAATTCCGGTCAAGGGCACTACCTTGGTTGCAGGATCAATCCTGTCCCTGGTCGGCCAGTGCTGAAGGCAACCAATGGATGTTTCACTCTGTCTCTCCCCCTCCCTTCTACTCTCTCTAAAAAAAATCAATGGAAAAAAATATCCTGGGGTGAGGTTTAACAAAAAAAAAAAAATCAGCAAAATGATGACTGTCCACTCATTCCTAGAACTCACAGCAATCCAACCACAAAACCAGCTTAGTTATCACATTAATTCATGCTGTAGCTTGCCAAGGTCAGGACTCTGAATAAATCAGTGCAGGCCATTATTAGTACCACCACACACAAAAATAAAAACAATACAATCAAGTAGAATGTCCTTCCTCTCTGAAGGACAGCATTTTTAGGCATAAATATGTTTGTACCTAGTATTATATTATAAATTATGGGTCTAGGTAGGAGTCCAAAGGTGAAAAAATTCTGATAAGTACTTTAAAAATTGTGCTCATTCATTTGAGAAATCTGAGGATGGATGTGATTTCTGAAAATAGCCAAATGTCATTTAGAGTCAAATATGGTGAATAATGCAAGATTATCAAGTAGCATAAATCAGTTTTTGCCAAAATCTGAAGTATTCCTGAAAATTTTTCTTGTATGACTTCTAAATTGGTTACAAAAATAGAGTTCTCAAAATGTCCTCAGAAGCAGTGAAGGTCTGAGGTCATGGCCCTGCAGTGTCTATGCAGGCGGCTGGGCAGGGTAGGGCAGCGGCTGCTAGATGGGTCAGTGGGTGCGGTGGGGTGCGGCCCTTGGCCCTGCACCCCCAGTGCAATTGTGACGTGAAGGTACATGACACCAGACGCCAAGGCAGCAGGACTCAGCTCTGCTCTGATGTGGTCTGGACTGGCACACAGTCCCAAGGTGCAACGGATCCCAGACTGAGATGGAGCAAGAGAATGAGGTGCTGAACCACTGGCAGGCAGCTCAGCACCAGATAGCAGACAATACTGAGAAGTCAATATAAATTTTGGACATGTCTCCATCTCCTGGAAGCAGAGGAGTGCACACCTCTTGGAACCATAGCTCATCAGGCATCCAACATATCCTTCAGTGTCCACAGCTGGAGAGGATCCCCCTTGGTTTCTGCTCAGGCAACTGGGCAGAATGCAAATGAAATGGGGCCACAGTGTGTTGCTGCCTGAGCCTGGTGTGAACTATTAGCCCCATGTGACTCTCCCTCCTTCCCAAATGATTTATTGTCAGGGAATGTCTCCCTCTCAACCAGAAATGATGATTTTCAAGGGGCCCCAGATGATGTCCTTAGGAAAGCCCAATATTCCAGGAGTGGCCATGACCTTCAATGGGAATCTAAAGATGCCCCCTATGGGCGACCAGTCACAGTGTTCCACATGAGGACACCAACAATGCATTATTCTGGCCACCCTATAGTACCTTCTAATAGAGTCTCTTTAACACCTAAAATGTTATTGCCTCCAACCCTGCCTTCTGCTGGGTGCCAGGCAAGACTCCTTTCTTTGGCTCAGATGTTGTCCCTTAGAGATCCCCACAACTGTGGAATGCCCCCAGGTGAGTACCCATCATTGCTGACTTTAGAATCCCAGGACTCTGTTAGCCAGCCAGCATCCTAGAAAGACACCTTATTACCTGAGCGGCCCACACCTGCTCCACAAAGAGCAGAGCAGAAGTGTAGGGCCCTAGAAAGGGCTCCCAGGAGGAGGGCCCCAGTTGGAAGTCCTTACTGCTGCCAGTATGAGAACTGTGGAAAAGCTTACACTAAGCTCTCCTACCTCCTGAGTCACCAACACACACACACACAGGTAAGAGGCCCTATAAATATGAGTGGGAAGGTTGTACGTGGCCTTTCTTCCATCCTGATGAGCTTGGACGAGATATATGGATACATACCAGATACCAGATACATATATATGATCAGTGTGGCCGAGAATTCATGAGATCTAACCATCTCAGGCAACACAAAAGGACTCATCTTCGGGTGCCAGGATCCCCCAATCCACAGGCCAACAATGAACAGATAACCTCATTTTGGCTTCTCCACCCAGATCCTGCCTGCCTCTGACCAGCTAGTCTCTTTAGTAGTTATAGACTTAGATGCAGACAGAAAAAGATTATGAGGTAGTGTTGAATGAAGCCCATATGAGTTGGACCTTGTCAGGGACTCTGCAAAAACTATCTTGGATGCCCTTACTTCCTTGGGTCCACCTACTTTCGCTGAGTTTAGCTACATGGAAAGATGAAGCAAAGTAGAGATTGGGATCTTTATTAAAAAGCTTTTTATGTCACTTCCCAACCTGAAATCCTTCAGTGACTGTCCTTTAACCTGCTACAAAAAATACAAGTTCCTTATCTTGGTCTTCCATAGTTTCCAGAGCCAGGCTATATTCAAATCTTGATTTTACCACTTGTTAGCCATGTGACCTTGGGAAAGGTTTTCTACTGAGAAAAACACTATTAGACTGTTTGGGACACATCTTATGTATTCAATCAGATTCTGCCCAGAATTCACCAGCCACATGCCCAGAGTTTCTATCTCTTTTTTTTTTTTTTTTTTTTTTAAATATATTTTATTGATTTTTTACAGAGAGGAAGAGAGAGGGATAGAGAGTTAGAAACATCGATGATAGAGAGACATCGATCAGCTGCCTCTTGCACACCCCCCACTGGGGATGTGCCCGCAACCAAGGTACATGCCCTTGACCAGAATCGAACCCGGGACCTTTGAGTCCGCAGGCCGACGCTCTATCCACTGAGCCAAACCGGTTTCGGCCGGAGTTTCTATCTCTTCCTACCACTTCCAGACTTGGATGGAATGCCCCACCACAGGGCATGGGATCTGGCATCTCAAGTAGCCACTAGTAACACAGAAACCTGGGGGAGTTAATCCTCTTGGGTAACATTTAACTAATAGGAATTTGGAGAGACCCAGGCAGATAAATTCCCTGTTCTTCCCTCCCTTCTCTGAATTGCTGCAAGGCACTGTTTCTCCAAACAGTACAGCCAATTGGGAGATCTCCCAAGTAGCCAGTGAACACACCTGCTGTGCTTCAAGGCTTGTCATGAAGCAGGGCCCCATCTGCTATCACCTTGCATTACCTTCCATTCTCCAATGCCTTATTTTTCTTTTCTCACACTCAGTGCCTTGAGTTTATACCATCCAAATAAAATATTGGTACTTCATTCTTATTTTAAGCTCTGTTTTCCAGGTGACTTGGGGGTGGAGGGTATTAGACTGGGGCAGAGAAGGACAAAACCCCACTGTAACTTTGCCTCCTCCTTACAGAACTCAGGTACCAGATACCAAGTATTAAAAGGCCTATTCTTCCCTCTCCCCTTGGATTGAGGGCATAATGGCTATCCTGACAACTCAAACAGGTAGTTCAAGACTTCATTTCTGAGCTTCTCAACCAGCCATTTGTCTGATCAGCAAACTAATATGAAGGAATTTACCCAAGCTCTCCAGTGAACTTTCAAGTGGCAGAGCTGGGATCCCAACCAGATCTGTCTACTCCAGAGGTACATCTCTTCACTAAAATATGATGCCTTCTACAGATGCTGCCTGTGCCTAGTCTGACGCCAAGTACTGCCAGGTGATGCCACAGTGAGATGAATCAGGACTGGTTCCTGTGGTCCAGGAACCATTTGATCTAGTGACAGAGGTCCACCTAGGTTCAGGGACCATGTAGAAGAGGAACACCTAAATGGGAATGTCAGAAAGGCATATGCACCCTGACAAGGGATTGATCCTACAACCTTGGGTACGTGCCCTGACTGAGAATCAAACCAGCAGCTTTTCGGTGCACAGGAGCATGCTCAGCCAACTGAGCCACACTGGCCAGGCTCAGCAAATACTTGGAAGCCCACAATTCAGATAAGCATCACAGCTGTGGGGATTCATGGTGGATGGCATGGAAACAGTGTGTCAGGGAAGAAAAGACTTCTCAAGGAGCTCATAGGACTTAGCCAGACTTCCCATTTCCTGGATTTTTACCCTTGGTCATGCTTGGTGCTAGACACTGAGAATTCAGAACATGATGGTGCCTGCTATAGGGCAGAAAAGTAATGGACAACAATTCTGAAAGTGCTTCGAAGGCGAAGAGCTGAACCTCTGCAGGTTCAAACTTATTCTGAGCAGCTGGGGATGTCCCATAGCCTTAGCTATGCCTGCCCTCTCACCCCGACCCTAACTCTGTACTGCATGCACCTTGGTCTGTTCTAGTGGCCCCAGTGTACCTGGGCCAGGCCTCTAGGTCCTCCATCCAAATTCCAAGCAAGGGGAGAGGATAAGATTTTTTTTTTAAATAGGAACAAGAAGGTGCTCATATGTGACCCAATTACTGGCCCCAAGGACTCAGCTTTCCAGCACCAAAAATCTCTTTTATTCCCACCTGGGCACTAGGTCTCTTCAATGGTGAGGGGGTGATAGGAGAAGAAATCAAACTATCCTTTAACCAGTGATTACAACACTATGTATGCCAGGTTGGGCTAAGCCTTTCCCAGTATTACCTTGTTCAACACAAGGGTGGGAAAGACAGCGGGTTCTCGAGTAAGACTAGTAGATTTATAATCCTGCCATTTCCTGGCTGCGTGGTCTTGGGCAATTTACTTATCTCTGTTGCTTCTGATAGCAGGTGGGCAAGACTGGATTCAAACTAAAATGATAATCACATTTTAAAAATGGTTTCTTTGACTGCCTTAAGCGAGGAAAGGGTTTCAGGGCTCCAGGTGACAGTTGAAGGAGGCTTGGACTAGTGGAAGTGGAAGATTAGAAAGATTTAGGAGTGATAATTAATGGGATTTGGTTGAGGACATGATCAAGGATGACTCCCAGGTTTTTGGCTTGAGTTATAAGTAGCACATAAGAATGGACGAACTTCGTTAATTTATTTTCTACTTTTATGATTTGTTATACAATGCAAAAAGTATTATTTCCCAGTATGAATTTAAAGAATAATAATAAAACTTATCTACCCTTTTATGTCACTTGAGAAAAAGTAGATACTAATTAATACATCTGAAGCCTTTGAGCTCCCCTCTGATCAAATCCCCCCATCCTCCATAGAGGTAACCTCTATCCTGAATTTTGGTTAATCTCACCTTTGCTTTTATTTGTTGTTTTTACCATATATGTATCTATTCTTAAACAATATAGTGATTAGTTTAATGTGGGGAGAAAAAAATGTCCTCAGGAATGACATTATCATTGCTATCACTGTGGCCTCCCAGAATGACTACTTAGATTGGAAATACTCATCCTACCTAATAACCCTACCTAATAATAGACAAATATGCAAATTGACCATACCTCCGACACGCCCACAAGCCACGCCCACAAGCCACGCCCACCATCCAATCAGAGCAAGTATGCAAATTAACCCAACCAAGATGGCTACAGCCACAGACAGCAAGGTTTCCTAGTTAACAGAGGAAGCCAAGCTTTCCGCCTGCCCTTGGCAGGCCTAAGCCTCCACTCAAGCTACAAAGTTTCAATTATAGAAGGTAAACAAATTCAAACAGAACTGGCGGCAGAACGGAGCTTGAGAGAGCAAGCCAGGGTTGCCAGTGGCAACAGGGGAAGCAAAGCTTTCCGCACACCCTAGCCGGGCCCACCCGCTTAAGCTACAAAGTTTCAATTAGAACCCCAAAAGAAATGGCTGCCATCCACGGAGGGAGCCCCAGGCTTGGCTCCGCTCCAGGCTACAAAGTTTCAATTGTAGAAGGAAAATAAATTCCAGATACCAGGGCCTCCGCTTGGGTTGCCAGGGGGGCGTGACCGGCCTGCAAACCACCACAGGCCCCTTGCTCAGGCCGCCCCACTCCCCAAGGGAACCACACCCTGATCAGGGATACCCTTCAGGGCAAACCAGCTGGCCCCCACCCCTGTACCAGGCCTCTATCCTATCTAATAAAAGAGTAATATGCAGATTGATCATCACTGCAACACACAATATAGCTGCCCCCATGTGGTCAAAGATCCTGCCCCCATGTGGACACAAGATGGCCACCACAAGATGGCCAGCAGGAGAGGGCAGTTGGGAGGCACCCGGCCTGCAAGGGAGGGCAGTTGAGAAGGACCAGGCCTGCAAGGGAGGGCAGTTAGGGGCAAACAGGCAGGCAACGAAGTGGTTAGGGGGTGATCAGGCTGGCAGGCAGAAGAGGTTAGGGGCAATCAGGAAGGCAGGCAGGCAAGCAGTTGGGAGCCAGCAGTCCTGGATTGTGAGAGGGATGTCCGACTGCCCATTTAGGCCCGATCCCACCGGGGGGATCGGGCCTAAACAGGCAGTCGGACATCTCTCAAGGGGTCCCAGATTGGAGAGGGTACAGGCTGGGCTGAGGGACAACCCCCCTCCGTGCACGCATTTCGTGCACTGGGCCTCTAGTTTCATATAAAAGCTCTGATTTCTGGTAAAAATCTACCTCATGTCCTAGCCGGTTTGGCTCAGTGGATAGAGCATCGGCCTGTGGAGTGAAGGTTCCCGAGTTCGATTCTGGCAAGGGCACATGCCTGGGTCTCAGGCTTGATCCCCAGTAGGGGGCATGCAGGAAGCAGCCGATCAATGATTCTCTCTCATCATTGATGTTTCTATCTCTCTATCCCTCTCCCTTCCTCTCTGAAATCGATATACCGGTATATATATATTTTTTAATCTACCTCATTCCTAGACTCACACATTAGACATGGTCCTTAGAATTGTTTGTCTTGCCGAAACCGGTTTGGCTCAGTGGATAGAGCGTCGGCCTGCAGACTCAAGGGTCCCAGGTTCGATTCCGGTCAAGGGCATGTACCTTGGTTGCGGGCACATCCCCAGTAGGGGGTGTGCAAGAGGCAGCTGATCGATGTTTCTCTCTCATCGATGTTTCTAACTCTCTATCCCTCTCTCTTCCTCTCTGTAAAAAATCAATAAAATATATTTAAAAAAAAAAAAAGAGCCCTAACCGGTTTGGCTCAGTGGATAGAGTGTTGGCCTGTGGACTCAAGGGTCCCAGGTTCGATTCCGGTCAAGGGCATGTACCTTGGTAGCGGGCACATCCCCAGTAGGGGGTGTGCAGGAGGCAGCTGATCGATGTAGATGTTTCTAGCTCTTCACCACTCTCCCTTCCTCTCTGTAAAAGTCAATAAAATATATATATTTTAAAAAAAAAAAGAATTGTTTGTCTTATTTGTGAAAATGTTATTTTAAACACACCAAACCAACTGTATAAAAGGCAGAACTTATTAATCATTTTGTAAATTGAAGAATCTTTTCCTAAGGCAAAACTGCACATATTAAGTGATGAGCTTTACAACTGTGAACTGTTAGAAGTTATTCTTTTTAATCCAGACATGGTTGTCACTCTCTTCCTCCCTCTACCAAAATGTGAAACTGATTCAACCAGCACTACATATTACTTAACTCTAGGTGCTAAGGTAAAAGACCTTAAAATGGCCCTTTTAAGAGTGGTTAAAAATCTCCATTGAAGAACATATTCAGCGATCATGCTCACGACCACACAATTAAAACATGGGTCCAATGCACATGCGAGACCTGATCTGCCTATCTGACAAGTGGAACCACCCCAAAAAAATCTAAATTCTTAACATAAGCAAGCTAACCGTATCATAAATGACTAAATTTCAGCCAAGTTTTGAGCCCTGAAGTCAATGTTTTTAACTATGGGCCATGTTCTCTTCCTTGAATGTTTTACTGATTTATGTATTTTCCATGAGGAACTGTGGAGTTTCAAAAACTATTAGTGTTACACCTTTTTTTGCACTATTATTTTGGAGAATTATATGCGTAGAGGAACTAGTCTTTTTTCAAATTAAACTTTTCATCTTGAGATAATTGCAGATTCATACGCAGTTGAATTAGCCTGTATATCAGTTACCCCGTTTTCCATATGGTAACATCTTACAAAACTACTTCTCATTTTCACGCATGCATCTACCTGCTGCCATAGATGAGCTGCTATCTTTATGACATAACAATGAACCACACAAGAGTCTCTGAAATTTGGCTATATAATCATGCATATATTGACCAAAATGTTTTTATAAAAAACAATGGTAATTAATTTAAATTTTTGTTAATTTCCTGATTGTTTAAAATGGCATTTTATAATGAACAAAGATAAAAAAGCCTTAACAATATCACACAAAAAATTTTAGTTAATAAACGAATTCAATAAAGTTCATGGATACATCAACATTTAAAACTCAACTGCATTTCTATATATTAACAATGAACAATCCAAAAATAAAATTAAGAAAACAATTCTAGCCCTAGCAGGTTTGGCTCAGTGGACAGAGCGTTGGTCTGCGGAACACAAGGTCCCGGGTTCAATTCAGGTCAAGGGCACATACCTTGGTTGCAGGCTCCTCCCCAGCCCGGGCCCTGGTCGGGGCGCATGCAGGAGGCAAACAATCAATGTATTTCTCTCACAATGATGTTTCTCTCTGTCTTTCCCTCTCTATTCCACTCTCTCTAAAAGATCAATGGAAAAATATCCTCGGGTGAGGATTAACAACAACAACAACAACAAAAATACCATTTATAATAGCATCAAAAACAATTAAATATTGCCCTAGATGGTTTGACTCAGTGGATAAAGTGTCGGCCCTTGTACTGAAGGGTCCTAGGTTCAATTCCAGTCAAGGGCACATACCTCAGTTGCAGACTTGACCCTGGCCCCAGTTGGGCATGATGGAGGCAATGAATCAATGTGTCTCTCTCACATTGAATACAGCAGCAACAATAAGAAAAACAAAATATATATAAAAGGCTAATATGCTAAGTGTCCCTCCTACCATCCACCTGGTCTTGATGTGCACTGACCACTAGGGGGCAGACTGTCAACGCAGGAGCTGCCAAGCTGCAGTGACTTGGCAGCAGTGGTTCTCGGGTGACGCACCCCAAAACCAGAGAAGAGGGAGCCCAATTCCTCGCGAGGCCATGTGATTACACCTTCAGCCGTGAGTTATGTTGTTGCTGGGGTACTGTCAGCCCGGAATCTGGTTTACTGCACACTTGCGTTTGCGTTCCACACCCTGTACGACAGCAACTTTGCAGAGTGCCCTCTCGGACTCCGTGACCCCTTGGGGGATGTTGGAGAGCCGGTTTCGGCCCAATTCCTGCAGGCCAGGTGGAGGGACCCCTGCTCACTCCACAGATGGAGTGGAGGGACTGCAGGAGGTTGGCTCCAGGGTGTGTCCGGCCCATCTCACCCAGTCCCACCCCACCAACGACCTTCTAATTAATTTCCTTTCAATGTGCATAAATCCGTGCATTAGGCCACTAGTTTTTAAATAAATTCCTAAGCCCTAGGAGGCAGCCGATCAATGATTCTTTCCTCATTGGTGTTTCTATCTCTCACTCCCTCTCCCTTCCTCTCTGAAAACAATAAAAATTTATTTTTTTAAAAACTCTACTAGCCCTAACCAGTTTGGCTCAGTGGATAGAGCGTCGGCCTGTGGACTGAAGGGTCCCAGGTTCGACTCCGGTCAAGGGCATGTACCTTGGTTGCGGGCACATCCCCAGTGGGGAGTGTGCAGGAGGCAGATGATCGATGTTTCTAACTCTCTATCCCTCTCCCTTCCTCTCTGTAAAAAATCAATAAAAGATATTTAAAAAAAAAAAAACACTCCACTATAGAAAGTGGAATATAAAGACAAGTGAGAAGTACAAAATAGTGTCAACCTGAAATCCCACCATCCAGAGGCAATCATGGGAAAAATGTTAACACGCGTTTGGTTTTAACAAAACTGAACTGTTACTTTACTGCTTTGTAACCTTTTTCCTCCATTAATTAAAATACACTGTAAATATTTTCCTGCACCATTAAATATTCTTCTAAAACAATTTTTAAATGTTTTTATTGCTTTTTTTAAGAGAGAGCAGAAGGGAGAGGGAGACAGAAACTGGATGTGAGAGAGAAACATCGACTGGTTGCCTCCCATACACACCCTGACTGGGGACTGAACCCCAAACCTGGGCATGTGCCCTGACCAGGAATCGAACCAGTGACCTTTGGCACATGGGATGACACTCACCAACTGAGCCTCACTGGTCTAAGCTAAAACATAATTTTTAATGGCAGCACAGTATTCATCTGATAAAGATGACATAAGCTTATATATATATATATATATATATATATATATATATATACATATATGTTTTATTGATTTTTTTACAGAGAGGAAGGGAGAGGGATAGAGAGTTAGAAACATCAATGAGAGAGAAACATCGATCAGCTGCCTTCTGCATACCCCCCACTGGGATATGCCTGCAACCAAGGTACATGCCTCTGACCAGAATCGAACCTGGGACCCTTCAGTCCGAAGGCCGGTGCTCTATCCACTGAGCAAAACCAGCCAGGGCAGATGATATAAGCTTTTTTTTCAAGCTAAGAGCACCTAAAAACCTGTATGCATTTGTTGCAAGAATTACAACTACTAAAAGGATATACTTAGAATGACTGTTACATTTTAAAACGAATTTTTTATTTATTCAGACCACAAGTACAGCAACTAAAGGCTACTATGTGCACTATTACAAAAGTTTAACTAAGAAAAAATAAGTTAACACTTATTTTACTAGTATATTCACTTAGCCCAGCAGGAATGGCTCAGCTGTACAATCCTCGGGAGGGTCATATACAGAAAACAAATGATCGATGTTCTTTCTCATATCATCTCTCTCTCTCTCTCTCTCTCTCTCTCTCTCTCTCTCTCTCTCTCTCTCCCTCCCTCTCCCTTCCTCCCTCCCTCTTTCTCTCTCTCTCTCTCTCTCTTCCCCTTCCTCTCTTTCTGAAATCAAATCAATATATATTTCTTTTAAAAACACAATAGGATGGATTGCTGCACCGATGGAGAATTGGATAGATGGCTAAATATGTGATAAAATAGGCATATTAAAATGTTAAAGGTAGAAAATAGGTAGTGAGTATATGTAAAATCCTTTCAACTTTGGTATAAGTTCGAAAATTTTCAGAATAGAGTGTTAAGTAGCTTCTAAACTACAAAATATAATAAACGCCATATGCCAAAAACACTATCACTTAAAAGAAATCAAGCCCAGCCAGCGTGGCTCAGTGGAGAGAGCATCGACCTGAGGACTGAAGGGTCCCAGATTCAATTCCCAGTCAGAGTACATGCCCGAGTCATGGGCTCAATCCCCAGTGTGGGGCATGCATGAGGCAGTAGATCAATGATTCTCTCTCATCATTGATGTTTCTATCTCTCCCTCTCCCTTCCTCTCTGAAATAAAAAAAATATATTTTTTTAAATATTTTATTGATTTTTTATAGAGAGGAAGGGAGAGGGAGAGAGAGAGAGTTAGAAACATCGATGAGAGAGAAACATCGATCACCTGCCTCCTGCACACCCCCTACTGGGGATGTGCCCGCAACCAAGGTACATGCCCTTGACCGGAATCGAACCTGGGACCCTTGAGTCTGCAGGCCAATGCTCTATCCACTGAGCCAAACCGGTTAGGGCTATATTTTATTTTTTTTTTTTTTTAATTAAGAGGGCAACTTGTTTTTTGTACTGGCAACAAAGGAAATAAAACAACTTGTATTTTTACAAATATAGTGTAGTTCATTTTAGGCCAACTCCCCATAGTATAGTAAGTTTATTTATTTTTTGGAATATATTTTTATTGATTTCAGAGAGGAAGGGAGAGGGAGAGAGAGATAAAAACATCAATGATGAGAAATAATCATCGATTGGCTGCCTCCTGCATGCCCCCTACTACTGTGTGTCGAGCCCGCAACCCGGGCATGTGGCCTTGACCAGAATGGAACCCGGGACCCTTCAGTCCGCAGGCCGACACTCTATCCACTGAGGCAAACTGGCTAGGGCTAACTTTATTTTTAAATCTTCAATATGATAATATATCTGGAATTTGTTTTAAAATAATTCAGTGAGGGAGACTTGGGTGAATATATGAAATTCTACTAATTACAAGATGGTAATTGTTGAAGCTTGGTGATAGGTACTTGTAGTGTTCTATTTTCTTCTTTCTGAATATGTTGTAATTTTCCAGAATAAAAAAAGTTGGATATATAGAGTATTATTTTAATACCTAGTTCAGTGTTCTATATCCTAGAATAGTGACCTGTAAGCACCCAAATGTGTTATAAATAAGCACTTAATGTAAAAGAAATCTAGAGTTTAAACTTACACCATTCTGGTTAAATCCAATTAAACATGGATTAATGCTTATTTGTGAATTCATTTCATAAACACATCCAAGTCACTCATTTAAGTGTCCCTTGCCCTTAGCCCTCATTGAGTTTTCCTACAGAAGACTCAATCACCAGCAACATATACACAAACTGATAAAAATAAAAATCATAGCTAACATTTATTAAATATCTAATATATGACAAGCACTGTTCTAAGTGCTTAATGTGTATTACCTCATTTAATCCTCAGGACTACCCTGTAACATCCTACCTAATAAAAGCGTAATATGCAAATTAACCATCACTCTGCTACATAAGCCACGCCCACCAGCCAAGCCATGCCTGCCAGCCAATCAGGTCGAGTATGCAAATTAACCCCAACCAAGATGGCTACCAGAAGGGAGGCTTGGGTTTCCCCAGCAACAGAGGAAGTCAAGCTTTCCACACACTCTGGCAGGCCCAGGCCTCCACTCAAGGATACAAAGTTTCAATTATAGAAGGTAAACAAATCCAAACAGAAATGGTGGCAGCCACGGAGCTGGAGAGAGAAGGCCAGGGTTGCCCCCGGCAACGGAGGAAGCCAAGCTTTCTGCACACCCTGGCCAGGCCCAGGCCTCCGCTTAGGCTACAAAGTTTCAATTATAGAAGGTGAATTAACCCCAACAGAAATGGCTGCCATCCACAGAGCGAGCAGGAGGCTTGGCTTCGCTCCAGGCTACAAAGTTTCAATTGTCGAAGGTAAATAAATTCCAGATACCAGGGCCTCCGCTAGGGTCGCCTGGGGCCGTGGCTGGCCTGCAAACCACCACGGTCCCCTTGCTCAGGCCAACCCATGCCCCAAGGGAACCCTCATCCTGATCCGGGACATCCTTCAGGGCAAACGAGCTGGCCCCCACCCCTGCACCAGGCCTCTATCCTATCTAATAAAAGAGTAATATGCAGATTGACCATCACTCCAACACACAATATGGCTTCCCCCATGTGGTCAAAGATCCTGCCCCCATGTGGACACAAGATGGCCAGCAGGGGAGGGCAGTTGGGAGGCACCCGGCCTGCAAGGGAGGGCAGTTGAGAGGGACCAGGCCTGCAAGGGAGGGCAGTTGGAGGTCATCAACCCTGCAGGGGAGGGCAGTTAGGGGTGACCAGGCCGACAGAGGAGGGAAGTTGGGGGCAAACAGGCTGGCAGGAGATCAGTTAGGCATCAATCAGGCTGGCAGCAGAGTGGTCAGGGGTGATCAGGCTGGCAGGCAGAAGTGGTTAGGGGCAATCAGGAAGGCAAGCAGGTGAGCAGTTGGGAGCCAGCAGTCCTGGATTGTGAGAGGGATGTCCGACTGCCCGTTTAGGCCCGATCCCACCGGGTCTAAACGGGCAGTCGGACATCCCTCAAAGGGGTCCCAGATTGGAGAGGGTACAGGCTGGGCTGAGGGACACCCTCCCTCCGTGCACGAATTTCGTGCACCGGGCCTCTAGTAGGTACTATAATTATCCCCATTTTACAGATGTGCAAATTCAGGTACAATACAGGTTAGATAACTTGCACAAAAATCACAATGCAAATAAATTGTGGAGTCAAGATCTATAAATCCAGCTGATAACTCCCAAATCATACCTTAGCCAGATCTTAATTACAATGTACTTAAAAAGTAAAGGTTTGCCTTTAATATAGTTAGTAAAGAATAGAAACATATACGTTTGCAATATTTGAACTGCATGGGGCCTTTATTCTTCTTTTTTTAATCCTCACACAAGGATATTTTTCCCATTGATCTTTAGAAAGAGAGTAGAAGGGACAGAGGAGGGGGGGGGAGAGAAACATCCATGTGAAACATCAACTGGCTGCTTCCCAAATGGGCCCTGACCAGGGTCAGGGATCAAACCTGCAACCCAGATACATGCCCTTGACCAGGAATCGAACCCATGACCCTTCAGTACACGGGCTGACGCTCTAACCACTGAACAACCAGCCAGGACTAGATGGGATCTTTAAACAATTGAGTCCTATGTCCTGAATTTACACCAATTCAACCATGGTTATAATTAAACATATTCTAATTGACTACAAAAAAATTCCACAAATAGCCTGGCTAGCATTACCCCATGCACTGGGAGGTTCGGAGGTTGAGGTCGCAGTCAGGGCATATGTTGGTGTTGTGGGCTCGATCCCTAGTAGGGGGCGTGCAGGAGGCAGCCAATCAATCAATGCTTCTCTCATCAATATTTCTATCTCTCTCTCCCTCTCCCTCTCCCTTCCTCTCTCTGAAGTCAATAAAAATATTTTTTTAAATTCCGCAAATATACTTGACACTATAAAGAAACAGTTCTCAAGGGAACAGAATAATATCTACTTCACCACTGTATTATCCCCCAGTAACTAGCAGAACAGCCATTTCATAAGTATTTGTTGAATAAGCTGAATGATTAAAAGTCTGTATCTTATTTCTATACTTAGATGTTTGTTACTTTGCAAATAAAATAAACTGTTTAAATGTTTTATATTAAAAATATAACTAACCCTGGCTGATCCGTAAACCATAATCTCGTAGAAAGGTACTAATCCTTGTGTTTATGGACAGTCAGTTCTAAATCTGCTGGGTACCTCCATGTTCCTTGATCTACTATTATAGTCTGCATCTAGAAAAATATTAAGTTACCAGGAGTTGACATGAGTTCCATAAATCTGATCCAAGCTGCTGGACTTTGCCCACTCTAATCAAAGAATATGAGAGAAGGTTAACTGTTCTGTAACCAACTTTTCACTTATTCCACATTGCTCACCATAATAAAATCATAGGTTATAGATGGAGATCCAAGTTGCAGTAACATATGACACTCTCCTACAATAGCAGGCATCAAGACTAGTACTCTTCCTAGCAAATGTAATCTACACAATCTGACCTCTACCGGTCATATTGTCAAACTGGTTATTGAATTTAAAACAGGTCAAAATTATGGACTATGCAAATCCAAAGTAAAAAATGCACATTGCAACAGGGAGCACGTACAAACTACTTTGAGATTAGAAAAAAAAAAAACTTTTTTATAAAAAACAACTATCTCACTAATTGTATACTCTTGGAAAGCTCCCTTAGCCTCTCTGAGCTATACTGTAGTGATTTCAGTAAATAATTACCTCACCTTAATTTAAATAGTAAGGAAACAACTCTGAAGTATATGAACAGGAATATAACTATCAAGAAGACCCTAGCCCGGCTGGCGTGGCTCAGTGGTTGAGCATTGACCTATGAACAGGAGGTCATGGTTTGATTCCTGGTCAGGGCACAAGCCCGAGTGACAGGCTCAATCCCCAGCGTGGGACATGAAGGAGAAAGCCTATCAATGATCTCATCATTGATGTTTCTATCTCTCTCTCCCTCTCCTGTCCTCTCTCAAATCAATAAAATTTAAAAAAAATAAGATTCTAGCACTAGTTGATTTGGCTCAGTGGATAGAGTGTCAGCCTGCGGACTAAAGGGTTCCAGGTTCGATTCCGGTCAAGAGCACATGCCCAGGTTGCAGGCTCGATCCCCAGTAAGGAGCGTGCAGGAGGCAGCCAATCGATGATTCTCTATCATCATTGATGTTTCTATCTTTCTCCCCCTCCCTTCCTCTCTGAAATCAATAAAAATATATATTTAAAAATAATAAGATTCTAAATAATCCAGTGTCACAATAGAATTGTGGCTGAACTACTTCCTTTAGACTGGTAATGATAGAAAAATGTAAAAATCACTGTAAGACATAACAAATGTACTTTATTTTCTCAAACAAGACTTCTGACACACACTATAGAAAAATACTTTGTTACTAAATTATGAAATACATAGAAAAAAATCCTAAAAGACTATTAAAAAACATAATACTATACCAAGAGCCCTAAACAGGGTGAAGTAAAATAATCTTGGTTCTAGTCCTAATTACTAATTAGATCTCTGACCATAAGCAAATTTTAACTTCAGTTTTCTCACTTGTAAAATCAGAGAACTTTATTAGGTGACTGTTATAGATAGATACATTCCAGCTATTAAATTTGCTTCTGAAAGAGATCAATCCAACCTAATATTTGATTTTAAGAATAAATCAGGTGCATGTCCACTCCTAGAAATAATACCCAATTAGCAGTTCTCTTTACCTCTGCAATGTATAGGTCCAAACATTCCTCCATTTTAATTGACACCATACTTGGACTAAAGGAAGAGTCTATCTCTTTAAGGAGATCCAACCCCAAATTGTATTTCTGAAATGCTATTGCCTTACTCTTTTTATCTAAGTATGTCACAAGACTGTTATATAACCTACCAGGTCATAAGGATAGAATTTTAGAGCTAAAAGCGCATTAAAATGTGGGAGTGGACTAGATAAAAAGGAAAAAATGAATCCTATGGTCACACAATTATTAGAAGACCCAGAACTAAAAGTTACAAAAGCATGGTCTTAGTCCAGTGCTTCTTCAATATTTCATTCTATTAACACTATGTCCCATGACCTGAAAATAACTTGACTTATTTTATACTGCCCAAAGTTTCGAAGTTTTTTTCATTCCCTCACCAACTATTTTAAGTGTTAAGTGGACCAAGCAAGCAATCATCACTAAATGGGAAATACAGTAAAACCTCAATATAACGAACTAATTCAGGAAAGGGGGTGTCCATTAAAGTCAAAAGCTCATTTCATTATATAATAGAGTAGGTTTTCTGAATTCATATGTTAAAACGTTTAACATTAACCTGTTTTTACTTATGTAGACACATTTGTGTAATTAAAATTAAGTGTATATGAAAAGTTTAATTCCACAGAAACGTTTTCTATATGTATCACAGTAATTTTAAATTTATACTAAATAGGTCTAGTGAATACATGCATTCATTCACCAGTCACTGAGAGCAAACAAATGCACACAGCTAGGACGTGGCTTAGCGTATGTCAGAACATCAGTCGGCATGCCTTAAAAACTGCTGCAGATGCCTTGACTGGTGTGGCTCAGTTGGTTGGGCATCATCCCCGGCACTGAAAGGTTGCTGGTTCAATTCCTGGTCAAAGCACAATCCCGGGTTATGGGATCACTCAATCCCCAGTTGGGACATGCAGGAGGCAGCTGATCAATACTGATATTTCTCTCTCTCTCTCTCTTCCCTCTCTCCCACTCTTTCTCTCTCCAAAAATTAATAAACTATTATTTAAAAATAAACTGCTGCAGAAAGTCAAGCCACGTGACAACAGAACCAATTACTGCGCCAATTTGATGTGATCACGTACTAATCATTCACCTCTTGGATTTAAATATATGGACTATAGCCCTAGCTGGTTTGGCTCAGTGGATAGAGCACTGACCTGCGGACTGAAGGGCCCAGGGTTCAACTCCAGTCAAGGGCACATGCCCAGGGTTTCGGGCTCAATCCCCAGTAGAGGGCGTGCAGGAGGCAGCCGATCAAAGAATCTCTCTCATCATTGATGTTTCTTTTTTTTTTTAATATATTTTATTGATCATTTACAGAGAGGAAGGGAGAGGGAAAGAGAGTTAGAAATATCGATGAGAGAGAAACATTGATCAGCTGCCTCCTACACACCTCCTACTGGGGATGTGCCTGCAACCAAGGTGCATGCCCTTAACCAGAATCGAAACTGGGACCTTTCAGTCCCCAGGCCTATGCTCTATCCACTGAGCCAAACCAGTTAGGGCATCATTAATGTTTCTATCTCTCTCTCCCTCTCCCTTCTTCTCTGAAACCAATAAAAATATATTTTTAAAAAATAACAGTGAATTTTAACATGTTAATTTAATTATAAGGAAATCTTAGTTAAAAGCATTTTAAAATTAACATGGTGTTAATTTTCACATATGACATACAGACTAGAAATTTTATACATTAAATCTGAAGTACATTAAATCGAGGTCTGCAAAATCGAGGGTTTACTGTATGTACTATAATAAATCTACTGTGCCCATCATTCCACTCTTTATTTTTTTTAATTTCTCATATGTCAAAAGCCAGAGACTCAACAATCCTCAGTGATCTGGCCCAAGAGTAAGGACAAACTTCTTCCCCCTCTCTTGTTTCCAAATTTTTAGAAAAGTGCATGCAACAAATAAAATTTATTAACTATCATTACACAAATAATTTTAATAACTTTAATAAAGCAAACTTATTAAGAGAAGGGCATGTTTTAAACTCCTCACTCTGAAAATTGGATCACAACTAGGTCACACTACTCAAAACTCAGGAACATAAACTATACCCATATTTCCTTAAAAGGATATCATTAAATCTGAATAGTATCCACATACAGGAAACACTCCATTCTCAGGCAATTTTCTTGAAAATAAGAAATACAGTAAACAAGAGATAGGAATTAAAATAAATGTAGCTATGTAGATTTGGTCCCAGCCATTTCTTAAAAGGTAAAATAATATTTATGCCATTTATTAATACTCAAAACCATGAAATTCTCACGTCTGAAAGCATAATTACATAAAAACTTTCAGAGCTGGGTTTTAGAGAAAGGAATAGCAAATTTAAATATAATATCAACAATAAAAAAAGTTAGAAAAATCTATTGAAATTGTTAAAGATAAAGCAAGAGTATAAACAGTATATTCTTACACATGTCTATGAACATGTTATAAGAACATTTATGGTCCTTTTACTTCTGATAAAAACTAGTTCTGTTTTCCATTGAATGCTATTCCCCATCTCTGCCCACTATAACCTTTCTTTTATGTTGAAAATCCTAAGCAAATCAAGTTACAATGAAGTTTCAAGACCATAATAATTTAAATAAAAAGGAAAATAAATCTGGAAAAAACCCTCCAGCAAATATGATGAAAAATTAACATATGTATACTATTAAAATATCAAACACAATTAAAAATATTGCCGTTATATTAATTTGAACAAAAATTAGAAACAATTTTCATAAAATATGCAATTAGTAAAAGGTGTAAAATTGCTGTTACCCTCTTTATAACAAGTTACCATTTTACACACAATACCTGGAATAGCAATAATCCCCAAAGAATTAACAGTGAAATGGGTTATGCTCATATATTTGTTAACAGTGTAAATAAGTGTAAACATTTAGAAAGTAACTGGTAAGCCCAACTGGTGGTTGAGCATTGTCCTGTACAGTGAAAGGTCACCAGTTCAATTCCTGGTCAGGACACATGGCCCGGTTACAGGTTCGGTCCCAGGTCAGGAGGCAACCAATCAATGTTTCTCACACTGATGTTTCTCTTTCTGTCTTTTTCTCTCTCTCTTCCTCTCTCTCTCTTCCCCCCCCCCCCTCTCTCTCTCTCTCTCTCTCTCTCTCTCTCTCTTCCTGCTTCTCTAAAATAAAATAAGCACATTAAAAAAATAAAGTAACCGACAAATGATTGAACAACCATAAACATTCATAACCTTTAATTCACTAATCACTCTCTTAGGAATATAAACTTAAAAAATACATTTTAAAAAACATTATAGCATGAAGTTGTCACATTATAAAAACAAAATCAGAACTTTAATCAGTAAAAAAAATATAGTACATTTATATAGAGGAAATTATAGTACATCTAAGTGAAGTAAAAATAACTATGAAAGACAAAGCACAATAGAAGTTAGCAGGGAATGGGGTAAGGAAGAAATGGGAATTCCTGTTTAATGGATACAGTTTCTCTTTGGGATGATGAAAAAGTTCTGCAAATAGATTGTAATGATAGTTATACTACACTGTGAATGTACTTAATGCCACTGAATTATACACTTAAAAAATGGTTAAGCCCTAGCTGGTTTGGTTCAGTGGATAGAGCATCGGCCTGCAGACTGAAGGGTCCCGGGTTCGATTCCAATCAAGGGCACATGCCCAGGTTAGGAGCTCAATCCCCAGTAGGGGCCAAGAGGCAGCCGATCAATGATTCTCTCTCACCATTGATGTTTCTTCTCTCTCTCTCTCTCTCTCTCTCTCTCTCTCTCTCTCTCTCTCTCTCTCTCCCTCCCTCTCCCTTCCTCTCTGAAATCAATAAAAAATATTTATTTTTTTAAATGGTTAAAACAGCACTAGCTAGTTTTGCTCATTGGTTACAGCTTTAGCCCTCGGACCAAAGGGTCTTGGGTTTGATTCCCTGTCAAGGGCATGTACCTCCATTGCAGGTTCGATCCCTGGCCCTGGTCAGGGAACGTGCAGGAAGCAATCAGTCGATGTGTCTCTCTCGCATTAATGTTCTCTCTCTCTCTCTCTCTCTCTCTCTCTCTCTCTCTCTCTCTCTCGATGTGTCTCTCTCGCATTAATGTTCTCTCTCTCTCTTCATCACATCAACTGATTGCTCTCCCGCTCTCCTTCTCTCCCTTTCCCCTCCCCCCTTTCACTCTCTCTAAAAAAAAGTTAATGCAAAGAATATCCTTGTGTCAGGATTTTTTTTAATAGTTAAAATGAACCACTTCACACATATCAAAATGGCTATCATCTATAATAATAAAAAAGCATACTATGCTAATTAGACCAGACGTCCTTCCAGGCGACCTTCCAGACGGGGCCAAGGCAGAGGCCTGCAGCCGCTGCAGTGGGCAGGGGCCGAAGCAGAGGTAGCCACCGCAGCAGCGAGGGCCAAGGCACACACCATGGCAGCGGGAGCCTAGCCCTTTGCACAAATTTCGTGCATCGGGCCTCTAGTAAATAAATAAATCGACATACAAGTGTTGGCAAGGATGTGGAGAAAAGGGAACTCATGCACTGTTGGTGCAACCACTATGGAAAACAGTGTGGAGGTTCCTCAAAAATTAAAAATGGAATTGCCTTATAACCCATCAATTCCACTACTGAGTATATACCTGAAGAAACCCAAAACACTAAATGAAAAGAATATGCCCGGCCAGTGTTGCTCAGTGGTTGAGCATCAATCCATGAACCTCAAGAGGTTGCCAGTTCGATTCCTGGTCAGGGCATGCAGGACTAGATCCCCAGTGGTGGGCATGCAAGAGGCAGCTGAATGATGTTTCTCTCTCATTCATGTTTCTATCTCTCTATCCCTCTCCCTTATTCTCTCTCTAAAATCAATAAAAATATATTTTTTAAAAAGGATACATGTACCCCCATGTTCACTGCAGCATGATTTACAATAGCCAATATATGGAAGCAACCCAACTGCTTATCAATAGGCAAGTGGATAAAAAAAGATGTGATACAATATACACAATGGAATACTACTCGGCCATAAAAAAGAATGAAATCTTACCTTTTGTGATAGCATCTATGGACCTAAAGGGTATTATGCAAATAACATATAATTTCACTTATATGTGGAGTCTAAAGAACCAACAGACACATAGATACAGAGAATAGACTGATGGTTTCCAAAGGGGAGAAGGGGTTGGGTGAAAAATTTGAAGGGATTGAGTATAAATTTGTAGTTACAGAATAGTCACAGGGATGTAAATTACAACATAGGGAATATCCTACCTAATAAAATAGTAATATGCAAATTGATCGCACCTTCGCTACGCCCAAGCCACACCCACCATCCAAAGCCACGTCTACCAGCCAATCAGGGCAAGTATGCAAATTACCCAACAAAGATGGCAGTTAATTTGCATACGCTGAGGGAGGGAGGAGTGAAGACTGAAGACAACTTAGAAGGAAGATGGAGGAAAAGCGGAGAGCAAGATGGCTGCCAGAGGGAAAGCCCAGGCGGGGCGGGGTGGGGCAGGGCAGAGTGGGGCGGAGCGGGGCGGAGCGGGGCGGGTGGCAGCAGCGCGCGGGTGCAGGTGCGGCGGCTGCAACAGCGGCGGCAGAGGCAGCGCATGCAGCTGCAGCAGCCGCTTGCAGGATTTTTCCTGCAAATGGGCTACTAGTAGTAAATAATATTGTATTAATAACTATGTATAGGCCCAGGTGCATACTTGAAATATCAGGGAGACCACTTTATAAAGCATATGATTGTCTGACCACTATGCTGTACACCTGAAACTAATACAGAATACTGACTATCCTATTCAATAAAGAG
Organism: Eptesicus fuscus; assembly: GCF_027574615.1. NCBI lineage: Eukaryota > Metazoa > Chordata > Mammalia > Chiroptera > Vespertilionidae > Eptesicus > Eptesicus fuscus. The sequence goes on along the minus strand of NC_072473.1, from coordinate 38,786,933 downwards.
GGATTAAGCTAATTGACCCTCACACCGTCGCAAAGATGGCGGCGGCCACAGCAAATAAGGAGGAAATATGCTAATTGACTGTTCTGCCCTCAAAGATGGCAGCGCCCACAGCCAATAAGGAGGGAATATGCTAATTGACTGTCTCTCCTCAAAGATGGAAGCGCCCACATCCAGTAAGGAGGGAATATGCTAATTGACTGCCACGGCCTCAAAGACGGTGGCGCCCACAGCCACAAGATGGAAGCACCCAGTCCCCTCAACCCCACCGGGGAAGCAGGCGTGTGGCACGGCCGGGCCCACACCGAGGTGGGTCCGGCCGCTCCGAGCGCCTGCCTCCGGAGTCCCCCAGTCCCCTCAGCCCCCCAGCCACCCAGGGCTGGCCCGAGGGATGACCAAACGACTGAACAAGCAGGCTGCATGGGCAACCAGGCCAGCGGGGGGATTAGAGAGGGACGACCAAACGAATGAACAAGCAGGCTGTGTGGGAGAAACTACTAATAACTATGTGAATATTACATACATGTGTGGGGGGACCAGGCCGGCGGGGGGGCCGTGAGGGGTGACCAGGCTGGCAGGGGGGGCTGTTGGGGGCGACCAGGCTGGCAGGGGGGGCAGTTGGGGCGACCAGGTCAGCAGGGGAGGGCAGTAAGAGGCGACCAGGCCGGCCAGAGGGGGGCAATTAGGGGCAACTAGGCCATTAAGGGAGGTGCAGTTGGGAGCAACCAGGCTGGCGGGGGGGGGGGTCAGTTAGGGGCGACCAGACCGGGGGGGGGGCAGTTAGGAGCAACCAGGCCGGCAGCAGGGGCAGTGAGGGGCGATCAGGCTAGCAGGGGGGGCACTTAGGGGAAACCAGGCAGGCAGGCAGGTGAGCGATTAGGAGCCAGCCGTCCAGATTGTGAGAGGGATGTCCAACGGGTGGGCCTAATCTATCAGTTGGACATCTCCCCGAGGGGTCCCCAATAGGTGAGGGTGGTGCAGGCTCGGCTGAGGGGACTCCCCGTGCACAAATTTCATGCACCGGGCCTCTAGTAAACTATAATTGAAAAAATACTTAAAATGGTAAATTACATGCTATACATATTTTACCATAATAAATATATCCAGGGTAAAATAACTATGAAAACTACATTTTAAGTGAAAAAAAATTATTCCCAAATTTAAACAAAATTACTAATAACTATGTGAATATTACATACATACATGTCCAAGGAATGAAAAGAACCATGGGGGAGGAGAAGCAAACCACTGCTGTAAAGTAGCAGTTCTCAATGGGGGCAATTTTGCCCCCAGGGTACGTGACAATGTCTGGAGACAATTTTGGTTGTCAGAACTGCGAATGGGGTTATCACTGGTATCTAATGGGTAAAGGGTGAAGGATATTGCTAAACATCTTACAATGCACACCACAGTACACCCACAACAAACAATTACCCAAAATGTCAATAGTGATCCTGTTAAGAAATCCTACCTTAAAGTTTGGAGGGTTGTTTTTTGTTTTGTTTTGTTTTGTTTTTGGTAATCCTCACCTGAGAGATTTTTTTGGACAGAGTGGAAGGGAGGGAGGAGAGACAGAGAGAAACATCAATGTGAGAAAGATTCAACAATTTGTTGCCTCCCATACATGCCCCAACCTGGGACAGGGATGGAACCTGCAACCTAAGTACATGCCCTTGACCGGGAATCAAATCCACGACCTTTTGGTCAACGGGCCAACGCTCCAACCACTAAGCCAAACCTCCCAGGACTGGAGAGTTCTTTCTATTTTAATGTATCTACATCGTTTTTAATGACTGCATGGTAAATAAAAATGCATTAAAGAGTTAGAGTTTGGGGCTATTTTTCTTGCCCCTATAAGCCTCCATCACAATGCATAATTTTTACACCAAAGAAAGAGATAGGTGGGGAACCAAAGGAGAAAAAATAATGGGAAAAGCAGCAAATGGTCACACATAGAATGTTTTTCTGCAAACTGTTCTGTTTTCTTTTATCCTCACCAAAAGATGTCTATTGATTTGAGACAGAAACATCAATGTGAGAGAAAATCATCGATCGGGTGCCTCCCATACACATCCCAACCAGGGATCGAACCCACAAACTAGGTATGTGCCTTGACCAGAAATCAAACCGGCAATCTACTAATGTACAAAATGATGCTCCAAACAACTGAGCAACCCAAACAGGGCTCTGCAAACTGTTCTTAGACAGATTATAACAAACACAACAAATCTGGGACTGGCAGGCTTTAACACAATTTCCATAGGCCTAACCATACTGTATTATTTTCTATTATATTTTACTAGTGGCCCGGTGCACGAAATTTGTGCACAGGGGGTGGGGGGTGTCCCTCAGACCGGCCTGTACCCTCTCCAATGTGGGACCCCTCGGGGGATGTCCGACTATAGTCGGACATCGCTCTCACAATCCAGGACCAGTGGCTCCTAACCACTCACCTGCCTGCGTGCCTGATCGCCCCTAACCACTCTGCCTGCCAGCCTGATCAACCCCAACTTCCCCCCGCTTCCGGCCTGATCACCCCTAACTGCCCGCCCCTGCCAGACTGATTGCCTCCAACTGCCCCACCAGCCTGCTCACCCCCGCCCACCTGCTTGCCCCCAACTGCCCTCCCCTGCCGGCCTGATCGCCCCTTACCGCCTCTGCCTCAGCCCCACCACTGTGGCTTTGTCTGGAAGGACGTCCGGAAGGTCTCCCAGTCTCATTAGCATATTAATCTTTTATTAGTATAGATAGAGGCCTGGTGCACGGGTGGGGGCTGGCTGGTCTGCCCTGAAGAGGGTCCCGGATCAGGGTGGGAGTCCCTTTGGGGGGCGGGGCCAGCTGGGGTGAGGGGCCTGGGGCGGTTTGCAAGCCGGCCACGCCACCATCGGCATGGGTGAGGGGCTGATGGCCATTTGTAGGCTGGCCACACCCCCATCGGGGTGAGGGTCCTGGCTGGGGGTGGATTGGGCCTGGGCAAGGGGCTGAGGGCCGTTTGCAGGCTGGCCACACTCCAGGCTTTGTCCAGAAGGTCTCCGGAAGGTCTCCTGGTCTAATTAGCATATTGCTCTTTTATTAGTATAGATTGTTTCTCACTCTCATTTGTTTCATTATAGCAATTTTTTCAAATTTGAGACCAATTACTCTTTTACATCATTTCTCCAAGATAATGTAATTTTTTTAAAATTTTTTCTTTGAACACATCATTGTAAATGTCAACTAATAAATGCTGAAAAAATGAAATTAGACAATCACCAATTTATTTTTTAAAAATCATAGTAATAAATGAATGCTAAACCCAGTAAATGAAAGTTTGAGGAACAAGATTATTTACACCATCTCAAAGGATCTTCTCACAAATTATTTATTGGTTAAAATCAGAAAAATTAACCTCACCTACAAAAATCTTGTCGATCCCACTTTAACCAAGTAATCAAAATTATCGCTAGTATTGGGACCAACTAACATCATGTGTCTCCGGCTAAGAATGCACCATCACGTACACCGAGCCTTGTGTTTCTGTGGGCTCCAGAGTCACTGGCACTTCATAGCTGGGAGTGGGGGGCCCTGCGGGGTTTCACCCACTCCCTCACCTCCCCAGTGTTTTTTCGCTGGGTCTGGCCTGGTCTGCATTTCAGCCACAAACCAGGAAAAGAGTGAGTGTTGGTGAGAGAAGGATGGGAGCAGGATGGGACTAACCAGGAGCCAAAAGCTCAATTTTAAAAACAACTCCTCAGTGTCAGTAAAGTAAGTGTAAGCTTTACTGACACTCTCCCAGGACCAAACTGGAAATACAACTAAAGTACAGAAGAACCACCCTGGAAAATCAACTGAGGACTAGCTTGAGAGAATCTTGATAATCAAGGATGGAAAGTGGAGACCACATAGAGACTGGTAGGGACTGTGGAGATATGCAAGGGGTGGCCAGGCTCCCACAGACAGAAGGTGAAGTCCAGGAGAGATATCTCAGCTGTGGGGGAGGGGGATCCCACTGAGAACTCTTGGGTCTAATATCCAAGCTGAGCTCCGCAGCCCAGAGCACCAGAACTGAAAAATGTGCCCACTGAACATCTAGCTGTGAAAAGCAGCAAGGTTGCTGTCTGCCAGGGTCAGATGGCTGGAAATGCAGGCACCCTTTTAAAGGGCCAACACACAAAATGTCAGTGCAGCGACTCACCTGGGGCTCCAACAGAGGGAAGGAAGAGTGGACTGGAGCTGTGTGAGCAGAGTCCAGGGTTGGAGGCTTTGGGGTTGGAGCTCAGAGGGCAGCCACCCTGGTTCCTGTGCTGAGTCATTGCCTCACAGTGCTGCAGAGGAGATCTTTCGACCTCAGGAGTTTGCTAATCAGGCAGTCTACCTGTAGAAGACCTCTCCCACCACCCTGTGGTGGATAGTCTGAGATTAATCAAGGCTGAAAACAATCAGACTTCAGGCAAAGGAGGATCTCTGGAGGTTTTGTGTCTTTGCCTGATCACTTTCTGGGCCCTGGGCTAGGAGAAGCAGACCTGGTGCATATATTGGTCCTTTCCAAAGGCAACCAGCACCAGCAGAGGGAGCCACAAGCTGCGGATTACTGATAACTCCAAATGGTACTCAGGACCTATCACAAAGAGGATCTGACACTGTACTGCACTAGTAAACAGACACAAACCCAAACAGGCAGCCAAAATGGGGAAACAAAAAAACTAGCCCAAAAAAGAAAAAAAGAATTCTCCAGAGGAAGAGCTAAATGAAAGAGATAAGAAATTTATCAAACATAGACTTCAGAATAATGATGGCAAAGATGCTCAAAAGCATGAGAAAAGATATAGTAACTATGGAAAAACCAAGATGGTGGCATAGCTAAAAACCTGAACTGCTGCCTCGCACACAACAACTTCAAAACTACAACTAAAAGACAAAACGGACATCATCCAGAACCACAGGAAGGCTGGCTGAGTGGAAATTCTACAACTAGAAGGAAAGAAAAAAGCAACTGAGACTTAGAGGAGCTGTGGAAGTAAAGGCAGAGGTACAGAGGCGAGGGCGAGGAGAGGGCTGGCAACTGCATACTCGACTGGCTTTTTCAAGCAAGAGGTAGACAAAAGTTCCCAACTGCTCTGAATTCCAGTTCCGGGCTAGACTCTGGGGACCCAGACTCATACGGGGAGAAACTGAACTGTCTAGCACCGGGTGGAACTCGAGGGCAGCTTTCTCTCAGAGTTGCTTGCAGCAATTACTTAGGGACACTGAGAACCGGGGGCCTCTTAGGGCAGGGATGACGGGAAGCCATTGCTTTTTGCTCCGCCCTGAGACCCCGCCCCACCCAAGTGTGCACAGAGGTTTTTGCATATGAATGGCCTGGTCCTTTGAAAACTAAACTTACCTAACAAACTGAAGCTCAGTCAGTGAGACCCAGAACATCCAAAAGAAGGCCCAAGGCCCTGCAGCAGCTTGCATTGCTTCACAGCTGGGCCTCATCTGGGCACCTCCAAAACCCAAACAAAGAAGAGGAATCTGCAGATTCCATAGCTCCTGCTAGGGGGCCTCAGGCAGAGGCTAAATTAGCACCTCCTTGGAAATCCAAGAGCCAGTGTACCCAGGAGTCAGAGTGGGACCATCCAGATTACACCTCCTCAGATCCATAAGGGACACACTCAGGGGGCAGACTCAGTGAGCACCAAAGCCCCACTGAAGCAAGTCTTGCCTCATAAGGGTGTCTCCAGCACAGAAGTTCTCCCATTGTAGACACAGCTGATCCTCACTGCCAATTGGCCTGGAGGTCAATTCCTCCCAGTGATACCAACAACAATCAAGGCTTAACTACAACAAGACTGTGCACATAGCCCACAAAGGGGTGCACCGAAAGTGTCCACCTCAGGTAACTGGGAAGGCTGAGCCACTGGGCCCTATAGGACACCTAGCACACAAAGCCACTCTATCAACTCAGGGAAGCAACCAAAATGCGGAGACAAAGAAACAGGTCACAAATGAAAGAAATGGAGGAAAGCAAACCAAGAGTACTCCACTAAGCAAAGCTATCATTCAGAATTGAAGGTCAGATAAAGAGCTTGACAGATAAGAAAAAGCTAAAGGAGTTCATCACCACCAAACCAGTATTATATGAAATGCTGAAAGGTATTCTTTAAGAAGAGGAAGAAGAAGAAGAAGGTAAAGATAAAAATTATGAACAAAAATACATATCTATCAACAGGTGAATCTAAAAATCAAGTGAATAAAAAATCTGATGAACAGAATAAACTGGTGAATATAATAGAATCAGGGGCATAGAAAGGGAGTGGACTGACAATTCTCGGGGGGAAGGGGTGTGGGGGTGCGGGAAGAAACTGGGACAAAAATCGTACACCTATGGATGAGGACAGTGGGGGGGGTAAGGGCAGAGGGTGGGGTGGGAACCGGGTGGAGGGGAGTTATGGGGAGAAAAAAGAGGAACAATTGTAATAATCTGAACAATAAAGATTTATTAAATTAAAAAAATATATTTAAAAAAGTAGCATAACTCAAATAAGCAAAATAGCAAATGCAATATTACTTGAAAATAAATTAGTTTTGACTTTGGATTGTATACATCAAATGTCACACAACAATCAACAGACCACTTCAGATGACCAAAATAAAGACAACTAAGGATAGATTTAAAACAATCATAGTCATTTAAGATCTGTGCATTAAATTCTACACAATCTTTAAGAAAAGTAGGTAATACTTTTGACAGTGCTGAACTAGAATCATCAGACTCACTCACAAGGTACATGTGGCTTTTACAAGATCATCAAGCCACAAAAGTTAGCCCAGAGCCCTGGCCGGTCACTCAGTGGTTAGAGCATCGGCCTGAGGCCCACAGGGTTTCGGGTTCAATTCCCGGTAGAGGGAACATACCTCGGTTGCAAGCTCAATCCTTGGCCCCAGTCAGAGCATGCAAGAAGCAACCAATAGATGTGGCTCTTTTACATGGATGTTTCTCTCTCTCTCTTCTCTCTCTCTCTCTCTCTCTCTCTCTCTCTCTCTCTGCCCCCCTCCTGACTCCCTTCCACTCTCTCTAAAAAAAAAAAAAAAATCAATGGAAAAAATATCCTCAGGTGAGGATTAAAAAAAATAAAAAAGTTAACCCAGAAACTGCAATATAACATAAATAAGTTCTGGATATCTAATGTACAGCATGGTGACTATAGTTAATACCATAATATACCCTTGAAAGTTGCTATAAAGTAGATCTTAAATATTCTTACCACAGCAGCAAAAAAAGGTAATTATGTGTTAACTAATCTTATTGTGGTAGTAATTTTTAAATATATACAATATATCAAATCATCACATTGTACACCTTAAACTACACAACATTAGATGTCAATTACATCTCAATAAAGCTAGATAGAAAGAAAACCATGCTAATTGCACAATGGTCATACAATATTTGTCCACGAGTTGAGTTAAAAATTCTAAGTTAACCTTTTCCCAGATAGAAAACACTCATATATACAACATTTCTTTAGTCAAGGTGCTATACCTCACCTACGGAATCCTCCCCCAGTCCAGTCTTCTCTGTCAAAACTATACCCACCCTCCAAGGGCCAGATTCAACTTCCACTGACCCTTTCAAAAATGTCTTTCTACCCTGAACTCCCACAGCAACTTAGTTTTTACCCAATGCAACATTTGTTATTTTATATCCTGCTGCAAAACTATTTGTGTATATGGCTTATTTCCTCTGCTATATGGAAAATAAGACTAATCATTAGCTATATTAAATCTCTCTGACTGGACTGCCCTTTTTCATAGCCAACCCTTAACTGCTAACTCATCTTCAAGACCCAATACAGATACCATCTCCTCTGCAAAACTTTTCCTAGATAGCCTCCAAATTAGGCTTTCCTTCATTTCTGATCCCTAGCACAACCAATATACCTCCATTTTAGCACTGCTTTGTGGCGGCTTATTTACTTACTAACTCCCTCGCTAAATGAAGAATGCCTTAATTAAGGAGGCATGAATTTTGTGAAGAACGAAATCCACCTTAGTTCCCTTTGGTGATTATTTACCTTAAGGAACACTCCACTTAAAAAACCACTCAACCTAAAAGCAGGCAAGGTGGTGATCTTAAAAAGCATCTACTATTCCAGGGACGTAAACTTCTTTAGTGGCTGGCTAGGGCTGAGCTGCAGTTAGTAAAAAAAAAAAAAAAAAAAAAAAAAAAACTAAGTGAATCTTCCACACCAGGGAAGTGCCTTTTTAAATGCAAATAATTAACCCTCCTAACTCTGATTGGCCCCCTTCCTTTTCCAGACCACATTAGGGATGGGAGTATTGCACTGAAACAGGTGGTGGAGGGAGAGGGGTTGAGAGAAGATTGGCAGGAGACTCACAGGAGGTTCTACCTTGTCAACCTTTGCACAGTGCCTGACCCCTAGTTGACACTCATGTATTTAATCAATGAATAAAGCATTCCCCAAAAAATGGAGCATAGAAAATATATATATACCACTGCCATACAAATATTTAAACAAATACTGAATGGAATAGTTAACATGAAAGCTGAACTACAGATAACAAAAATGGCTACTTCAAGCCAAAACTGAGAGACAAAGTCTCAGAGATAGTATCAGAAAATAATGGTGCACATCCAACAGATTCTGGGCCATCACATCAGCAAAAGTTCTCTCCAATGTCAACTCAAATACCTGCACATCATTAGCTCCCAAACTGGACAAAGGGTATTATGAAATCAAGGGAAGCCACACAGCCATGGGTGCCAAGCAGAAGCCTGGAGTCACAGAGACATGGGGTCCAAACTCAGTCTGTTGCTCATTCACTGGGAGCCCTGGAGCATATTACTTAACCTCCCTAAGTCTCAGTTTCCTCATCTGTAACGTAGAGATAAAGAATTACTACCTCAGCCAGGCCACTGTGGCTCATTAGGTTGGGTATCGTCCCATGCACCAAGAAGTTGCAGGTTTGATTCTTGGTCAGGGCACATGCCCAGGTTACAGGAATTGATCCCCAGTAGGGGGCGTTCAGGAAGCAGTTCATTGATGTTTCTCTTTCGTTGATCTCTCTCTCTCTATAAATCAATAAAAAAAGAATTACTACCTCAAAGGGTAATTATAAGGCCTAAATTTAAAACGTCACATAAAAAAAGAAAAGAAATAGTGGCTACAGGGCAAAATTCACAATTGGCTAGAATTAATATAGGTATTTTCAGAAGTATCTCCAATCATAAAAGAGCATAAATCTAATACAACTGGATATAGTATTCTTCCAAATAGAGCATGTCCTGAGCCACAATAATTATTAACAAACTTCCCAGGAAAATGTTTTTCTTTTCCAATAAGTGTTTGAACATATATGTGTACATGATATTATGACAGATTATATTAGCAACAAAACACTTATATCCTAACCATATAAGTTTTAAGGCAAAAAAGATATGCATGCAATGAATAAAGAAACTTCTCATCACTACTCTCCTCCCTACCCCCAAAAAAGGCAATAAAATTTAAGAATGACTGATATTCACATAAACAGGATCACTTTTAAATAACTGACTTTTCAATGTATGATTTTGCCAGGTCATCAGTTTATTTTCTTCCCTCTTGCCTTCTAGCTATTTTTTCACCACACTATCCTAGAAAATTTCTTTTTTATGTAAACACAAGTAAAAATGAGACCTAATCAAGTGCTCAAGAGAATATCTAACAAAGAAAAAATCTGGAACTACTGTGTAACAAAACTAATAGTAATGCATTAATTGCTCATATTATGTCTCACATTAGAAGAGAATCAAGAGTGATTTGGTATTGTGGGTTCAACTCACTCAAGCATTACCTGTCAGATTATCCTTCAACTGATTATGGCTTATGATGAATGACACTTCAGCCTGAGAAAGTAATTCTCTACATTTATTAGTATATATGTGGTTCTTTACAAGGGTTTTCACATAACTTAAAGACTCTCCTGGAATTGTTTCCATTATCCCACTATCTCATCTGGACTTGGAGGCAAAATATTGTAACAGCTAAAACTCAAAGTTGCAACAAATGACCACAATAGTAGCTAACATGAATTTCTTCTAATACTTGGGCTAAATTAAAGTGGTCATAATCATATTGGATCTGGCAGCTCAAAAAATCATTAATGCCTTATGGTTAAGAACATAAGCTCTGGAATCAAGACTGGGTTCAATTCCAGCATCACCAATTACAACCTGTATTAACTTTGGTCAGTTTCCTCCTCATCTGCAAAATGAGAAATACAAACTACCCCATAGTATTGTTTCAAAAATTAATCAAGCCGAAACCGGTTTGGCTCAGTGGATAGAGCGTCAGCCTGCGGACTCAAGGGTCCCGGGTTCGATTTCGGTCAAGGGCATGTACCTTGGTTGCAGGCACATCCCCAGTGGGGGGTGTGCAGGAGGCAGCTGGTCGATGTTTCTCTCTCATGGATGTTTCTGACTCTCTGTCCCTCTCTCTTCCTCTTTGTAGGAAATCAATAAAATATATATATTTTTAAAAATTAATCAAGATTATACAGGTAGCCTTAGCTGGTTTGGCTCAGTGGTAAGAGCATCAGCCCAGGACTGAAGGTTCACTGGTTCAATTCCAGTCAATGGCATGTACCTCAGTTGCAGGCTCCATCCCTGCCCCAGTTGGGGCACATGGGGAAGCAACCAATCAATGTCTCTCTCTCACAGTGAAGTTACTACGCTGCTGTAAAAAGGATCTCCTATCATTTGCAACAGCATGGATGGAGTTGGAGAGCATTATGCTAAGCAAAATAAGCCAGTCAGAGAAAGATAAATATCACATGATTTCACTCATTTGTGGATTATAATGAACAACATAAACTGATGAACAAAAACAGATCCAGAGACAGAGAAGCATCCATCAGATGCTCAAACCTCAGAGGTAAGGTAAGGTAGGTAAGGGGGAGAGATCAACCAAAGGACGTGTATGCATGCATATAAGCATAATCAATGAACACAGACACTGGGGGGGGGGGGTGAGGGCATGAGCGGGGGCAATGGGGGGATAAGGACACATATGTAATACCTTAATCAATAATGAAGAAAATCTATTAAAAAAATGAAGTTTCTCTCTCTGTCTCTCCCCCTCCCTTCCACTCTCTCTAAAAATCAATGGGAAAAAAATATCCTCAGGTGAGGATTAACAAAAAACAATAACAAAATAAAATTAAAAATTAAATATTATACAGGTAAAGGTAAAGTTCTTACGCTTACCACCAGGATCTACGAAAATTCAAGAACCATAAGGAGAATCAACCCTGGCATAAAATGAATAATTCTATTCAGAAAGTGTACACATGGTTAATTTGTTCACCCTAAAGAAAAGGAGAAATCCAAATTCAGAAAACCCTACAGTTTTAAATGCCAACTTTGTGAGATACAGTAAAGTACACCCTTCCTGATGAACATGAGCACCTGTTAATAACCAACCAACAAGCTGTACTGGGTATGTACCTCTATGTGTCCAATACCCCATATATAAAGGTTTACTATCCTTGAGCCAATAAACACAAATTCAGAAACCAAAGCCACAATCTTTTCACAACTAGGGATCTATAATCTAAGAACTAAAGTGTATTTTTTTTTCTCGAGGGAAGAAAATCATCTATTTACTGGTGGTTAATGCAGAAAAATAGGCATAAGTATCATAGGCTCATTCTCAAAATCTACATACTATAGGCTAAAGAGCCCTATAAACACATAACATCCTAGTAGTTACTCAAAGGCACATTTCGCCAACTACGAATGCAATTCTGATCCATGCTCCCTGTTATTTCCTTTAGTTTGCCACTAGGCGCCAAGAATACATCTCAGGTGGCTGGCCGGTATGGCTCAGTGGTTGAGCATCGACCTATGAACCACGAGGTCACCGTTCGATTCCTACTGGTCAGGGCACAAGCCTGGGTTATGGGGTAGATCCCCAGTGGTAGGCATGCAGGTGGCAGCCTTCAATAACTCATTATTGATCTTTCTATCTCTCTCCCTCTCCCTTCCTCTCTGAAATCAGTAAAAAGATATTCTTAAGAAAAGGGAAAGTTGAGTTTAAAAAAAATACATCTCGGGTAAAAAAAATTAATTCACAAGGGATGAAATGTCAAATGTCAAACTGCCTGAAAAGCAAGCCAGCCACCTATGTAAAAGTGGAATACATTTCATATTAACCCATATTTTTATCTATCAAGAGGCAAATCAGAAGCACAAAGGGAAAAAGAGCCTCAATCTAATAAACGTGCTTGATTGGTAAGAGGCAGCCTGCTAGGCACAGCTTCCCTTGCAATAAATCTTACTTCCCATCAATCCACGTTTACCTGCTCCCCGTCCCTCATGGAATAAATAAACAAAAATAGGGTCTAATTACTTTTGTTCAAAATTTTCTCAGAAAGTGGGAAAACATTTGAGATCTGCCTTACAACCATAAAAGCTGGACTTCACAAAAAAGTATGCCCTTTGGAAGCAAAACCTCATGTTACTTTCCCCTTGCCTAGAGGTAAGTCCAAGGATACCCTTCAGGATCTGAAGTAGAAAAGGGATGTAAATACTTGGCAAGATCCATCCATTCACACCCAGAAAGGGACTTGTCCCCAAGGGCTGCAAAAAAAAAAAAAAAAAATCTGCAAGGCCTGGTTACTTCCGGTCTCCAGCAGTCTTAAAGCCACTAAGTCGTCCCAGGATCTCACATCCTCAAGCACGCACGCCCCTCCCCCTCTTCCCACCCTCTCACCCCACCTTCTTCCCACCCTCCCACCCCCCTCTTCCTACCCTCCCACCAGCTTCTTCCCCAACGCAGTTTCTAGGCCCAAAGATTAGAAAGAATGACGGGGATAGCAACAACTGCCTCCGACTTCAGCGGTCTCAATGCGTAGGCATCAAATAAACAAGAAGAGGCCCACTAAGCTTCACCGGTTAGGGAACGTTAAAGCATGCGCCCAACATGCCAGGCCGCTCCCCCCCCCCGCCCCCCCCCCCCGCCAACACACCCGCCACCCCCACCCGGAGCTGGAACCTACCGCCAAACCCCAAAACCCTTCTCACCTAAAGAGAAAACGATGCCTCTTTCGGCTAAGCAACAGACAGGTTTGAGCCACCAAGCCAAAGCTTTCCCAGACTCAGAATGCGCGTAGGCCAAGATCGTTAGGACCCGTGAGACCAGGTTGTGTTTTACCTCATGGGCTCAGCAGTCATGTTTTCGCTTCAAAGCTTTGTGGGCTTCAGCTACCGTAGGGCGTCGCTCCGCGCTCCCTGGCGCCCGGCTACGACAGAAATGCACTGGACTCAGCCGTCACTATAGCTGGTGCTGGATCCTTCCCACAGCTCAAAGGCCGCTACTACTGCCACCACTGCAGAATCCGCGGAAACAAAGCGACGCCGCCGCCGCCGCCATTTTGTTGGGCCGAGGCTTGGGCAGGAGAATTGGCGGGTCCTCCCTCTTCCTCTTTCCGACCTCCATTGGCTAGCTCCTCCGCAGTTCGGATTCTGATTGGCTACGGAAATTCACATTCTTTGGGGGGCCTGTTGCTAAGGCAGTCTGAGTCATTTGATCCTCTCCACCTTTTCGTAGAGTTTCGCACCAATTTAGTCCCATTGACCTGAAAGTGCTAGTGACTATTTTGACTTTATTTCCAAAATGCTTTTTGATACATCCTCTTTTCTTGACATATTGGCAAAATAATAACAACAACTTACATTTATTAAGAGTTTACTATATGCCCAGCACTATACTAATCTTTATCAGGACTATTGCATGTAATCCTCATACCCTTTGAGGTATAGTACACACTATTTTTTTTTTAATATATTTTATTGATTTCTTACACAGAGGAAGGGAGAGGGATAGAGAGCTAGAAACATCGACCAGCTGCCTCTTGCACACCCCCCACAGGGAATGTGCCCGCAACCAATGTACATGCCCTTGACCGGAATTGAACCTGGGACCTTTCAGTCCGAAGGCCGATGCTCTATCCACTGAGCCAAACCGGTTTCGGCAGTACACACTATTATTACCTACATTTTCCAGATGGGGAAACCAACACACAAAATCCCACAGTAGTGAAGCCGAAATTCAGGCCAGACACCACACTCTTAAACACTAATCTATGTTTAGATCCTAAATGTTCTTTCCAATATTCCAGGTTATCATGAAGTGCTTTTCCTTTTCTGGATGTTTTAATATTCAGCATGTCATATACAGTATATATGACATAAGACCAACCTGAAATCTGCATACAATTCTTTCAATATTGAATAAATTCTACACTGCTGCTTGGAAAACACATACACACCATTTACCCAATCTGATGTGATGTGTAGCTCACAAATGAAGCAATTTAGATCTGTTTCCTCATTACAGAGGTATGGCGGATGATCTCTGCTTTCCTGTTCTATAAATGAATAGTCCATTGGTAATCTCTGCAAGTCACAGTTCTCTAAAATTTAATAGTTTCAATTTTTTAATCCGAAATTATTCTGCAATACATGTTTTAGTTAACTTTATTTGTTGTTGTTTTAAATCGGTAAGAACTCCTGTTGTGTTTAGGTTACAGTGTTGCTGCTTTCTATTGGAAAAGCAAGTGATGAGCCTTTTTTTAATGGAATACTTTGATAATCTGATAGACTCAGGCAACTTTTTAATCAAAAGAAGCTTGTACATATTTCAAGTCACCTTTCAAATATTTAGGTACCATTGCCAACTGTAGAAACCAGCTTTCTGTATCCGGTATACTGATTTTCTTCTTGTGGTCCATGCATTAAGCATCACTTAAGTATACAAGTTACAGAAGTTTTATTTTCCTCCCTAGTAAATGCAATTAACTAATTAACTTGAAAGGAGAACCACTTCATTACAGACAGCACATAACTTTTAAAATATATCTTGGTGACAAAGAAACACTACTTTAAATGACATCCCACAAATAGAGAATAATAAAATTTTAATCATATAATTTTAAAAATACACAATAACTCACTATATTTGTTTATTATAAGAAAGAGTATTTCTATGCTTTTGAAGGATGACTAACAAAGTTTTACTGATATAGTTTTATCACTTTCAATAGGTGCTTCTCAATTAGTTTCATTCAGCTATATTTTAGAAAAAATTCAATGTTACACATCTCTTTCACAATTTTTATCAAATTGACACAGAAATCAACTTAGAGCCCTTTCTTTCTATCAAACCTAATAGGATTCTTGACTATAAGTGTGTAATTTGTGAATTTGCTTACTTGCTTTGGAAGAAAGAGAAGGTAAATTACCTTTAAGAGAACAAGTTGGATGAGAACTAGATCCTCTCATAATTTTTAAATAAACAGCATCACAAGTTCTGTTTTATGTCCAAATCATAATGCTATGGAAACATCTATGAAATGTTTAAATGTATAAATTCTTAATCCAGAAATTTAACTAATAGGAATTTATCCAACAGATACCCTCTACATTTGAAAACTGAGATGTCCGAAAGACTATTCACTGAAGCATTGTCACATCAAAGTGACATAGATGTTCCTCAACTGGGGACTGGTTAAATAAATTATTATATCCATACAAAAAATACCATATAGCTTTTTTTAAATTTCTTTATTGATTAAGGTATCACATATTTTTCCTCATCCCCCCATTCCCATCCCACACCCCTCCCCACACATGCCCCCTCCCCCCTGTTGTCCCCAACCGCTGGTTAGGCGCATATGCTTGCACACAAGTCCTTTGGTTGATCTCTCCCCTTTACCCCCACCCTCCCCTACCCTCCCTCTGAGGCCCGACATTCTGATCCGTGCCTCCTTGTTTCTGGGTCTGTTCTTGTTCATCTGTCTATGTTGTTCATTATTTCCAGTAGATGAGTGAGATCATGTGTTATTAGAAATACACTTATAAGAACCAAAAATGAGACAAGTAATAATGGTTATGGTGACAGGAAATGAATCAGTCTGTAGTGAGTTTCTTTCTGGGCTAACAGTTCTTTTGAGACCCAATTACAATGTCCAACAGTTCCTTATGTGTACATGTCAGCACTGACATTACAGTTCTGGATAGTGGACAAATTGTGGTAATGCAGGTCCGACTCTCTCTGGTTTGGTCCTGGGCAACCTGCAGTGCTGCACAGCTGCTAACATATAGCTTTTTTATATAATTTTTTTTTTCAAAAATCCCCATTTCTATTGCAGGTGAGACTGTGGCACAGTTCATAGACTAAGAACTAAGAATGGCTACATGCGATTTTTTTTTTTTAGTATTCAAAGGGCAAAAATGATTTGTCCCACAATATAAGCAATATAATTAAAACCTTTTTTTAAATGTTTAGACCCTAAGGGTGTAATTATTGGGTATTTTTAAAATTTATCTTTATTGTTGAAAGTATTACAGATGTCCCCTTCTCTTCCCCCTATTGACCCCTAGGTATTTTTTTCCTATGCTTTTTTCCCCTCTCTTTGTCTTTGCCTTGACATAAATTCCATGCCTTTATCAGGCCCTTACAGCAATTTATTTTCATGCCAAATCTCTCATTAAGCCTCCTCCTTCTCTTTCAAATTTTATTTTTGAGAAATAATTTACATAAATTCCATCCTTTCAAAGCGTACAATTCAGTGGTTTTTAGTATGTTCACAAAATTGTGCAACCATCACCACTATCTGATTACAGAATATTCTCATCACTCCAAAAAGAAACCAAATGCATTAACAATCTCTTTCCAGTCCCTGGCAACCACTAGTCTTTGTGGATTTGTCTCTTCTGGACATTTCATCCTATATAATAAAAGCCCAGTGACCAATCGGCAGAACAACCAGAACAAGCAGTTGACCAGTCGCTATGATGTGCACTGACCACCAGGGGGCAGACGGTCAATGCAGGATGCAGGAGCTGCCCCCGGTGGTCAGTGTGCTCCCACAGTGGGAGCACCGCTTGGATGACCAGAAGTCAGACATCCCTCTTGCAGTCTGGGACCCCTTGCTCCTTACCACCCGCCTGCCCGATGCTCCTCACTGCTCAGCTCGCTGCTCGTTAGCGTTGCCACAGAGGCGGTAGAGACTCCCACCACCCCCACTGCGCTGGCCAGCCATGAGCCCGGCTTCTGGCTGAGCAGCACTCCCCCTGTGGGAGCACACTGACCACCACGGAGCAGCTCCTGCATTGAGCGTCTGCCCCCTGGTGGTCAGTGCACATCATAGTGACTGGTTGTTCGCCATTTGGTCGATTTGCATATTACCTTTTTATTATATAGGATTTTACAGTGTTTATAAGAGAACCTCTGACAGATTTAGTAATGTATTTTCTACAATGATGGTTTTCTAGAATTATCTTCCCAGATAAAAGTTAGAAAAATGTGAGAGCTATTTCTTTCTAAGCCAGTTATTAGTAAAGTTATTCTCCAGTGAACTGAGTGTTTTAGTTTTAGTCTTATTCAGAAAGTTAGACCAGGTAGGGAGCCAGTCAGCTAAACTGTTGAAGAGATGCTTAGCTGAAATCAACTCCAAAGAAAATTATATTAGTATTCTTTTTATTTTAATTTAAAAGATTTCCAACTAAAATGAGATGTGTTCTATGGGCATTTTATAGATTTAGAGAAGATAGGAAAGCAACTAAGGATTTATGCATTCCTATATTTGTTTTGTATATTTTCATTTAGATAAAACTGAACATGGGGTTGGGGGAATGAGAAGAGATAAACCAAAGAACTTACATGCATAGCCCATGGACACAGGCAATAGGATAGTAAAGACCTGGGGGGTGGGTAGGGATAGGGGGTGAAGAGATGGGAAATGGGAGATATCTGTAATACTATCAACAATAAAAAAATATATTATTAGGGGAGGGTGGGGGTAGGGGGGAGAGATCAACCAAAGGACTTGTGTGCATGCATATGAGCCTAACCAATGGTTAAGGACAACAGGGGGGTGGGGGCATCCATGGTGAGGGGTGTGGGATGGGAACGGGGGGATGAGGACAAATATGTGGCACCTTAATCAATAAAGAAATTGTATATATATATAATTTTTAAAAATCCCATTTCTATGCACTAACAATGACCAATCCAAAAAGGAAATTAAGAAAACAATCCTAAACTCCTTTACTAAATTTGACAAAGGTTCAATAAATTCTTACCATCACACTAATGGACTTTTATATATAAATCAAGTTTGCTGAAGTGATCACTGTCTACAGTGGTTCAATTTTTAAGTTAAGGAAAAAACTTTTACTTTGTAGATGATATAAAATAAAAAATAAAACAGTCCCCTAACTTAACAAAAAGGTGAAAGACTTGCACACTGAAATCTATAAAACATTGCTAAAAGAAATGAAAGAAAATGCAAATGAATGGAAAGACATTCCATCCTCATGGAATAGAAGATTTAATGTTGTTAAAATGTCATACTATCCAAGATTTAAAATGGAGGCAGAGTAAGTGGATGCTGCACAGACACGCTCCCAGTAACAAACTGGAATTACAACTAAAATTAAAAAAAAAACTTCTTTAATAATCAATGGAAGAATCGCTGGAGAGAACCCTGATACCCGAGGACTGAAAGTGGAGACCATATACAGACTGGTAGGAGGGGCAGAGGTGAGAACGGGCTGGGCAGGTTGCCCACAGACAGCAACTGAAGTTCTGGAGAGATAGATATCTCAGCTGTGGGAGGTAGCCAATGATAACTCTGGGGTTTAATCCCCAAGCTGCCCCCCGCCCCCAGCAGAGAGCACCAGAACTGAGAAGGGTACCTACATAACATCTGGCTGTGAAAAGCAGTGGAGTTCCTGTCCGCCAGGGAGGAACAGCTGGAAAATCAGATTAGTGCAATCATTATGGAAAACAGTATAGAGTTTTCACAAAAAATTAAATATGGAACTGCCATTTGACCCAGTGATCTCACTTTTAGGAATATATCCTAAGAAACCTGAAGCACCAATCAGAAAGAATATATGCACCCCTATGTTCATAGCAGCACAATTTACAATAGCTAAGATCTAGAAACAGCCCACGTGCAGATCAGTAGATGAGTGGATAAAAAGGTGTGGTACATTTATATCATGGAATACTGTGCAGCAGTAAAAAAGAAGGATCTCTTACCCTTTGAGACAGCATGGAGGGACCTGGAGAGCATCATGCTAAGTGAAATAAGTCAGTCAGAGAAAGACAAGTATCACATGGTTGCACTCATATGTGGAAACTAAGTAACAAAATAAACTAATGAACAGTGGATCCAGAGACAGGAAGCATGAAACAGTGTGGAATCTCAGAGGGAAGGTGGGGGAGGGTGGGTGGGTGGGAGGTAATCAACCAAAGATCTTGGATGCATAAATGGTATGCAGAATCCAAGGACACAGACAATAGGGTGCTGAAGGCCTGGGGCTGAAGGTCAGGGTCGGGCTGGAAGGGGTCAATGGGGAAAAAAAAGGGGACATATGTAATGCTTTCAACAATAAAGAGTTATAAATAAATAAAATGTCATACTATCCATAGGGACCTCCAGATTCAATGAAATCCCAATGGTATTCTTTGCAGAAATAGAAAATCCTAAAATTCACATGGAAGCTCAAGGGATCCTGAATAGCCAGCATAATCTTTGCTGGTTGTTTTTTTTTTTTTTTTTTTTTTTTGGTGGGGGTGGGGGTGGGGAGAATGGTGGTTCTGCTTCTTTAAAATTAAATTTAGCCGAAACCGGTTTGGCTCAGTGGATAGAGCGTCGGCCTGCGGACTCAAGGGTCCCAGGTTCGATTCCGGTCAAGGGCATGTACCTTGGTTGCGGGCACATCCCCAGTAGGGGGTGTGCAAGAGGCAGCTAATCGATGTTTCTCTCTCATCAATGTTTCTAACTCTCTATCCCTCTCCCTTCCTCGCTGTAAAAAACCAATTAAAAAAAATTAAATTTATAGGGGTAACATTGGTTAATAACATTATATAATTTTTGTGTGTACAAGATTGTAATTCAACATCTGTGTCACCCACAAAGTCTAGTCTCATTTCATTACCATATTTTGACCCCTTTTGACCACTTCATTCTCCCCCTACCCCTTTTCCCTTCAGGAAGCCACCATTCTGTTATGTGTGTCTATGAGTTTGGTGTTTTTGTTTTTTTAAAAATATCTTTTTATTGATTTCAGAGAGGAAGGGAGAAGGAGAGAGAGATAGAAACATCAATGATGAGAATCATTGATTGGCTGCCTCCTGCACACCCCCTACTTGGGAACCAAGCCCGCAACCTGGGCACATGCCCTTGCCCAGAATCGAACCCAGGACCCTTCAGTCCACAGGCCGATGCTCTATTCACTGAGCCAAACTGGCTAGGGCTGTTTGGGGTTTTTTTAAGTTCTTTTGTTACTTTTTGTTTTATATTCCACATATGAGTAAAATCATATGATTCCTGTCCATTTCCAACCCAACACAACATTGAAAAAGAAGACTAAAGTTAGAGACACACATTTTCTGATTTCAAAACATACTACTGTTAGGTCGCCAAAGGAGGAACGCACAAGGCCAAAGTGGGGAGGGATTACGAATTTATTCGATCAACCGCACACCAGGTGGCTGAGCCTGGATGGCTCCAGCACCCAGTGAGGGCAGTCAGTGGCTTTTAAAGGACTTTTGTAGGGATTTTTCTGGGCAGACACTTCTTTATGCATACCCTGAGGGAAGAGAATGGAATGTGGTCACTGCAAGTGAAAAGTGGTCTTCAGCAAAGGGACTGTCCATAGTGAAATGTCCTGAAAAGCTAGTTCCTGGGGGAAGGTTATCAACTCAACCGCTCCATCAAACCCAACAACTACACCCCCTAATAAAGAGTACAACTAGTAAAAACACACACATACTACAAAGTAATAGTAATCAAGACAGTGTGGTATGCAGATCAATAGAATGCAAAAGAGAGCCCAGAAATAAACACTTGCATATATGGCTGTCAAATCGAAGAATGAATGTGCCTATTGAGAACTTCTGATAATGGAGCTCAATTTTTTAAACAGAGTCTAGCAGCTATTGTTAAACAGGGACCTCATATGCTTGCTACACTTAGGGAAAAACTGTACCAACCTGCCTGCCTCCTATACTGTGTTTCTGCCCGGGATTCCAACTTTTATAAAGGAGGTCTTAGGCTCCTAAACCAACCAATGGGCTGCAGCAGCCAATTGGAGGTTCACAGATATATCATCATTTGCTTCTTTACCAACCAATCAGAGCAGCTCTATTCCAATAAATTAGGACAGTGCTTTTATTTTTAATCAGACTGTGAGGATTTGGAGTCCTCATTTGCATGAGAATAGACCAATCAGGGGCTAGGGGGCAGGAACTTGTCTTTATATAAGCCAGCTTCACCTCTGTCTTCTTCGGTTTCCATAAAAGTTGTGCTTCCCCAGCTGGAGCTACAACATTGGCTGAAACTGTGACACCAGAACTACAAGACTGGAGCTGTACCACTGGAGGGGCTTTGCCCCTGAGCCGCCTCACCCAAAACCACTCCATTTTGGCTCTCCTGTTTCACAACTGAGCTGTCCCAGAGCCTTGCTATTACAGTGCAGAACTTTTTCACAATTGAGCTACTTTCACTGAATAAAATTTCCTCCTTCACCGCACCCCAAATTAGGGATTTCTGTTGGCATCTAACTGATGATGATGAACTTCAGTGCCAAAGACTACACAATGGGAAAAGGACAGTCTCTTCGATTATTCTGCTGAGAAAACTGGATAGCCATAGGCAAAAGAGTGAATTTGGACCATTAACTTATACCACATATAAAAATTATCTTAAAATGGATTAAAGAACTAAACCTACTGCTTGGCCCCGGAGGATGGCTGGTTAGCCAGAGACGGGTAAGATTCCTCAAGGAAGGAACAACCTAAGACAGGCACAGTCGCAGAAGGGCCATCAGGAGAGAATTTGGGGATCAAGAGAGGTGGGGCACAGACCCTCACACCCCCAATATTGCAGGGGCCTGAACCCTAGCCCCTTCTGAGGGAGGTCTCCTGCCCCCATGGCTGCTTCATGCTTCCCATGCCCAGCTCAGATCAGGACCCAGGTGACCGACAGAGACTTGGCTGACAGCAGCTGCCCTCTCACTCCAACAAGAATTGTTTGAGTTGTCTTGTACCCATGGTGTGGAGAAGTGGAGTTACGATATCTAAATCCAGCCTACCACCAGGAATGCTCAGGACCTACTCAAGAAGGCAAATAATCCCTTCCACTAATATGTACAGGGTAAAATAAGATTGTTGTTAGAGTAATAAATTTGACAGTAAAATAGTAGTCAAGTTTTCAGGCAAATTTAAATTGGCTAGTTGAAACAAGCGAATATTCTAGAAAAATTAATTGTACTGGACAAAAAGGTGTTCCTAAAGTGTTAACTAAAATTTTTATTGGTACTTCATCTCATGATAAAATTGTACACCATGTAATGAACCTAAAACAGTAATATTATAGTGCAAAAAATTAAAATTTAAAAGCCATCAAGACTACATTATAAAATTTTCAAAAGCCTCCTAACATTTAAATCAAAAAAGGAGGGAATAGTAGAAGAATATCATGTAAGGAAAAATATCCTGTAAGTAAATTACATCTAGAAAATTAATACTTTAGAAAATTAATTGTAAGGCTAAAAGCAAGACACCCATGAAAAACACACAAGTTGTCAAAACAAGCCAGAGGAAAATTATTTGGGCAAAAAATGCAATAGGATCCCAAGTCAAATTTATAGAAAATATTCCTTTATTAACTTTTGGTCGAGAAGATGTTTGTATATTTTCAGAAAACAACTCCGAGACCATGTGGATTCCAGCAACAGAGAGGAATCTACAGGACTACTCCAGCCATCAAGACAGAAGAGAAGCAGTCCAGAGATGGAAGACGCTGACGTGGCCTTCCCATACTAGCAGGTAGCAGCTGTGCATCACTGCAGGTTGCCCAGGACCAAACCAGAGAGAGTCGGACCTGCATTACCACCATTTGTCCACCATCCAGAACTGTAATGTCAGTGCTGACATGTACACATAAGGAACTGTTGGACATTGAAATTGGGTCTCAAAAGAACTGTTGGCCCAGAAGGAAACTCACTATAGACTGATTCATTTGCCTGTCACCAATAAACATTATTGCTTGTCTCATTTTCGGTTCTTATAAGTGTATTTCTAATAGCACATGATCTCACTCATCTAGGGGAAATAATGAACAACATAGACTGATGAACAAGAACAGACCCAGAAACAAGGAGGCATGGATCAGACTGTCGGGCCTCAGAGTGAGGGTAAGGGAGGATGGGGGTAAAGGGGAGAGATCAACCAAAGGACTTGTGTGCAAGCATATGAGCCTAACCAGTGGTTAAGGGCAACAGGGGTGTGGGGGCATGTGTGGGGAGGGGTGTGGGATGGGGAAGGGGGGATGAGGACAAATATGTGATACCTTAATCAATAAAGAAATTTAAAAAAAAAAGAAGAGAAAAAACACTCTAAAAAAAAAAAAAGAACTAAACCTATAAAATTTCTAGAAGAAAGCATAGGGGGGAAGTTTCAGGACATTGGATTTGACAATAGTTTCTTGGATGTGACACCAAAAGCACAGGCAACAAAAGTAAAATAGGCAAATGGGATTATATCAAACTTTAAAACTGCACATAAAGGAAACTATCAACAGTGAAAGGGCAACCTACAAAATGGGAAACATATTTGCAAATCATATATCTGGTAAGGGTTTATATCTAGAATATATAAGGAACTTCTACAACTCAAACAAAAAAACAAATAACTTTATTTGAAAATGGGCATAGGACTTGAATAGACAGTTCTCCAAAGAAGATATACAAATGGCTAACAAGCATATGAGATGTTCAACACCACTAATCATAAGAGAAATTCCAATCAAGAGCACAATGAGATGTTAACTCATGCCTGTTAGAATGGCTATTATCAAAAGTCACTATGTTTTGAAATACCTTCATGGGAATTTGAAATGCATTGCTTGCATAGTTCTTTGAGACTCCATCACTGCTAGAAATAGAGTTATGAGACCTAGCTTTGCGCTTTCCATTACTTAATTCTTTACCAGTATAACAGAAATCATGTCTGTGTCTGATACAGAATGCCTATAGATTTTACTCACAAATCATATATCCAGATCATCCCTCCATAAGCAGCAAATACTGATTAATCAGAAGAGTAAAAGCACTGCTGGGTATTGTATGAAAGCAATCCTTATGGGGGGCTGTGAGTATAATAGGTCCTTGGGTTTGATTGGAAATCTGTTCCTATGGCGCAATGTAACGTGATTTTCACCATAAGTCTGAACCCACCTACATAAGCACCTACGTCACTCACATGGAGCACATACACAGCAGTAATGAAGTGAAATAGTAAAAAAAATTAAATTCAATTAAAAGAAAGATAAAAATTCCTGACCTTTACTTATGGTAAATAAATAATAAAAAACATAAAGTACATATGTGCATACATCAAAATGATGGAACTTTTTTTATTTTCCATAAATGAGTGACCTGA
Organism: Eptesicus fuscus; assembly: GCF_027574615.1. Lineage (NCBI taxonomy): Eukaryota > Metazoa > Chordata > Mammalia > Chiroptera > Vespertilionidae > Eptesicus > Eptesicus fuscus. The sequence continues at coordinate 38,762,451 of NC_072473.1, read as the reverse complement.
TGAACAAAAAGATAGATACAGAGGCAGTAAAGCATCCAACAGACTGTCAAATTACAGCGGGAAGGCTGGGGAATGTTGGGGAGAGGGGGAAAGAGATCAACCAAAGGACTTGTATGCATGCATATAAGCACAACCAATGGACACAAGACACTGGTGGGGGGTGGGATTAGGGCATGTGACAGGGGGTAGGGGAGGCTGGGGGAAGGTCAATGGGGGGAAAAAAAGGAGATATATGTACTACTATATGTAATACTTTAAACAATAAAATAAAATTTTTTTAAAATGACTGAATTTTTTTAATATATAAATAAATGGGAGATGGCGAAGTAACCACGAAACCATGTAATCCGAGGACTGCCTGTATTGTTATTTTTGCAATTTTCATTTCTGAAATCTCTCAGGTTACCATTTGAAATTTTTAGGTATACAAAGTATATCATGAGCCGAAACCGGTTTGGCTCAGTGGATAGAACGTCGGCCTGCGGACTCAAGGGTCCCGGGTTCGATTCCGGTCAGGGGCATGTACCTTGGTTGCAGGCACATCCCCAGTGGGGGGTGTGCAAGAGGCAGCTGATTGATGTTTCTAACTCTCTGTCCCTCTCTCTTCCTCTCTGTAAAAAATCAATAAAATATATTAAAAAACAAACAAACAAAGTATATCATGAGTAGATATAGTAACTGGTATGATAAATAACTCATATCATTAAAAAACTAGAGGCCCAGTGGATGAATTTGTGCATGGGTGGGATCCCTTGGCCTGGCCAGCAAGCAGGGCCATCTCGCCCAGTCCTGATCGAGGCCAATTGGGGCCGGCCAGGGGGAGGAACTACGGGAGATTGGCTGGCCATGGGAGGTTGGCTGTGGGAGCGCACTGACCACCAGGGGACAGCTCCTGTGTTGAGCATCTGCCCCATGGTGGTCAGTGTGCGTCATTGCGACTGGTCAACCGGTTGTTTGGTTGACCAGTCATAACGGTCGCTTAGGCTTATATATATATAGATTATTATGGCCCTAGCCGGTTTGGCTCAGTGGCTAGACTGTGGGCCTGTGGACTGAAAGGTCCCGGTTTTGATTCCAGTCAAGGGCACATGCCTGGTTTCGGGCTCAATCCCCAGTAGGAGGGGGTGCAGGAGGCAGCCAATCAATGATTCGCTCTCATCATTGATGTTTCTATCTCACTCTCTCCATTCCTCTCTGAAATCAATAAAAATGTACTTTAAAAAATTATTATGGCTCTTGTTTACAATGGTTTTATGCTGTGATTTTAGCACAAAGCTGTACTTTTTCTTATTTTCATGGTTCACGTTCACTTGAGGTGATGGCATTTCTCCCTGTGGATTCATTGAGCAGCATTGTTCCCCAAAGTGAGCTATGCTTTAAGTGCAATCACTGTCGACCTTTCTTATGTGAGACTTTTTAAAAAATGTTTTTTAATTTATTTCAGAGAGGAAGGGAGAGAAAGAGAGGGATAGAAACAGGATAGGATGCTTAACCACTGAGCCATACCAGCGGGGCTTATGTGAGACTTTATTACAACCTCTCTCCTTCTATTTCTAATTTCTATTTCTTTGTCTAATATATAAGAGCTATACTTCAACAGTTTTTAAAAATTGATTTCAGAGAGGAAGGGAGAGGGAGAGAGAGATAGAAACATGGATGATGTGAGAGAATCACTGATCAGCTGCCTCCTTTACGCCCCTCACTGGGGATTGAGCCCACAACCCTGGCATATGTCCTTGACCAAAATCGAACTTGGGACCCTCAGTCCACAGGCTGACACTCTATCCACTGAGCCAAACCAGCCAGGACTCAGCCAGTTTTTTAGAACTTATTGTGTAATTAATATTCTCTCGGTCACCAATTACTCAGGAACAAAATTCCCTCCACTTCTAAAACATTAGCAAAGGCCTGGCCAGCGTGGCTCATAGGTTGAGCATTGACCTATGAACCAGGAGGTTGATTCCCTGTCAGGGCACATGCCCAGGTTGTGGGACCGATCACCAGTGTGGGGTGTGCAGGAAGCAGCTGATCAATGATTCTCTCTCATCATTGATGTTTCTATCTCTCTCTTCCTTTCCCTTCCTCTCTGAAATCAATAAAAAAACATAATTTAAAAAAAAATAAAACATTAGCAGTGTACAATTAAGGATTTCTTGAAATTAGAATATGAAGTCTAGTTGACTTGACTAGATCCTTTTATCATTGTGCCTTTAATGTTCTTGTGGTCTTTTATACTTAACTGAAAAACCATTTTAGGTGAATGTCTTTGTTCAAAAGAATATTTTTAAACAAATTTTTGTTGGGTATGACTACTGGCGAAGTTTGATGTGTTTTTTCTCTTTGTTTCTGTTGTTTTGAAAGTTGTGGTTATATTGTATATGGATTATTTTTAAATCATGCTTTCCTTGTCCCACATAACAAATTATTTCATGTTACTAAAAATTTAATATAAAGCCAAAACTGGTTTGGCTCAGTGTATAGAGCGTTGGCCTGCGGACTGAAAGGTCCCAGGTTCGATTCCGGTCAAGGGCATGTACCTTGGTCACGGGCACATCCCCAGTAGGGGGTGTGCAGGAGGCAGCTGATCGATGTTTCTCTCTCATCGATGTTTCTAACTCTCTATCCCTCTCCCTTCCTCTCTGTAAAAAATCAATAAAATATAAAAAAAAAGAATTGGTAATTCTTTAAGAAAATTTTAATATAAGTATGATATTCTGTTACAAAGTACTACTCTTTTTTAGTTAACTTTTTCTCTATTGTTAGATATTTTGAAATTTTCAAGATTTTGGATTACAAATAACTGTAAGAACACCACCATTTTATTTTATTTTATTATTTTTAATGGATAGTTATACAAAGTTTAATATATTCATATCTTATATACAGTTGACAAAAGTAACTTGTTCTAATTTATGAAAAAAATTTAATAGGCAATAAAACATTATTATCTGTGAATGTAAAAAAATAAAAAAGACAAGAGATAAAAAGTGTTGGCCAGGGTGTGAAGTAAAGGGAATTCTTGTGTACCATTGGTGAGAATATTGGTGAGAATATAAAATGATTCAGCTCTTATGGAAAATAGTATGGTGGTTCCTCAAAAAGTTAAAAATAGCCGAGACCGGTTTGGCTCAATGGATAGAGCGTCGGCCTGCGGACTGAAGGGTCCCAGGTTCGATTCCGGTCAAGGGCATGTACATTGGCTGCCTGCACATCCCTGGTGGGAGGTGTGCAGGAGGCAGCTGGTCGATTATTCTCTCTCATCGATGTTCCTAGCTCTCTATCCCTCTCCCTTCCTCTCTGTAAAAGAAATCAATAAAATATATTTTTTTAAAAAAATAAAAAAAATAGAATTACTTTATGATCCGACAATTCCAATTCTGGGTATACAACCAAAACAATTGAAAGCAGGGTCTCAAATATGTATTTTTACACTGATGTCCATTATAGTATTATTTACAATAGCCAAGAGATGGAAGCAACCCTAATTCTATCAACAGATAAATGAATAAAGTATGATCTACATATATAATGGAATATTATGCAGTCTTAAAAAAGAAGAAAATACTTTCATATGCTACAACAAAGATGAACCTTGAGGCTATTAAGCAAAATAAGCCAGTCAGTGTGCTCCTGCATCTGCCCCCTGGTGGTCAGTGCACGTCATAGCGACTGGTCATTCTGCCATTTGGTCAATTTACATATTACCCTTTTATTATATAGGATAGTCTTTGTACCTTTTATATTTTGTACCATGTGGTGTATTTCCTATTCAAAAAATAAATGTAATTTTAAAATTAAAATAGTGTCATATTGTTGAAAGAATAGACAAATAGATTAATGGAACTGAATGAGAACTCAGAAATAGAGTCAGCTGATTTCTGACAAAAGATCAAAGACAATACACCTGGAAAAGGATAATCTTTGCAATAAATGGTGCTAGAAGAGCTAGATATTCACATACAAAGAAAATAAATCTAGACACAGACCTTAATACCATTCATAAAAATTAACTCAAGCCCTAACCGGTTTGGCTCAGTGGATAGAGCGTCGGCCTGCGGACTCAAGGGTCCCAGGTTTGATTCCGGTCAAAGGCATGTACCTTGGTTGTGGGCACATCCCCAGTAGGGGGTGTGCAGGAGGCAGCTGATTGATGTTTCTCTCTCATTGATATTTCTAACTCTCTCTCTCCCTCTCCCTTCCTCTCTGAAAAAAATCAATACAATATATTTTAAAAATTAACTCAAAATGGATCATAGATCTAAATTCAAAATACAATACTATAAAAACTCCTATAAGATAAAAAAAGGAGAAAAATCTAAGTGATCATATATTTGGCAATGACTTCTTAGATACAATACAAAAAGCATGATCCATTAAAAAAAACACCTTGATAACTGGGATGTTATAATTAAAATGTCTACTCTGCAAAAGACACTGTTCAGAAAATGAAAACATAAGCCATAGATTAGGAGAAAATCTTTGCAAAACATATCTGATAAAGGACTGGTATCCAATATACACAACTCCTCCAGCTCAACAATAAGAAAACAAAACCCATCCTAACTGGTTTGGCTCAGTGGATAGACCACTGGCCTGCGGACTCAAGGGTCCCAGGTTTCATTCCGGTCAAGGGCATGTACCTTGGTTGCGGGCACATCCCCAGTGGGGGTGTGCAGGAGGCAGCTGATCGATGTTTCTCTCTCATCAATGTTTCTAACTCTCTCTCCCTCTCCCTTCCTCTCTGTAAAAAAGCAATGAAATATATTGAAAGAAAACAAAACCCAATTTAAAAATGGGCAAAAAAAGTGAACAGACACTTCATCAAAGAAGATATACTGATGGCCAATAAACTTTTTTTTTCTTTTAATATATTTTATTGATTTTTTTACAGAGAGGAAGAGAGAGGGATAGAGAGTTAGAAACATCGATGATAGAGAAACATAGATCAGCTGCCTCTTGCACAACCCCTACTGGGGATGTGCCCGCAACCAAGGTACATGCCCTTGACCGGAATCGAACCTGGGACCTTTCAGTCCGCAGGCCGACGCTCTATCCACTGAGCCAAACCGGTTTTGGCGATGGCCAATAAACTTATGAGAAATGCTCAATATCATAGGCCATTAGGGAAATGCAAATTAAAAGAACAATTACATATCACTGCACACCTATTAAAATGTCTAAAATCCAAGACACTGACAACACCAAATGATGATGAGGATATGAGGCAACAGGAACTCGCATTCGTTGCTGGTGGGAGTGAGTGCAAAATGGTGCAGCCACTTTGCAAGGTTCCTTAGAAAACTAACATATTTTTACCATATGATCCTGCAATTGCAGGAATGAATGAGTGAATGCATTAATGAATTGAAAACTTACATTCACAAAAAAACCTGCACACAGATGTTTATAGCAACTTTATTATTCATAATTGCCAAAACCTGGCAATAACTAGGATGTCCTTTAGTAGGTGAATGGATATATAAACTGTGGTACATACAGACAATGGAATGTTATAAAGCCCTATAAGAAATTAGATATCAAGGCATGAAAAGACTGGAGGAAACTTAAATGCATATTACCAAGTGAATGAACTCAATCTGAAAAAAAGCTACACACTGTCTGATTCCAAACTATATACTATTCGGTAAAAGGCAAAACTATGAAGACAGTAAATGGTCAGTGGTTGCCGGGGGTTTGGGAGAGGGAGGGATGAATAGGCAGAGCATAGAGGATCTTTATAGCAGTGAAACTATTCTGCTTGGTACTATAATGGTGGATACATATCATTTATACATTTGTCAATGTAGATGCATTAATTGTCACAAATGTGCGACACTAATGTAGTAATTAATAAATGAAGAACTGGGGGTGGTGGAGTAGGTAAGCGGGCATATGAGAATGCTCAGTACTCTCAGCTCAATTTTTCTGTAAACCTAAAACTGTTCCCCAAAACACCATTAAAAAGGAATTTTTAAAAATGAATATAGCCCTGGTGGGGTAACTCAATTGGTTGGAGTGTGGTCCCATTCACCAAAAGGTTGCCGGTTTGATTCCTGGTTGGGGAATATACCTAAGTTTTGGATTCAATTCCTGGACAGGGAATGTAGGAGAGGCAACCAGTCAATGTTTCTCTCTCATATCAAAGTTTCTCTCTCTCTCTCTCTCTCTCTCTCTCTTCCCGCTCCCCTCTCTCTTAATATCAATGAAAGCATATGCTTGAGTGAGCATTTTTTTTTTAAACCAAATGTAGACCCTGAGCACTGGGCCTGTGGTGTATTTTATTTATTTATTTTTCTTTTCTTTTTTAAATAAATCTTTATTGTTCAGATTATTACAATTGTTCCTCTTTTTTTCCCCCCATAACTCCCCTCTACCCACTTCCCACCCCACCCTCTGCCCTTTAACCCCACCCTACTGTCCTCATCCATAGGTGTACGATTTTTGTCCAGTCTCTTCCTGCACCCCCCAAACCCCTTTCCCCCCAAGAATTGTCAGTCCACTCCCTTTCTATGTCCCTGATTCTATTATATTCACCAGTTTATTCTGTTCATCAGATTTTTAATTCACTTGATTTTTAGATTCACTTGTTGATAGATATGTTAATTTTTATCTTTACCTTTTTCTTCTTCTTCCTCCTCTTCTTAAAGAATACCTTTCAGCATTTCATATAATACTGGTTTGGTGGTGATGAACTTCTTTAGATTTTTCTTATCTGTGAAGCTCTTTATCTGACCTTCAATTCTGAATGATAGCTTTGCTGGGTAGAGTACTCTTGGTTGTAGGTTCTTGCTATTCATCACTTTGAATATTTCTTGCCACTCCCATCTGGCCTGCATAGTTTCTGTTGAGAAATCAGCTGACAATCGTATGGGTGCTCCCTTGTAGGTAACTGTTTTTCTCTTGCTGTTTTTAATATTCTCTCTTTGTCTTTTGCTCTTGGCATTTTAATTATGATGTGTCTTGGTGTGGTTCTCTTTGGATTCCCTTTGTTTGGGTTTCTGTGCACTTCCTGGACTTGTAAGTCTATTTCTTTCACCAGGTGGAGGAAATTTTCTGTCATTATTTCTTCAAATAGGTTTTCAGTATCTTGCTCTCTCTCTTCTTCTGGCACCCCCGTAATTCGGATGTTGGTACGCTTGAGGTTGTCCCAGAGGCTCCTTACACTATCTTCATATTTTTGGATTCTTTTTTCTTTTTGCTTTTCTGGCTGAGTGGTTTTTGATTCTTTGTATTTCAAATCTTTGACTTGATTCTTGCATTCCTCTAGTGTGCTGTTGGGTCTCTATATAATATTTTTTATTTCAGTCAGTGTATGTTTAATTTCTAGTTGGTCCTTTTTCATATCCTCGAGGGTCTCATTAAATTTATCGTCCTTTTCTAGGAAATTCTTGAAAAACCTTATAACCATGGTTTTGAACTCTATATCCAGGCGTTTGCTTTCCTCCATTTCTTTCATTTGTGATCTGTTTCTTTGTCTCTGCATTTTCGCTGCTTCCCTGAGTTGGTAGAGTAGCTTTGTGTGCTAGTTGTCCTCTAGGGCACAGTGGCTCAGCCTCCCCAGTTATCTGACGTGGACACTCTTGGTGCACCCCTTTGTGGGCTGTGTGTTCAGCCTTGTTGTAGTTAAGTCTTGATTGTTGTTGATATCACTGGGAGGAATTGACATCCAGGCCAATTGGCTGTGAGGATCAGCTGTGTCTATGCTGGGAGAACGTCTGTGCTGGATACACTCTTATGAGACAAGACTTGCAAAATTGCAAAAGCCTCTGTGTTCAGCTTGGATGGGGTGGGGTTTCAGGGCGGAGCAGACAGCTGTCAGCCCTGCCCTATGAGGCCCCTGGGTCTCAATGTCCCTCGGTAATCACTGCAATCACCTCTGGGAGAAAGCCGCCCTCGAGTTTTGCCTGCTGCCAGACAGTCCAGTTTCTCCCCGAATGAGTCAGGGTTCCCAGAAACTTGCCCGGAACTGGAGTTCAGCGCAGTTGGGAGTTTCCTTCTCCCTCCTGCTTTAGAAAGCCAGCGGCACACTCAGCCTCCCATGCATTAAGCAGTCAGTCCTCTCTGAGCACGCATGCCTCCGGACCTGTGCCTTCCGTAGCTTCCGAGTCTCAGTGTGCTTTCTCTTTCCATGACAGTTCAGATTCCCCCCGAATGAGTCTGGTTTCCCAGTGTCTCACCCGGGACTGGAGTTCAGTGCAGTCGGGAGCTTCCTTCTCCCTCCCGATTTAGAAAGCCAGCCACCTGTGCACACTCCCCGTGTGAGTCTCCGTACCTCTGCCTCCTGCAGCTCCTCTGAGTCTCAATGTGCTTTCCTCTTTTCTTCTAGTTGTAGAATTGCCACTCGGCCAGCTTTCCCGTGGTTCTGGATGGTGTCCGTTTTGTCTTTTAGTTGTAGTTTTGATATTGTTGTGTGAGGCAACAGTTTAAGTGTTTACTTATGCCACCATCTTGGTTTCTCCCAGAAGATTTTTATTTTGATGTAGTCCCATTTGTTTACTTTCTCCTTAGTTTCCATTGTCCTACGATATGTATCTGTAAACATATTGCTATGAGAGATGTCTGAGATTTTGCTGCCTATGTTTTCTTCTAGGATTTTTATGGTTTCCTAACTTACATTTAGGTCTTTTATCCATTTTGTGTTTATCCTTGTGTATGATGTAACTTGGTGGTCTAGTTTCATTTTTGTGCATGTATCTGTCCAATTTTCCCAAAACCATTTATTGAAGAGACTGTCTTGACTCCACTGTATGTTCTTGCCTCCTTTGAGAAATATTGAGTGTAAGGATGTGGGTCAATTTCTCGGTCTCTGTTCTGTTGAATTGATCTATATGCCTGTTCTTGTGCCAGTACTGGGCTCTTTTGATTACAGTGGCTTTGTAGTGTAACTTGATATCTAGTATTGTGATTCCTCCAACTTTGTTCTTCTTTCTCAAGATTGGTGCAGCTATTCAGGGTCTTTTTTGGTTCCATATAAATTTTTGGAGTATTTGTTCTAGCTCTGTGAAACATGCCATTGGTATTTTAATAGGGATTGCATTGAATATATAGATTGTCTTGTGTAGTATGGACATTTTAATGATATTGATTCTACCAATCCATGAACACAGAATATTCTCCCACTTGTTTATATCTTCTTCTTTGTCTTTTTTCAACATCCTGCAGTTTTCTGAGTATAGGTCTTTTACCTCCTTGGTCAAGTTTATTCCTACATATCTTAATTTTTTGTTGCAATGGTAAATGGGATTGTTTGTTTAGTTTCTCTTACTAAGAATTCATTATTGGTGCCCTAACCGGTTTGGCTCAGTGGATAGAGCGTCGGCCTGCGGACTCGGGGGTCCCAGGTTCGATTCCGGTCAAGGGCATGTACCGTACCTTGGTTGTGGGCACATCACCAGTAGGAGGTGTGCAGGAGGCAGCTGATCGATGTTTCTCTCTCATCGATATTTCTAACTCTATCCTTCTCCCTTCCTCTCTGTAAAAAATCAATAAAATATATATTAAAAAAATAGAAATAAAAATAAAAAATAATTCATTATTGGTGCATAAAAAAGCCATCGATTTTTGGGTATTGATTTTGTATCCTGCTACATTGCCAAATTCACTTATTAAGGCTAGTAGTTTTTGGTGGAGTCTTTAGGTTTTCTATGTACAGTATCATGTCATCTGCGAATAATGAAAGTTTTACTTCCTCTTTTCCAAGTTGGATGTCTTTTATTTCTTCTTGTTGTCTTATCGCTGTGGCTAGGACTTCCAGTAATATGTTGAATAAGAGTGGTGAAAGCAAACATCCCTCTTATTCCTGTTCTTAGGAGAAATGCTTTTAGTTATTGCCCATTGAGTATGATGTTGGCTGTAGGTTTGTCATGTATGGCCTTTATCATGTTGAGATATGCTCCCTCTATTCCCACTTTGCTGAGAGTTTTTATCAAAAAATGGGTGTTGGGCTCTGGCTGGTTTGGCTCAGTGGATAGAGTGTCGGCCTGCGGACTAAAGGGTCCCAGGTTCGATTCTGGCCAAGGGCACATGTCCGGCTTGTGTGCTCAATCTCTAGTAGGGAGAGTGCAAGAGGCAGCCAATCAATGATTCTCTCTCATTATTGATGTTTCTATCTCCCTCCCCCTCTCCCTTCCTCTCTGAAATTAATAAAAAAATGTTTTTTAAAAATGGGTATTGGTTTTTTTTCAAATCCTTTTTCTGCATCTATTGATATGATCATGTGATTTTTGTCGTTCAACTTGCTTATGTGATGTATCACATTTATTGACTTGCAAATATTTTACCAGCCTTGTATCCCTGGAATAAATCCCACTTGGTCATGGAGTATGATCTTTTTATTTATTTATTTATTTATTTATTTATTATTATTATTATTTTTTTAATATATTTTATTGATTTTTTACAGAGAGGAAGGGAGAGAGAGTCAGAAACATCGATCAGCTGCCTCCTGCACACCCCCCACTGGGGATGTACCCGCAACCAAGGCACATGCCCTTGACCGGAATCAAACCTGGGATCCTTCAGTCCGCAGGCTGTCACTCTATCCACTGAGCCAAACCGGTTTCGGCGGAGTATGATCTTTTTAGCATATTGCTGAATCTGATTTGCTAATACATGTTGAGTATTTTAGCATCTACGTTCATTAGGGATAATGGCCTGTAATTCTCTTTCTTTGTACTGTCTTTTTCTGGTTTTGGAATTAGAGTAATGCTGGCCTCATAAAAAGAGCTTGGAAGTGTTCCTTCCTCTTGGATTTTTTTGTAATAGTTTGAGGAGTGGTGGTGTTAGTTCTTCTTTGAATGTTTAATAAAATTCCCCTGTGAAGCTGTCTGGACCCGAGCTTTTGTTTGCTGGGAGTTTTTTGATTACTGCTTCTATTTCATCAGTTGTTATTGGCCTATTCAGGTTTTCTGATTCTTCCTGATTCAGTTTTGGGAGATTGTATTTTCCTAGGAATTTGTCCATTTCATCCACATTGTCCAGCTTATTGGCATATAGTTGTCCATATATTTCTTGAGATTTTTTAAAATATATTTTATTGATTTTTTACAGAGAGGAAGGGAGAGGGATAGAGAGTTAGAAACATCGATGAGAGAGAAACATCGATCAGCTGCCTCTTGCACACCCCCTACTGGGGATGTGCCCGCAACCAAGGTACATGCCCTTGACCGGAATCAAACCCGGGACCCTTGAGTCCGCAGGCTGACGCTCTATCCCTTGAGCCAAACCGGTTTCGGCTATTTCTTTATGATTCTTTGTATTTCTGTGGTGTCAATGGTTACTTCTCTGCTTTCGTTTCTGATTTTATTTATTTGGGTCCTCTCTCTTTGTTTCTTGATGAGTCTGGCTAATGGTTCATCATTCTTGTTTATCCTTCCAAAGAACCAGATCTTGGTTTCATTGTTTTTTTGTATTTTTTTTTTTTTTAGCTTCTGTTATCGAAATATGCTCTAATCTTTATTATTTCCTTCCTTCTACTTACTCTGGGCTTTTCTTGTTCTCTTTCTAGTTCTTTAAGTTGTAGCATTAAATAGTTTATTGTTAACTTTTCTTGTTTTTTAAGGTAGGCCTGCAGTGCTATGAACTTTCCTCTCAAGACTGCTGCTCCTGTGTCCCAGAGATTTTAGTTTGTTGTGTGTTCATTTTCATTTGTTTCCAGGAAGTTTTTTATTTCTTTCTTGATCTCTTTGGTAACCCATTCATTGTTTAATAACATGCTATTTAGCCTCCATATGCTTAAAAGTTTTTTAGTGATTTTACTGTAGATTTCTAATTTCATTCCACTGTGTTCTGAGAAGATGCTTGATATGATTTCTATATGCTTGAACTTGTAGAGACTTCTTTTGTGTTCTACCATGTGGTCTCTCTTTCTGAATTATCCATCTGCACTTGAGAAGAATGTATATTCTACTGCTTTGGAGTGAGATATTCTATAAATGTAAATTAAATCCATTTGATCCAGTGTGTCCTTTAGAGTCACTCTTTCCTTGTTAAGTTTTTGTCTGGAAGATCTATAGTGAAGTCAAGTCAGAGTGGTGTTAAAGTCCCCTACTATGACTGTATTATTGTTAAAATACTCTGTTAAAATACTCTAGAAGTTTTACATATATATATATATATATATATATATATATATATATATGCTCCTATATTGGGTGCATATATGTTTACCAGTGTTATATCCTCTGGTTGTATTGATCCCTTTAGTATTATGTAGTGACCTTTGTTGTCTCTTGTGATTGCCTTCATTTTGAAGTCTATTTTATCGGATATGAGTATTGCTACTCCAGCTTTCTTTTTTTCTTTTCCATTTGCATGGAAAAATTTTTTCCATCCCTTCACCTGTGTGTGTCTTTTGTTCTGAGGTGGGTCTCTTGTAGATAGCATACAGTTGGGTCATGTTTTTGTATCCATTCAGCTACCCTGTGCTTTTTATTTGGAGCATTGAATCCATTTACATTTAGAGTTATTTATTTTTAAAAAAATATATTTTATTGATTTTTTACAGAGAGGAAGAGAGAGGGATAGAGAGTTAGAAACATAGATGAGAGAGAAACATTGATCAGCTGCCTCTTGCACACCCCTTACTGGGGATGTGCCTGCAACCAAGATACATGCCCTTGACCGGAATCAAACCCGGGACCCTTGAGTCCGCAGGCCGACGCTCTATCCACTGAGCCAAACCGGTTTCGGCTAGGGTTATTATTGATAGGTACTTATTTATTGCTGTTTTAATTCTGTATGCCTAGGTATCTCTCTTTGTTGCTTCTTGTCATTACAGCAGTCCTTTTAGAATTTCTTGTGATGCTGGCTTGGTGGTGATGTACTCCTTAAGCCTTTTTTTTTTTGTCTGTGAAGCTCTTTATTTGACCGTCTATTTTGAATGATAGCCTTGCTAGATAGAGTAATACTAGTTTCAGATCCTTGCTTTCCATTATTTTGAATATTTCATGCCATACCTTTCTGGCCTATAGAGGATCTACTGAGAAATCAGGTGTAAGCCTTATGGAAGCTCCTTTGTAGGTAATAGTTTGCCTTTCTCTTTTTGCCTTTAAGTTTCTCTCTTTGTCTTTACTTTTTGACATTTTAATTATGATGTGTTTGGGTGTGGGCCTGTTTGGGTTCTCCTTGCCTGGGGTTCTCTGTGCCTCCTGAACTTGTGTGACTTTTTCCTTTACCAGGTTAGGTAAGTTTTCTGCCATTATTTCTTCAAACATGTTCTGTATCACTTTCTCCCTTTCTGCCTCTTCTGGCACATCTGCTATTCTAATATTGTTATGTTTCATGTTGTCTCACAGCTCCCTTAAGCTGTTGTCCTGTTATTTACTTTTTTTTTCTTTTTGGTTCTCTGATTGAGTAATTTTTTTCAGCCCTGTCTTCTAATTTACCAATTCGATCCTTAGCTTCCTCTAATCTGCTGTATATTCCTTTCAATGTGTTTTTTATTTGTGTTATGTCATTCTTTATCTCAGACTGTTCTTTTTTTCATAGTTACTATATCTTTTTCATGCTGTTGATCATCTTTACCATCATTACTCTGAACTCTGTTTCAGATAAATTTCTTATCTCTGCTTCATTTCTCTCTTCTTCTGGGGAATTCTCTGGTTCTTTCATTAGGGTTTTTTTTTCTCTTATATTGGCTGCCTGTCTGGGTTTGTGACTATGTATTAGGTATATATGCTATGCTTCTCAATCTTTAATGCAGGACAATGTTAAATGCTGTTTCTGACTAATTAGATCAGGTAAAGACTCAAAGCCTCCAGACTGATAGGATTAGGACTTGCATTGCCTTCAGGCAAGTGTCCTCAGGTGTGGAGAGAGTTTTTGGTTTTTTTTCCAACAGGATGAGGCAGTTGCTTTTGCCTGGAGGCTAATTTTTATTTTTAGTCTCTTAAGTGGCCTCTGGAATCCTGCATGATAGGGCGAGGTGTTTTCTAATAGGGTGGGTCAAGTGTCTTCCCCCCCAGGCAAGACCATCTGTATAGTAAATGTCTGTGTTGGAAAGATGTCCTGCACTGTGCGAGGGAATGACTCAGCACAGGAAACTGGGGTGTCTGCCTTCTGAGCTCTAACCCCCGAGCTCTAAATCCTGGCTTCTCCTCACACAGCTGCAGTCCACTCTGCCATCCCTCTGTCAGAGCACTAGGTGGTGGCTCCACAGGGAATTTTGTGCATTGGCCCTTTAAGAGGGTGCCTAGCCCTAACTGGTTTGTCTCAGTGGATAGAGTGTTGGCCTATGGACTGAAGGGTCTTGGGTTCAATTCTGGTCAAGGGCATGAACCTTGGTTTCAGGCTCGATCCCCAGTAGGGGGCATGCAGGAGGCAGCTGGTGCATGTTCCTCTCTTGATGTTTCTATCCCTTTCCCTTCCTCTCTGTAAAAATCAATAAAATATATTTTTTTAAAAAGGTGCCTGAATTTCCAGTCATCTCTCCCTGGCAGACAGCAACTCTGCTGCTTTTCACAGCCATGTTATGTGGGTACCCTTCTCAGTTCTGGTGCTCTCTTCTGGGGGCCTCAGCTTGGGGATTAGACCCCAGAGTTCTCAGAGGCAATCCCCCACAGCTGAGATATCTCTTCAGAACTTCAGTTGCTGTCTGTGGGAGCCCAGCCAGCCCTTTCGTGCTTCTATCCCTCCTACCAGTCTCTGTGTAGTCTCCACTTTCGGTCCTTGGGTATCAGGTATCAGGTTTCTCTCCAGTGAGTCTTTTGTTGATTATTCAGGAAGTTTTCCTGTATTTTAGTTGTGATACCAGTTTGTTCCTGTGAGCTTGTCCGTGCAGCATCCACTTACTCCTCCACCATTTTTAATCTCCGAGGTGTGTTCAGTTTTTAAATCTAATAACTACTTTTGGGGATTTTCCCACCTCTTTGGGGTTTTGAATGTGGGTTGTGTACCATATACTGTCTTTGAAGTTTACAGTTAACATGTTTCTCTGCTTCCCTTGCCCATGGAAGACTTCTCTTTGGCTCCTTAAAGTTTGCTGCTTAGAGTGCAAGTTCAACAGGCAGGTGATCATGGCAAGTTCTTTTTGGGCCTCTGACAAAGGGAGTGATCAGTGAAGGCCATCACTATCTTGGGTTTTGCAAGGGCAGGTGTTTTTGCTACCTGCTGTCCACAGCCCTCCACTGTTATCAGAATACTTTGCCAATGCACTAATCACTTTAGAGATAAAATTCATTAGTGTGATACCAAATATTAATTTTCCTTTGGAGAAAATACAGTACCATGTCTGAACTAATTATTAATATTTAAAATATTTCATCCCTTAAAAACTCCCTCATTTGCTTTGTTCACATCTTATTCAGTTCCTTTATTTGGCAGAATCTGCAAAATGTATGTCACCCACTACTGAGCTTGATCAGCCCCTGATGCAATTATATTTATTTTTTTCTGTTGGTAGTTTGTCTAAAAATGTGCGTAGAAAGCAGGTATTTTATGATAAATTGTTATGTTGTGCATGCTCTGTGTGGAATTCAGAGAAAAAAACAAAAACAGATTCATTGGTTAACAATGCCAAAATTGCAAGTAACTAGCCATTGTTCAAATAACAGTGGTGCTATTTCTATTTTGTGGCCTTTAAAATTTTTGTTGCCCTAAAATTCAATTTTATTGGGAACCCATTTTCTATCTTGCCTTTCTTGGCAGGGCTATTTTTCTACTTTAGTTTCTAAATAGTATTCTGTATTTCAAGAGGGGAAAAAAAAAGAAAATATACTGTTTGCCTGGATAGTGTGGCTCAGTTGGTTGGAGTGTCGTCCTGTATACCAAAACATGGTGAGTTCGATTCCCAGCCAAGGCACATCCCAGGTTTTGGGTTTGATCCCAGGTTGGGGTGATGTGTGAGGCAACCAATGGTGTCTCTCTCTTTCCCTTCCTCTCTCTAAAATCAATTTAAAAATACACTAATTTCCACATATTTATGAATTTTCCAAATTTCCTTCTGTTACTGATTTCTGGTTTTGGTCCTTTGTAGTTAAAGAATATACTTCATATTATTTCAATCTTTTAAAAATTTTATTGTCTTATGGCCTAATATATGGTCAAATCTGGAGAATATTCCATGTCAAAAAAAATGTGAATTCTGCTCTAGTTGGGCAGATTTTTCTGTGTAAGCCTGTCACTCTAGTTGAGTGATAGTGTTGTTCAAGCCCTCTATTTGCTTAATGAGCTTCTTCTGGTTGTTCTATCCATTATTATAAGTGGAGTATTGAAGTCACCATCTATTATTGTAGAAGTATCTATTTCTCCCTTCAATTCTATTAATATTGCTTCATATATTTAGGGCAATATTGTTAGGTGCATGTCTGTCTATCATTATTATATTATCTTGATAGACTGACCCTTTTATCAATACATAATGTCGTTTGTCTTGTAACAATTTTTTACTTTAAGTCTATTTTGTCTGATATTAGTATAGCTACCCCAGCTCCCTTTGGTTACTATTTACATGGAACATCATTTTCTATCCTTTCATTTTTTTACCTATTTGTGTCTTTGCATCTGGAGTCTCATAGACAGCCTATAGTTGGGTTGTGGGGTTTTTAAAAATCCATATTACCATTCTATGCCTTTTAATTAGATAGTTTAATCCATTCAGATTTAAGTAGTGACAAGGAAGGACTACTGCTACTTTGTTGTTTTCTATATGTCACACATACTTTGTTCTTCATTTCCTCCATTACTGCTCATTTTTGTGCTTACTTGATTTTGGGAGTATCATTTTTATTCCCTTCTCATTTCCTTTTCTGTATATTTTTACATTATGTTCTTAGTGGCTGTCCTGAAAACTACAATATCTATAATGATCTAGTGTGACATAATGCCAACTTAACTTCAATAGTATATAAAAACTTTGATTCCCTATAGTTCCATCCTTCCCCTTGTATTTATTTTTATTTTTTTAAACCCAAACTTTTTTTTCTTTTCTTTTTATCTAGAGGCCCAGTGCACGAAAATTTGTGCACTGGGTGTGGGGGGGGGTGTCCCTCAGCCTGGACTGCGCCCTCTTGCAATCCAGGACCCCTTGGGGGATACCTGACTGATGGCTTAGGCCTGCTCCCCAGGGGATCGGACCTAAGTTGGCAGTCAGACATCCCTCTGGCAGCCCGGAAGCCACACTGCTACACTTGCAGCTGTCAGCCAGGCTTGTGGCTGAGCAGAGCTCCCCTTGTGGGAGCGCCCTGACCACCAGGGGGCAGCTCCTGCACTGAGCATCTGCCCCCTGGTGGTCAGTGCACTTCATAGCAACCGGTTGTTCCACAGTTTGGGTCAATTTGCATATTACCCTTTATTATATAGGCTTGATTTCAGAGAGGGAGAGGGAGAGACAGAAACATCAACGATGAGAGAGAATCATCAATTGGCTGCCTCCTACAGGCTCCCTACTGGGGATTGAGCCTGAAACCTGGGCATGCGCCTTGATAGGGAATGAACCGTGATAGGTCAACACTCAACCACTGAGCGACACTGACCAGGACGGTATTTGTCTTTTATGACTGCCTTATTTCACTTAGCATAATGTCCGAAAAAGGTTTATCTGTGTTATGTGTCAGACTTTCCGTCCTTTTCAAGTCTGAATAATATTATTGTATGTATATACCACATTTTGTTTTTTTATTCACCCATCCATGAACACTTGGTTGCTTCTACTTTTTGACTAGTGGGAATAATGCTGCTATAGATATAGGTGTACAAGTATCTCTTTGAGGTTCTGCTTCTAATTCTTTTGGATATGTACCCAGAAGTGGGAATTGCTGTATCATATGGTACTTCTATTTTTAATTTCTTGAGGAACCTCCATACTGTTTTCTGTAGTGGTGCACCATTTCAGATTTCTACTACCCAGCAGTATACAAGGTTACCAATTTCTCTACATCCTTGCCAACACTTACTTCCTGTTGTGTGTGGGGTTTTTTTATAGTAGTTATCCTAGTGGTTGTAAGGTGGTATCTCATTGTGGATTTGATTTGCATTTCTCTTATGACAGTCATTGGTATTTTTCCCCATAATTACACCCAGGAAAAGTTGAGAACACAGAGTGAAAGGGATGTACAAGACACAAAATTCTGAAGAGTAATCTCTAGGCTACTGTTCCTGCCTCTCTTCTGAATAAAAGCCTTTTGGCGTCCCCAATTAAATTCCACTTTCACGGTTTAAAGAGAGTCACACTAGAAACTCCTCCCTTCTGAAGCCTGCATCAGTTCCTGTTGGGTAATGCTTCTCTCATTAGGACCCTTCTCCCAGAAATCTAGATGTGAGGAAGCAATCAAGGTAAACTAACTATGGTTTCCATGTCTTTAGGGAATAATTTATATTTCTAAGTGAAACCTAATGCATAGGGAATTTGCAGTAAATGTGAAACCTATAGGCATTCCTTGGAATAACTTACAGTAAATTGTTTCCCCTCTCTAGGGCAGGTTTTATTTAGGAGTCAAAATGAAGGGGCTGATTAAATAGTATCAAGGTTTCTTTGGTTTTAACTTTCGATAACATTAAAATATGTAATAGTAATAGCGTACTATTATAGTTTTTTATCTTATCCTTTTAAAAAAATTATCTTTATTACTGAGAATATTACAGATGTTCTTCCCCCTTTTTCCCCTCTTAATTTTATCCTTGCTTACAATTTGTCAGAACCCATTTAAATCAAGATGTGGTATTAATATATTGGTTTCAAGTGTATCTTTTCTAAAACATATTTCAATGCATATTATTAAACAATTTACAGTAATAATGGCCTCCACAAGCATTTCAGCTTCCTCATAAATCTGACTATAAAACATCCTACATTTCAATTGATTTAATTCAACACCAAACCTGAAAATCACCAATGATATCTATTCAAAATTTAAATACATCTTTAATATTTTGCATCACAGAACATCAGTGTTAGAAGGAACACTGGAGTGATTTAGTCCACTGCACTCACATTAAAATAAATAGGTCCAGGGAGGTTCAAGTGATTTGCCTATGGTCACATACCTAGACAGAAACAGAGTAAAGACTAAAAGTTATTTAAAAGCCAGGTCTGGCCGAAACCGGTTTGGCTCAGTGGATAGAGCGTTGGCCTGCGGACTCAAGGGTCCCAGGTTCGATTCCGGTCGAGGGCATGTACCTTGGTTGCGGGCACATCCCCAGTGGGGGGTGTGCAAGAGGCAGCTGATCGATGATGTTTCTCTCTCATCGATGTTTCTGGCTCTCTATCCCTCTCTCTTCCTCTCTGTAAAAAATCAATAAAATATATTTAAAAAAAAAAAAAAAAGCCAGGTCTGTTTACTTCCTGTCCAGTGTTTCTACTCCATGTGTACAAATGTACTGTTGTCCAGTACCATATAATCTGTCTGGGTAACTGTTTCAAATCAATTATTTAGTACCAAAAGGGAATTAACTAGTCACAGTGCTCACTGACTGGGACAAAGATCAACCACTGAAAACAGCTTTTCATCTACTTATCTTGGCTGTTTTGACTAATCTAATGGGTGACAACACTAAGGAAGGATAACATATGGAATCCTGGAAGAATGCAACTCAACCTAGAATTTTCTTCGGCCATCAAATTCACTGTCATTAGGACAATAAGAAAGTTAATTATATTTTCAAAATGGAATATCATAATATTACAATAGTAGTAGTTTAGAGTTTTAAATTCACCCCTCTTTCGATGTTAATAAAAAACTCAGAATTTAGATTGTAAAAGTTTATTGATATGGTCAAAAAGCAAACAGCCAGACATTTGGTTATCTTTGCCACTACAATGTGTCATTTTGAATATTATTTTTTAAATGTATAACAAATAATATTTAAACCATTACTAGAAAAGTAAAGAGTCTAAGGCACTTCAGATGAAAGCTAATTTCGAAATTTTCACAAAGTTAACACTATTCTAAGTGTAGTAAACCTGCTTTCTACAGATTTTAGCCAGAATGCAACTTTTCTCCTTACAGAAAAATAATGTGCTCTTAAGGGAGATAAAACAAATGCAACAAAACTGTCATTATTTCAATGCTCATGGCAAAGTATCTGGAGCTATACAGATTACATGGCAGTAGTAATTTCCTGGCCAGTCTATACAAATCAGGGCATCTTAATACAAGTCTCATAGGAATCACAGCATGAATTTATTTGGCCTGAGACAAGTATAAGAACAGCAGATAAGGTATCCAGAGTCACAAAATTTATAGGGGAGTAACTAACAAAAAGTGACTCCATTAAAGAGTAAAAGGTTGACTATATCCCTCCACCCACCAAATCTAATAAAAAACACAAAAAGACCCTACATAAAACATTTCTTCTTACACAATTATATCCATCTCTTTCTGCAAACCTCTATTATATAAGACTTCTAGATCACATGAAAGGCTTATTAGATAGTAAATAGTAGAAGGCAGTCACAGTATTATTTTGATTCAATACTTCTCAAGTTTCTTTAAAATTTTTTCTCCATCGTAATTCTCATATTTCCATAATGTCATTTCAGTATACTGTTTATAACTAAGGGAAGACTATAGCTAGATATAATGATAACAATCAACTTTCATTCTTCAAAGAAATTTCTTTAGCACATATGGTTATTTCCACTGACAAAAAAAGACAAAATTCAAACAAAACACTTTTAAATGTTTACTTTGTTTCTCCACTTAAAGTGGAGAATAAAGGCTACAATAATAGGAAAAACAGAATAGCTTTCAAGAAACATTTACTTTCTATTCACAGGCAATAACAATTATTTCATAACCTTCTTTTCCTAACCTAGGAGACTTCTTTTCCTAAACACAAGGATTATTAAAATATTTTGTAACTGTAATACAGTATCAAATTAACCAGATAAGTCTATTTTTTTTTCTCTTAGGTACAAATGAAATAAGTGACAATCTCAAATTTGCAAACATTTTAGACCATTTTTAAGTTACATTGATTTTTAGCACTAAGCTACATTTTTATTATAGAGTGGGCTACCTTAAATAAAACTAGGGAGACAGAATGAACCTGAAATCTTTCCAAATACAAGGTATTTTCTTCCATACTTATGCAGAAATCATAATCCTGTATTTAGAGATACTTTTTTTTAACATCTACAGCCACCAGGAAGCATAGACAGTCAGCACTGTATTTCAATAGGATAGATGGAGGAGAAAGACTGGCTAGTACTTCTTTTTCTAAAAGCTAGACATGTACTCTGAAGAATGGTATTCTGTTTTCAGAAGATCACATAGCACATATGACTTCTCTGCCCGAAAGGAAAGATGTGCAAAAGTATACACATCCATGCAAAAATGGAAAAGCTAACATTGGATTCCTGATGCAGTTATCTATAACAGGCATATGAAGGAACACCTGGTCAGAATCAACCCCCCACTACCATCTTTGGATAAGATAAAATCATTTGGCCAAAAGTTAACTAAAGCAGTTTTGAACCTTGTTCTAATTAAGATGGAGTCGTAGTTTTGAAATTTTCATGAAATTCTTAGTACTACTAAATTAAAGGTTCCATAAAGTTCACTGGGAAGGGAAGGTAAAGAGGAAAATTGTATCCAAATACTTCATGATTATGATAGGAAATTGCTGTTAAGGCACTACACATCTTCTTTGGTTAAATGATTAACTAAATCGCTTAAAAAAAAGAGGTAATACAAAATACACAAATTGCATTCTTCTTTTCATACACACACCTTTTTCATTTTTCAATTTCCATTACTCCAGTGTCTATATATCTCTGGGATCCTTTTTAGCTCATCAGAAAGCTGAAACAAAAATATATACCAATCTTTTAGTCCCTGAAAGAAAAGTAGGCTTTAAATAGCTTGATTTTAACATAGCAAAGAATGTTTGGATGTATGTATAATAAACTTAGAGTATCGATAACAAAAAGTGAGAAACCCTGAGATACTGAGGTAGTCTTAAGAGAAAATGTAATAGATATAACTTCAAGTTAAAATATCTCCTGAAGAGCCCAGCTGGCGTGGCTCAGTGGTTGAGTGTCGACCTATGAACCAGAAGGTCACAGCTCTATCTCCAGTGTGGGGCGTGTAAACCCCAGTGTGGGTTGTGCAGAAGGCAGCCGACTGGTGATTCTCTCTCATCATTGATGTTTCAATCTCTCTCCCCATCTCTGAATTCAATAAAAATATTTTTTAAAAATATCTCCTGAAGATAGACACCAATTAATAATTGAATTAATCATAATGATTAAGTAACAGAAATCCCAGCAAAATTACCCTTGTATCCCAGTTAGTATTCTACAGAAGAGAAGTTATTTTAAAATATACTTACACAGAACAATGAAAGTATAAAGTTGGTAAGTTATAAGTCAAGAATCAAAGACCTAGTAGGTTTCAGTCTTAAATAAGTTTGCAAGGAAAAAATGCAAGATTAATTTATGTTGTTCACTGATTAAAAGGCATCTAAGAATGTCACAATATAATGAATCAACTAGGGAGTTGTTCAAAATTACATACTAAAAAGTTGTGTTAAAATATAAAGATTGAATTTAGGTTTAAAAATATCATTGGATATACTTTACCTGTAGTGTTCATAATCATTTATACAACAGGAAAATGTTGTATTAAAAGACTAGGAATTATAGTAACTGGCACTCAGGTTATAAAATTAAACTAAATTATAACAACTCCAATTATGTAGGTACATTTCTCTTGGCTATTAACAGAGTAAAATTGAGAACTTATAACCAGGAGAGTAATTTCCTTCCTGAGCCTAAGAGATCTCTAAGAACATTTCAAGATGTTCTTACACACTTTCGTACACTGTCTACAAACTGGATTTTCATCAAATGTTCTGTTTATGGCATAAAGAGCCTTAAAAAGTAGAGGTAAAAAGTCATCAAAAACATTTAAAAATAATTATCCCCTTGCCCTGGCCGGTTTTGCTCACTGCTTAGAGCCGTGGTCAGCAAACTGCAGCTCGCAAGCCACATGCGGCTCTTTGGCCCCTTGATTGTGGCTCTTCTACAAAATACCATGGCCGGGGCGAGTCTATTTTGAAGAAGTGGCGTTAGAAGAAGTTTAAGTTTAAAAAATTTGGCTCTCAAAAGAAATTTCAATCGTTGTACTGTTGATATTTGGCTCTGTTGACTAATGAGTTTGCCGACCACTGGCTTAGAGCATCAGCTCTCAGATCGAAGGACTGCAGATTCGATTCCTGGTTAAGGGCATGTACCTTGGTTGCATGTGGGAGGCAACCAATTGATGTGTCTCTCTCTCTCTCCTCCTCCTCTTCCCTCCCTTCACTCTCTAAAAAATATCCTCGGGTAAAGATTTAAAAAATAGTAATAATTTCCCCCTCAAGAGGTAGTATTCCATGCACACAAGGAATTGTGTAGGTAGATATAGTATAAAATGTTCTAATTATTTTGTTTTATAGATTTCTAGATTAAATTAGGTGATGTTAGAATAACCCTGAAAGATGCTCCTGAGAAATCAAATACCATTGTCCATTATATAATTAAACTAATTTTATATGATATATACCAAAATTAAATTAAAGCCTATCTTTTTGCTTTATAAGCTAGAAGCAAAAAAAAAAAAAGTATTATAAAGCAACATAAGCTCTAATCTTTGTAAATATAGGTAATCACTATATAAATCATACCTATATGGATATCCATGATATTTAGATCTGAAAATAGAGAGCAACCAACTGAAGAATAATACAACGAGTCCAATACCAGCCACACACATTACTGTAGAAAAACAAAAGCAGAGTAAAATGAGCATGTTAAGAAGTGTAATGACAAACCAGGGCATACATTTTAGTCTCCATTTTCAAGAGTGAAAAAACAAGAGCTATAACTTATTGGGAAATCTCAACTTTCCATCCCCATTCTTTTCTCTTGAGGATTCTGCCTTCCCCATTAATTTGTTCCATTACAATATACTAGAGTAGCTTCATTTACATAATTGTGCAATTTAATTGTATGAATTAATGAATTCCTTTAATGCCATGATAATCAAGAATTTAGTGTTAAAAAGTTTTATTATTAACAAGAAAATTACTTATTAAACTCCTTTTAAACCCTTAAATATGGGTTTATTGATAAATACTGACTTAAAGACATCTGATCACATTGTAACAATCTCATTTGAAAGTACCTATGCATAAGTAACTACACTGCCTGCATAAGGAACTTATTCAACATGGATGCCTCATTTAAATGAGGGGGGAAAACCCTGATTCCTTTGCATTAATCTCATGTTTAATGCTCTGGTTTAGCATAGCAGTTAATGACTTTAACTCCAGATACTGATCCCACAATGCTCAAGTATGATTCTCTTTGAGTCCCTGGACTAAGACTGGCTACGAAGCATAAAGGTAGGGATGTGGGAAAGCATGTGTGCTACAGCAGTGGAAGCTTGAGTGAAATATACTTATTGGCCAATAGTAAAAACAAACTTTAGTTTTCTTATATTAGAACAATTCTTTTTCCCTTTTTAATTTCCACACAATATGATTAGGGGTTAAATGTAAAAGTTAAACATATGTAAAATACATATAACAGCTGATTCTATTACATTTTCAAAGTGTGTATACATTTTTGGGACACCCTATATATATATAGATATAGTATCACTCTATACATTGTATTCTACTTTTTTCACAGAACATATCTAAAAGTACTTAGGGCAGTTCCTGGTATACAGTAAGTGCTAATGAAATTTTTATTATTATTTGTGATTATTTCATTAGGCTAGAATCTTAGAAGTAGATCAAATTGTGATTATTTTAATGTCTCCAAAATGTTTTACAACTTAAATTCATGCCAGCAGTGTAGCACCAAGATGGCTTTTTTTCCAGTAATGAATACTGAAATAGGCAATTTTTAAAAAGTCAAGCAATTAAAAGATGTATATTAACTGAATAAAAAATTGATACATTAGTTATATTTTCCTAATATGTAAAAAATTCACTTTAATGTAGCAAAATAAGTATCTTTAAAATTTGAAATCCAATGTCATCATCATTTTTTAGAAGAAAAAGTAAGTAGATTTAGCTAAGTTAATTTTGATGGCATTTAACTTTTAACCATAAAACTCGCACTTAAACTGATTTCATGTAAGTAAAATAAAACTATATTGTTAGCATTTCTTTGCAACAAATACCAATGTGTGAATACTCTAATATATAAAAAGTCCATGCAAACCAATAGGAAAAGGACTAAGACTCTAATAGATAAATGGCAAAAGACAAAAAGATGTTTTACAGAAAGAAAAGCACAAATAGCTAATAAGCATTTTGGAAAATATTCAATTTCACTAATAACCAATGAAGTACAATATAATAGAACATCTCCCCCTTATCTGATTAGACAATAAACACACATGTACACATGCTTTGTTAAGGAGGTTACCTAATGCTGATAAAGTTATAGTGAAAGAAGTATTCCTAAATACCACTAGTAGGAATCTAAATTATTCTAACATTTGGGAAAAGAAGTTGGCATCATCAGTTTAAAACATCAAGAGAAATGAAACTACTCATACACAGAACCACACAGTCATTCTACTTCTAGGAATCTACCTTAAGCTATTGTGTTGTTTTTTTTTTAGTTTTTATTTTGGGGTGAAATTGGACAACTTGAACATATAGGTTTCAGGTGTGGGTTTCTATGTTACAAGATCTATATATTGCACCATGTGCTCACCACCCAAAGTCAAATCTTCTCTTGTCACATATATTAGAATCCCTTTCTCCCCTTACCTTAAGACATTAATATGAAATGAGGATAAAGCTTAATATACCATGATACTCACTAAAGAAGGCTTTATAATAATGAAAGAAAAAAAACTAAATGCAAGCAAAAAATCAGAATGGTTAAGTAAATTACAGTATAGAGTATAAATTTAAAATTATGTAGAGGAAAATATTTATTAGTGAATTATTTAACTCCAGTTAAAAAGGGGGAGTACAAGACTCAAAATTTGATACTACAATTTAAAAGATGTTTTACAAATGGATAGAACTATATTACAACATTAAAATTACTTGTTTTTATTGGTGGAATAATGGATAACTCTCCGCCCAAATGTTTCATACTCCTATTTCACCCCACATTTCCTATAATTACTTTTAAAATAGTAAAGAAGTAAAATAACATACTTATAAACAAGAGGGAAAGTGATTAGAGGACATGCTTTTTTCCTGGATTAAAGGCAGATTGGCATATGATATGACTTACTCTTTCGCTTTCCAATATCCATGTCAGATGTAGCAGCTTCACATAAAAGTACCATCCCTAAGGTAACCCCACCATCTTAAAAACTGTTTAAGGAGCAATTCACATAGACACAAAAGGCATACCACTTTAAAGAAAATTATAATAAATATATAAATCTATATTCAATTACATAATACTGTAAATAACTAACCTTGTGTCTACACAGCATAAATATTTACTATGAAGATATAATAAAAGCATTTAGGTTGAACTATTACTTTATTCTTAAAAATAAAAACTGGTATTTTAAACAAATGTACACTGTAACTCATAGATGAACTATGAGTTTTCCTGAAATTTTACTTTGATATAACATTCCTGGACAGTCTTCCAACTTTTGCTTCAACCTCATATACATTTTAAAATATTACCCAGCTGGCATGGCTCAGTGGTTGAGCATCAACCTATGAACCAGGAAGTCATGGTTCGATTTCCAGTCAGGGCATATGCCTGGTTTGCAGGCTCAATCCCCAGAGTGGGGTGTGCAGGAAGCAGCTGATCAATGATTCTCTCTCAACATTGATGTTTCTCTCTCTCTCCCTCTCCCTTCCTCTTTGAAATCAATAAAAATATTAAAAAAATAAAATATCAAATAGACATTTGAGTAATATTTCAACCACCCTCCAAAGAACACATTTAAAATACACACAATTTAGAGAATAGCAACTAATTTTTATTTGAAAAAGAACTTCTCAAAAATTCTCCAGAATTGCAACAATTAGCCTTTAAAGTAAAAATTACTAACTAATTTTGTCCTATTCTAATAAAAAAAGAAAATCCTACATACCATGACTTCACTTTTAGTCTGCTTAATATAGAAGCTACATAGCCCTAGCTGGTTTGGCTCGGTGGATAGAGCGTCAGCCTGCGGACCTTGGTTGTGGGCACATCCCCAGTGGGGGGTGTGCAATGTGCAGGAGGCAGCTGATCAATGTTTCTCTCTCATTGATGTTTCTGGCTCTCTATCCCTCTCCCTTCCTCTCTGTAAAAAATCAATAAAATATATTTTTAAAAAATATAGAAGCTACATAAATACAAAATAGGCATTTCCAGCAAATAGGTAACATATGGCATGGTTGAATGCTAAAATAAACAAAATTGAATTTAAAACTAATATAATGTATTCTAGTAGAAAACAGAGATACATCCTGCAGTTTGGCTAATACAAACAGCAAGTAAAAATACCCAAATTAATTATGCATACATGCATGCACACTGTATGCTCCGCATGTGAGTATACTTAAAGCAGAAAGGGAAATAAAAGTGTTCAGATAAGGCCTAAATTAATAACTGGCTCTCGAATTTGTCTATTCATCCCTTAATTACTATCTTGTGCTTTCTCTTCCATAGCCTCTTTTTAGGAAAGATGCCTATTCATCACATTTTTAGTTGCTTGGCTAAGTCTTCTTCTACAGAGATTATTTTTTTCTTATTGAGGTCCTTTATATCCTGGTATGTATAAAGATTGATCATTTCTGTAGGCTTTGGTTACAGGGTACTTTAATTAATGGTCGACACTTTTGTATTTGAAAAGGTTAGGGCCTTGCCTTATTTTCTTATTTCTCTGTGATTCCCATGCACTTTTGTATCTATGAAGGCCATATAATGATATAGACAATGCTTATAATGCATTAAGAAACCAAACTACAGTTAAAGTATGTCTTTTTTTTTTTTAATGTTTTCATAGATTTTTTTTTTAGAGGGAGAAGAAGGGGAAGTGGTAGATAGAATCATCAATGAGAGAGAACATCTATGAAGGAGAACATTGATTGGCTGCCTCCTGCATGCCCCCTATCAGGGATTGAACCTGAAACCTGGGCATGTACCCAGAACGGGAATAGAACCAGTGACCTCTTGCTGCATGGGTCAATGCTCAACCACTGAGCAACACTGGCTGGGCTAAAGTATGTCTCTAACTATAAAAAAGAACCCCTCTCTCCCACCCCTCATTGTAAAAATACAAAGAATATGAGCAAAGAATGCAAGAAGATATGCAAAAAATAAATACATAGTTTAATAATAGTGTTTTAGATTACAGGTGAAAAAATTCCATATTGCTACCTTATTATTTTTTTCAAGTATAACTATTATGATTAATATCATAAGCGATAGGTAAAGACAATTTTAAAAAGTCATTTCTGAGTTCAGAACAACCTATAGTTTTAGACCTTGTTTATGTCTTAGTACAGCTTCTACTTTATTTAATTTAAATATATTTAATGTATGAGTGTATTTATGTAAAGTTAAAAAATTAGGTAAAACTAATTCATGGTGTTAACAATTAGAATAGTAGTTAACTTTGGGCAGAAAGGGAATGATCAGGAGGGGTGATGAGATGGAAAGATACTCTGGGATGTGAGTAAAATTTTATTTCTTCATCTGGGTGCTCATTACACAGTTGTGTTCACTTCATGAAAATTCGTCAAACTGTACACTTATGAATTGTAAACTTTTCTGCATGAATACAATACTTCAAATTTAAAAGTTTAAAATATAATTTTAAAACTTGCTCAGTAGAGCAGGCAAATCATCATACAATTTGCTTTATTAATCATGCAACAAATTGTAGAATATTAAAAACTAGTAGCCCATTGTGTGATATTATGCACAGTAGGCCACCCGCTGCTTCTGCAGGAGCCATCAGGAACTGCAGCATGCCACCAGGAGCGGCGCTGCTTCCGTGGGAGGCAGACGCACCATTTCCTCTCCGGGCCTGAGCTAAGCCGTGGAGGCTGCGAGCCGGCCCCCCTGTTCCCCAGAGGCCCTGGCCGCTCCGCGCCTGCTGCCCAGAGGCCCTCCCTGGGGCCTGGGCAGAACGGCTGCCTTGTCGCCTCGGCGATGAAGCAAGCATTCCGCCAGGCTGCTCATGCTGCCCGCTCTAAGGGGCTGCCCCCCTAGGACTGGGGGACTCCGGCGGGGCTGAGGAGACTGGGCACCGCTATCTTGTGGCCATGGGCGCCACCATCTTTGTGATGGAGTCATGGTTAATTTGCATACTACCCTTTTATTAGATAGGATGATGAGTAGGTGGATATTTTCCAAAATCATTATTACTTAGTAATAGTCTCATTATATTAATTCTTTCAACATTTTAAAAAATTCTTATCAAACTTTGAGTTACAGTAAAAAAAAGGGGGGGTAAGTATAATACAAAGTTCCCCACATCTAACAAAATTAAATAGCTTTATTAATTATCTCACCATTATACCTAGCACACAGTACTTAAGGTGTACATCTACTTGTTCCAGTACTACAAGCTCCTTAGACAAATCATGCATGCATTCACAGCATTTAGCAAATAATCACTCAGAAGATATCATCTTCCCAATAACTACCAACAAAGCAAAAACAAAGTAGAGAAAAAAATTTCACCCTGAAAAAAAAATCCTCATGTT
This sequence comes from Eptesicus fuscus, assembly GCF_027574615.1. NCBI lineage: Eukaryota > Metazoa > Chordata > Mammalia > Chiroptera > Vespertilionidae > Eptesicus > Eptesicus fuscus. The sequence goes on along the minus strand of NC_072473.1, from coordinate 38,732,829 downwards.
GCATACTATTAACCAAATTTATAAGAAATTCTATATTCTAACAGGCTTACAATATGTTTCAAATGTATGTGAGATCTTAAACTGTTTAACCTTTAGGCAGAAGGAAAAAGTAAGAAAATTTCAGTTTCTTAAACTTATATGATTATATTTTATATTTTAGGACAAAGCTAAAAAACCAACAAACTGAAAATCAATTAATTAACACATGCTACAATTTTAACTGCCCTTCTGCTCCACTATTCAATTTTAAAATATAATTAATTAAGGCCATTTCCAGATACCGAAAATTTTCCATGGTATAATAACTGGTTAATCTACCAAATCATAAATGAACATTTTCAACATAAATTTTGAAATAATTTAAAATAAAGAAGAGAAAGATAAATACTATATGATCTCTGATTGTGGAATCTCTCTATATATATCTCTATCTCTATCTCTATATCTAACCAAGCTTTTGGATATAGAGAACAGATTGGTGGTTGCCAAAGGCAAGGGGTAGAAAGTGGGAGAAATGGGTAAACTGTTTGTTGTTTGTTTTTCAGTTTAAATAAATTGAATAAAAATAAAAAAATTTTAGAATTAGAGAAAAAACATGAAGTTGAGGTAATATATTTTTTTCAATCTTCTTTCTCATCAATGGGACTTATTAAATATTATACTTTTCAGCTCACCATTCCATGGCTTAATAGATGAAGTCTTCTGACTACAGACTGAAATGTAAGCAGGTAGATTTACTTTCCATATTACATAATACTGTTTTAAGAAAATATAATTTCCCCAAATGTTCTCCAAAAAAAAAAAGACTTAAATTTTTTCCCCCAGAATGTTTTCCTTAAAATATCTCTATTAAATCACTGACATAGCCCTAACCAGTTTGGCTCAGTGGATTGAGCATCGGCCTACCGACTGAAGGGTCCTGGGTTTGATTCCAGTCAAGGGCACATGCCCAGGTTGTGGGCTCAATCCCCAGTGGGGCGTGTGCAGGAGGCAGCTGATCAATGATTCTCTCTCATTAATGTTTCTCTCTCTCCCTCTCCCTTCCTCTCTGAAATCAATAAAAATATATTTTTTAAAAATCACTGACATAATAAAATGGGGAAAGATTTACAAGGGTATGCAAAAGTAGGTTTACAGTTGTATGTGAAACACAGTTTATTCTTATATTATTATTTATTAATTATTGTATTTATCATGAACAACTATAAACCTACTTTTGCCCACCCCTATACATGAACATTTACTAAAGGTGGTATTTCCAGGGGTTTTGACTTTGTTCTTTTTTTAATATATTTTATTGACTTTTTACAGAGAGGAAGGGAGAGAGATAGAGAGTTAGAAACATCGATGAGAGAGAAGTATCGACCAACTGCCTCCTGCACACCCCCTACTGGGAATGTGCCTGCAACCAAGATACATGCCCTTGACCGGAATCGAACCAGGGACCCTTCAGTCTCCAGGCCAATGCTCTATCCACTGAGCCAAACCGTCTAGGGTTGATTTTTTTCTTTATATAGTACTTAAACTACTGGTTTCTTACTGAATGAAGAACACTGTTCTGCCGAAACTGGTTTGGCTCAGTGGATAGAGCGTCGGTCTGCGGACTGAAAGGTCCCAGGTTCGATTCCGGTCAAGGGCATGTACATTGGTTGCGGGCACATCCCCGGTGGGGGGTGTGCAGGAGGCAGCTGGTCGATGTTTCTCTCTCATCGATGTTTCTAGCTCTCTGTCCCTCTCCCTTCCTCTCTGTAAAAAATCAATAAAATAAAAAAAAAAGAACACTGTTCTCTGAAATCATACATTGATTCATATTAAACATTCCATTCCTGCCTGGAGGATCAAAGTCCCTCAATTTCCAAGTATAGTTTTTTTTTTTTGTTAAAATATATTTTTATTGATTTCAGAGAGGAAGGGAGAGGGAGAGAGAAACATCAATGATGGGAGTGAATCATTGACTGGCTGCCTCCTGTACGCCCCCTACTGGGGATTGAGCTTGCACATTCTGACCTGGAATTGAACCGTGATCTCCTAGTTCATAGGTCGACGCTCAACCACTGAGCCAAGCCAGCTGGGCTACAGGTAAAATTTTTAAGTAGCCTCAATTTAAAACCAAAGTACAGAGCTTCAAATAATGAGTTCTGAAGACAACAATCCCACATTTATCTAAAATTTGTAGTTTCCAGGAAACAGAACCCTGTCCACTTCACAGTCTCAACCTGAGGCTGACCCCTTTACACTTAGCCAGGTATTGCTTTGAGCTTATCAAGACATTGTTTCATCTACATTTCACCTAAGCCCCACCCCTTGCCCAAATCCTAGAACCCTATCTTTCCTAAGGTAAGATGTCCCTTGGTTCCCCTGACATGCAATCTACCTTATAGCAAGAGCCAATAAACCTGGCTTTATCAGACTGCAGGTTTGTCCTGGTGGTCTTCAGTTGATTAGGCTAAAGATAGATGATATAGTAATATGATTACAAAGATATTATGACTTGCATTAATAAGAGAGTAGCCTCAACCAAACTGTAGAGAGAATACCATAATGTGTGAAAAAAGACCAAAACACAGCACCAAGGACTTATTATAAAGAGGATACTGAATAGAAGAACAATATGTGTTTCAGCTACAAACTGGGCTTGACTGCTTCCATGGATATAATTCTGGGAGGAAAAAAGAGACAAAATTAAGTCTTTAAATATACATTAAATATTGGTATCCTAATCCTAAAATGGGCTATTTTCAAACTGTATAAAATTAATTCACCTTATGTATGTAAGCATTAGGTCTGTGGCATTCATCATAAATAAAAACTATTTCTGTGTTATTTAAAATTTTTATCTTTTCATTGTACTTATACTATCTTTTCAACAACAGAATCATAAGAAAACTAGTATTTCCGTATATAAAACCGTGAGGTACATAATGTAAGCTCCATGATGATAGGGATCATATTTTTCTTGTTTATCACTATATCTAATAATATATAGCACAGTGCCTAGAAACAGTAGAGGCTCAAGTACTTGATCAAATATTGTATTTAGCTGATGGTTGACTTTCATTCTTAGCTAGATTATTCAAAAGGACACACCAAATAGCATAAGGAACTTTTAAGAGCACTGCATCTTCTTTTTAGCAACTGAAGCTCATAAACAGAAAGATTGAAAATCCAGAACTAAATCTAGTTCTCTCATATGCTGACACTGGTCTCACAGGCTAATCATTATCAAGGTTAACTTTGGTATACAATGAAAAGAAATCCTGGACTTTCCTTACCACATGTCCTGTGTGGGGATTCTTATGAGCATATGGTGGTCCTCTTATATGATTCCACATTTGACCAGATGTCATAGCAAGCACAAAACACTAGAAAACAAAAAATAATGACATACTCTTTAACTTGGTGCAGTTGTTCCCACCTTGATTAAATTGATAGGCATATGAAAAGTACATCTGCTTAAGTAATACATGAAGAAGACATTTTTTCAGATAAATTATTTCTTAATTAAGGCTTATATTTCACAAGGATCACAAGAATAAATAATATTTACTTCAAAAGGAAAACACCATTTAAAATTATAAATAAGCTGATACAAGTTTTAAAATTGAATATTGAAAAGTCCTTTAAAATAATAATTTTTTTTAAAAACTGCAGATTTTCTAGAGGTGACAGTCTATCATTTAGGTTGAACAAAAAACTAGGTACTCACCAAGCTCTGGCCATCCTAATGATATAATGGAGGAGACAAATTGATTTTAAGGCATAAAATAAAAATATATAAAATCCTTTCCACAGTAAGAAATAAACAAAATGCTACCTACCAATACAATATTAGTTTTATTCATGCAATTTTTTTCTAAACTTCACTCACCAAAGCTGCAAAAGCCCATCCAGTTTTATTAAAGAGAAATTCCATATTGCTTCTTCGGAGATACACAAGTCCACCAATAACAGCTAAAAGCAATCCCAACATAAGGGGACCAGCATAATTTGGAGGTCTTATTACTCTAATCTAATGGAAAGGAGAGAAAAACATTTTAAATCATGAAATTGATTCACTAATTACATAGGTCAACATAATGTGAAATGGAAGCAATCAAATCAGTGTGGTTACTTTCAGGGAAAATTACAATTTTTTTATTTTCATCCTAATCATGAGAGTCTACATGCTTGGCTCTACAATGTATCTTAAAATGGGATGGAGTAAATACAATATTCTGTTTAACCACAACATAATACCTTTCATTAATAAGTATTTGTCAAGTACAACTAGATAGTCCATGGACTTAATAATGTCAAAATAGTGGTTTCCATTCTGAATTCAATAACAAAGGATGTTTTGTAATTTCACTCTTTCATCATGATGATTCTGTTAAATGCTCCTTATGAAGGGACTGTCAAACTACTTAATACCACCTCAGTGATATGGGGACAAGACCAATTAGGATATCCCCAGTAAGATTTCAAGTGGATAATGGCAAAGTAACTTTCTACAAAGTAGGGAAACTTACAGTGACATCAGTTCTGTCAGCAATCCACCGGGCAATCTGCTCAGCTGAAAAACCACGCACTTGCAACTCATACGTATCACCTCTTTTGGGTTTCCCTTTTGCAGGAAAGTTCATAAAAGTTGGAGCTGAATTCATGTTTAGCTAAATAAAAAGTAGTCCATGAAAATATAAGTTATCAAGGAAAAGAAGTAACAGCAAATATTATCTTGAAAATTAGGCATTTTATAAAGATGAGGAAGCCCAGGTTTAAGTAGGTTAAGTGACTTGCCTGAGGAAAATGGTAAATGGCGGAGCCAGGATTCAAATCCAAGGCTGCCTGGAACCTTAATTAGCACACTGCTGACCAAATAGGAACTCCTAGCTAAGAAACCTACATTTTACTCCTTCAGAATGGAAAATCGCCCATACAGCCAACATTTTAATCTGTTCTGAGATTATGCAAAAAAGAATACATTTATTAGAACTAAAACTGTCTTATGTAGCTGAGGCAAGATCCAAATAGAGTACATTCTCAATAAGAAAGAAACTGTAAGATAGGGCTCTAACAGTGCAATGAAAACCAATACAAAATGGTAGCCATAAGCAGAAATAGTTAATTCTAAAAGGTTCATAAATGTTTACTGAGAAGCACCACAGTTCTCAATACTCTATGATGAAACCATGATATGTTTAAGAAGACAACACTGGAATTACTAAAATAAAGAAACCATGACTGACTTATCTGGATTCTATCTTTCCTGACCTAATTGTACTTGTGAAAAACAGAAAGTCTAAGTCCAGGGAAAAGATGCTGGACCATTAGATGCAAGCATTCAGATTCACTCAGCAGGTAACCCTAAAGTGAAGATTAGCTAGTATAAAACAATTATAATTAAAAGATGTCAGCCAATATAATAACCCAACTTCCTTGCTTTGATTCTATACTCACAATAAAACCCTTCTAAACATAGTTTAGACTTATCCATAGTGGAGAGGGTATACTAATTAGTGGGTATGATTACTTTGGTCTCCCTGGCAGTATAATACAGGGAATTAATAGATTAGCTTTTTGGCTACCAACACGTATGGACTTGTAAAAAAATGTTTTTATTGATTCCAGAGAGAGGAAGGGAGAGGGAGAGAAGGATAGAAACATCAATGATGAAAATCATTGATTGGCTGCTTCCTGCATCACCCCCCGGGGAATGTGCTCTGACCAGGAATCGAACCACGACCTCTTGGTTCAAGGGTTGACGCTCAACCACTGAACCACACTGGCCTGGCATGGATTTTTATGATTTGGTGAGTGTGCACAAAGTCTCCAGAGTTAGCTAAATTCTGACTACACCGTTAAAATTCAATTTCTCAGCCTGCAAATCTAAGGACACAGTGTTCACTCCACCAAACTGCTGCCCAAATTTTAGGCCAAACTCTTCAATATTTGTTTAGCTATACCACCTTTGGATTTCTTTGAAAATATGTCTAGAAGGATTAAAAATGGTGACAGAGCCAAAGCCGGTTTGGCTCAGTGGATAGAGCGTCGGCCTGCGGACTCAAGGGTCCCAGGTTCGATTCCGGTCAAGGGCATGTACCTTGGTTGCGAGCACATCCCCAGTAGGGGGTGTGCAAGAGGCAGCTGATCGATGTTTCTCTCTCATCGATGTTTCTAACTCTCTATCCCTCTCTCTTCCTCTCTGTAAAAAAATCAATAAAATATTTTTTAAAAAAATGGTGACAGAGTAAGTGGAAGCTACACTGACACTCTCCCAGGACCAAAGTGGAAATACAACTAAAATACAGAAAAACTATCCTGAAAAATCAACTGAAGATTAGCTGGAAAACGCTAATAACCAAGGACAAAAAATGGAGACTGCATACTTGCCCAGGCAGTGTGGCTCAGTGGTTGAGCACTGACCTATGAACCAAGAGTTTTTAAAAATTACAGGGTTGTAAGGACCAACCCCAGTCCATTCCTGCACCACTATTACCATTTCTAGACTTTTCTGAATTTATCCATATACATATGTATGTATCAACAGAAAACATGTAATATTGCTTTGTTTGCTTTATTTTATTAATATGCTTTTATTTATTTCAGACAGGAAAGGAGGAGAGAAAGATAGAAACATCAATAATGAGTGAGAATCACTGATCAGCTGCCTCCTGCACGCTCCCTACTGGGGATCGAGCCTGCAACCCAGGCATGTGCCCTGGCTAGGAATTGAACTGTGACCTCCTGGTTCATAGGTCAATACTCACCCACTGAGCTACTGAGCCATGCTGGCTGGGCCAATTTGCGTTTTTTATTTATCCATGTTTGATAGATCTATCCATGATATATATATATATAAAATAAAAGGGTAATATGCAAATCAACAGAATGGTGGAACGACCGGTCGCTACAATGCACACTGACCACCAGGGGGCAGACACTCAACACAGGAGCCGGGCTCATGGCTGGCGAGCACAGCTGCAGTGGCGGCAGTGCTAAGGATGACCAACTGCCCCTGGGATTAGAGAGGGTGCAGGCTGGGCTGAGGGACACACACACACACACACAGTGCACGAATTTCGTGCACCCGGGCCTCTAGTATATATATATAAGCTTCACTCATATTTTATTAATTGTGTTATTGTTGGACATTAAGAGTTTTTTTTCTTTTTTTCCATTAAAAAATAATGTTGCAATGAACAGCCATGTACTTATCTCCCTGTATACCTGGTATACCTGTGACAGTGTTTCTATTGAAATGGAACTGCTGGATCAAAGGGCAGGAACATTTTAAGTTAAAATGGATAGAGCCAATTTGCCTTCCAAAATAGCAGTACCAATTTATATTTTTACCCATTAATGTAGGAAATTACCTGTTTCCCCACATTTTTGCCAAAAGTTGATCTAATGTGTAAATATTATATATCACTATTATTGTAACTTGTATTTCCATGATTACTAATGTAACATCTTTATCCTATATAATAAAAGACTAATATGCAAATTAACCGAACAGTGGAACAACTGGTTGCTATGACACGCACTGACCTCCAGGTGGGAGACACTCAATGCAGGAGCTGTCCCCTGGTGGTCAGTGTGCTTCCACAGGGGGAGTGCTGCTGAGCCAGAAGCCCTGAGCCGGACTCATGGCTGGCGAGCACAGCAGCAGTGGCGGGAGCCTCTCCCGCCTCCGGGGCAGCTCTAAGAATGTCCGACGGCCGACTGCCAGCTTAGGCCTGCTCCCCGCAGGGAGCAGTCTTAAGCTATCAGTCAGACATCCCCCGAGGGTTCCTGGACTGCAAGAGGGCGCAAGCTGAGCTGAGAGACCCCCCCCCCAAGTGCACAAATTTTGTGCACTGGGCCTCTAGTACTAAAATAAGCACCTTAAAACTATTCTGTAGGCCAGTGGTTCTCAACCTTTCTAATGCCGTTACCCTTTAATACAGTTCCTCATGTTGTGGGGACCCCCAAGCATAAAATTATTTTCGTTGCTACTTCATAACTGTAATTTTGCTACTGTTATGAATCGTAATGTAAATATCTGTGTTTTCCGATGGTCTTAGGCTCTACAGCAGTGGTTCTCAACCAGTGGGTCATTAACAGTAGCAAAATTACAGTTATGAAGTAGCAATGAAAATAATTTTATGGTTGGGGGTCACCACAACATGAGGAACTGTATCAAAGGGTTGCGGCATTAGAAAGGTTGAGAACCACTGCTGTAGGCTAACGACACAATCAACAGAATGACCTGGCTGGTTTGGCTCAGTGGATAGAGCGTTGGCCTGTGGACTGAAGGGTCCCAGGTTCGATTCTGGTCAAGGGCGCATGGCTGGGTTGTGGGCTCAATCCCCAGTGGGGGGCATGCAAGAGGGAGCCGATTAGTGATTCTCATCATTAATGTTTCTCTCTCCCTCTCGCTTCCTCTCTGAAATCAATAAAAATATATTTAAAAAAAAAGAATGAAAGGGCAATCTATGAAATGGTAGAAAATATCTGCAAATCATATATTTGATAAGGGGTTAGTATGCAATATATATAAAGAACTCCTATAATTCAACAAAAAAACAACCTGACTAGAAACTAGCTAAAGGATCTGAATAGACATTTCTTCAGAAAAGAAATACAAATGGCCAATAAGTACATGAAAAGATGCTCTACCTCACTAATCCTTAGGGAAATACAAATCAAAACCACAATGAGCTATTACCTCACACCCATTAGGATGGCTACTATTAAAAAAACAAAAATAAAAACCAGAAAGTAAGTGTTGGTACCCCTATGCACTGCTGGAATGCAAAATGGAGCAGCCACTACGTTAAACAGTATGGAGTTTTCTTTAAAAATTTATGAAGAAACCTAGCTGGTTTGGTTCAGTGGATGGATTGTTGGCCTGTGAACTGAAGGGTCCCAGGTTCAATTCCTGTCAAAGACACATGCCCAGGTTGTGGGTTCGGTCCCCAGTGTGGGGCCTGCAGGAGGCAGCTGATCATTGACGTTTCTCTCTCTCTCTCTCTCCCCCCCTTCCTCTCTGAAATCAATAAAAATATATTTAAAAATAATAAAAATTATGAACAGAAATGCCATATGATCTAGGAATTCCACTTCTGGGTATATATCTAAAAGAACTGAAATCAGCCCAGCCAGTGAGGCTCAGTTGGTTGAGCATCAACCCATGAACCAGGAGGTCACGGTTCAATTTCCAGTCAGGGCACATGCCCGGGTTTTGGGCTCGATTCCCAGTAGGAAGCATGTAGGAGACAGCTGATCAATGATTTCTCTCTCATCAATGTTTCTATGTCTCTAGCCCTCTTCCTTCCTCTCTCTCTAAAAAATCAATAAAAACATTAAAAAAACTTAAATAATAAAATAAAATATACAAAGAACTCTTAAAACACTACAATAAGGAAACAAACCAATTAAAAAATGAGCCCAATCGCATAACCAATAGACACAGACAATAAAGCAGTAATAGCCTGAGGGGGGCCAGGTACAGAGTGAGGGATTCAATTGGGGGGGGGTATCTGTAATACTTTAAACAATTAAGATAATATTTTTTAAAAATGGGCCCAAGATCTTAAGGGACATCTCACCAAAGAAAATATACAAATGGCAAATAATCATTTGAAAAGATGTTCCACATAATATATCACCAAAGAAATGCAAATTAAAACAGTGAGATACCACTACACACCCACTAGCATGTCCAAAACGCAGAACATGTCACCACCAAATGTTGATGAGGATGTGGAGTAATGGGAACTCTCATTCATTGCTGCTGGGAATGCAAAATGGTACAGCCATATTGGAAGATAGTTTGGCAGTCTTCCAAAACTTGGAAGCAACCAAGATGTCCGGTAGTGAGTGAATGAATAAATAAACTCTGTTATATCTGGACAATGGAATATTACTCATCAATAAAAATAAATGAGCTAGCCCTAACCGGTTTGGCTCAGTGGATAGAGCGTCGGCCTGTGGACTCAAGGGTCCCAGTTTCGATTCCGGTCAAGGGACATGTACCTTGGTTGCGGGCACATCCCCAGTAGGGGGTGTGCAGGAGGCAGCTGATTGATGTTTTTCTCTCATCGATATATCTAACTCTCTCTCTCTCTCCCTTCCTCTCTGTAAAAAATCAATAAAATATATTTGAAAAAAAGAAATGAGCTATCAAGCCATAAAAAGACATGGAGGTACTTTAAATACATATTACTAAGTGAAAGAAGGCAATCAGAAAAGTCTACATACTGTATGATTCTAACTATACGGCATTCTGGAAAAGGCAAAACTATGAGAACAGTAAAATATCAATGGTTACCAAAAGTTAGAAGGGAGGGATGGACTGGCAAGGTATGGATGATTTTTAGGATAATAAAAATACTCTTTATGATACCATATTGATGGACAACTGTCATACATTTATCCAAATCAGTAGACTATACAATACCAAGAGTTAAACATAATGTAAACTGTGCACTTTTGGGTGATTATGATGTGTCAATGTAGGCTCATCAACTGTAAAAAATGTACTCTGGTAGGAATGTTGATAGTGGGGGAAGCTATCCATGTGTGAGGTAGGGGGTATATAGGAAATCTCTCTATTTACCCCTCAATTCTGTAGTGAACCTTAAGTTGCTCTTTAAAAAAACAGACTTCAGCCCTAGCCGGTTTGGCTCAGTGGATAGAGCATTGGCCTGCAAACTGAAAGGTCCCAGGTTCGATTCCGGTGACAAGCACATGCCCGGGTTGTGGGCTCGATCCCCAGTGGGGGGTTTGCGGGAGGCAGCTGATCAATGATTCTCTCAACATGGATGTTTCTATCTCTCCCTCTCCCTTCCTCTCTGAAATCAATAAAAATATACTAAAAAAAAAACCACTTCATTTTAAAAAATATGTTTATTGATTTCAAAGAGGAAGGGAGAGGGAGAGATAGAAACATCAATGATGAGAGAGAATCATTGATTAGCTGCTTTCTGCTCAACCACTAAGCCACACCAGCTGGGTAAATACACTTCATTTTTTTAAAAATGCAGGTGAGCCTGAATGGTGTGGATCAGTGGTTGAGCATTGACCTATGAACCAAGAGGTCATGGTTTGATTTTTGGTCAGGGTATATGCCCAGGTTGCAGCCTCGATCCCCATTGTGGGGCATGTGGGTGGCAACCGATCAATGTTTCTCTCTCATCATCAATGTTTCTATCTTTCTCTCTCCCTTCTTCTCTGAAGTCAATAAAATATATATTTTTTTAATTAAGAAAAAAAAATTAAGCAACTGTCCGGCCGGCATGATTCAATGGTCAAGCCTGGAGCTATAAACCAGGAGGTCACGGTTCGATTCCTGGTTGCAATCCCAATGTGGGGCTTGCAGGAGGAAGCTGATCAATGATTCTCTCTCATCACTGATGTTTCTATCTCTCTCCCCCTCTCCCTTCCTCTCTGAAATCAATTAAAAAATATAGGTGAGAGAGGTCATGATTGACAGAGCTCATACAATATGGGATCCAGGGCACAGGAATGGGGTGAAACTTTGAACATGGAGCTTTTCCACTAAGACAAGAAAGAAGCAGGGGGTAAAGACAAGTACAGTACCTAACTCTACTAAAAACTTCAATATTAAAATGATGGTATAATGATAGATTAATGCTGTGATTTAAAAAGTTACTTGATAAATTGTCAACTAAAAATGTTTAAAATGGTAATTTTTATTATGTATATTTACCACAATTGTGTGTGTGTGTCTATTACTTGATTACAACCCAATTTCCATATTCTATTAGGTTAAGCACTGACTATTACATTTCATGGCTAGCTCAAGTTCAGTTTTTATTTTACTAATTACTTTAGATCTTACATAAAACAAGTCATATTTAACTTCTTGTGGCCATTGAAAAAGATGTATTTCACTTTATCCATAGTTTGCCTATTCCTACTTTATAGAATAAACCAAAGATCTTACCATCTGAAATACATCAGAGCCTTCATCAAAATCCACCATAGCAAAAAATATCCTGTTTGTAAATGCACTGGAGTATCGCCAGGAGTTTGCCAGGATCTGGAATTCTTCATCCGCTTGCCTGGATGTAATCAGATTTGTGAAGATAAAATATAAAACATTTGTAAAAGCAATCTAGTTTATTAGAAGTAAAACAGATCCAAAGACTCAACAGTAATTTTCCAATGGTGGGAAGCAAGTCAGGCTCTGCTGATGGGGTTAGGACAAACACTGACAAAGTCTGTCATTGTTTTGGCATAAGAGAAGTCTTACCCCAACTGTTGGAGATTTCAATAGAAAGTAGTAATTACCTGTCTATACTTCATACTTTGTGCCTATTTCTTATCTTAAAGCCCTTCAGTAGTCACTGGAAAATCCACCTAATTGTCTCTACTACAATTTTTAAAAAAATGTTTTTATTGATTTCAGAGAGAGTAAGGGAGAGGGAGAAAGAGATAGAAACATCAATGATGAGAGAGAATCATTGATCAGCTGCCTCCTGCACAGCCCCTACTGGGGATTGAGCCCACAACCTGGGCATGTGCCCTGAGCAGTAATTGAACCATGATCTCCTGGTTCATGGGTTGACACTCAACCACTGAGCCACACGGGCTGGACTACAAGAATTTACTTCTAAGAGTTCAAATATAAGGTTGAAGTATTTTCCTAGGTAAAGTATATGATAATACTAGAGTCCCGGTACACGAATTTGTACACTGGTGGGGTCCGAACAGCCTGCCCCAATTGGGGCGGATGGGGCTGGGCCAGCCAAGGGGAGGGGATGTGGGAGGTTGGCCAGCCGGCCCCGGCCCCTGGTACAATTCCAGGTCGAGGGGACAATTTGCATATTAGCCTTTTATTATATACAATTAATCCATTTTAAAAATCGAAAGTACAAAATGCTACTTAGTAAATAAAACTATAGTCAGATGAACTATTAGGGTGAAAAATAAGAAGAAACTAGGGAATTGAGATTAACTGAAACTCAATTCATGTTTGACCTTTCTTCTTTTCCCTTTTCCCTTTCCCTTCCTTTCCTTTCCTTTCTTTCATTCTTACTTTCTTTAGAGAAAGGGAGGGACCCCATTTATTAACACTAGTGGACTCCAGGATTGACTTTTCCCTTATTGTCCATATGCTTTCAGTTTCTGAGATCTGACAATTCTTCATTTGTGATTTTCTCAACCCCTTCCCATTTATTTTAATTGCTATTATCAACGTCAAATCCTTAATATCTAGTTTCTTCTCCTCCAAGAAATTCTTCGGAAACTGTTGCTTTTCTATTACCTTCAGAATACAGTCTCCAAGCTCTTTCACTGGTTATTCAATGTTCTTTATCATCTAGGTCCAAATAATGCATCTAGCTTTTAAGTTTCCTTTCTACCAATCTCAAACAGGATATCTTAACTGCAGCTTTTTATTTATTCTTATCTGTTTACCCTTGTGCACGGCATTGCTTCTACATCTATCTAAATCTGATCCATCTGTCTAGCCCTAGTACAAGTCCTATCTTCTCCATTAGGCCAGCCCTAACTACTCCTGTTATATGTCCTTCCTGAATTTTACAGTACTTACTATGTACACAATTCATAGAGAACTTATCCTAAATTTTCTTATATTGCCAGTAAAATTTTCATGTGTGAAAATCATTTTCCTAACCAGATGATGACGGTAGGGCATCTCTCTTATACTTTTCATCCTGATAGCACCAAATATCTATATATATAAAACCCTAATATGCAAATAGACCAAACAGCAGAACAACTGAAAAAAACCAGTCACTATGAAGTGCGCTGACCACCAGGGGGTGTGCTTGGAACATGGCGGGCGTTCGCCGCAGAGGGGTGGTGGAACAGGTGAGCAGGGGTGCCAGACCAAGGTGAGGCACCGGTTGCTGTCATTGGGGCGAGCCTCTGGTGGTTACTGAAAATTCTTTGCTCCCATGCACTGCAGTCCTGCCTGGCGCTTGCACCTGCTGCCAGCTCCAGCACCGCTGGCACCCACTGCCGGCGCCAGAGCCGCTGCTCACACCTGCTGCTGGCGCCGCCCCCACTTGCACCCACAGCAAGTCCCGATTGCTCCGCACTGTCAGCAGGTACAAGCGGAGCCAGCGGAGCCGGCGCTGTCAGCGTGTGGGAGTGGCGGCAGCAGAGGGAGTGGGGCTGCTGGCAGACAGGGGACCAGGGGCTGTGATGGGAGGGGCCGGGCAGGGGTACGGAGGATGGGCTGAGACCCGCCCGTGTGCCCACCGCAGCCTTGTGACCCACAGTTCCTTTCAAGGTGCACAAATATGTACACTGGGCCCCTAGTCTATAATAATAAAAGCATAATATGCTAATTAGACCGGACAGCCGAATGACCTTCTGGACGACCTTCCAGGTGAAGCTGGGGCTGCAACGGCCGAGCCCCTTGCAGGAATTTTGTGCATTGGGCCTCTAGTATAGTATAATACACACTGCTGTTGCTTAATTTTATTTTTTGAATGATTTTAGGAGAATGTGAGCTAATTTTAAATTGATTGCCAGTAAGTGAACTGACTGAAGAGTAACTCTAGATTTTAAATTTATTCATGATTAATACCTACTAATCTTTTTCTTTCTTCTGTTTACTTTTAACTTATATTCACCATATACCCCATAAAACAAGCACTCTGGAACCAAGTATCTTAACTATCTCCTACCTCCAAGGAAAAAAATCCTTTAATAAGAGTTAGCAAGGGTTAGGGTAGCATAACACAGTATTGTGAAAGGAAGCTGACTATTCCTTCACATGAGCCCAGGCTGTCAGAATTTGGAAAGCCTGCAAGGTTTTTACTAAATTAGTTCTTTACAGGGCTGCTTTGTCATTTCATTTAAAGTAAATTCCCAGATCACACACACTGATTTTAAAATATAAGTTAAAAAACACCACTAAAAGCTAAAAATTCACTATTTTTCATTATTCATAGCACTTCTGTTTAAAGAAATATCAATCTTTATTCCTAAGATCATTCAGAAACAGTAAAATAAATCAATAAACCATTATTTGATGAAAGTTTAAGTGAAACTGACCTACAATCACTACAAAATAATCTAGAAAAAAAGAAACATCTCTACCATAAATCATGCATCTTTATTTTTTAAAAAAGTTCTCTTGTAATTCCAAACTTGGATGCAGCCACTATTATTGTATTAATAAATCTCTCTAGCTTTGGGTAGACCAGTTAAAATTTTAGAACTTGTTTCTCCCAAACTGAGAGAATATTTGCTTTACTACCTTCTGGGGCTGCTGTGATAAAACAGGAGTATGAAGTTGAAAACACAAATAATAAAACACCACATCAATGCTATTGGCATACATTTATATAAGTTGACACCAATTTAGAAGATAATTGTTAGATTTATTCCTGATCGCTCCAATACTTTATTCATGCTCTTCATTCCCCCTACTAATATGGAAAACCAAGAAGTGACTATAAAAGAGCAGTAGTATTGTGTGTTAGTATAAATATCTTAAGTGAGATATACACATTATGTACCCACTAAACTAATTTAGTTCTCTGGAATTGAAAAATGGTTAAAATCTTATAAGTTATTTAATTTTAAAGTGTAGTTGAAGGTTCATACTTGCACACGACACATTGTCTATGAAGTTGGAGAGCAGTGAACATGACAATAACGGAGTAGTTTCTTGGTGGGGCTTTAACAAGGCGACGGAACTTGTCTCCATTCATTCTTATTACAGGTCTTTTATTGGTCCATTCCATCAGTTGACTAACCTTTTCGGATAACACCATCTAAAAAAGACAAAGGGAGCATGCCGTTCTAAACTTGTCATGTAAAAAAAAAGATTAAAAAATAAACTTGTCATATAAAGTTCCTTGTATCTAGGCAACTTAACACTAAGATTAACAAGTAGAGTTCTATAGAAAATTTGAGAGACCTAAAAGTAAAATTTAGGAGTTGGGCCTAAAGATGATAATTATTCTTAAAATTAGATTATTTTATGATGAGATTTAATGAAATACTATACTTTTGATATGACTTACTTACTAATAAATAAAATAAAATCATAAACCCTTTCATCTGCCAAAGATTTAAAAGAATATGGAGTTAAACCAATTATCTACTCTAATAATAGACAAATATGCAAATTGACCGCACCTTCGCTACACCTAAGCCACGCCCACCAGCCAAGCCACGCCCACAAGCCAATCAGGACGAGTATGCAAATTACCCCAACAAAGATGGCGGCTAATTTGCATATCAAGACAGCGTCGAAAGAAGCCAAGAGCTGCAGAAGGGAGTAAAGCTTCGAAGAAGCAAGCAAGCCGGGCGGTGGGGGGGGGGAAGGAGGAGCGAAGTCAGGGCCGGGGGCGAAGGGAAAAGCAGGCGGGCTGGTGGAGAAGGCGGGGCGGGCGACAAGGGAGGAACGGAGGCGGGGCTGGGGGCAAAGGGAAAAGCAGGCGGGCTGGTGGAGAAGGCGGGGCGGGCGACAAGGGAGGAACGGAGGCGGGGCTGGGGGCAAAGGGAAAAGCAGGCGGGCTGGCGGAGAAGGCGGGGAAGGCGGGGCGAGCGACAAGGGCGGTGCGGAGGCGGGGTAGAGTGCAGCAGGAAATCCTATTGCAGGATTTTTCCTGCAACGGGAACGCTAGTATAACTATAATAAGCAAGGCCGGGTGGCAATGATGAAAGGATAGGCACACAGATCAATGCAACAGAATCCAGAAATAGACTTACACAAGTGTAGCCAACTAAGTTTTTAAAAAAGTGCAAAAGCAACTCAGTAGAGCAGAGGTGGGGAATGTCCAGCATGCTAAGTCATTTGGTCTGGCCCTGCCAAGGCAACTGCAGGTGGGTCTGGAAATTCAATAAATCTAGGAGCTTTCTTCATAGTAACATAAATTAATATTAAGTGAATCATATTAAGTGAATAATGTTATAAGTATCCAAATGGCCCGTGGCAGAAGAAAAGGTTCCCACCCCTGCAGTAGAGGAAGAAGGAGCCTTTTCACAAATGGTTCTGGAGCAACTGGACATCCATAGCCAAAAATATGAATCTTGAAATAAACTTCATATCTTACACAAAAATTAATTTAAAATGGATCACATACTTAAATGTAAAAATTAAAACTATAAAAATTTTAGGAGAAAATGCTCAGGATCAAGGGCTCAGCAAAATTCTTAGAGCTGACACCAAAACACAATTCATAAAAAGAAAAAAAATTGATAAACGAGATACCATTAACAGAAAAACTTTTGCTCTGTGAAAGACCCCGTGAAGAGGGTGAAAAGACAAGATACAGAGTGAAAGAAAATATTTTCATGTGTATATGTCACAAAGGATTAGTAGCCAGAATATATTTTTTAAAACTATCAAAATTCAAAAGTGAAAAACACACAATCCAATTGGAAAACGTCAAAAAACTAAGACATTTCCTTGAAGATGATCTACAGACCGGAAATAAACACATGCCAAGATGTCCAACATTGTTAACCATTTCAGATATACAAATTAAGAGCACAATGAAATAGTACTACACATCTGTAACTACTAGGTGTAACAGTTAATAATGTGGATTTTTTTCAATAGGTGGAGTTACACATATGCTGATATATATGCAATTTGATATGTATGCTATTTTGTTGTATTGACAGCAAGCTTCAAAACTTCATGTCAAATTTGCTGAAGGTGTTAACATCATAGAAACTTTTATGCGTAAAAATGTCAAATTTCATGCCCCAAAAAAAGAGCATTTGTGGGAAGTTTTAATTCATTACTTTATTTTGAAGAAAAGTGCTGCTGAATACTTAGGGAAACTTATGGTGAACATGCTCCATCTCAAGATACTTGTGAAAGCTGGTTTAAATGCTTTAAAAGTGATGATTTCGATATGAAAGACAAAGAACGTCCAGGTCAACCAAAAAAGTTTGAAGACCAACAATTACAAGCTTTATTGGATGAAGATGGGTGTCAAACTCAAAAACAACTTGCAGAAAGAGTAAGCGTTGCTCAGCAAACAATTTCCGATCATTTACAAGCAATGGGAAAGACTATAAAGGAAGGAAAATGGGTGCCACATCAACTCAACGAAAGACAAATGAAAAACTGAAAAGTCATCAGTAAAATGTTGCTTCAACAGCTTGAAAGCAATAAATCTAGGAGCTTTCTTCATAGTAACATAAATTAATATTAAGTGAATCATATTAAGTGAATTGCATCGAATTGTGACTGGCAATGAAAAGTGGATTTATTTTGAAATCCGAAATGCACAACATCATGGGTTGATCCAGGACAACCAACGACTGCAAGGCCAAATCGCTTCGGAAAGAAGACAATGCTCTGCATTTGGGGGGATCAGGATGGTGTGATGTATTATGAGCTTCTAAAACCAGGTGAAACCATTAATACTGATCGCTACCGACAACAAATAATCAATTTGAACCACACTTTGATCATGAAATGACCAGAATGTGCCAGAAGACATGGCAAAGTAATTTTGCTTCATGATAGCGCACCATCACACACTTCAAAACCAGTTAAAGACATGTTAAGAGATCTTGCCTGGGAAGTATTAACCCACTCGCCATATTCACCTGACCTTGCTCCTTCAGATTACCACTTGTTCCCATCGATGGCACATGCACTTTCTGAGCAGCACTTCAAAACATATGAAGAAGTGGAAAATTGGATCTCTGAATGGTTTGCCTTAAAACAATAAAAGTTCTATTGGGACAGTATCCACAAATTACCTGAAAGATGGGGGAAATGGGTAGCTAGCGATGTACATTACTTTGAATAAAACACTTTTGATGTTTCTCTTGAAATTATCATGCTTTCTTTAACTACAAAATCGCCATTATTAACCAATACACCTAGTAAAAGTATAGTGACAATAAATACTAAAGGCTGGCGAGGATGTAGAGAAACTGGATCACATACATTGCTGGTGGGAATATACTCTGGCACAGCCACTCTGGAAAACAGTTTGGCAGGTTTTTTTTAAAAAATGTAACTGGCCCTAGCCCGTTTAGCTCAGTGGATAGAGCAGTGGTCGGCAAACTGCAGCTCGCGAGCCACATGCGGCTCTTTGGCCCCTTGAGTGTGGCTCTTCCACAAAATACCACGGCCTGGGCGAGTCTATTTTGAAGAAGTGGAGTTAGAAGAAGTTTAAGTTTAAAAAATTTGGCTCTCAAAAGAAATTCCAATCGTTGTACTGTTAATATTTGGCTCTGTTGACTAGTGAGTTTGCCGACCACTGGGATAGAGCATTGGCTTGCGGACTGAAGGGTCCCAGGATTGATTCCAGTCAAGGGCACTTGCCTGGGGTGTGGGCTCCATCCCCACTGTGGGGTGTGCAGGAGGCAGCCAATCAATGATTTTCTCTCATCATTGATGTTTCTATCTCTCTCTCTCCCTTCCTCTCTGAAGTCAATAAAGATACATTTTTTAAAAATTCAGCAACTCTCCAGCCAGCATGATTCAATGGTCGAGCATTGACCTATGAACCAGGAGGTCACGGTTTGATTCCTGGTTGCAGCCCATGCCCGGGTTGCAGGCTCAATCCACAATGTGGGCCTTGCAGGAGGAAGCTGATCAATGATTCTCTCTCATCACTGATGTTTCTATATCTCTCCCCCTCTCCCTTCCTCACTGAAATCAATAAAAAATATTTTTTTAAAAATTAAGCAATTAACTATGCACTAACTATACAATCCAGCATTCCTGAACATTTATCCCAGATAGATGAAAATTTATGTCTATACACACAGAAAGAGCTGCATTTTTTGGTCTCTTTTTAATAGCCAGTCATCATGAGGCAATGGAAGACAAGGACAGTTAGTCAACAAGAATGTCAGTTGAATTCCTGCAATCATATTTATCCTTCCCCTCATCTCTACCCTCATATGCAAACTTTGCAAGAATAGTAAGACAGGAAAAGATAAAATAAAAAGTTCAGATGACAAGAATCTCAATGCAGACTTAATATTAATTAATGGTTTTGTTCTTCTTGAAAGGGATCTATATATATAAAAGGCTAATATGCTAAGTGTCCATCCAGGTAATGACATCACATAGCAATGCCTGGCTTCCTCTCCCTAGAGACTAGCCTCCTTGCAGTTTCTTCAGCCCAGGAACATGACTTGCTTCATAGCCAGGTGGAAACATTTTACACAGCAACCAAATATCTGTGAGGCGTTTTCCCATGCTTCATCTCATTTGATCCTCACAGAAGTCCTGGAGTAGGTAGATAGGAACCTTGGTAGAATCCTATTTTCTTTTCATTAGCTGGAAAATGGAGATTTAGAAAGCTTAGAAACTTGACCCGACTGAAAAGAATGTGGTGGACCTTGAAAATGACTTCAGGTTTTCTCACTGCACAGAATATAGTCAAACACTGCTGCTGTAGTTAAATATTTTACCCTTTGTTCTCCCTGCAAATCTACAATAATAATCTGCTTCATGTTGATATTTACTGCTGTGCTGCTGACAATTACCTGAAAGAGAAGTTGGGGTGCTTCACTGGGCTGGAAAAAGTTTAGCTAAATCAGAAAGCAGGTCTAATTAAGCAAGTTTGTTCTATATCTATAAAAGGCTAAGTTGATTTGCGCATGCACGATACATATAAAGCTCTCGGTGCAAATCACATGTGTGTGTTTCCATCTGTCATTGTCGATAGTGAATTTGGTTGACACCTCTATTATAAAGAAAGGGTGAATAGCAATATTAAAATATTTCTTATAATTAATTTCCTTTCAATATTTATGAATTTGTGCACCAGGCCACTAGTATGTTTATAAAGGGCTGGTACATCATGAAGTGGTTCATCATTCAGAAGCATTTGATCAGTTACATTTCCCATTACTTACATTGAAATTTGACCAGGGCACTGGTATTAAAACTTTAAAAACAGACCCCTCCCATGAAACTCAACCATCAGAGAACAGTTGTTAGGATGTGCCTTTTCACTTTGGAAGTGGATCATGAATCAACTAGAAAAATAGCATTGTTTGGAAGATAGTTGTCAATGCAAATGAGTTGCCTCACACTTGGGCCAAGAAAAATAATCCCTAGAACCAGTAAGAATAGCTTCTGTGGTTTTAGCCACCTCAAAAAATTTTTCAAAGAAAGCATGTCTAGTGGATCATGAGTGACCCTAAATGGTTTTCCTAAGTGGCCAAGGACCACGGTCACAAGCATATTCACACCACCCCTCCAGACCTGCTAGACATTCACACTTTTTAAAAAATATATATTTTACTGATTTTTTACAAAGAGGAAGGGAGAGGGATAGAGAGTTAGAAACATCGATGAGAGAGAAGCATCGATCTGCTGCCTCCTGCACACCCCGTACTGGGGATGTGCCTGCAACCAAGGTACATGCCCTTGACTGGAATCGAACCTGGGACCCTTCAGTCCCCAGGCCGACGCTCTATCCAGTGAGCCAAACTGGCTAGGGGGACATTTCACACTTTTTAACTGTATTCTAGTACTTACCATTCTAAGACATATTTGACATCTGTTTCCTTCCCTAAATTATTAGCTACTACAGAGCAGATACACACGGTACTTTGCCATATAGTAGGCACTCAATAAGTATGCACTGAATTTCTATTTGACAGAAAGCAGCTGGGAATAGGTTCACTTATGTATTACATTAATATATAAGAAAAAATGATTGTGCACAAACACAGAAATTGAAAAAAAATTAAGTCTGTTTTTTTTATTTCAGAGAGGAAGAGAGAGGGAGAGATAGAAACATCAATAATGAGAGAGTATCATTGACTGGCTGCCTTATTCACACCACCCCCTGGGGATTGAGCCCACAACCTGGGCATATGCCCTGACAGGGTATCGATCCATGACCTCCTGGTTCATGGGTCGACCCTCAACCACTGAGTCACACCACCCGGGAAAAATGGAAAATTTTTAGTATCAGAAAGGGAATAGTAATATGGATTCTAAAAGTGCATAATTTAGAACAGTTTGAGGGGGATAAATGTTGGTTCTTCTTTGAATATTTGGTAAAACTAGACCAAGCCATCCAGACCAGGGCTTTTGTTTGCTGGCAGTTTTTGATTACTGTTTCAATTACATCCGTTGTTATTGGCCTATTCAGGTTTTCTGATTCTTCCTGGTTCAATTTTGGAAGATTGTATTTTTTTCTAGCAATGTGTCTATTTTGTCCAGACTGGTACAATATTCGCAAATCAATAAAGTGACACATGCCGAAACCGGTTTGGCTCAGTGGATAGAGCATCAGCCTGCGGACTGAAGGGTCCCGGGTTCGATTCCGGTCAAGGGCATGTACCTTGGTTGCAGGCACATCCCCAGTAGGGGGTGTGCAGGAGGCAGCTGATCGATGTTTCTGACTCTCTGTCTCTCTCTCTTCCTCTCTGTAAAAAATCAATAAAATATATTTTAAAAAATAAATAAATAAAAAATAAAATAAAGTGACACATCACATAAACAAATTGAAAAACAAAACTCACATGATCATATCAATAGATGCAGGAAAAGCATTCAACAAAATTCTACATCCTTTTTTGATAAAAACTCTCAGCAAAGTGGGAATATACCTCAACATGATAAAGGCCATATATGACAAACCAAAAGGCAACATCACACTCAATGGGCAAAAACTAAAAGCATTTCCCCTAGGAACAGGAACAAGACAGGGATGTCCACTTTCACCACTTTTATTCAACATAGTACTGGAAATCTGAGCCATAGCGATCAGACAAGAAGAAAATATAAAAGGCATCCAAATTGGAAAGGAGGAAGTAAAACTGTCACTATTCACAGATGACATGATATTATACATAGAAAACCCTAAAGGCTCCACTAAAAAATTACTGGATTTAATAAATAAATTTCACAATGTAGCAGTATACAAAATGAATACCAAAAATTGATGGAATTTTTATACATCAATGAACTCTCAGAAAGAAAAGCTCAAAAAACAATCCCATTCACCATTGCAACAAAAAATTAAAATACTTAGGAATAAATTTAACCAAGGAGGTAAAAGACCTGTACTAAGAAAACTACAGAACTTTGAGAAAAAATATCTAATCTAATAAAAGGGTAATATGCAAATTAACTGTCACTCCACAACAAAGATGGTGGCGCCCATAGCATCCTGCGTCCCGGCCACGGAGGGAGGGAGGGCTGGCTGCGGACACACATGGGGCTGCTGGGCTGGGGGTGTGCTCCAAGCCGCCGCCATGAGGTTTGGGGCATGTCCCCAGCCCAGCAGACAGAAGCCCAGCAGACAGAACACAGGGCTGCTGGGCTTGGGGCGTGCCCCCGGCCGCCACACGGCTCAGGGCCTGCCCCCAGCCCAGCGGCCAGAAGCCCAGTGGACGGAGCATCCCCAGCCCAGCGGACACAACGCAGGGGGTCCTCTGCGCATGAGCTGCAGAGGAAACACCTTTTCTGACCACTCATTGGCTAAGCTCCCTATACATTGCCACTCACAGTGTTCTTGGTAACTTGGGTAATAAGAATCCAAGAAAAAAAAAAAAAAAGAATCCAAGAAGGTGATCTAGGGTTTTCCCACCACACTCCTAGAGGAAAAAACTAAGATCCGCTGTTGGAGGGGCTAAGAAATGTCGTATCATGCCCTAGCCAATTTGGCTCAGTGGATAGAGCCTAAGCCTGCCGACCACAGGGTCCAGGTTCGATTCTTATCAAGGGCATGTACCTAGGTTGCAGGCTCCTCCCCTGGCCGGGGCCCAGGTCAGGGCTCATGCAGGAGGCAAACAATTGAAGTGTCCCTCTCACATTGATGTTTCTCTCTGTCTTTCTCTCTCTCTTTCAAGCTCTCTAAAAATCAATGGAAACATATCCTCAGGTGAGGATAAAAAAAAAAAAAAAGAAAGAAATGTCATATCCTATGAAAGATACATCTTGAAAATGCCTAAAGAAAGTTGTCATTTTTTCGTGGTGAAGGGACTGGAGTCCGTGTTGATAAAAACACCTTGGTGGCTGCGGCAGTGGCAGCAGCAGTGGGGTGATGGGGCTAGCATCTTCCCCTGATCAGCCCAGTCACCTCCCACAGAGGGAGGCCAGACTGCGGCTTAGGCTCGCTCCCCACTGGGAGAGGGCCTAAGCTGTCAGTAGGATATCCCCTAAGGGCTCCCAGTCTGTGAGAGAGGGCAGGCTGGGCTGAGGGACCTCCCCTCATTGCATGAATTTTGTGCACTGGGCCTCTAGTAGAAGATATAAACAAGTGGAAAAATATACAGTGTTCATAGATTGGTAGAATGAACATCATTAAAATAGCCATACTACCCAGAGAAATACAGAGATTCAATGCAATTCCTATAAAATACCAATGGGCCTGGCTGGCGTGGCTCAGTGTTTGACCTATGAACTAGGAGGTCACGGTTTGATTTCTGGTTAGGGCAAATGCCTGGGTTGTGGGCTTGACGCCCCCGCCCAGGGGTGTGTGTGTGTGTAGGAGGCAGCCAGTCAATGAGTCTCTCATCTTTGTGTTTCTCTCTCTCTCCTTTCCTCTCTAAAATCAATAAAAATATATTTTAAAAATAAAATAAATAAAATACTAACAGCATATTTCACAGATCTAAAACAAATACTTCAAAAATTTATATGGAACCAAAAAAGACCCTGAATAGCTGCAGCAATCTTGGGAAAGAAGAACAAAATTGGAGGGATCACAGTACCAGATATCAAGTTATACTACAAAGGCACTGTGCCTAGCCGGTGTAGCTTAGTGGTTGAGTGTCAAACCATGAACCAGGAGGTCACGATGGTTCAATTCCCGTTCAGGGCACATGCCTGGGTTTCGGGCTCAATCCCCAGTAGGGGCTGGGTGTGCAGAATGTAGCTAATTAATGATTCTCTCGTCACTGATGTCTCTCTCTCTCTCTCTGCTTCTTTCTTCCTCTCCCTAAAAGCAATAAAAAATAATTTTAAAAAAGTAAACAAAGCTACTGTAATCAAAATAGCTTGGCACAAGAACAGTCATGATCAATGGAACAGAACAGAGAACCCCAAAATCGACCCAAGGCATTCCTGCTTAATTAATATTTGACAAATATTAAAGACAGTCTCTTCTATAAATGGTGTTGGGCCTTAGCTGGTTTGTTTCAGGGCATAGAGCATCAGCAGATTCTGGTCAAGGGCACATGCCCAGGTTGTGGGCTCAATCCCCAGCAGGGGGCATGCAGGAGGCAGCTGATCAATGAATCTCTCTCATTGTTGATGTTTCTATCTGTGGACGAAAGGAGCCACATGCTAACCTGACAAGCTCAGGGGAGGCCTGCGTGGCAGTCTTGCAAACTCAGAGACCTAAAATAACCACAAAAGATGGTCTGAAAATTAAATATTTAACTACCAACAGGTTATGGTGGGTAGTCATTTCCTAGGCCAGTATTTTCCTTGACAAAGATCAACTTAGATCTTTACTGAGCCCATTGGCCTTTTTGCCTCTAAGATAACATATCTGTGAGATGTCTGGGTAATTTATAACTTCCTCTCCTACCCCTCAGGGCACAACAAATGGCACCAGGACATTCCCTCATTGTTATTGTTATCAAGTTAATTGTCAACTGTTAATTATGTTAAACTGTCCTGTATCCATCTATGTAAAAGAAGCACATGTCCATCATTTCACTTTTTACCCTATCCTAGAAGTCCCCCCCCCACATTGCTTTATCCCACCTCCTTAATCTATCACCAATGAATTTCGTGTAACCCACCTACGTCCCTTTCCTTTGATTGCAATATATAAATACAGATGAGAGGTTCTGCTTCCCGGAATATGTGGACAGTTTGGCTCAAATAAACTCACAAAATTCTTCACAGGTATTAATGCTTTTTATGTTAACATATCTCTCCCTTCCTTTCTGAAATCAATAAAAAATATTTAAAAAAATAAATAAATGGTGTTGGGATAATTGGACAGGTACATGCAAACAAATGAAACCAAACCACCAAGTTACACCATACACAAAAATAAACTCAAAATGGAGAAAAGACTTAAATATAAGTCATGAAACCATAACAATCCTAGAAGAAAACATAGGCAGCAAAATATCAGACATCTTATGTGACAGAATTATCACTGATACAACGCCTAGGGCAACAGAAACAAGGAAAAAAATAAACAAATGGGACTGCATCAAAATAAAAAGCTTCTGCACAGCAAAAGAAATCAACATCAAAACGAAAAGGCGAGATCTAAGGCTAAAAATTCAAGTACTTCCCGTGAAGGTAAAAATTGGACTCAAATCTCAATAGTATGTAAATGAGTGAGACCTTGTTAAGGGCAGGCGCACAGAAAGAGACGTTTTAAGGCAAAGGGGTAACAGAGATGAGAGTTTTCACATGGGGACTTCTAGTTCCCTGGAGGGTCATGAACACAGGTATCAGCTCCCGGGCATTTAGTAAAAGGAAAACGGACAGAAACAGAGTGCTGTTTTGTGGACGTTTATTTCCATTCTCTGAAAGTGCTGCTGCCCTGTTCTCGTGGGTGCGTCTGGGCAGGAGGGAGCAGGTGTGAAATCCCACAGAGGTGGCAGGATCAGTCGAGACCCATCTGAGGACCCACCCAGGCCACATCCCTGGCTTGTGAACCTTCGGTTCCATGTGCCACATCACGTCTAGTCTGGTGGTGCAGCTTGTCAGACATAACTGTGGACCTTGTGCCCATCAGTGGGCTCTGCTTGTCCCCCCCATGCCTCTCTGCCAGGCCCAGGCAGCCACGAGTCTTCTCTCCGTGTCTCGGGATTTACCTACTCTGCACATTTCACTAAACGGACTCCTACAATGTGTGGCTGAGATGACAGGCTTCTTTTACAGGGCAGCCTGTTCTCTTAGCCCACCAGGCTGGGGCATCCTCTTTATTACCAAACATATCCTACCGGGTGGGCACACCAGCTTTGTTCATCCACCCACCCCTGGTGGGCTTAGGGGCAGTTTCCACATTTTGGTATGATGAACATCCCTGCACATGTTTGTATGGACATAAGTTCTCATTTCCCAGGATAAGTAAGTACACTGGAGAGAAACTGCTGGCTCCTATGGTCACTGGTGGTATAACTCCCGAGGCCTCTTCCAGAGCAGCTGCCGTAAAAAAAAAAAAAAAGAAAAGAAAAGAAAAAGAAAAAAGGGAACCAACACTATGAGAGAACATATTTGCCAGTGATATATCTGGTAAGAGGCTAATCTTAAAAATATATACAGTACTCATACAATTCAACAAAAGGAAGACAAACAATCCAATTAAGAAATGGGCAGAGGTCCTAAATAGACATTTCTCCAAAGAGGGCATATAAATGGCCAAGAGACATATGAAGAAATGCTGAGTGTCACTAATCATCAGAGAGATGCAAATTAAAACAACGAGGTACAACCTCACACCTGCCAGAATGGCTACCATCAATAAATCAACAAACAACAAGGATGTGGAGAAAAAGGAACCCTAGTACACTGCTGGTGGGAATGCAGACTGGTACAGCCACTATCAAAAACAGTGGTCATTTCCTCAGAAATTTTGAGAGTCAACCTATGAACCAGAAGGTCATGGTTCGATTCCTGGTCAGGGCACAAACCCAGGTTGCGGGCTTGATCCCTAGTGTGGGGTGTGCAGGAGGCAGCTGATTAATGATTCTCTCTCATCATTGATGTTTCTATCTTTCTCTCCCTTTCCCTTCCTCTCTGAAATCAATAAAAATATACTTATATATAATATATATATATATATATATATATATATGTGTGTGTGTGTGTGTGTGTGTATAGTATATATATGTATATATACTATATACATACACACACACACACACACACACACACACACACACACATATATATACATATACACACACATATATATATAGTAACTGCCATCTGACCCAGTGATTCCACTTTTAGGAATATATACTAAGAAGCCTATAACACCAAGCAGAAAGAATATATGCACTTGTGTAGAGAGCGCCTGGGAAGGCACATGGGCATTTCTTTAAATTGTCAGCTGAATCTAGTGATGTCTGGCAGAGCCGCATCCTGGAAACACCAGTTTGCCAAAAGGCAAGGGTGTTGTCAGCTGACCTTCAGCCCAGGTGCCGGGAAGTGGGTTTTATTATGTAAATCCAGCCAAGCACCAGGAATGAATAGGGACCCAGGCCCACCCTAGAATTCAAATAATCTCCTTTGTCTTGACTTTTAGTAAAACTTCCTGGTATTTGGGGGTATAAAATAAACACGCTGCATCGGCTCTGGGTCCCTGTCTCTCCATCAGAGGACAGTGGTCCCACCCGGTCCCAGCTTTCCCTACTGTATCTGTGTCTGTCTCTTTCTTTCATTTTCTCAATCCCCCGTCGCCCCTACTCAGGAACCGGATCGCCTTCTATCCATGCTGGACTCGGAAAAGGGATCCCCCTCTACACACTTGTATGTTCATAGCAGTGTTATTTACAATAGCTAAGATCTGGAAACAGCCCAAGTGCTCATAAGTAGATGAGTGGAATCCTATATGCAGCTGTAAAAAAGAAGGATCCCTTATCCTTGGAGATAACATGGAGGGACCTGGAAAATATTATGCTAAGCGAAATAAGCCAATCAAAGAAAGACACATATCATGATCTCACTTATATATGGAATCTAAAGAACAAAATAAACTGACAAACAAAATAAATCCAGAGACATGTAATCATGCAACAGACTGATGATTCTTAGAGGGAGTGGAGGTGGGCTGAAGGGATCAACCAAAAAACTTGTATATATACATGCATAACCCATGGACACAGACAATAGGGTGGTGGAGGCCTGGGGTGGGGGACGGGGGCGGGTATAAGAGGTCAATGAGAGAAAAAGGGGGACATATGTAATACTTTCAACAATAAAGATTTTTTTAAGTAAATTACAGAATACCTTCAGTTTGATACAATTTATATAGCTCAAGAGTAGTCAAAGCAATAGTAAATTATGAAGAAATCCAAGAGATTAACACAGAATTCAAGATACTACCTCTGCTGAGGGAAGAAGGATGCAATTAGTGTGATAAATACAGAAGGCTCCTCTCTTATGAAAAGTGGCTGGTAGATTCATGGATATTAACTTTAATATGCTCTATACCTCCTTGTATATCTTCTTAAATAATTTTATATGTTCTTGTATGTCTTCAACCTTTTTTACTATTTTAATTAAAAATAAAATAATACTTAAATATTACTTAAAAATAAATGTGTAAAAGATGCATCATTTACTTTTTTAAAGGGGGGGAGGAGAGAGAGAGAGAGAGAGAGAGAGAGAGAGAGAGAGAGAGAGAGAGAGAGAGAAACATTGATGTGAGAGCAAAACACCTATTGACTGCATCCAGCACACCCTCTACTGGTGATCAAGCTGCAATCTGGGCATGTGCCCTGATCTGACCATAAACTGAACCAGCAACCTTTTTTTTTTATATATATATATATATTTTATTGACTTTTTACAGAGAGGAAGGGAGACGGATAGAGAGTCAGAAACATCGATCAGCTGCCTCCTGCACACCTCCCACTGGGAATGTGCCCGCAACCAAAGTACATGCCCTTGACCGGAATCGAACCTGGGACCTTTCAGTCCGCAGGCCGACGCTCTATCCACTGAGCCAAACCAGCTAGGGTGAACCAGCAACCTTTTGGTGCATAGGAGGATGACCAAACAAGTGAGCCACACAGGCTATGGCACATGATATCCTTTTAAATCATTCCTAGCCGAAACCGGTTTGGCTCAGTGGATAGAGCGTCGGCCTGCGGACTCAAAGGTCCCGGGTTCGATTCTGGTCAAGGGCATGTACCTTGGTTGCGGGCATATCCCCAGTAGGTGGTGTGCAAGAGGCAGCTGATCAATGTATCTCTCTCATCGATGTTTCTAACTCTCTATCCCTCTCCCTTCCTCACTGTAAAAAATCAATAAAAATAAATAAATCATTCCTAAATTCAGGCAATACTGAAAAAAGACAAAAAAAAAAAACAAACCCTGAGTACACCTTTATAAATGAAAAGAGATAGATGGCATAAAAATTAGTTTTGTAGCAGATGTAAAATATTTCCAGTAAGAGCCAGAAAATGAATATGCCACACATGGAAAACTGAATATGGACTCTAAGCCCATAGAAAAATACATACACTCTCAAAAGATTGGTATAGCAAATAACAAGACTTATGGAACAATGAATGATACTAAGGAAACAGATCATTGCTAATG
Source organism: Eptesicus fuscus (assembly GCF_027574615.1). Lineage (NCBI taxonomy): Eukaryota > Metazoa > Chordata > Mammalia > Chiroptera > Vespertilionidae > Eptesicus > Eptesicus fuscus. Next base: position 38,702,666 of record NC_072473.1, on the reverse strand, counting down.
GCAGTGAAGAGAGTGAACTAGAATAGAAGGTAGATAATGTAGGGGGGTAAGCTAGTTCAATAGAAGCTAGTTCATCTTTCTTTCCCACTTTTTTAAATATATTTTTATTGATTTCAGAGAGGAAGGGAGAGGGAGAGAGAGATAAAAACATCAATGATGAGAGAGAATCACTGATCAGCTGCCTTCTGCACACCCCACACTGGGGATCCAGCCTGCAACCCAGGCATGTGCCCAGACCAGGAATCAAACCATGACTTCCTGCTTCCCTAGTTGACACTCAACCACTGAGCCATGCCGGCCGGGCTAACAGTAGAATCAGTTAGCAATAATTGTCAAGAGTAGAGAATATTCTATTTAAATAAAAGCTGAATAGATTAAATGTATTCAGTTTTTCCAACAAAATGATTTCTTATTATTTGATACATCCTTAATGAGTCTCACAGCTCAGAGAACACTGCTAGTTCAGTTTTAAAATATGCATTTTTGTACTCTGACTTCAGCAACATATATACTAAAATTGACATGATACAGAGAAGATCAGCATGGTCCCTGTGCAAGAATAACACACAAATCCATGAAAAAATAAACAAAATTAAATTAAAATCATATGCATTCTCTGCTTTTAAGCAGTCATTAATTTTGTTATATTTTCAAATTAAATTTGATAGATACCAGCAAATTCAAACATGATTTGCCTATTTTATTTACCATGGTTGCAGATTCTATTTGTGAAATTTGGCTATTTTAGACAAAAAGTGAAAAGCAGTAACAATACAATAGTTTTTTATATAGCCTATCTCTATTCAATCACATAGATTTATTATCATTCCAACAAAACAACTATATGTGCTTTGAATTAGATATTTATATGTGGAGTCTTCTTAAACAAAAGTCCTGAATAAACTTTTCAACTTGGTCTATGTAAATCATTTATAATATTTCTGTTTCTCTTTATTAACAGCCTGAAAAGACCAGACTTCTGGCTATTCAATCTCCAAATAATTTATCCAATAAAAGAAATTAGTTAAGAGGAATTACAAATTCTCTTTAAAGCTCTTATAAAATGAGATTATCACCTCAAAAGACTGCTTAATACAGGGACCATTAGGTTACTTTCTAAATTCATTTACTTTAAAATGAATTGTAGATAGGTCACAACAAAAGAAGAACTAGTTTTAAACTTTCACAAAATTACATAAGCACATAATCACATGAACAGAATAATTAAATTATAATCCTTATTCACAATGATTAATATTTTAATATATCTTAATAATGCCTCTCTTGAATTGATTTTTTTTGGAGAAAATAGCAGCTAGTAAAGTAAATCCTTACTTAACATCATCCAATGGTTCTGTGACTTTAAGTGAAATGAAGTATGAAGAAACCAATTTTAACATAGGCTAATTGATATAAATAAGGATCGCATCAACATTATAAGGAAACAAAAAGATGCTATCCAGGGACTTGTTGTATTTGCAATGCTTAGTATGTATGTATCAGGCAGCAACTCCTTTTCTTATAGAAAGTACAGTGTTTAATTCAAACCTCAAAACAACACTATGAGGTACTCTATTTTTATGCTCATTTAACTTTTGAGTAACCAGAAACACAGAGGTTAAGTAACTTGCCCAAATTGCCCAAAGTTATAGTAAGACACAGAGCTAGGATTCAAACAGTCTATGATAATTCTAAACCAGGGTTTCTCCACAACAGCACTACTGATATCTTAGGCCAGATAATTATTTGTTGAGGGGAGCTGTGCTGCACATTGCAGGATGTTGAGCAGCATCCATAAACTCTACCCACTAGATGCCAGTAGCACCCTACCCCCAGCTACAACCACCAAAATTATCTCCAGACACTGCCACATAATCCTTGGGGAGCAAAATTTCCCCCTCTCTTATTGAGAACTGTTCTAAAATGAAAAGAACTTTCACAGTACTTTTTAATTGTTTTATGTATTCAAAAAAATCTTTCCTTCAGTACTGCTCGGAACACATTACAAAAGATTTGATGATCAAGTAAACCAAAATTTCTGAGTAAGCCCTTAGCATAATGGATAATATACTTTCTACACCCATGTTTCTCAAAGTGTAGCCTGTTAAAAGTACAGACTTCTGGATTTCATCCTCCAATAAATCTGATTAATTGGGTCTAGGGTAGATTCCAATAATACAGAAATTTAACATGTATCCCAAGTCTTTATACGCACTTAAGTTTGAGAACTACTGCTCTACATTCTTAATTCTTATGAATAGGGACCACATGTTACATCAATTTCTATGTGCAACACTGAGAAATTAAATAAATATTAAGCAATTCAAATAATGAACAACAGGAAAAAATATACCATTTTTAATAATGAATCACTACCTGATATTCCTGGAACAGTTGAAGAATGTGATATAGTCTAAATAACTGAAATATAACACCTATATATTTCCTAGACACTTCTTTCACTAGTTCTCTTTTGTCTTCTCTAATATATGGTTTTATAAAGGAACATCTCTTTTCTTTACATTTATGTTGAAAGCTTTCTTGATAGGAGTAAATCTCTAGTACTGAAGAACCTTCTTCCTTATGATGCCTCTTACCCATCGTCAGAAGGCCATCGTTGGTAAATAAAAGTTATGGCTCAGAAATAAAAATTTTTTCAGGTAAATACCCAGAAGAGGAATTACTGGATCATATAATCCTGTACACCAGGAAATTATATGCTATTAACCAAAGTTACCCCCAATAAATTTAATTAAAAATGAAAAATTGTTTCCTATAACCTCTCCACTAAGTCCCATTATACACTCTCCACATATTCCTTTATCTTCCAAAATCACAACCTTCGAAAATAAAGGACTAAAATGTTACCTATGCCCTTCAGTTCCTTCCTTTACTATTTAATCCTTAAAAGTTATTAGTAAGAAACACATTTTCCAAGGACTATGATACAGAAAAGTAAGAGGTTTACCAAGTGAACTACTTAGTAACTCAAAAAAGGAATTGATTTGGAAGCAATTCCTATTGCAAATACTCCTTCCACTAACAGTTTTAAAAACCATTTAAGGCCGAAACCGGTTTGGCTCAGTGGATAGAGCGTCGGTCTGCGGATTGAAAGGTCCCAGGTTCGATTCCGGTCAAGGGCATGTACATTGGTTGCGGGCACGTCCCCAGTGGGGGGTGTGCAGGAGGCAGCTGGTCGATGTTTCTCTCTCATCGATGTTTCTAGCTATCCCTCTCCCTTCCCCTCTGTAAAAAATCAATAAAATAAAAAAAAATAAAAAACCATTTAAGGAAATATATCCATTCAGGTTTTAATTTGCATTGAATATATTTATTCAAAACAAAATGTAGGCTACTATGGGAAAACATTAAATTTTTTTACAGGTTAAGAGCTTACTTTTTTCCTATTCATTTAAACTCTGACAATTACTACAGGCTATTAATAATAATTCTATAATAGTATAAATGTTTCTACAACCTTAAATAAGAACATTGTGAAAATAAGTATAATGCTATATATTGTCTCAAAAATATGCATGAAACATTTATACACAAAATGAACAAATTTAATAGTAAGAGGGAGGACATATGTTGGTTTTATGAAAGGGAATATCAAATGACACTAACAGCTTTGTGATGTAGAGGGGAATTATTTAGGAGAAAAATTTTCACTTTGAAATTGGATGAGATTGGAAATAAAGCATTTACTAAATAAATTATAAAGAAAATATATCTAGGGATACTTTTATTTTTAAAATATATTTTATTGATTTTTTACAGAGAGGAAGGGAGAGGGAAAGAGAGCTAGAAACATCGATGAGAGAGAAACATCGATCAGCTGCCTCGTGCACACCCCCCATTGGAATGTGCCAGCAACCAAGGTACATGCCCTTGACTGGAAGAACCGGGACCCTTCAGTCCGCAGGCCGACGCTCTATCCACTGAGCCACACCAGCGAGGGCCTAGGGATACTTTAAATAGCCTCTAGGAATATTTATGTATCAGACTTTTAATATATTTATATTACCAAAAATAAGACTAATTCCATATAAGAGTTATTATAGCAACGTAAAAAGCATGTTTACAAGTAGAAGAAGTAGATTAAGTGAAAGCAAAAAATTAATGTCAGTATCCGTCTTTGTGGGCAAATACGTTTATGCCTATAAATACACCTATATCAATTAATTATTTCAATCTGAAAATTGTTGTTTTGTTGTTTGGTTTAAGTAATATTAAAAATCAATTTATCGCCCTAGCCAGTTTGGCTCAGCAGATATGTCGGCCCATCCCAAATGAGATTCCGGTCAAAGGGCACATACCTCGGTTGCAGGCTCCTGTGGAAGGCAACCAATCGATGTTTCTCTCTCTCTCTCTCTCTCTCTCTCTCTCTTCTCCCCTCCCCTCCACTCTAAAAATCAATGGAAAAATATCCTCGGGTGAGAATTAATTTATCTCTCTTGACAGATGTGTATGGAGCTTTTGAAATTTGCTAGGCTATGGGAATACAGTAGCAAACAAGACAGGCCTGGCTCTTTTCTTCATGGAACTTACAATTCTATGTTGGAAGAGGTGGTAGAGTGGGGGCTTCATGTGATCTGATCCCAGCATGACTTTATGATCTTTTCTTGACCATTTCCCCATTTTTCTTAATATTACATATCAACAAACTTTGTCCTCTCTTTAGTGGCTTCCATCCTTTTATATTTGGTGTTCTTTGGAAAGTTTTTTCTGTACTAATCACCCCCAACATCTACCAGGTCTCCTCTAGCTAAACTCAAGTTCTTTTTTTAGGTCTCATTTTTGTTTTTTATTGATGAAGCAAACACATTTTTCTGTTACTTACATGCACAGAACACTCAGTTTTTGCCTGTTGTGACAGTGGTATCCACCACTAGCAACAGAACTCTATATTCCCTTTATAGGTGTCTCTCTTTCCACTCAGCACTTGAAGTTCCTATGAATTAGAATTTCTCAATAACATATTAGCTAATTATTCATTTATTCATATCTTTGTTTATTCCCTAAATCTTCATCAACCAAGTACTCTATTCCAGGAATTTTGCTGGGCCTTGGAATCCATATCATTATGGATCACAGAGTTTAGTAAAAAACACAGACTTTGGACAAATAATATGAAGTATAATGAGTGATAAAGAGAAATTTAGGGAAATACACAAGCTCAAGTAAACTTGAGAAAGGCAAACATTCAATTTATTAGCAAAGACTTTCACAATCAATTTTCCCCCTTCTTGGAGTACATTACTTGGAGTACATTTTCAATATTCAAATAAAACAAAAAGAACAATAATATTCATAATTAAAATATAATACCAACAAAGTAAGCTTAGTCGTTCTCTTCTCTTGAAACATTTTTTTAATCCTCACTGCAGGATATTTTCTCCCCATTGATTTTTAGAGGGACTGGAAGGGAGGGGGGAGAGGGGAGAGAGATATTGATGTGAGAGACACATCGATTGGCTGCCTCCCACACGTGCTCCAACCAGGGCCAGGGGTCAAACTGCACCTGAGGTATGTGCCCTTGACGGGAATCGAATCCGAGACCCTTTTTCGATCTGAAGGCCAAGGTTCTAACCACTGAGAAACTGGCCAGGGCTTTCTTGAAATATTTATTTATTTATGTGCCTCAGGCATGAAACAGCTCTGGCCACTGACACAGGCATCAAGCTAGGATGAACTAAGGACTGTACATCTGCTTTGCCCCTGATTGATATAAGAGCAACACCACCAATCAGGTGTCTCCTTGCCCATTGCCAGGGGGTTCTCTTGAAATATTTAAATTAGTATGGCTACACAACAATCCCACTAACATGAAGTCAATTAACATATCTAATCCTGTAATAATCAAGTATGATGAAATTTTAAGGACTACAGAGATTAAGAGGGCCAAGAAAGGGCAGTGAGATGTTTAATTTTATTCTATCTGCTTGCATAATAATTTTAACTAAATTGGTAAATTAAGCCTTAACAACTACAAATTCCCCTTCTGTCACTGAATATCACTCATCAAAAACAGCATCTAGGAATCTATTATCATTTAAAGCTAAAATATGATCCTGTTATTAAGATTTCTTGGGAATTTCAGATGTGATAACGCTAAGCACCACCAGTCTGAATTCCTCTGAAATGTACAACCCTTTTCCCTTAAACTGATTTGATTGTACTTGTGTTTCAGACCGTCAGGGTTTGTTTAAAAATTCTTCATATTTTTAGCTTTCCTAATCGTCCACTAATCTTTAGACACTAGTAAAATAAATTTCCTGGTTAAGCAATAACTTTACAACTCGATCCTTATATTATGAGTGAGGCTGAACAGATCTGGAAACGTAATTGGCAGGTAATGACTGAAGGAGACAATAAGCAGAGAAGAGTGCAGATTTAATCCTTAAATGCTATCTGCTCCATTCTCAGTTCACTTATTTCCTGGACAGGGCTAAAATATACCACTATCCCTTCATTGATGTTTTATTATTGGGGGAGTGTCTCAACTTGTTTTGCAACACTTATTGAGCCTTTGGTTCTTAGTAATAAGGTATTTTGTAAGGAATTGCAGGAGTTTTGCACGTGTGACACGTTCACATTTCAGTTCTCAAGGGGATGTCAGAGAAAGTAGAAGTTTTTTCCAATAAAGCCTGCCTTGTCAAAATATGCAGGTAATTCCATTTTCTGAACAATCCTCATAAAAACACTACAAAAAGATCAATTGAGAAACATTTTACTACAGCAGAGGAACACATTCTTATTTTATTTTCTAATATAATGTCTTCTACATGCCAGGTATTTCATTTGGCACTTTATAGCCTTCATCTCATTTAATTTTCACAATATTCAAAGAAATAGGCATTTTCCCATTCTACTGATAAGGAAAATGAGACAGAGTAACTTGTTAAGATCACTTCTGTTGCATTAATACACATGCTCTTTAAAATTTTACAAAATTTTTTGGAGAACTGAGAAAAGGGAGGTGAACTATCTGATACCCTACCATTACTATGACCATTTTTATTATGCTTCAGTATGCTTTGTGCATTCAACTCTTTTCCATATTTCATGTTATTTCTTTATTACAGATTACCAGAAGTAGACCAAGAAACACGAACAATTTTAACAAATACCATGCTTTTTCATTGTTATCATGTTCCCCCCCCAAAAAAAAACCCCCACTAGATTCAAGGACAAGCAACTTGCCTTCTACCACAGGGAGGGAATAATTCACCATAAAAATAAAACAAGTCACTGGAAAACAAACCTTCATGCCTAGCAGAGAGCATAGGCTTTGGAATCAGACCAGGGGTGAATCCCAGCTCATTCTCTAGAGCTGTGCTTCTTTGAACAAGCCCCAAACCTCCCTTTTGCTCAGCATCAGTTCCCTCATCTTTCAAAAGGGGTTCATACAAATAAATAAATAAAATAAAAATAAATTTAAAGGGTTAGTACTCTGCAGTGTTATTGTGAAGATTATAGATAATACATGTAAACCATAATGCCTGACATGTAGAAGGCATTGAATAAATAATCTATACTAATAAAAGGGTAATATGCTAATTAGACCAGGAGACCTTCCGGATGTCCTTCTGGACAAAGCCTTGGTGGCAGGGCAGAGGCGGTTAGGGGCAATCAGGCCAGGAGGGGAGGGCAGTTGGGGGTGATCGGGCCGGCGAGGGGGAGGGCAATTGGGGGCGAGAAGGCTGGTTGGGGGGGGGGGCAGTTGGGGGCAATCAGGCAGGCAGGCAGGCAGGTGAGCGGTTAGGAGCCAGCGGTCCCAGATTGTGAGAGGGATCGGGCCTAAACAGGCAGTCGGACATCCCCCGAGGGGTCCCAGATTGGAGAGGGTGCAGGCTGGGCTGAGGGACCCGCCCCCTAGTACATAATAAGTCAACATTCCAGTGAAAACATTGCTACAGGTGTAGATAATCAGGTGAGTAGGGTAGCATTACATTTAACAACACACAACCATGAGAAACTTGAGTGATTTTTAATTATATTCATTTAGGGGAGCCTTTTTTGTTGTTTTTTGTTGTTAATCCTCACCCAAGGATATTTTTTCCCATTGATTTTTAGAGAGAGTGGAAGGGAAGGAGAGGGAGAGGGAGGAAGGAATAGGGAGGGGGAAACTTCAATGAGAGAGAGACATATCTACTGATTGACTCCCAACCTCGCCCCTGATAGGGGCGGGGCACTGAACCCTCCCTTGACCCTTCTTTCAATGGCTGATGCCACAAAGCCACACTGACGGGGGGGGGGGGGGGGGGGGGGCATCTTTTAAAACAGTGATGGGCAACCTTTTGAGCTTGGTATGTCAAAGTTCGCCAAAAAACTGAGCATAACTCGGGTAGTGTGTCACTTTGAGGAAAAAACATTATTTCGCAAATGTTTCATCCTCAGGAGCAGCAAATGTTTCATCCTCGTCATGCGGCCGCCTCAGCAGCCGCGTGTCATCAGAAATGGCTACGCGTGTCAGTGCTGACACGCGTGTCATAGGTTCACCATCACTGTTTTAAAAAAAGAAAAATTGGGCAAGCTCTCCCTCCCAGGAGCATGCCCACACCTTTCTTCCCTCCTAGGTGTGCATCTCCTAAACTCAAAGGGTCCCCATGAGACTCTCTACTAGTTAAGCAATGGGCAGCAGTAGCTCATCCCAGGCTAACCCCCTGAACCTGTCTCCAAGAAACCTTTTCTCTGACTTTCCAGCGAGCCAAAGTAGCCCCATCTTGACTCATTTCTTTCCTATAACATTTCTAGAGAACCAAAGCAGCCCCACCTAGTCTCTCTTCTGTCAATTCTTCTATCCTAAGCCCTTCCTTATTTCACTGTCCCCAGCTTTAATAAATGTACCCTCACCCTAGCCGGTGTGGTTCAGTTGGTTTAGAGTTGTCCCTTGCACTGAGAGGGCGCAGGTTTGATTCCCAGTAGGGGCACATGCCAGGGTTTCAGGCTCAATCCGCAATAGGAGTTGTGTAGGAGTCAGCAGATCAATGTTTCTCTCTCCCTCTCCCTTCCTCTTTCTCCCAAATAGATAAAAACATATAAAAAATAAGAATAAATACATTTACTCTCAAAATAAAAATAAAATAAAAAATAATACTTGGATTATAAGATCATACATTACCCTCTATTAAAAGCCATATCTACTCTGGTAGATAGACCTGGGATTTTTTTTAAATAAAAATTTCAAATATGGACAAAAAAACCTAAGTGTTCCACTACAGAACATCCATATTTTTAAACTGTCTCTAAGTAGTATCACCATAATCTTTAAAAGCCTAAAACATCCTCAGTTAGAGTAAAGGGGTAAAAACTAAAACACATTTACCAGCCTATATTAATCCCTTGTTTACTGATGAGAAAAGCCAACTTTAGGATTTGAAACCTAAACAAACCTGCAAGTGAAAGAACAGATTTGTGATTCTATGCACACAGTTAATGAATTAATTGGATGTTTACTGAGGACCTTTCTGAAAGACACCGCTAGGGAAAGAATACTAATTTCAAAGTGTCTGTATTCAAGATGCTCACAGTCTAATGGGAAAGACTGCCACCAATTCACGTGGAAGAACCAGGAAAAACTTAGTTAAGGAAGAAAGTAATGTTTGAGCTAAGACTTGAAGAGTAGGAAACCTCAGGGGTGGGGTGAGAGAGAAGGGAGATTCTCCAGCAGAATTCCAGCAAGTATAGACACAAGAGGGTACAGAAGATCAAGGCAGGCAGGGAATTCAGTATGACTAACACAAGGAGAAGCTGGGACTGAGATGAGACTGGAAGAAGCAGTCCAGGTACAGGCTACAGAAAACCTTTTATACTTTGCAAAATAGGTGAAAAGGTTTTCAGATTTTCATTTGCATCTCTGGCAACACTATGAAGGATGGGTTCAAAGATTCAAAGATGACCAGTCAAGATTTGTGAGAGTGATCAATAAGGGTGTGAACAGTGGGCATGATGGAAAGGGAGTTAAAATCTGATTCCTTTTTTTAAAAATGTTGAGATAAAATTTACAAAACATAAAATCCACCATTTAAACCATTTTAAAGTATATAATTCATTGTTTAGTCCCTTTAAAAATAATGTATCTCCTACTAGGCCCTTCTGCTTCTAGTTCAGTGAGAGATTAAAGAATAAATATAACTTAACTTGTTTTTATTTTATTTTTTTTAAATAACTTTTTAAAATCTTCATTTGAAGATTTAAAAAAAATAAGTGGCCCTAGCTGGTTTTGCTCAGTGGATAGAGCGTGGGTCTGCAGACTGAAAGGTCCCGGGTTCAATTCCAGTCAAGGGCACATGCCTGGGTTGTGGGCTCAATCCCCAGTGAGGGGCATGCAGAACGCAGCCAATCAATGATTCTCTTTCATCATTGATGTTTCTATCTCTCCCTCTCCCTTCCTCTCTGAGATCAATAAAAATATATATTTTTATTTTTTTTAAATTACTTTATTGATTAAGGTATTACATATTTGTCATCAACCCCCTCCCCCTGTTCCCTTCCCAAACCCCCCCACACGCATGCCCCCCTCCCCCTGTTGTCCGTGATCACTGGTTAGGCTCATATGCAAGCACACAAGTCCTTTGGTTGATCTATCTCCCTTGTCCCCACCCTAAAATATATATTTTTAAAAAGTGGTCATTATACAAATTCAGACAATAGCATTACATAAGGTAAAAAGTGAAAGTGTTTCCCTAATGAACAATCCCAACTATCCCACAACAACCACTGCTAACAGACTGATGTGTATTCTTACAAAAGTTTCGTTATACATATATATAGCATTTTTAACATAAAAGTCATCCAGAATATAAAAGTACGTATTGCTCTCTACATCTTGTTTTACGTGTAAAACGAGCTTGGATCCCTCCTAAAAAAACACATCAATTTCTAGTTCCAGTGTATGAACCTGCTCACTTCACCATACATTTAAAAATTGTATATTTTTTTATTTTACTTTTTGCCAAGCTAATAAGCAACCGTTTTAAACTGCCAGCTTGCCCCTCCCCCCCTTTTTAGGGAATAGTTCAAATATTCAGAAACAAAAGATAGGATCTTTTTAAATTCAGCTCAAGTTGACAAACATCTGAGATGTTTAAATGGTATTTTAAAAAGGCATGCACAGGTATTGTGTATTAGAGGAAGCCCAGAAATGTACAGGAAATAGCATAAGACTGACCAGATCTAGGATTTTAGGCCTTTTTCTGCAATTTAACTTCGTAAGCTTAGGACTCGGTTTTCCTCATCTATAAAAAATAAAACTGGGTACTCTTTCACCCTCCCCACGTGGGAGTCTGTGCTGCGAGATTCTTTACCCTTCCTGATGTGGGAGTCTGTACTTGTTCTTCAATAAATTCCCACCTTTGCTATAAAAAAAATAAAAATAAAACAATAAAACTGGAGAACATAAACTATTGCTAGTAATTGTAAAGCTCTAAGAGCATATAGCTCTAAGTCTCTAGTATTTCAACACAGTATTAAAATTCCTGTTTGGATTGCTTAATTGTCAGTAAAGAATATTGTTATCTCCTCCACTCTCTAAAATCAGTAAATCTCACAAGGAGGGATCTTAGATTTGTTCACTTATGAATACCAAACTCCTAGAACAGTGCCTGGCACGCTTGATATTTGTTAAATGACTGAAAATGGTTTAATAGCTTCCACTCCCATAAATTGCTTTGAATTATTTATTTGGACAATTTGATAAACCTGGCATAGTTTCGCTCTTCAGTTTAAGTCTTACATTCCTATTTTTCCTTTTCTTACATTTCTGAAGTGGAAATGCTATAAAATGCTCTTAAGCGTCGATAACGGGATTTACATCTACTGACAGCAGAAGACTCAGATATTCTACCCGCTGGACCTCAAGTCGAACTTCCCCCACCACCTGATAGGGCCCATACTCAAAAAAGTACCGAAACTTGTAACTGTGTACATGCACAGGCCTAGAGAAGCCAGGCTGTCACATACCCAACCCCACTCTCAGACTCAACATTCCCAGGACACAAGGAGTTAGTTTCTTCTCTCGCAAACCCCCCAACTCCCCAAACGGCGGAATTGGAGGCACCTAAGACAGAAGCGGCGGGGAAAGGAGTCAGGAAGGAGAGAACAGGCCCTCTCAAGCCCCACTCATTGGGAAAAGCCCGTGTTGCTGAAAACAGCGTCCTCACCTCCTTCTTTCTTTGGGCAGAGGCTGAAGGAACCCCAAATACAAGCAGCAGCGCCACTGCAATGGTTGCAGAGACACACCAAAGCCACGAACGCGCTGCCATGTTTCCTCCTCTCCCTCCTGGAAGCGAAACTTTCCTCTGGCTGGGTCGGCTGGTTGGGCGTGAGAACAAGCAAACCAGCCCCTTGGCCCTCCTCATTGGCCTAGCTCAGCCTTGGCAGGCGACCTCTCACATTACGTCACGGCGCTCTACTGTGAGACGCCCGCTAAAGAAGGTCCACTTCTAATTGGTTTCCGTTAGCCAATGGAAAAAGGATAATCTGGAGGTTTTTCATTGGCCCGCTAGGATGCAGCCTCGCCCCTTTCATTTACGGAAAGAAGACGCGCTTCGTGGCTTTTCAAACACGCATGCGCAGTTGTGAGGCTTTGCGGCTTTTCAGAGTCCAAGATGGCTTAAGCTTGATAAAGTGGGATTGTGGCAAAATTGGACCTAGCCATATGATTGATAGGATCTTAGTCCCTCATTCCACCACCAAATTATTTCAAATCAAAATAATAATTTTAAAAAGAAGGAAAGTGCCCCAGTGTTAAGCTATAATCAAGAGGTCACGGTTCGATTCCATGTCTGGGCACACACCCAGGTTTGGGACTCCATACCTAGTGGGGGGGGGGGGCATTCAGGAGGCTGTCGATCAATGATTCTCATCATTTATGTTTCTATCTCTCCTCCTTTCCTCTCTAAAATCAATATATATATATATATATATATATATATATATACACACACATATATATATTGGTATATACATAGATATACACACACACATATATAGGTATATACATATATACAGGCTATATATAAAGCAGGAAAGCAAAAATATACTTAATACCACTGAGGGAGATTTTTAAAAGTAAACAAGTAAGTGCTTTTTGGATACCTTCTGTGTCCCAGGAACGTGCTGAACAGAGCAGACATCAAAGTCATTTTAAAATTTTTTGTTTATTTGTTACATTTTTAAAGTTAAAGTTCTTGCCAAAACCGGTTTGGCTCAATGGATAGAGAGTCGGTCTGCGGACTGAGGGGTCCCAGGTTCGATTCCGGTCTAGGGCATGTACATTGGTTGCGGGCACATACCCAGTGGGGGATGTGCAGGAGGCAGCTGGTCGATGTTCCTCTCTCATCGATGTTTCTGGCTCTCTATCCCTCTCCCTTTCTCTCTGTAAAAAAGGTCAATAAAAATATATTTAAAAAAAAAAAAAGTTAAAGTTCTTTTTGTTAGGACTGTAGGGCAACTCATACAACTCAACAAAAGGAAAATAAACAACTCAATCAAAAAATGGGCAACGGACCTAAATAGATACTTTTCGAAAGAAGACAGAAGGAAGGCCAAGAGGCATATGAAAACATGTTCAAAGTCACTAATCATCCGAGAGATGCAAATCAAAACAAGAATGAGGTACCATCTCACACCTGTCAGAATGGCTATCATCAACAAATCAACAAACGACAAGTGCTGGCGAGGATGCGGAGAAAAAGGAACCCTCGTTCACTGCTGGTGGGAATGCAGACTGGTGCAGCCACTGTGGAGAACAGTATGGAGTTTCCTCAAAAAACTAAAAATGGAACCCCCATTTGACCCAGTGATCCCACTTCTAGGAATATATCCCAAGAACTAGAAACACCAATTAGAAAGGATATATGCACCCCTATGTTCATAGCAGCACAATTTACAATAGCTAAGATTTGGAAACAGCCTAAGTGCCCATCAGCAGATGAGCGGATTAAAAAACGGTGGTACATCTACACAATGGAATACTATGCTGCAGTAAAAAAGAAGGAATTCTTACCATTTGCAACAGCATGGATGGAACTGGAGAGTATTATGCTAAGTGAAATATCACATGATCTCACTCATTTATGGAATATAACGAACAACATAAACTGATGGACAAAAATAGATCCAGAGACAGAGAAACATCGATCAGACCGTTAAACCTCAGAGGGAAGGTAGGGGAGGGTGGGGGTAAGGGGGAGAGATCACCCAAAGGACTTGTATGCATGTATATAAGCCTAACCAATGGACACAGACAACAGGGGGTTGAGGGCATGACGGGGGGGGGGACTGGGGGGGGTAATGGGGGAATAAGGACACATATGTAACACCGTAATCAATAAAGAAAATTTTTAAAAAAGAAACTGGCCCTAGCTGGTTTGGCTCAGTGGATAGAGCGTTGGCCTGTGGACTGAGGGGTCCCAGGTTTGATTCCAGTCAAGGGCACATGCCTGAGTTGCGGGCTTGATCCCCAATGGGGGGGCATGCAGGAGGCAGCCGATCAATGATTCTCTCTCATCATTGATGTTTCTATCTCTCTCTCCCTCTCCCTTCCTCTCTGAAATCAATAGAAATATATTTTAAAAAAAGAAACTGTCCTGAAGGCACCTGATTGCACATCTGCATTCCATCTACATTCCAAGCCCACCAGCTCAGCCTCCAGACCCACTGAAGGCAAGTTTCCCACCAGGGACAGTGTATAAGGAAGAAATTCCAGCTCTTGGTGTTGCCATCATCTACCCAATGTCCCCTTGGCTCAGTGCTGTGCAATCCTTCCCTTTGGATATCCCATCTCCCATCCCCTTTCCTTAAATAAATTCAATTTTCTTTCATCACACTTATTACTTGAGGTACCAACAGGGACTTAAATTTTAGGTTTTACAGAGAAAATGCCTTTTTAAATTTATTTTGTTTGGCAGATGGGTGCAAAACTAAGGTTGTAAGGAAGCACTTCTGTCTTTTTAAAGTTATTTGTGTCATAACTTTCATTAAACATCCAATTCCCCTATCTAAAACATAATAGAAACCCTACATAGCTGAAGAAGTTTCCATTTATTTGGCCCAGATATGTTTATCATAGTGGGTTGTAAAACTGGGATGATTTTAATAGGGAATAATAATATATTCAAGAGGAAAAACACTAACACAGTAAAATCAACTGCCTGTAATTTAGATTTATTTTGATAATGTGGAACATCATCAGACTATTCTTTTAGGCTCTGCTGGGAAACTCAGACACACAGAGGAAAATAATGTCATTATGTTGAAGAGTCAAGAAGGTATGGAAAAGAAAATAGCTGGTTCTGAAGTGAAGACATACTATCAAGCCCTAGCTGGTTTGGCTCAGTGGATAGAACATTAGCCTACAGACTGAAGGGTCCTGGGTTTGATTCTGGTCAAGAGCACATGCCCAGGTTGTGGGCTTGATCCCCAGTAGGGGGCGTGCAGGAAGCAGCCAATCAATGATTCTCTTTCACCATTGATTTTTCTATCTCGCTACATTTGTTTAAAATATAAGACGAAATAAGAAAATATATACATATCTGCCCATTTATGAGAAAAGAAACAAAGAAAGGTTAAACCAGAAACTAATGATATTGGTTACCTATAGGAGTTGGAGGAAGTGAATTGGAATATTTAAGAGAGAGAATGACATTTCTTTAAAATATAGCAGTTTGTATAGTTTTGATTTTTGGAATAATGTTAATATTTTTAAAAAATCAAAATATAAAGCCAGATCATTTGGTTTTGTAATAAAAATAAGTTCTGGAAATGGATGGTGGTGGTGTTTGCAACAATGTGAATATACTTAATGCCACTGGATTATACAATTAAAAATGGTTAAAGTGGTCAATTTAATGTTATGTATATTTTAGTACAATTAAAAATGTTTTAGCCCTGACTCAGATGGTTAAGTGTCATCCTGTGCACCTAAGGTACACCAGTTTGATTCTGGTTAGGGCACATGCCCAGGTTTGGGTGCCTATGGGGGGGGGGGGCAACCAATTAATGTTTTTCTCTCACATCAATGTTTCTCTCTCTCTCTCTCTCTCTCTCTCTCTCTCTCTCTCTCTCGCTCTCTCTCCCTCTCCTTCTTCTCCCTTTTCACTCTCTCTTCCTCTTTCTAACAACCAATAAAAACATTTAAAAATAAATAAATTTTAAATTTTACAAATCTAATCAGTAAGAATGGGAAAATAACTTAAATCAAATACAAACAGAAAAAAGGGGAGCCTGACTATTTCAAATGAGAAACAACAACATTAAACAAAAAAACTAATTTGAATATGAACACACTACTTTGATTATATACCATTACTCTAAAGAAAAAAAAAAGTACAACAAATCTTGAACTCTACTAAGTAGGTTTATTTTTTAGTGGTATGAGTGGAGCTATTCTGACAATATGTTGTGTGTAATATACACTGAGTGGCCAGATTATTATGATCTCTGAATGCATAATTATCTGGCCACTCAGTGTATATCCTATATAATAAAAGGCTAATATGCA
Organism: Eptesicus fuscus; assembly: GCF_027574615.1. Taxonomy (NCBI): domain Eukaryota; kingdom Metazoa; phylum Chordata; class Mammalia; order Chiroptera; family Vespertilionidae; genus Eptesicus; species Eptesicus fuscus. The sequence continues at coordinate 38,686,156 of NC_072473.1, read as the reverse complement.
AATTGTCCCCTCCACCAGAAGTTCAACCAGCAGGCAGGCCAGCCAACCGCCCATGTCCTCTCCCCCTGGCCAGGCTGGCCGGACTCCACCCATGCACAAATTCATGCATGCACCGAGCCTCTAATACACACACACACACACACACACACACACACACACACACTGAGTGGTCAGATTATTATGCGTTCAGAGATCATAATAATCTGGCCACTCAGTGTATGTAAAAACATTGACGTTGCTGAGAACCAGGATTCTTACTGTGGAAGGAGGGAGCTACAAATATGAAACGAGGAAAAGTAAAGAACTTTTGGGGGTTGTACTGGAATTGGAGGTACATATTAGTATAAATTTATCATTCATAAGATATATTCCTAGCTCTATTCACTAAAAGGACTAGAAATTAATGACACTTTAATATCAATGAGCACACCTAGTGCCAAATCTAGGTTGCTAAATGCCATCCCTAAAAGAAACTAAGGGGCCTTAGAGAAATGGCTGATTCCAGTGCTGAGGGAAGAAAAGTACAAGATGAGCCTTGAACATCTTGTGTCAGAAAATAAAAATTATGGAGACATCGAAAAAGACATACATACAAGCCAGATGGAAGGGAATCCTACTGATCACATCTGGCATTATTGTTCATTAAAATAAATCAGAATGGATTATAACCTATTCGATTAATAAATCCATACTGATAATGAATAAAGAAGATAAATTTTATCTTTACAGTAGAACATACACCATTAAATATAGAAAGAATAATAGAAAGTAACCTTTGCCCTAGCCTGTTTGGCTCAGTGGATAGAACGTTGGCCTTTGGACTCAAGGGTTTCAAGTTCGATGCCGATCAAGGGCACATGCCCGGGTTTCGGGCTCAATCCCCGGTAGGGGGCGTGCAGGAGGCAGCCAATCAATGATTCTCATCATTGATGTTTCTATCTCTCTCTCCCTTCCTCTTTGAAATCAATAAAAACATATATAAAAAAAGAAAATAACCTTTTATGCAATTTTCAAACTAATAATCAATTTAGGCAAAAATCATCAATGGATACAAAAACTAGTGGGTGAAAGTTTGACAAAGAAAGAAAAATAAATAAAAACAAAAAAGAAAGTTTGATGAAGAACAGGATATTTACATATTTTCTATGTATTCTTCATGTTATCTTTTAATTACAAGGGAAAAAATAGTAATTTTATAATGTAGGAACTTGAAGGCCACTTCTTCAACCAAATTATTAAAGTTGGCATTACCAATATAATATTACTTGCTTCCTATTAAGATGCCCTAAGAAGACACATCTGTTATGTAGCATTCCTGCTAGAGATACATAAACTGAATCTAATTATGAGGAAACATCAAGACATACAATTTGAGGGAACTTTTACAAAATAACTGTCTTGTACTCTTCAAAAATATGACAGAGCACAGACCTGTGTGGCATCAGAAGTTCAGTTACCAATCCTTGCACTTAGAATTACCTGATCTTTGTCTTTTAGAAGTCATTGAAGGATTCTTTACCACACTTACTTTATATGTAAAACTGCAAGAATAAAACTTATATTCCCACTTCTAGGAATATATCCTAGAAGTACACTGTGGTGTACTTGAAAGAAATTATTTAAATAAATAAAAACCAAAAATAAAGAAAGCTTAAAAAATAAAAGTAAAAGGAGACTAAAGATACATGACAACTAAATTCAATACAAGGACCTGGATTGAATTCTGGATGGAAACATTGGAACAACTGGTAAAATTGGAATACAAGCTATACTAGTATTGTACCATTATGACAATTTCTGAATTTGATAACTGTACTGTGGTTATGTAAGAGAATATCTTATTCTTACAAAATGAACCCTGATGTATTAATGGGTAAAGGCCATGCATGCATGTTATTCTCAAATGGTTCAGAAAAAAAGCAAATACACACACACACACACAGACACACATATATTTATACAGGGTGCCCCCCAAAATGTATACACACTTTGAATAATTATTAATTTAAATGGGTTAAATCGGAAAAGAAAGAAACATCAATTGAACTATCAGCTGTTAAATTGTGTACAGTATACATTTTTGGGATACCCTGTATATATATGTATTCATGTATAAAAATGCCGAGAGCGAACACATGTGGCAAAATATTAACAAGTTTTGTATCTTGTTAATGTGTATACAGGAATTCTTCCACATCAATGTTTTATTATGAAAATTTCCAAACATAAAGAAAAAGTGGCTCTAGCCGGTGTGCTAAGTGGTTAGAGTCCCGGCCAGGGCACACCCAGGGGTTTCTTGTCCTAGTTGCGACGCATGCGGGAGGCAACCGATGTGTATCTACCTCCCTCCCCCCCTCCCCCCCTCCCACTTTCTCTAAAAAGCAATGGAAAAAATATCCTCGGGTGAGAATTAACAAAGAAGAAAAAATGAAAGAATTTTACGCTGAACACCCACCAAGTTTCTATAATGAAGTTATGTATGGATTCTTTTTACTGTTTTTGCAACTTTCCTCTAAATTTGAAATTGTTTCAAAAGTAAAAGTTAAACGACTTAGTATCTAGTAATAGGAGACAAAAAAAATCAAAGTGAAGGAAGTTTGGGGGGAACTGAAAGAACTAGTGTGGAGCAAGATACAAGCTCACGCCTAAAAAGCTGGTGCCTTTGATGACTCAGTAACATCAGTGCTTTAGCACTTCTCTATAGGGTCCTAAACCTGGCTTCAAGGTTGGGGGAGGGGTGTAACATAATTCATTTATAAAGCGTGAAACTACATTTCCCAAAAGGCCTTTATCTTTCCGTGTTTTGAAGAGGTTACAATTCTATAGGTTTTCACAGGTCTCGCGAGATTTCAGTAATTCTCATTAACGTGCCCTACTGAAAGCCATTTTGTTTTTCAGGTTTCTTCGCAAGGGTATTTGACTCAAAGTTCCAACAACCGGCAGCTGCAGTTGCTGCAGTGTAGTCTTCAGCTTCACGATGTTTCCGTTGGCCAAAAACGCGCTAAATCGTCTCCCAGGTGAGCAAAAATTGTGATCAAATCATTTCCAAAGGTCTTTTATCCATTTGTCCTCGTGGTCGCTTATGCCCTTTCTTCCCCCTGCTTCCCCGACCTTCTAATTCTAAGTGCTTAGTCTCCGAACTAATTGGGAAGATAGCCTTAGCATTAACTTAATCACCGATTGTTTCTGTTACTGGGGTTAAAGCCTAGCTCTGCTTTTTAATTATTCAATAGTAACTTATGATTTCAGGGAAGAACACGTTTGGTGGACACCTCTTGTTCCTTAAGTAATTTTGTTAATTTTAGCTTTGGGGGCACATTTACCCCTCCTCCTCCCAAATAGGAGAGCCTCCTCTCCAATTCCTGTAACCAAAATGGAGGAAGCGGTAAATCTACGTCTTCATCGGGTTTCATCACGGGGAGACAACTTAAATGGTAGCCCCGCGGTTTTTGTTATTTGTAGATCATTTCTTATGTAAAAGTTAGGAGGGTACAGGGAAAATTTGAAACCTGTATCACGTATTTAGAATGCACTAGATTGGAGAGAGGAAAGTCATTTCCATGATTGATTTGCACTGAAGGTGACCTTGTGTAAAGTGAGTAGTTTTTTTGTTTTGTTTTTACAATGAAAAGTGACCTTAAGCAATTATTTAGCTATTTTAGCCATGTTTTTATTTTCCGTTTATAGAGCTGTTGGAGGTATAACTAGGCTGTCTTCTGCACACTCAAGCAGCTTTGACAATAACCAAAAAGTAGTTGCCCGACTTTTTTCGTAATCTAAAATAAAATGCCCACCTATTATCTCTTTGACCTTGGGCAAAAAGCTGAACCTCATTTTCCTTCTTTGTAAAATAGGGGGTTAGTAAACAAAACTTACCTCATAAATTTCTTGAGGATTACATGAAATTACTAATAGGTGGTAACTAAACCATTTCTTGTCAAAGGAGAACTCTAAAGAAATCCTCTTTGGTGATTTGAATGTTGAGGTGTTTGCAGAATTGTTTGATAATTTAATTTATTTGCCCTTTGAGCTGGTAGGGCCTTGTAACTCAGGAACAGGATTTGTCTTTTTTGTGGTTGTTTTTTCCAATGTGGAATTCACAAACTCACTTTTTCAGAATATATTATGAAATGTTTGTAAGTTTGCTCATACAAGTCAGATTAAAGGTGAAAAATACGTTAAGGCAGTTAAGAGAAGAAACCATTAAATCGGCAAGTAACTATCCAGAAATAACATACTGTATCATACAGAAGCAATTATATTCTAAAGTGCTAGTGAATGGTCGAGATTCCCATTTCTTTAATATGCTTTCCATTAGTACATAAATACCTTTTGAGGTTCTAAAACAATAAGGACCTACCACTTAGATTGGAGAGGAATTTAACAACAGCTGGGAATATGCATTTTCCAGTCTTGGCTCTTTCCAAAGCCCTCCTAAAGTGCCTCCAGAGGCAGTTTGAAAACTCGTTCTACTGAAAGAATAGTAAAAGCGAAGTTTTAATGTAGTAATTCTGCTCAAAAACCTTTACCTCAACCCAAACAGTGGCCCTCCATAATCCTTTTAGTTTTACCCCCTATTGCTTGTCTATGCACCTCATTTGTCCTTTAACCAAATTAACTAGTTTTCTAGTACACTGACCTTTTCGGTCTACCTTGTTTTTCAGATTCCCCTTTCCCACATCTACATAACTAAATCCTACCTGCTATTCATAGTGCTTAACTAACATTCTACTTCCTTGTATTATAGTGATTTGTGTCTACATGCCCAATATCCTCCTTTAAACCTGAGGACAGGATCTGTGTCTTACACATTTTCATATACCCCATTTCCTTTAGCATGGTAATGTATTCATTAGTAATTATTTTAAAAACCAAGACTAGTTTTTGGAATTTTGGGGGGCAGTTTTAAGGTCATGAGCACTTAGTGTGCTTTAATTTGAAGTTCATTTTTAATTTATTTACCCTTTTATGATGTTAAGTTGTTGAGCACTGTTGAATAAACTTGAGTGAAAATTTGTCATATTCAAATTAATGAACATGAGCCAAGTTTCAGTTGTGATACAAATACTAGTTTGTAAAGAATCTTATTGACATCACCTGTTCTTTGTATTTTCCCCCAACTATTTTTTAATTGAGCAATCAATTTAATTTTTTTACTATGCTTTTATTACTGACACTATTACATTTCCCCTCCCTTGCCCACCTCCGCCCAGATCCTGCCTCCCTTCACTCCCCCTGTTTTATTATGAAAACTTTCAAACATATAGAAAAGTTGGAACAATTGTATGATAAACATCCACATATGCACAACATAGATTCTACAATTAACATTTTGCTATATTTGTTTTGTCATTTATCTATTCATCTGTCAATTCATCTCATTTCTGATGCCTTTCAAAGTAAGGTACTTTTAGCTACAATATGTTTTAACATTGTATTGAACTGCATAATACTATAGAGTTAACTTCCTTGGCTTTCCTGTTTGCCAGTATCAATTACATAATTCTCTTCCTGATAATTCATAGATATGCTTCTGTATATTTTTTCTTTAAGTTCGAAGCATTCAGCAAACAATGGCAAGGCAGATCCACCAGAAAAGGACACCTGATTTCCATGACAAATATGGCAATGCTATTTTAGCTAGTGGAGCCATTTTTTGTGTTACTACATGGACATATGTAAGTACTGTTGATTGATAATTTCTGGTTTAGATATTTTTCATTTCCATTTAGCTCATGTATTCAAAATATTTTCATATAGTAGAATACATTTCTACTTAGGAGGGACTTTAGAGATTTTCTAATGTAATCACACCCACCCAGTGCAGGAATTTCTCAATATTTAGCATTCATCCATCATCCTGTTCCTTTTTTGTATGTTTGTTAATTCTCAACCGAAGATATTTTTCCAGTGATTTTTTTTCCCCATTGATTTTTTAAAGAGAGTGAAAAGAAGGGGGCGAGACAGAGAGAGAGAAACATCGATGTGAGAGAGACACATCGACCGGTTGCCTCCCACAGGAACCCCAACAAGGACCAGAGATTGATCCTGCAACCGAGATATGTGCCCTTGGCCAGAATCAAACCTCGGACCCTTCAGTCCACGGGCTGACACTCTATCCACTGAACCAAACAGGCCAAGGCCATCATCTATTCTTAACATTTCCAGTAACAAGTTGCTTACTGGATCATAAGGCAGCCCCTTCTGTGTTGTATAGCTGTTTTATTTTTTAAAAAATATTTTTATTGATTTTAAAGAAAGGGGAAGAGAGAGGGATAGAGAGAAACATCAATTACCTGCCTACCGCACACTCCCTACTGGGGATTGAGCTGGCTACCTGGGCATGTGCCCTGACTGGGAATAGAACCCATGATCTCTTCATAGATTGATGCTCAACCATTGAGCCACCCTAGCCAGGCATTGTATAGCTGTTTTAAAAGGATTGTATGTTGAGTTAAAAATCTGCCTCCTGCATATTCTGCCAATCAATGCATTGCAACACAAGGATTCTGATCTTATTTCCATGTATTAACCATTAGATATTAGAAAAATTGCTATCATGTGTCCTGGATCTTCTCTTTCAGATTAAATACCCTTAGTTCTCTCAGTCATTTTTTTGTTATATGGTTTCTAGGGTTTTCACCATCTTGGGTCACCTTCCTTCACTGAATTAGTTTTTCTTCTAAAATTCTGCCCTCAGAACTGAGTACAATATTTATGATGGACGAGATATAAAATTAGTTGCTTTCAATATTTTAATTTTTTCACATCATACATTTAACAACCTACTTACTAGTCACTTAACTCGCTGATTAAAAGTAGGAGTCTTGAAGTTATAATTAATATACAAGTTGATCTTATTTAATCTTATTGTTTTATTTTTTGTTTTTTTATTTGTTAATCTTCACCTGAGGATATTTTTCCATTGATTGTTAGAGTGGAAAGGAGGGGGAGAGACACAGGGAGAGAAACAATGTGAGAGACAGACATTGACTGGTTGCTTTCTGCACGCGCCCCAACCAGGACCTGGGATCAAGCTGCAACCGGTACGAGCCCTTGAAAGGAATCGAACCCAGGACCCTTTAGTCTGTGGGCTGACGCTCTATCCACTGAGCCAAACTGGCTAGGGCTTTTATTTATTTTTTAAATATATTTTTATTGATTTTTTTTAGAGAGAGAGAGAGATAGCATGGATGAGATTGGCTGCCTCCAGCACACCCCCTCCTGGAGATGGAGCCCACAACTTGGGTAATGTGCTCTGACCCGGAATGGAACTGGTAGCCTCTTGGTGCATAGGACGACACTCAACCACCTCAGCTACACCAGCCTGGCTATACAATTTGATTTGGCTCAGTGGATAGAGCGTCAGCCTGTAGACTGAAGGGTCCTGGGTCCAATTCTGGTCAAGGGCACATGCCCGGGTTGAGGGCTCAATCCCCAGTGTGGGGCGTGCAGGAGGCAGCTGATCAATGATTATCTCTCATCATTGATGTTTATATCTCTCTCTACCTCTCCCTTCCTCTCTGAAATCAATAAAAATTGATTGATAAAAATTATTTGCCTTAATAAACAAAGATACTTTAATAGGCCTTTTTCATTCTTGTTTTGATCTTCCCGAAATTGGATATACTATTAAAATGTGAGTGTATTTAATTAGAAGAAGAAACAGATGTTGAACAAATGTGTTATTGGGGCACTTTGGAGGTGAAGTCCTCCTTTATGAAGGGATATTATAGAAGTGGTCCTATGCAGCTAAGTGGTTACTGTATTGGTCGATGCTGATACAGAACATTTCCTTCATATCAGGAAGTTCTATTGAACAGCATTGCTCTAGAGCAGTGATGGGCAACCTTTTGAGCTTGGTGTTTCAAACTTCGTCAAAAAACAGCATAACTCAGGTAGTGTGTCCCTTTGAGGGAAAAACATTATTTCGCGATATTTATAGTTTAAATAACATAAATGTTTCATCCTCGGCATGCAGCCGCCTCAGCGGCCGAGTGTCATCAGAAATGGCACTGACACGTGTGTCAGAGGTTCGCCATCACTGCTCTAGAGAATTAGTACAGCAATTAGAGGAAGGCACTACTTGGAGGGCACTATATCCCAATGAGTTTCTATTTGTTTTTCACTTATATAGCAGAATACCTTTGTCACTTTTAAGAAATAGTCTCTAAGGGAGAGTAGGCTCTGGTTTAAACATGTATAACTGACAGCGTTTTTTTAATTACAGACAGCAACACAAATTGGAATAGAATGGAACCTGTCCCCTGTTGGCAGAGTCACCCCAAAGGAATGGAGAGATTAGTAATCATCCCAGTTGGTGTGATAATGAATTATTTCAAAACCAACTCATAATTGATGGCAAGTGAAAGCACTGTGTGCCCATTAAAATATGGCATGATTGGAGAAATAAAGTACATTTGAAACCTTCATTGTAGGTTTGTTTGTTTCTTTTGTGAATGAAAGCAAGCTTGATCACTTTTCATTTATTTAACCTTTGTGTTAATAAAATAAAAATGCTATATAACTTCGTAAATAGCATATAACTTTTCTTTTTTTTAAAAAAAAATATATTTTATTGATTTTTTACAGAGAGGAAGAGAGAGGGACAGAGAGTTAGAAACATTGAGAGAGAAACATCGATCAGCTGCCTCCTGCACACCCCCTACCGGGGATGTGCCCGCAACCAAGGTACATGCCCTTGACCGGAATCGAACCTGGGACCCTTAAATCCGCAGGCCGACGCTCTATCCACTGAGCCAAACCGGTTTTGGCAGCATATAACTTTTCTATATGAGGTAGTGTGAAAAGGAAAACTTGGCTATCACCTGGAAGTCAACTTTATAGTAGGCCGAAATTATAGTTCATGAATAAGTGATCACAGAATTATTTTAGGTCATCTTTGAGCTAAAATTTGATGTCCACATCTTGATTATGCCTACTACTTTCTACCTCCTATTTATGTTTATATTTGGAATTTGCATTATTAATTCCTTTTCACTTCTGCCAAGAGAACTTAGGGTGCCACTGGACCAAAGGTAAGAATGGTCTATCAAATGAACTCCTAGGAGGTCTGAAGACTATCGAGCTCCTTGGTTCCTGTGACACATTTATCTAAATTAGATCTTTTTTTAAATTTGTCTTTATTGTTGAAAGTATTATAGATGTTCCTTTTTTTCCCCATTGATCCCCTCAACCCTGCATAATTAGATTTTTAGATTTTTCAGCATATTTTTCTGAGATGTTTATGATATTTTAAAAAGGATCTGTCAAATAGTTTTTCACTTATCTACTATCAGTGACCTCTGCTGTTGGCTTTCTGTAACTACCAACTTTTGGGTTTTGATCCTGAATTCATTATTACACTAGATTTTATATGTAAGCTGTTAACTAAAGAAAGCATATTTACAACATGTGTTTTATTGCTTCTTGATCAAAAGCTGTAAAGTAAGCCTCAGGAAGTAGTTTGTTGATACAACTCAAGTAAGTAGAAAATTGAATTTCAGAAAATTGAAATTATATTAGCTAACTTAGAGATTTAAAAAATTAACTTACTTGATACTATTATTAGATAAGTGGCTTTTAGGAATCTCCAAATTTACCTGATGTAGATAAGGATTTACATTTAACCAAACATTTGAAATATTTTTATATGAAATACAGGCAGACCTTGGAGGTGCTGCATGTTCAGTTCCAGGCTACCACAATAAAGTGAATAATATGAATTTCTTGGTTTCCCAGTGCACTTAAAAGGCATGTTTACACTGGACTGAAGTCTATTAAGTGCCATAACATGCCTAAAAGATAATGTACATATCTTTTTTTTAATATATGTTTATTGATTTCAGAGAAGAAAGGAGAGTGCACCAGAAATATCAGTGATGAGAGAGAATCATTGTTCGGCCTCCTGCACGCTCCACAGTTGGGGATTGAGCCTGCAACCCAAGCATGTGCCCTGACCAGGAATCAAACTGTGACCTCCTGGTGTGTAGGTTGATGCTTAACCACTGAGCCATGCTGGCCAGGCCAATGTACATATCTTTATTTATTTATTTTTATTTTTTATTGATTTTTTACAGAGAGGAAGAGAGAGGGATAGAGAGTTAGAAACATCGATCAGCTGCCTCTTGCACACCCCCTACTAGGGATGTGCCCGCAACCAAGGTACATGCCCTTGACTGGAATCGAACCTGGGACCCTTGAGTCCGCAGGCCGACACTCTATCCACTGAGCCAAACCGGTTTCGGCTGTACATACCTTTTTTAAAAAAAGTATATTTTTGATTTCAGAGAGGAAGGGAAAGGAAGAGAGAGAAACATTAGTGATGAGAGAGAATCATTGATTGGTTACCTCCTGCATATCCCCTACTGGGTATTGAGCCTGCAATCTGGGCATGTGCCCTTGACCAGAATGGAACCTGGGACCCTTCTGTCTATCCAGTTAGCCAAACCAGCTAGGGCCGTACATATCTTAATTTAAAAAAAACTTTATTGCTGGCCTTGGCGAGGTAGCTCAGTTGGTTAGAGTGTCATCCTGATACACCAAGGTATCGGGTTTGATCCCCAATCAGGTCACATACAACCAACCAATGAATGCATAAATAAGTGGAACAACAACGTTTCTTCCTTCTCTCTCTAAAATTAAAAAAATAATTAAAAAATACTTTATTGCCTTTAGCATGTCATCTTTGCTGGCCTTGCCTTGATGCTGACTGCTGACTGATCGGTGTTAGTTGCTGAAGGTTGGGGTGGCTGTGGCAATTCTATAATAATAATAAAATGTAATATGCAAATCAACTGAACAGCAGAACGACCTTTCGGATGACCATGCTATGACACCCACTGGTGCCAGGTCAGCCAAGGCAGGTGCGATGAGATTGGTCAGGGGCCTGGCCATTGCCCCATGATTTCCGGTGGGTGGGCGGAGCTTACCTCTTTGGGGCAATTGATCGTGGGACTCCCGGACTGTGAGAGGGCACAGGCTGGGCTGAGGGACCCCCTCCCCCCCACAAGTGCACAAATTTCTGCACCGGGCCTCTAGTCTTAGTAAAAAAAGGCTGACTGACCATATGACTGATTGGCTGGTACATATGACACACACTGGCAATTTAAAAATAAACGTTGACTCGCGCATGTGCAATACACATAGAGCCCTTGCTGGTGCCAATTGCATGTGTGTGTTTCGATCTGTCATTGTTGATTGTCAATTTGGTTGTTTTTGTTGACATTCTGAAGCTGAAAGAAAGTGGTGTCATGAACAGAATATGTCTGAAGACCAACTATTGGCACAACGTACCTTTGAAGCCGAAAGAAGCCGGCAAAAAGTTAAAAACAGACCTGACTTGTTAGCCAGGGTTTTTAATATTAAGCGAATGCTCTTTTTTTTTTTTTTTTTAATTTACTTTATATTTCTTTATTGATTAAGGTGTCACATATTTGTCCTCATCCCCCCATTCCAATCCCACCCCTCTCCCCACGCATGCCCCACTCCCCTGTTGAACTCAACCGTTGGATAGGCTCATATGCATGCACACAGGTCCCTTGGTTGAACTCTCCCCCTCCCCCTACCCTCCGCTATCCTCCCTCTGAGGCCCGATAGTCCGATCGATGCCTCCTTGCTTCTGGTTCTGTTCTTGTTCCTCAGTCTATGTTGTTCATCATTTCCCCTAGATGAGCGAGATCATATGTCACTAGATATATACTAACAAGAACTAAATGTGAGACGAGCAATAATAGTTATGCTGACAGGCAAATGAATCAATCTGTAGCGAGCTTCCCCCTGGACCAACAGTTCTTTTGAGACCCAATTTCAATGTCCAGTAGTTCCTTATGTGTACATGTCAGCACTGACCCCTCAGCTCTGGATGGTGGACAAATGGTGGTAATGGAGGTCCGACTCCCTCTGGCTTGGTCTCGGCCGAACCCAGGGGCACGGCGTCACCCGGATTAAGGGGCACGTGGCCTCACCCATACCCAAGGGGCGCGTGGTCTCAACCGGGCCTGGGACCCAGCCTCACCCGGATGGATCCAGGGGCGCATGGCCTCACCCGGACCAAGGATCTGGCTTCACCCGTACCCAGGGACGCTTGGCCTCTCCCAGACCCAGGGGCACGTGGCCTCACCCGGGCTTAGTTGCACAAGGCCTCACCTGGATCCAGGGACCCATGGTCTCTCCCGGACACAGGGACGCTTGGCCTCTCCCAGACCCAGGGCCACTTGGGCTCACCCGGGCCTAGGTGCACGAGGCCTCACCCGGATCCAGGGACACATGGTCTCACCCGGACCCAGGGACGCTTAGCCTCTTCCAGACCCAGGGTCACGTGGCCTCACCCGGGCCTAGGTGCACGAGGCCTCATCCGGATCTAGGGACACATGGTCGCACCCGGACCCAGGGACGTTTGGCCTCTCCCAGACCCAGGGCCACTTGGGCTCACCCGGGCCTAGGTGTACGAGGTCTCACCCGGATCCAGGGACGCATGGTCTCACCCGGACCCAGGGACGCTTGGCCTCTCCCAGACCCAGGGCCACTTGGGCTCACCCGGGCCTAGGTGCACGAGGTCTCATCCGGATCCAGGGACGCATGGTCTCACCCGGACCCAGGGACGCTTGGCCTCTCCCAGACCCAGGGGCACGTGGCCTCACCCGGGCCTAGGTGCACGAGGCCTCACCCGGATCCAGGGACACATGGTCTCACCCGGACCCAGGGACGCTTGGCCTCTCCCAGACCCAGGGCCACTTGGGCTCATCCGGGCCTAGGTGCACGAGGCCTCACCCGGATCCTGGGACTCATGGTCTCACCCGGACCCAGGGACGCTTGGCCTCTCCCAGACCCAGGGCCACTTGGGCTCACCCGGGCCTAGGTGCACGAGGCCTCACCCGGATCCTGGGACACATGGTCTCACCCGGACCCAGGGACGCTTGGCCTCTCCCAGACCCAGGGCCACTTGGGCTCACCTGGGCCTAGGTGCACGAGGCCTCACCCGGATCCAGGGACACATGGTCTCACCCGGACCCAGGGACGCTTGGCCTCTCCCAGACCCAGGGCCACTTGGGCTCACCCGGGCCTAGGTGCACGAGGCCTCATCCGGATCCAGGGACGCATGGTCTCACCCGGACCCAGGGACGCTTGGCCTCTCCCAGACCCAGGGGCACGTGGCCTCACCCGGGCCTAGGTGCACGAGGCCTCACCCGGATCCAGGGACACATGGTCTCACCCGGACCCAGGGACGCTTGGCTTCTTCCAGACCCAGGGCCACTTGGGCTCACCCGGGCCTAGGTGCACGAGGCCTCACCCGGATCCAGGGACACATGGTCTCACCCGGACCCAGGGACGCTTGGCCTCTCCCAGACCCAGGGCCACTTGGGCTCACCCGGGCCTAGGTGCACGAGGCCTCACCCGGATCCTGGGATACTTGGTCTCACCCGGACCCAGGGACGCTTGGCCTCTCCCAGACCCAGGGCCACTTGGGCTCACCCGGGCCTAGGTGCACGAGGCCTCACCCGGATCCAGGGACACATGGTCTCACCCGGACCCAGGGACGCTTGGCCTCTCCCAGACCCAGGGGCACGTGGCCTCACCCGGGCCTAGGTGCACGAGGCCTCACCCGGATCCAGGGACACATGGTCTCACCCGGACCCAGGGAAAGCGAATGCTCTTTTAAATGATATATGTAAATTCAATTTATTTGGCAAAATAATAGCTAAAATTCATGTCATAAATCACAAGGACAAACTCTAGACAGAGTAGGAATATTCCTACCTGAACCTGTTTTCCAACATGGTCAGTTATATGTTGCTTTCTCTCGAGTTCAAAGAGTGTGATGCCCTAGCTGGTTTGGCTCGGTGGATAGAGTGTCAGCCTGCAGACTGAAAGGTCCCAGGTTCTATTCCAGTCAAGGGCACATGCCGGGGTTGTGGGCTTGATCCCCAGTAGGGGGCGTGCAGGAGGCAGCCGATCAATGAAGCTCATCATTGTTTCTATCCTCTCTCCCTATCCCTTCCTCTCTGAAATCAATAAAAAATATATTTTATTTAAAAAAAGTGTGTGACGAAGTTGTAAATTCTTCATCACAAGGGAAATTAGTCAAGCACTTTGAAAGTGTTTTTACTCTTAATGTGGTATACAGGGAGATATTCGAATAAGTTTAATCAATTTATTAGTCATTTTTATCAATTTTTAAAATATATATTGTTTTTCTATCATGTTTTTGTTTTTATAAATTTTAAAAATATATATTTTTATTGATTTCAGAGAGGAAGGAAGAGGGAGAGATAGAAACATCAATGATGAGAGAGAATCATTGATTGGCTGCCTCCTGCACACCCCTACTGGGGATCAAGCACGCAACCAGGGCATGTGCCCTTGACTGGAATCGAACCCGGGATCATTTGGTCCGCAGACCGACGCCCTACCCACTGAGCCAAACCAGCTAGGGCTGTTGTTTTTATATCAGGGATCGGGCCTAAACCGGCAGTCGGACATCCCTCTCACAATCTGGGACTGCTGGCTCCCAACCGCTCACCTGCCTGCCAGCCTGATCAACACCTAACTGCTCCCCTGCCGGCCCGATTGTCCCAACTGCCCTCCCCTGCTGACCTGGTCGTCCTCAACTGCCCTCCCCTGCAGGCCTGGTCCCCCCCAACTGTCCTCCCCTGTAGGCCTGGTCCCCCCAACTGCCTCCCCTGCAGGCCTGGTTGCCCCCAACTGCCCTCCCCTGCAGGCCTGGTCCCCCCCAACTGTCCTCCCCTGCAGGCCTGGTCCCCCACAACTACCCTCCCCTGCCAGCCATCTTGTGGTGGCCATCTTTGACCACATGGGGGTGGCCATCTTGTGCAACAGTGTGAGGCATATTACCTATTTATTATATAGGATTTCTTCTAATTAATTTCCTTTCAATGTGCACGAGTCTGTGTACTGGGTCACTAGTTTCTTAACCTTTTGCACTCGGATGTCGAGTGTGACTCGACACGGTTAGCATTAGAAAAAAGGAATCAAGAAAAAAGCAAGCGAGTGCAAAGGGTTAAAATAAGAACAATGAAGTTTGCCACATCAATTCATGAATGATTTCTTGAGAGCACACAATACTGCATTCTATTCACAGTAGAACTTCTTTCAAAGTTGGAGTTAGCCAATCCTCTCAAAGCTGTCACTGCTTTATCAACTAAGTTTATGTAATACTAGAGGCCCAGTGCATGAATTCGTGCACGGGTGGGGTCCCTCGGCCTGGCCAGCTATTGGGGCTGATCGGGGCTGGCCGGCCGGGGGGGAGGGACTGTGGGAGGTTGGCCAGACATGGGAGGTTGACTGTGGGAGCACACGGACCACCAGGGGACAGTTCCTACATTGAGCATCTGTTCCCTGGTGGTCAGTGCACATCATAGCGACTGGTTGTAATGGTCACTTAGGCTTTTATATATATAGATTCTAAATCCTTTGTTGCCATTTCAACAACATTCACAACATCTTGAGTAGATTCCATCTCAAGAAACCTCTCTGCTTTGGCCTGCATGGCTAAGTGGTGGTTAGAGTGTTGGCCTGTACACTGAAGGGTATTGGGTTCAATTCCCAGTCAAGAGCATGTATCTGGGTTGCGGGTTTGATCCTTGTCCCCCATCAGGGCACATTGGCGAGGCAACCAAATCGATGTGTCTCACATCGATGTTTCTCCCCCCTCCCTCTCTCTCTTCACTAAGGGAGAGTGGACTCTGGTTTAAACAATAAATCTGTTCTTCTTTTTCCCTCCCTCCTCTTCCTCTCTCTAATAATCAATGGAAAATATATCCTCTGGTGAGGATTAACAACAATAAAAAGAAACCTCTTTGCTCATCTAATCTAATAATAGACAAATATGCAAATTGACCACACCTTCGCTACACCTAAGCCACGCCCATCAGCCACGCCACGCCCACCAACCAATCAGGACGAGTATGCAAATTACCCCAACAAAGATGGCGGCTAATTTGCATATCAAGACAGCATCCAAAGAAGCCAAGAGCTGCAGAAGGGAGTAAAGCTTCGAAGAAGCAAGCAAGCCCGGGGGGGGGGGGGGAGGAGAAGGGCGGGGCGGAGGCGGGGCCGGGGGCGAAGGGAAACTCGGGCGGGCTGGAGGAGAAGGCGGGGCGGGGGACAAGGGCGGAGCGGAGGCGGGGCCGGGGGTGAAGGGAAACGCGGGCGGGCTGGAGGAGAAGGCGGCAAGGGCGGCAAGGGCGGGGCGGAGGCGGGGCCGGGGCCAAAGGGAAACTCGGGCCGGCTGGAGGAGAAGGTGAGGCGGGGACAAGGGAGGAACGGAGGCGGGGTAGAGTGCAGCAGGAAATCCTATTGCAGGATTTTTCCTGCAACGGGAAAGCTAGTCTATAAGAAGCAACTCTTTTTTTTTTTTCTTTTTAAATTTCTTTATTGATTAAGGTGTCACATATTTGTCCTCATCCCCCCATTCCCATCCCCCCCCTCCCCACGCATGCCCCAACTCCCTGTTGAACTTAACCGTTGGATAGGATCATATGCATGCATACAAGTCCTTTGGTTGAACTCTCCCCCTCCCCCCACCCTCCCCTATCCTCCCTCTGAGGCCCAATAGTCCGATCGATGCCTCCTTGCTTCTGGTTCTGTTCTTGTTCCTCAGTCTATGTTGTTCATCAAGAAGCAACTCTTTATTCATTACAGCAAGCATGTCAAACTCATTGCCTGCGGGCCTCATGCGGCCAGATCTAATATTTTTGCGGCCCAGCCAATAGAATGGTATGTAAGAAACGTTTTAATAAAAATTTTGTAACTTAATTTTTACAGTATCCTGTTATACATAATTATTAATAATGAACTACAAAGTTTGCTAATGACTGATTACTATAATTGTGTTGCATTCATTTCCCTTATGTGCCTTATGCCCAGGCATACCATTTCTCTCCACTAATACTAGCTGCGAATATTTTAGCAGCCGATTGCCACATCATCATTACTCTTGTACTGACTTGTTTGGTGTGTGCAACAGGAAATATTTCGCTTTTGGTGAACAAGAAAAATAGGTTTATTTGTGTTACGCTTATTAATTTGTACTCTTATTAATTTGTAAGTCAATGTTCAAGAAAAAATATTAGTTTTTATTAAAATGTTCTATTATTTTGTTAACAATTACTCATTTATTTCAGCCCTTTGTATTCAGCATGTCTTTATCGAAATAAACTTATGTTTCTATGAAAATTGAAGCTTTTGTTTTTTTGTGGCCCACATAAACTTAAACATTGTTTATTTGACCCGTGTTAGCCTTTGAGTTTGACATGCTTGCAGTACAGTTTTGTAATGAGGTTGCAATTTAGTCATATCTTCAGGCTCACTTTTAATTCTAGGTCTCTCGTTATTTTCACCAACTCTGTAGTTACTTCCTCCACTGAAGTCTTGAAACTCTCAAAGACATCCATGAGGGTTGGAATAAATTTCCAAACTCCTGTCAATGCTGATATTTTGACCACTTCTGTTGAATCATGATCATTATTAATGGCATCTAGAATGGTGAGTCCTTTCCAGATGTTTTCAATAGACTTTGCCCTGATCCATCAGTGGAATCTCTCTATGGCAGCTGTAGCCTTACAAAATATCTTCTTTTTTTTCTTTAATCCTCACCTGAGGATATTTTTTCATTGATTTTTAGAGAGAGTGGAAGAGAGAGGGAAAGACAGAGAGAAAGATCGATGTGAAAGAAACACATCAATTGGTTACCTCCTGCATGTGACCTGACCAGGGCCCAAGCTGGGGAGAAGCCTGCAACCTAGGTACATGCCCTTTACCGGAATCAAACCTAGGACCCTTTGGTCTGCAGGCCGACGCTCTATCCACAGCCAAACTGGTGAGGGCACAAAATGTATTCTTAAATAATAAGACTTGAAAGTTGAAATTACCCCTTGATCCATGGGCTATAGAATGGATGTTACATTAGCAGGCATGAAAACCACATTAATCTCGTACATCATCAGAGCTAGGGTGAATAGGGTCATTGTCAATTAGCAGTTATATTTCAAAAATATATTTTTTCCTGAGAAACAACAGTGGGTTTAAAATATTCAGTAAACCACGTCATAAACAGATGTGCTGTCATCCAGGCTCTATTCCATTTATAGAGCACAGAGTAGATTTAGCATAAGTTTTAAGGGCCCTAGGATTTTGGAATGGTAAATGAGCATTGGCTTATAGTCACCAGCTGCATTAGGCCCTAACAAGAGAGCTGTCCTTTGAAGACAAGCATTGACTCTACTATATATATGAAATTCTTAGATGGTATCTTCCAACATAAGGCTGTTTTATCTACATTGAAAATCTGTTATTTAGTGTAGCCACCTTCATTAATTATCTTAGCTTGATTTGGATAACTTGCTGCAGCTTCTACACTGAGTGGCCAGATTATTATGATCTCTGAATGCAAAATAATCTGGCCACTCAGTGTATATACTATATAATAAAAGGCTAATATGTAAATTGTCCCCTTGACCAGGAGTTTGACCAGCAGGCAGGCCAGCCAACCGCCCATGTCCTCTCCCACTGGCCAGGCTGGCCGGACCCCACCCATGCAAGAATTCATGCACGGGGCACGGGGCCTCTAAAATATATATATATATATATATATACTAGTAGCCCGTTTGCACGAAGATTTGTGCAATAGACCTTCATTCACATGGCTGCCTGCACCGGGGACCCAGGCCTTGGCTGTGGCCACCGCCTTCTGCCTTCTTTCAGGGTCGGGGCTTGGTCCCAGGCGGTGGCCTTGGGCTCAGCCGCACCCAGTGTCCCTGCTACCCGATCGGTAGCAGGGACGCTGGGTGGGACCGAACCCAAGGCCGGGAAAGCCTTGGGCGGCTTTCCCGGCCTTGGGCTCCGCCACACCCCAACGTCCCTGCTACCGATCCCAGGAGCTGACCCCCAGTGGTTTCCTGTGATCGGTGCAGGCTCCCCGCTGGTGCCCAAGGCCGGGAAAGCCGCCCAAGGCTTTCCCGGCCTTGGGCTTGGCCGCACCCAGCGTCCCTGCTACTGATCGCAGGAGCCGACCCCCAGTGGTTTCCTGCGATCAGCGCAGGCTCCCCGCTGGTGCCCAAGGCCGGGAAAGCCTCGGGCGGCTTTCCCGGCCTTGGGCTCCGCCACACCCCAACGTCCCTGCAACGGTTTCCTGGTGGGCGTGGTTGGTGGGCGTGGCTTGGTGGTGGGCGTGGCTTGGGCGTAGCGAAGGTGCGGTCAATTTGCATATTTGTCTATTATAAGGTAAGATACACACACATACACACACACACACACATACACAAAGTGGCCAGATTATTATGCATTCAGAGATCATAATAATCTGTCCACTCAGTGTACATTGGCACTTGTTTCTTTGCTTTGCGTTTTTATGTCATGGAGACAGCTTTCTTTAAACATGAACCACCTTTGCTAACTTCAAACTTTTCTTCTGCAGCTTCCTCATCTCTCTCAGCCTTTTTTCACCATACATAAGAATAAACTCAAAACGGTTTAAAAACTTAAATGTAGGACTTGAAACCATAGAACTCCTAGAAGAAAGCATAGGCAGTAAAATTGCGGAAATTTCTCTTAGCAATATTTTCTTCTTTTTAAAATATCTTTATTGATTTTTACAGAGAGGAAGGGAGAGGGATAGAGAGCTAGAAACATCGATGAGAGAGAAACATCGACCAGCTGCCTCCTGCACACCCCTACCGGGGATGTGCCCGCAACCAATGTACATGCCCTTGACCGGAATCGAACCTGGGACCTTTCAGTCCGCAGGCTGACGTTCTATCCATTGAGCCAAATCGGTTTCGGCAGCAATATTTTTTTCTGATATGGCTCCTAGGGCAAGGGACACAAAAGAAAAAATAAACAAGTGGGATTACATCAAACTAAAATGTTTTTTCACCGCCAAGGGAACCATTAATAAAACGAAAAGACAACTCACTGAATGGGAGAACATATTCACCAATGATACATCTGATAAGGGGTTAATATCCAGAATTTATAAAAAAGTATACAACTCAACATAAAAAAGCAAACAATCCAATTAAGAAATGGGGGAAAAAAAGAAAATAGAAATGGGCATAGGACCTGCATAGACAATTCTCCAAAGAGGACATACATATGGCCAATAGACAGATGAAAAGATGCTCAATATCATTAAACATCAGAGAAATGTAAATTAAAACTGCAAAGAGATACCACTTAGAATTGCTATCATCTGTTAGAATTGCTATCATCTGTTAGAATTGCTATCATCAATAAGTCAACAAACAACAAGTGTTGGTGAGGATGTAGAGAAAAAGGAAACCTAGTGCACTGTTTTTATATTTAATTGAATTTATTGGGGTGACTTTAGTTAATAAAATTATATTGGTTTCAGGGGTACAATATAATATATCATCTCTAATGCACTGCTGGTGGGTATACAGATTGGTGCAACCACCATGGAAAATAGTGGAAAATTAAAAATGGAACTGCCTATGACCCAGCCATGTTACTTTTGGGAATATATCCAAAGAATCCTGAAACACTAATTCAAGAGAATATATGTACCCCTATGTTCATTGCAGCATTGTTTACAACTAGTGGCCTGGTGCACAAAATTCGTGCACATTAAAAGGGAATTAATTAGAGGAAATATTTTAATATTGCTATTTGCCCTTTCTCTATAATAGAAGTGTCAGAAATGAAAGAAAATTAGTAAAATATATATGAAAATCTTCCTCCTGTCAGAGTCTGGGGTGCACCGCATCTTGAAATCGTTTAAGACCCAGACCCGGCCAGCCCCACCCCCATTGGGCGAGATCTAGATCAGGCTGGCCCCAACCCCATCAAGCCCCACCGGGTGGGGGGCGCAGCCTCAGGTCCCCTGGCCCAGTGCTGGGCAAGGGCGCAGCCTCAGGTCCCCCGTCAAGCCCCACCAGGTAGGGGGCACAGCCTCAGGTCCCCCAGTCCGGCAATGGGGTGTGGCCTGAGGTCCCCTAGCCCTGCACTGGGGTGGGGGGTATGGCCTGAGGTCCCCCGACAAGCCCTGCTGGGCGGGGGGCATGGCCTGAGGTCCCCTGTCAAGTCCCACCTGGTGGGGGGCATGGCCTGAGGTCCCACAGCCTGGCGCCAGGGCATGGGGCGCGGCCTCAGGTCCCCTGCCCTGGCCCAGCGCCACGAAGCCTCAGGTCCCTTCTGATTGCTTATTAAGGCTCGTTACAGGAACTTGGCCTCTGCTGTGGGCACAGCCATCTTGTGTTCTGGAATCCCTGCTTCTGCTGTGGGCACAGCCATCTTGTTACAGCATGATGCTCAATTTGCATATTCCCACTTTATTAGATAGGATAGCCAAGACATGGAAGCAAACCAAGTGTCCATCAATAGTTGAGTGGATAAAGAAGATGTGGTACACACTTTAACAGCTGGTAACTCACTTAATTTTGAAAATGAACTGTATGTTAATAAACACTGACTTTATAATCATTCTAAGTGTGTATACATTTTTGGGACACCCTGTATACAATGAAATACTATTCAGCTGAAAAAAAGGAATCTTACCTTTTGAGATAGCATGGATGGACCGAGAGGGTATTATGCCAAGTGAAATAAGTCAGACAGACAAAGACAAATACTGTATGATTTCACTTATATGTGGATTCTAATGGGTAAAAGAAACAAAATAGAAACACACTCATAAATACAGAGAACAAACTTGTCAGAGGGAAGAGGAGTTTGGGGACTGGATGAAAAAGGTGAAGAGATTAAGCAGTACAAATTGGTAGTTACAGAAGAGTCACAGAGATGTAGATTACAGCATGGCATGGGGAATATAGTCAGTAGTGTCATGATAACTATGTATAGGGCTAGGTGGGTGCTTGGGGTAGTGGGGGATCACTCTGTAAGTGCATAATTCTCTGACCACTTTGCTGTACATCTGAAGTTGGTACAGAAAAATATCAGTGGATAGAGTGTTGGCCTATGGACTGAAGGGTCCTGGGTTTGATTCTGGTCAAGGGCACATGCCTGGGCTGTGGGCTCAGTCCCCAGTAGGGGGTGTGCAGGAGGCGCCCAATCAATGATTCTTTCTCATAGTTGATGTTTCTATCTCTCCCTCTCCCTTCCTCTCTGAAATAAAAATATATTAAAAAAAGAAAATTATTGAATGTTAACTGTTTGAAAAACAAAAAATACACAAAAATATGTGTGTTTGAAGAATTTAGGTGATTTACTTTAGAATCATTGCCAATTTTTATTTATTTACTTAAAAAATTTAAAGTGTAGTGGTAAGATATATTGGGGCGAAGGGACATAATACACCGTCGGGGGTGTAGAGGGCAGGCAGGCTCCAGCAACAACTGCCTAGAAGCATTGCCAATTTTTAAATATTATGGAAGAGCTATCAAGTATTTTTTAAATTAGAGTAAACGCCATGAATTCCATTCTTAATTTCACCCTAAAATATTATTTTAGGGGGTGTATTCTGTTCTTTTAAATTATTATTTAGAACTAGGTACTATGGTAGTTATAGAAGCATAGATGTTGAATTTTCACACTCATGACTATTTTTTAAAAATTTATTTATTGATTAAGGTGTCACATATTTGTCCTCATCCCCCCATTCCCATCCCACACCCCTCCCCACGGATGCCCCAACCCCCTGTTGACCTTAACCATTGGTTAGGCTCGTATGCATGCACACAAGTCCTTTGGTTGATCTCTCCCCCCTCCCCCCACCCTTCCCTACCTTCCCTCTGAGGCCCGATAGTCCGATTGATGCCTCCTTGTTTCTGGGTCTGTTCTTGTTCATCAGTCTATGTTGTTCATCATTTCCCCTAGATGAGCGAGATCATGTGTCACTAGAGATATACTTATAAGAACTGAATGTGAGACGAGCAATAATAGTTATGCTGACAGGCAAATGAATCAGTCTGTAGTGAGTTTCTTTCGGGACCAATAATTCTTTTGAGACCCAATATCAATGTCCACCAGTTCCTTATGTGTACATGTCGGCACTGACTCCTCAGCTCTGGATGGTGGACAAATGGTGGTAATGCAGGTCCGACTCCCTCTGGTTTGGTCTCGGCTGGACCCAGGGGCACGGCTTCACCTGGACTCAGGGGCGCTTGGCCTCACCCGGACCCAGGGGGCACGTGGCCTCACCTGGACCCAGGTGCGCGCAGCCTCACCTGGACCCGGGACACACTCATGACTATTTTATTGGAGGTATTAATACCACTTTGTAAGCATTTTGGGGTACCTACTAACTGTTCAACCCCAGAAACCTGATTACTTCCTTAAAACATAAAACATTCCCTTCTGTTTGTAAAGCTCATTTAATTAATATTATAATCATAAAAAGTTGTAATAAGCTTGTGCATTACAAGGAAGATTCAAGTTGATGCATTTAGAGACATAATGTGTTTTATTATCATTTTTCTTCCCACTGATTTTTTATTAAGGAAGGGAGAGAGAGGGAGATATTGTCTCCTGTAGGCGCAGGGACAGATGAAACAAGAAACTTGGGTATGTGTCCTAACGGGGAATCAAACCTGCCACCTTTGGATGTACAGGATGATGCTCCAACCCACTGAGCAACACCAGTCAGGGCAGGACATGAGGTGTTTTAGAATGAGTGAATGTCTTGGTGGCTGAGGATGTGCATGGTAGAGGATCTTGCAGTTTATAATGATAAACTTTTTAAAAAATATATATTTCTTTATTGATTTCAGAGAGGAAGGGAGGAGATAGAAACATCAATGATGAGAGAGAATCATTGCTCAGCTGCCTCCTGCACACCCCCTACTGGGGATCGAGCTAAAAACCCAGGCATGGGCCCTTGGCTGGAATCGAACCTGGGACCCTTCAGTCCGAAGGCTGAAGCTCTATCCACTGAGCCAAGCCGGCTAGGGCTATAATGATAAACTTGATATAAAAACTAGAGAGCTAGTAGATTTTATTCTTCTGATAAAGGTTATTAGAAGGTACACCTGGTTTTCTGCCTTTGAGCAAACTTCTTTGAAAACTCAACACAGTGTTAATATTGTAGTTAAAAACTAGAGTGCTAATAAATGGAAGCCCTCTTAAAAGCCACCTTAATTTCATGTGATGTAGTTTTAAGATTTTAAAATTGGGGCTGAATATGTATCTTAATAGTTAGGCTGTGCACATTGGCGAGTACAACTTCCTGTCCCAGAAGTTAAGGAGTTCTGAAGCTAATTTTTTATTTATGTGGATTAGTGTTGAGGGGGAAGGAATAATTCCTTCTGAAATACTTAGTTGCAGGCCTATAATTTAGATCTGTGGGCATCTTTAAGTGTTATCTGTCAAGACTTAATAGGAATTTGACAACAGGTAGGATGGAAAATATTTTATTTAATATTTATATATGTTTATTGCGTGTCAGACACTTTTATAAGCCTTTTTTGCAAATATTAATTAGTTTAATATTTATAGTTTATGTACTATTTTGAGTTCTGCAACATTATCAGACTTGATACTCTTTTTATGGGAATTGGTTTCAAATGGTTCCAGTGGAAAATATAAATAATCCTGTGATTAGTTTCCCCTCTACCTCTTATGACAGATATTTCGTGAAACGAAATATCAAAAGACCATATCTCTAATTGAGATGGAGCCTCACCCTCTTACTGTTAATGTTCATAGTTTTAAAAATCCTAGGATTTTGCTGCTAATTTTTAACAAGTCAAATTGGAAAACAGAAATAAAAATTAATTTTTCTCAAATGATTCTGTACCACTTATTTGCATTGTATTGCTACATTTTATGCATCTCATTTCTATGTAAAACTTATGGTGGTAAATACTATAATATTTTTACATCCTTGGAATCCTCTAGGTTTTTATTTATTTATTTTTCTAATATATATATATTGATTTCAGAGAGGAAGGGAGGGAGAGAGGGAGAGAGATAGAAACATCAATGATGAGAGAGAAGCATCGATCGGCTGCCTCCTGCATGCTCCACACTGGGGACCGAGCCCACAGCCAGGGCATGTGCCCTGACCTCCTGGTTCACAGGTCAAGGCTCAACCACTGAGCCATGGGGCGGGTGGTGGTGGTGGGGGTTGTAGGTTTTGAAACGCTGGACAAATTAAAATTAGAGAATGTGGAAGTGATTCAGAGATTGGAATGATCATGTGAAGGTAGTTTGAGGTGAGGTCCCTGTCCTAACTCCAACACACAAAGATTATGAATTTAAATGCATGAATAAAAAAATAAGTATATATATAAAACTTATGAATTAAAAAATTTTGGCAATCATTTTTCAGTGGAGAGATGAGAGCAAGTTTATGGTTCTAGCATTTACATCTGGAGTTGGGCTACACAATCCAACAGACGTGCGTTAATTTCATGCTCGGAAAGGCTAAACTATTGGGAAGATAATTTACTAGTACAAGGAGCTCTGTTACTTCTTGGCTGGAGGTTAGGAAACTACTGGTGACAGAAATTTGGGTGGGTTTTTGTTTTGTTTCGGTTTAGGTGAAGGAAGAAGGAGGCGCTCTGTAGCGCCTAAAAAACTTACCCAGGTCGCTCGCCAGCCAGGGGGCAGCAGGAAACAGGAAAGCTTGACTGTAGCCCTTGTGTTCCCTCTCACGTGACGTGTCTGTCTCCCAGCCTCGCCCGCCCTGCTTCCGGCCTGGGCAACACCCGGAAGTGGGGGGAGGAGGGAAGGAGAGGTAAAGGCGCCTGGCAGGTAGCAGCGGGTAGAGGAAGAGAAGCCACAGAGGCACGAGTTGCCGCCGCCGCCACCGCAGCTACTATGACTTCTCCCGCCGTGTGAGACTGGAGCCTCCGCGCGTGGATTTGTTGCTGTCACGGGCTACGTAGCTCCCGAGGTTTAACCATAGGACAAAAACCAGGTTAGTCTTATATCGGCTTCCCGTCGACCCCTTCTACTGGAGGGGCGCTCTCTACTGTCAGTCTGTGCTACTGAGTGTGGCAAGAAGGTCATTTTAATCTGGGGCGGTCTCCAAACTCACTTCTTCACAACTCCAGTATTTACCACACTTTTGTTTTACTTCCCTTTCGAGGGGAATGAGATGGGGAGATGAGGTCCTGACCTGTGTCAATTTCTTGTACCCTAGTGGGGTAGTGTCCTGATCATCCGTGGCCTATCTTATTACCTAATTAATTTGGAAGGTCTGTGCCCGATATTGGAAGTCACATAGACTGATCATGTCATCATCAATGAAATAACATAAAAATTGTTTTGCTTCTTGTGTCCCTCTGGGAGCATAAGCTAAACTGAGGGAGCACTTTTGTTTCCATTCTGTTTTATTCATTCTGTCCCCTTCCCAGTAAAGTTACTCACCATCCTTGTCGCACACTGTGTCATCTTTATCTTTGTCACTTTTTTTGTTGTAGAGGGGTCGTTATCTTAATCACCGACAATACTTATCGGGGTTCACAAGTCAATATTTTTCAGCATTTCATCTTTGTTTTAATTACAGCTTCTTCATCTACAATAATATGTATTCATGCTTTGTATTGAGACTGTGTGCAGAACATTGAATTAGGTGATATTGAGGTGTGGGGGTGGGTGATAGGGTGCATAAACAAGAAATAGGCCAGAGTGGCTGGCCTGAGAGTTTGCACTCAAGTAGTTGAGTTTAGTTATGAAGATTCTGGATTCTAGCAGTCTCAGTGATTGAATAACTAGGCTGCTTTTCTAATTCTTTTTAAGGATATTTTGAACTGAGATTTTTAAAAATGTATTTTTAATTAAGTATTGGGATGACATTGGTTAAGATGTTATTTTTTTATCTCTTAAACTTTCTTATATCTACAGTCATGACATGAGAGGGTTTTTTTTTTTTTTATACTGGAGGTCTCACAGTGTAGTAGGAAAGACTAATATACCCTTGTAATCTAAGTAACGTATATTAGAAACAGAAAGTGTTATGAGAGTGCAAGGAAGGGAGCATTTAAACTAGGCCTTGAAGAATGGATAGAATTTAGCTTTGTAGAGGAGGGCAGGCCAGGTAGAAAAAATAATGTTAGCAACGGCTTGGGGGGCTAGAAAGATGCAGGACATCCAACAACACACTGTATGTTAACATCCCAATTTCTAACACAGCTACATCTTCTAAGATTTTACTGGTTAAAAGAAAAAGAAAATAATACAAAACTGGTAAACTTACAACCATATCCAATTATCCTGCAGCCAATAAAAAAGTTTATACACGTCTGGTCAAGATGGTGGAGTAGAATGTCAACTGTAATTGAAAAATAAAAACAAATAGAAATCACCCGTAATTCCATCACCTCATAATATATCCACTGTTTTTTTTCTTCTGTATTGGTGATATTCTCTACTCCTGCTAACATTAAACATTTAATTCATAAAAAGTTTATATGTAGAAAAAAATATATGTAATGTCAAAAACAGTGTTAATGTAGTATGATATTTATTTCTGACGTAAACTCAAATCAAAAAGAGAAAAAAGTGAAGCTTGCTATAGGTACCTTAATTTTGATTGAGTGTTGTGTCTAAAATATAATTTGGAATCATTTTCCAAATTGCTGGGAATGAATAACAACATTGTCTAAAGCCAGAAGCTGTCCCAGGTTTTCCACAAGGAATTTCAGCATTTCCTTTTCTCCTTCAAACTGATTTCTCTACTGGTCTTAACCTGATAGAATCTATTATTTTCCAACCATAGTCTTAAAAAGGACTAGATTCGTGGCCTCTTGGTAGGGTTAGCTTAAACAATAATCCCTCCAGAGGATAGGTTAACATCACTGGTCTGTAATGCAGAAGATTGTTTTTTTTTTTAAAGTACATGCAAAGCAGTAAAATGTATTTAAAAATGAGAGCAAGAGAGTGAGCAAAAATAACCTCAACTAATACACTACAACCTTTATTTCTCTAAGGCAATAGATTCCTTTTTATAAACCCTTGTTATAATTAAAGTTTGCCAGTCTACACACACTTGGAAATCTTTAATCAATACTTTTGACATCCCAATGAGTGAAAATAATCTTCATTTGCCAGTAGGTAAAATAAATTTTGAGAAGAGATTTGTCTGACATGATGAGAATAATATTTGGGAGTTTTGCCTCAAAATTTCCTTTATTCATCTTTGTTAAAGTGCAGTAGAACATTTAAAGGTTTCACAGAGTTTGGTTTTTAAATAGTGATCTTTCTTAGGACATAAATTAAGATGGGAACAGGGAGCGGAGAGGCAGACCACAGTCAGGCCTATTCATTTCAATTTACCATCCCAGCAATCCCGTTTTTAACTTATAAATTTGTCTTCAGGTTGATTTAATGTAATATAACTTACTTGCTGAGATAGTATGGCAGGAAATGTATCACAAGACTTTTGGAATGTGTTTCATTAAAGTGAAAGAGTAGGATGTTTCTGGTTTCATAAATATGTTCCTAGTTTCTCCAGCACTGTTAAAAAATGTAAGTGATTTCCTCATCCTTATGGACTCAGATGTGTGGGATAGTGGTAGGTTACATCAGTTTTCACAGATACTTCTTTCCTTGAAGGAAACGATGATAAAATATCCCCATTTTGAGCCAATTAGTTGTGCTTTGTCCCATGTTTTCTGCCCACATTTAGAATTATACAGCTGTGTCTCAAGGATTTAATTTTTAACCTGTTTTTTACTTTGTAATTTTCTAGTGTAGAATTCCAGTTTTCCAGACCTATAATCAGAAGTGCATTTTAACAATTTACTGATTGAAGTAAATGGGTTATTTCAAATCTTAGGGAAATTGTTTTAGCCTGGCCATTTCCCTTAGTTGATTTTGTTTGTAAAAATTATTGTTTTGTTTTAACTGATGCTGATCCTGCTTATGTATTTGATGTCCCCAACCAAAGCAGATCGGGAAGGAATAATATTAGAATTACTTCCCTCCCCTGCCCCCACCTGAGAGTTCGAAAAGCACTGTATGCTTCCTGGAATTGTGAAGAAACTGGTTTCTGCCCTCTTGAGTGTTCACCTGAAGTACACTACCTGCCACTCTGTGAGAGGAGAGCACTAAGAGGGCTTCTGTTAAGACGTGAAAAACTGTCAACAGAGATATAAGAACAGCGAGAAAGAATTTCACAGTGGAATTCTAAAAAAAAAAATTCTCAGGGCTATTTAGGATAAATTTGTAGTTGACCTACACTGTCATGAGGATAATTAAGAGTTGATCCTTAAGCTAACAAAAACAGAGAACTTAGTTGTTAAAGCGTTCCAAGTGTAATCTTTGGTAATCCTTGCACTTAAAATGGCAGGAAAAAACATTTCTAATTTTTTTTGGTGATGCTAAAATTATTTGCTCTAAGAATTATTATTTAATGATTATACTATTATTAATTTAATAAAATAAAGGGCCATATATTGCTTATTGATAAATATATTAATTATATTATTAAAACACTAATATTAAATTATTTGTATACAACTATTTTCATTTTGGTCAAGAAATGTTTTCTCTTGTTTTACTATACCATTTTACTGTTAATTATAAATATATATTTTTAGTTCAGATTTATAGCCACAATTCAATAAATGTTTTCTCTTATTTTTACTATACTGTTCTACTGTTAATTATTAATACTATTTTTTAGTTCAGATTTATAGCTACAGTTCAATAAATGTTTTTTCTTATTTTACTATACTGTTCTACTGTTAATTATTAATATCATTTTTTATTTCAGATTTATAGCCACAGTTCAATAAATGTTTTTTCTTATTTTACTATACTGTTCTACTGTTAATTATTAATATCATTTTTTAGTTCAGATTTATAGCCACAATATCTTGGTATTAATTTCTAATCACAACAGTAAGTTCATTTTTATGTATTAGCAATCAGATTGGTGTCATATATCTTCAAGTATTGTCTATCTAAAGCAGTGTTTTATCTTGCTCATCTTTTTCTAGCTAGGTGATAACAGGATAAACCTTTGTAGTCTTCAGATAGTTTTAAAGTCTTAAATTCATTGTATGATGATGAATAAAGGAATAATTTATTTAGTATAGTGTGTTATTTGACCTTGAGTGTCAGGGTATGATTGGGATTGTTCACTGTATTATTACAAATATAACTTACGAATTCCTGTTAATTAACTTTAGGGCAAGTGGTAAGTCATTGGATCCTGAATCTTTCACTCTTTAAAAAAAAGTTTTATTTATTTTTAGAGAGAGAGGTAGAGAGAGGGATATGTAGAAACATAAGGATGGGAGAGAATCATTGATCCACTGCCTCCTGCATGCCCCCTACCGGGGGTCGAGCCTGCAATCTGGGCATATGCCCTAACCAGGAATTGAACTGTGACCTCCTGGTTCATGGGTCAATGCTCAATCCCTGAGCCACACCTGCCAGACTTTAACTCTTTTTTTTTTGCATTTAAGTGAAAAATGCCAGAATTGTTCCTCTGTCTGATGTGGAAAAATAAATCCGGTACTTTGTTATTTTCACTTTGGTAAGAGTTGACATATTCTTTCATAGGGCAAAAATTTTAAAGTATTCAGCTTTATTAAATCCTGAAATATATGCATATATATGAAAGTATATGTGCTTGTATATTTCTGTAAGTCAAAACTGAGATCAAAGTGAATATATAGCTCCATGTATTTTTTTTAAATTTACCTTTATTGTTGAAATGGGGGTAGAAAAGGGGGATATCAGGGCAAAATTTTAATCCTAGACCTAGCAAGTGGCTAAAATGAGATTAGCTAGTCAATCTGGCTTAAGAACCTATACTCTTACCTAACAAAAATGAACTGTATTTTTTCAAAATATGTTTTTTATTGATTTTTAGATAGAGAGGAAGAGAGAGGGAGGGAAACATGGATGAGAAACATCATCAATTGGCTGCCTCCTGCACGCCCCCTGCTGGGGATTGAGCCCACAACTGGCAAAGTGCCCTGACTGGGAATGGAACCAGCAACTTCCTGGTGCATGGATCAAAGCTCAACCACTGAACCATACTGGCTGGGCTCAACTGTATTTTTTTTTTAAATTCTCACCCAAGGATATTTTTTCCATTGCTTTTCAGAAAGAGTGGAAGGGATGGAGAGAGGGAGAGATAGAGAGAGAAACATAGATGTGAGAGAGACACATTGACTGGTTGCCCCTACACGTGCCCTTACCAGAGGCAGGGAGAGAACCCACAACCAAGATACCTGCCCTTGACTGGGAATTGAACCTGCAACCCTTTGGTGTACAGGGTGATGCTCTAACCATTGAGAAATACCAGCTAAGGCTGAAATGTATTTTTTTCCTCCCTCCCGATTGAAAAAGACAACAGCATACTCAGTTGCCAGCCCTTTGAACTGTATTTTTTAAAGAACATAGACATTTGAGCAAAATTAGGTCCTATGAATTAAGTACATTGCTTGTCCTACAGAAAGAAATGTCCAAGCAAAATCTCAGGCATCTCTCATAGCAATATGTTTACTGATACATCTCCTAGGGCAAAGGAAACTAAGGAGAAAAGAAACAAATGGGACTATATCAAAATAAAAAGCTTCTGCACAGCAAAAGAAACCATCAACAAAATGAAAAGAGAGCCCATTGTTTGGGGAACATATTTGACAATGATACATCTGATAAAGGGTTAATATCCAAAATATATAAGGAACTCATACAATTCAACAAATGGAAGACAAACAATCCAATTAAAAAATGGGCAAAGGACCTAAATAGACACTTCTCCAAATTGGACATATAGATGGCCAAGAGACATATGAAAAAATGCTCAAAGTCACTGATCATCAGAGACAAATTAAAATGACAATAAAGTATCACCTCACACCTGTCAGAATGGCTATCATCAACAAATCAACAAATGAGCTCCATCCAGTTTGGCTCAATGGATAAAGTGTCCACCTGTGGACTGAAGGGTCCCGGGTTCTATTCTGGCCAAGGCCACATGCTTGGGTTGTGGACTCGATCCCCAGTAGGGGGCATGCAAGAGGCAGCTAATCAATGATTCTCATTGATGTTTCAATCTCTCTTTCTTCCTCTCTCTGAAATCAATAAAGACATAAAAACGAACAAACAGAAACACAAAGCAACAAATGACAAGTGCTGGCGAGGATGCATTGTGTAGAAAAGTGAACCCTAGTACACTGCTGATGGGAATGCAGAGTGGTGCAGCCATTATAGAAAACAGTATGGAGTTTCCTAAAAAAATTAAATATGAAACTGTCATTTGACCCAGTGATCCCACTTCTAGGAATATATCCTAAGAAACCCAAAACACCGACCAGAAAGAATATATGCACCCCTATGTTCATAGCAGCCCAATTTACAATAGCTAAGATCTAGAAACAACCAAGTGCCCATCAGTAGATGAATGGATAAAAAAGCTGTGGTACACTTACACCTCGGAATACTATGCAGCAGTAAAAAAGAAGGATCTCTTACCCTTTGAGACAGCATAGGTGGACCTGGAGATTATTATGCAAAGTGAAATAAGCCAGTCAGAGAAAGACAAATACCATATGACCTCACTTATATGTGGAATTTAATAAACAAAATAAACTGACAAACAAAATTGATCCAGAGACATGGAAGCATGCAACAGACTGATGATTCTTAGAGGGAAGGGGGTGGGGGCAGGAAGGGATCAACCAAAGAACTTTATACATATATGCATAACCCATGGACACAGACAATATGGTGGTGAAGGCCTGGGGCAGAGGGGAGGGGCGGGAGGACATATGTAATACTTTCAACAATAAAGATTTTTTAAAAAGAGAGAAATGTCCAGCCCGGCCAGTATGGGTTGGTGGTTGAGCATCGACCTGTGAACCAGGAAGTTTGAGTTTGATTCCCAGTCGGGGCATGCCTGGGTTGTGGGCTTGATCTCCAGAGTTGGGCATGCAGGAGGCAGCTGATCAGTGATTCTCTCTCATCATTGATGTTTCTCTCTTTTTCTCCCTCTCTGAAAACAATATAAATATATTAAAAAGTATATTTTTTAAAAAAGAGAGATACATGCTCATTTATCTTTTTTGGAAGTATGAATGAACAAATTTGTTTAATGATTAAAAGTTAAAGTATTGCCTGGTGGTATGGCTCAGTGGTTGAGCATCAACCCATGAACCAAGAGGTCGCTGGTTTGATTCCAGGTCAGAGCACATGCCGGGTTGCAGACTCGATCCTCAGTAGGGGGAGTGTAGAAGGCAGCCTATCAATGTTTCTCTCTCTCTTCCTCTCCCTTCCTCTCTCTCTCAAATCAGTAAAAACATATTTAAAAAAATTAAAGTATTGGCAGCTCAAAATTTCCTTGGTAGTGTCAAACTAAATTCAAAAGTAAGGATCCATAGTTTTGTTTTTATTTTATTAACTTATTTAAATATATGCTAAAATGTCCAATATTTAAAATGATGTTAGTTTTATATTATTTGTATTCTCAGAGTCTCCCAAGAAAAGAAATGGTTTATGTGTGTTTTATCATCTTTACAGGAAGCACATCTTTGAACTTGGTTAGACTTTGATATTTATGATATGTTATTCAATTAAACTGTACTATGAGATCATGCAGTAAAAGTTGATAAGCATAAATTGGAACATTGCTGGTTACATTTTTTGGACTATTGTATATATTATTCTCCTGATAACGTCAAAGCATCTTAACTTCACTACTATACTGTGATGTGCTGTTTTGGAGAGGCACTATAACATAGGATTAAAGAATGGGGTTTGTGGCACCAGACTGCCTGGATTGGAATTCCACCCAGCTCCTCTGCTTACTACTTTACTTGTATGACGCTAGACAGATTTCTTACTTTTTTTTTTTTTTTTTTTTGCCTAAGTTCCTCAAAATTTGGGGGCAATAAAAGTACCTGACTCTTAGGATTGTCAGTGAATTAATACATATAAGCCCTAAAAACAGTACCTGGTAGGCAATTTACATACAAAGTAGTTACTATTATTCTTTTCATACATTATTTACTGCAAATGTAGTTTTAACAATCTGCATAATAAAATTTTAAATTATAGTTTTGCTGTTCTATAAATTTAGTAGATTACCAGAGCAATATACTAATCAATTATAGTATATTTATATACTGAAAATAATATTTAATTTCTACATTACAACATAGAAAATGGAAAACTCACATTGGGAGGGCACCAGTAGCCTACAATACACCTACAGTATGTGTACATGGTATCTCAAAACTCATTATGACAGCTAGCAAGTCATATGACCCTGATGTACTCATTCTACTTCTTCACCAATCTGCTTGTAGAATTAGTGAGCCACAGACTCTGGGCTATTGAATGTCTCTTAACTGCCAAATGCTGAACCATACCTGATGAATAATTTCTGAAATATAAAATGTTGGCAATGAAAAAGGCTTTATTCATGTCCAACCTACTCTGCAAAATAGCTATATTCTTATAAAGTTGTGTGCAAACTAAAATTTTTTTATTGATTAAGTTATTACATATGTGTCCTTATCCCCCCATTGCCCCTACCTCCGCTCATGCCCTCACCCCTCTGGTGTCTGTGTCCATTGGTTATGCTTATGTGCATGCATACAAGTCCTTTGGTTGATCTTACCCCCACCCTCCCCTACCTTCCCTCTGAGGTTTGAGCATCTGATCGATGCTTCTCAGTCTCTGGATCTGGTTTTGTTCATCAGTTTATGTTGTTCATTATAATCCACAAATGAGTGAGATCATGTGATATTTATCTTTCTCTGACTGACTTATTTTGCTTAGCATAATGCTCTCCAGCTCCATCCATGCTGTTGCAAATGGTAGGAGTTCCTTCCTTTTTACAGCAGCGTAGTATTCCATTGTATAGATGTACCACAGTTTTGTTTTTTTTTGCCACAGTTTTTTGTTTGTTTTGTTTGTTTTTAATATATTTTATTGATTTTTTACAGAGAGGGAGAGAGAGGGATAGAGAGTTAGAAACATCAATGAGAGAGAAACATCGACCAGCTGCCTCCTGCATACCCCCTACTGGGGATGGGCCTGCAACCAAGGTACGTGCCCTTGACCGGAATCGAACCCGGGACCTTTCAGTCCGCAGGCCGACGCTCTATCCACTGAGCCAAACCGGTTTCGGCTGCCACAGTTTTTTAATCCACTCATCTGCTGATGGGCACTTAGGCTGTTTCCAAATCTTAGCTATTGTAAATTGTGCTGCTATGAACATAGG
Organism: Eptesicus fuscus; assembly: GCF_027574615.1. Classification (NCBI taxonomy): domain Eukaryota; kingdom Metazoa; phylum Chordata; class Mammalia; order Chiroptera; family Vespertilionidae; genus Eptesicus; species Eptesicus fuscus. The sequence goes on along the minus strand of NC_072473.1, from coordinate 38,651,031 downwards.
GGTGCATATATCCTTTCTGATTAGTGTTTCTAGTTTCTTGGGATATATTCTTAGAAGTGGGATCACTGGGACAAATGGGGGTTCCATTTTTAATTTTTTGAGGAAACTTCATATTGTTCTCCATAGTGGCTGCACCAGTCTGCATTCCCACCAGCAGTGCACGAGGGTTCCTTTTCCTCTGCATCCTCGCCAACACCTGTCATTTGTTGATTTGTTGATGATAGCCGTTCTGACAGGTCTGAGATGGTACCTCATTGTTGTTTTGATTTGCATCTCTTGGATGATTAGTGACTTTGAGCATGTTTTCATATGTCTCTTGGCCTTCCTTATGTCCTCTTTCTAAAATTATCTATTTAGGTCTGTTACCCATTTTTTGATTGGGTTGTTTATCATCCTTTTGTTAAGTTGTATGAGTTCCCTGTAAATGTTGGAGATTAAACCCTTATCGGAGATAACATTGGCAAATATATTCTCCCATGCAGTGGGCTTTCTTGTTGTGCAAACTAAATTTTTATATTGAATTATATCAGCACTCCAATTAATAAATGTTTATTATGTTCTTATATATCTAGTGTTTACGTCGGTCCTGTGTGATATGCAAAGAAGCATAAGGCATATGCTCCACTGTCTAGTCAGAGAAAGAAGTCTAATACCAAACAATTACAGAGAAGTTAAGTACTAACCTATGATGCTTATTCCAAGGGTATTTGGAATTCAAAAAGAAAGTGGGTGCAAGTATTTCATGGAGGAGTTGGGTCTTGGGCTCATTTACTCACTCAGCAATTATTTGAGTAGCTACCATGTGCAATATGCTGGGGATATCATAGTGAACACAGCAGATATGACCCTGCTTTTGTAGCGTTTACAGACAAGTAATGTGATGGGATTTAAATATATGTAAGACAGCATTCCAGGTGAGGAGACCAGTAAAAATAAAGTCATAGAAAGAAATGGCAAGCATGGACCATGTGACAGTGAGGGCACTTGCCTGATTGTAGTAGAGATTTTGTGTCAGAGAGGAGTATTGACAATAATAGATATGGGCCATCTTTTGAATGATTTGAACAGCTATTTAAGTCTGTGGGAAGTGGGGTAGAGTAGTCTTATGGAACCGAGCCCTTACCCTATGAGATCTGACCCTATTTGCAGGTAGATAGTGTCAGAATTGAATTAAATTGTAGGACACTCAGCTGGTGTCACAGAGAATTGCTTGGTGGGGAAAACCCCTATACATCTGATGTCAGAAGTGTGAGTGCGATAGTTGTATGAGAGTTAAGGAGAAACACTGGACAGAAGGCTGGGTTTTTCCAATGCAGTCAATCATCTTTTGAATGTTTTGAACAGCGATTTAATCTGCATTAAATCCTTTTGGTGCCCTGACCGGTGTGGCTCAGTGGATAGAGCGTTGGCCTGCAGACTCAAGGGTCCCGGGTTTGATTCCGGTCAAGGGCATGTACCTTGGTTGCAGGCACATCCCCAGTGGGGGGTGTGCGGGAGGCAGCTGATCGATGTTTCTCTCTCATCGATGTTTCTAACTCTCTATCCCCCTCCTTTCCTCTCTGTAAAAAATCAATAAAATATATATATTAAAAAAATTCCTTTTGGTAACCTATTTTGAAAAGGGTTAGCTGCATGGGCTTTGGAGTCATACTGTCTCAATTTGATACCATCTCCACTCTAATTTGTTTTCTAAGTTTAGGATTTTGTATTGAGTTTTCCTAGTGACACAACTATATAGGCAATAAAATGATATTTACTCAGAGCTGCTGGGGTCAGTAACCCAAGTTGCACCAGGTAACACTGGAGAACAATGTACACATGAAATGCCAGTGGGAAGTCCAAGAAGTTGGGAGAGATAGAAGGAGGTTAGGCAAGGAAAGAAATACATTCTGCGATGGTTGGTGGAATGCCATCAGAAATGTCTTCAAGCAAAACAGACTACATTTGACTAAACTTTGTTTTCCGTTGTGTTTCTGTAAGAATAGGAAGAGAAATGTAACTGCATTTATTTGACTTGGCCTTTTGAGGACTACCAGTAGTCATTGTTTCAGGTTCTGTTCTACATTTGAAGCATCTGGTCAGTTTTAGATTATATTCTGTATTTGAAGCATTTGGCTAGACCATTTGTGTCCTAGTTTTATGTGGTACTTAAATACAGCTTGGTCAGAAGCTTATGTAGTAAGTTGTGTTTGTAATCTGTGTTAGTATTCTCTCAACTTGGTTTAAGGGATAAGTGAATTGGCAAATGAATGCCTGTTACAACCTCCCTTATTCTCTCTTGTTACCTTTGGATTTAATGTTAGTATGATCATATACTAAGAAAGTTTAACATTAATATCCTGGCACTTTCTGGAATTTTTCCCCCCCACCAGACCAAAAAAAAAAAAATCACACAAGACCATCTTTGTCTCCTCCCAATCCTTTATTAGGGTGAACTCCGACCTTATTATATGGAAGAGCTTCTTTTAATCTTAGTCTTGAGCTCAGGGCAGATACAAGCATTGCAGTCTTTGAGACTTTGTTGCTGGCTGTGCTGCTCACCCCTTCACTCTGGGAATGTTAGCTGAGACTTGTGGCAGAAAGGGTGTGTAGCAGAGAAAATACATTATTGGGAATGGGCTTAGAGCTCCATCAGGTGAGGTTTCTAGACCTACTGGTAGATCCTGATTTGCAGGTTGGAGACTCCCACTTTGTTTCATCTAGGGCTGATGTCTTACACAACTCCAGTTGGCCATAGTCACATTATCAGTCTGTAAAAATTATGACATGGAGTTATGCAATATGGTGGCCTTGAAACCTACCCACACCACTTCTATTTTTAGCCCCAATCCCCCCCTTAATATCTATTACATGTAGTAGCAGCATGGTAGTCCCAAATTCATCACTTGCATTTCACTTCCCACTTTAAGACTTTCCTGTAATCAAGACATTTAGATCTTTGAGGATTTTACAGAATTGCATTAATTTTCTTACTCTATATAAATGTACTCATTGGTAAAATGATCATGGTACTTGCCCTATCTCATAGATTGTAATGAGTAGTATCAAATGAAATAATGTAAATTATAGAATGCTGTATAAATATGAGGTAATATTCTTTCTTGATGTGTTGTGTTGTAGTGGAAAGAGTACCGGATTTGAATCTGGTGTTTGTTTCAATCTGCTAATAACAAAATATAATTTTGGACTACTTACTTTGTGTTTTTTGGGCCTTTGTTTCCTTATCTATAAAGGGAAACTTAAAATGCCACTTCTCTATACCCAGAAACCCAGGAGTTATTTTTTTCTCACCTCATATTACCAATCATCAAATCTGTTAGTTTTGATATTTTTTAAAATTTCCCCCTTCTTTCTCTCTCCAGTCTCTAATCATTTCCCTTCTGGGCAATAGTTTTTTTTTATTGTGGTAAAATATATATAATAATTATCAGTTTGACCATTTTAAATATACAGTTCATTGGCATTAAGTACATTCACAATATTGTGTAACTATTACCACTATCCTTTTCCAGAACTTTTTCATTATCCCAAGCAGAAACTCAGTACCCGTTAAACAATGGCTTCTCATTTACCCCTTCTCCCACCCCTGGTAACATCTATTCTGCTTTTTGTCTCTGTATTTACCTCCTCTAGGTAACTCTTTTTTTTTTTTTTAATATATTTTATTGATTTTTTACAGAGAGGAAGGGAGAAGGATAGAGAGCCAGAAACATTGATCAGCTGCCTCCTGCACACCTCCCACTGGGGATGTGCCCACAACCAAGGTACATGCCCTTGACCGGAATCGAACCCGGGACCCTTGAGTCCGCAGGCCAATGCTCTATCCACTGAGCCAAACCGGTCAGGGCTAGGTAACTCTTATTATTGGAATCATTTTTCTTTTAGTCCTGCTTATTTTACTTAGCATAAAGTCATTAGGGTTTATCTAGAAGTAAAAATGAGAATTTAATTTCCTTTTATAGCTGAAAAAATTCCATTATTGGACAATAGATTTTTTAAAATTTTAAATGTATTTTTATTGATTTCAGAGAGAAAGGAAGAGGGAGAGAGAGATAGAAAATCAATGATGAGAGAGAATCATTGATCGGCTGCCTCCTGCATGCCCCTCACTGGGGATCAAGCCCTCAACCCAGGCATGTGCCCTTGACCGGAATCGAACCTGGGACCCTTCAGTCCGCAGGCCGACACTCTATCCACCGAGCCAAACTGGCTAAGGCGGACAATAGATTTTTTAAACTGGTCTTCCTGACTCTAGTCTTGTCCCTTTCAAATTTATCCTCCATAAGATAGTTTTATTTACCTTTTAAATTTCTTTGTCTTTCCCATTCATGTATTCCCAGTCATACCAAAAGCACTCCTTCAAATATGCCACACTGTTTTTTAAAAATTATTTCTCTGTTTATTTTATTTTTTAAAATATATTTTTATTGATTTTAGAGAGGAAGGGAGAGGGAGAGAGAGATAGAAACATCAATGATGAGAGAGAATCATTGATAGGCTGCCTCCAGCATGCCCCCTACTGTGGATTGAACCTGCAACCTGGGCATGCACCCTTGACTAAAATCAAACCCAGGACCCTTGAGAATTCATAGGTCAATGCTCTATCCACTGAGCCAAACCGGCTAGGGCTGCCATACTATTTGATACCTCTGTAATTTTGTTCGTGGCCCTTTGTTTGGAGCTTCTTTCTGTTCTTCTGAAGAACTCCTACTCAACCTTCATGACCCAGTTTACCTAATAATAATAGATTGGTTAAATTATGTTGCAGTCATATAATGGACTTCTATTTTGTCTTTTGAAATTATGGCATATATATTAGTGATTAAAAGCACAGACTGTGGACTGGACTTAACTGGGTACAAATTTCAATTATATCACTTATTAGCTGTTTGACCTTGGGAAAGTCCCTTACCCTCTCTGTGTCTCAATGTAATCATCTGTAAAATAGAGATAATAGTGGTATGTATCCCATTGGTTTGTGAGGGTTAAAATAGTAAAAAGTATTAGGTGTGTGTTGTTATATATTACTACTAGAGGCCCAGTGCATGAAATTCGTGCATGGGGGGGGTGTCCTTCAGCCCGGCCTGCACCCTCTCCAATCTGGACCCTTCAGGGGCTATCCGACTGCTGGTTTAGGCCCAATCCCGCAGTCGGACATCCCTCTCACAATCCGGAATTGCTGGCTCCTAACCGCTCGCCTGCCTGCCTGCCTGATTGCCCCTAACTGCTTCTGCCTGCCAGCCTGATTGCTCCCTAACCACTCCCCTGCCGGCCTGATTGATGCCTAACTGCTCCCCTGCCAGCCCAATCGCCCCCAACTGCCCTCCCCTGCCGTGACCCACCTCTTCTGCTGGGACCCGCCTCCTCCGCACGAGGTGGTGGAGATGCCAGGACCAGCCTCCTCTGGACCACCAGGCCTCACTGCGAGGAGCGGCTGCCAGGCCCCATCTCTGCTGTGTGTGCGGCCATCTTGTGGTGGCCATCTTGTGACAACATTGCATGCAAGGGCACGAGGACCACCTAGGGCTTTTATTAGTATAGATTTACTGAGATAGAAAATGTTTATTATAGCATTGAATAAAAAGAAGTGTGTTATAAAACAATAGTACTAGTATATCATATATTAAAAAATCTCTGTTTATATATACACACACACATATAAAATAACCTGCCAACCTTACACACATGCACACACATACACACACAAACAGACACATATACATTCCTACCTCAAAATGTTAACATTAGTTATCTCTTTTTTTTTTTAATTGATTTTTTTTTTTTTTTTTTACAGAGAGGAAGGAGGAGGGATAGAGAGTTAGAAACATCGATGAGAGAGAAACATCGATCAGCTGCCTCCTGCACACTTCCCACTGGGGATGTGCCCGCAACCAAGGTACATGCCCTTGACCAGAATTGAACCTGGGACCTTTCAGTCCGCAGGCCGACGCTCTATCCACTGAGCCAAACCGGTTAGGGCAACATTAGTTATCTCTTGGTGTTGGACTGATTTGTTTCTTTTTAAAAAATGTTTTTATTTTTTATTTAATTAAAAAATATATATTTATTTATTTCAGAGAGGAAAGGAGAGGGAGAAAGAGATAGAAACATCCATGATGAGAGAGAATCATTGATCAGCTGCCTCCTGCACGCCCCATACTAGGGATTGAGCTCACAATCCGGGCATGTGCCCTGACTGGGAATAGAACCATGACCTCCTGGTTCATGGGTTGAACACACTGACTGGGCTGTTGTTTCTTTTTATATTTGTTTATATTTTTTATTTTTCTCCAGTTGACTTTTTTTCTTATATTTTAAAGGGAAAAGAAGACAATTAAAGCACCTCTTCTGTGAATTCTTTGCTCAACTCCCTTCATCCTTTAGGTCACCATAGTATACTGTACTATGCAACCCTGAGCCCCTTGAAGGCGGAGCCTGTCTCATATTGATTCACGTTTGTATCCCCAGTAGGGCCTGGCACAGAACGTAAAAGATACTAGGTTCTTAGCAATATTAATAAGGTGAAGTGCTGATGGAATTATGTACCAAGCACTTTACATGTGTTATCTGATATATTCCTCTCAGCAGTCCCTTGAGTAAGAGTTGTTTTTCTAGATGAGGAAACTGACAATTAGAAAGATCAAACAATTTGCTGACGGTCACATAACTAGTAAGTGGCAGAATTTGGATTCAATTTAAGTTTGTCTAATACCAAAAATATTATCTTTAATGTATATTGAATTAATGAATTACCTAACGAATGTACCTACTTTCTTAAATGAAATAATTTTTGAAAGACTCCTTTGTAAACAGAAATATGCTCTATGAATGTAAAGATATGTTATTGTTATTTCTTTTCTGCTATATCCCCACTCACACCCTTGATCCTGACTAGGCAAACCAGCTTTCCTGCTCCTGTGCACAATATTTCCTCTCTCTGTTCAACTGGCATGTTAGTTCTCCATATGTCTTGATATGGCCCAGGTTCTACCCACTCTTTAGGAACTTGGCTCACAATTATGATACAAAGCTTTTCATATTAATCCAGCCATTTCCATCAAACTCACTATTGTGTGTGCATGTTGAGAGACTCAATTGAAAGTATCTGGCCAGATATAATTTGTTTCACACTAAAGTATGGCGTATCATCTTTGAACATATTTACGGTTTTCCTAGTTTGATCTGTTTACTTTTCTCTGTGCTATGCCCAACTTTAATTTCCTACATTTATAGTCATACCATTTTCCAAAGGAATTTTTGAATTAATTTTCAGAATTAGTTTTAGCTAGAAGATATTAATTAGAAAGTTCAGTCTGTCTTACTCATTTATGTAGATGTGTGTTCATCCAAGTGAACCCTTCATCAAAAGAGAAAAATAAGGTGGATAAGGCAAGAGAAGAGGCACTTTAATAATTTATTTAAAAAACCCAACAAATATACTATACCAAAATTTAGACTTTAGTTATAACTTGACTCCCCACAGGTTTTTCAGAATTAAAAAGGTGAACTCCCTTTAGAGCAAACTAACCGAAGGGAACTATCCAATTTGTGAAAATTACATGTCTAAAATGTGGGGGAAATAGCTCCCATGTATAAAGCACATTTTTTACTCTACCAGAACCACTTTCTAAAGATTTCAGCCTATTTTAGAGTCTTAGTTTTATGAGAAGACAAAATTCATACCAGTGATTTCTAAGAAAGAACAGAATCACACAACTGAGGAATGAATTCTGGAGAAGCACTTGGCAGAGACTCAGAGAGTAGTTGAACTGTGTAGCTTTGGAAAGGGGACCTCTCTTTCCCACCTCAAGCGCACAGCCGTAGAGCCTCCACTTGTCAAATCATTTGGCCTGCACTTCCACTCCCTGATGCCCTACCAGGGGATCAGAGTGTAGCACAGAGCTTTTGGAGTGTGTCTCCTGGGTAGCCTTTTGTCTGGGAATCAGACAGCGGCGAGCTGAGTTGTGTGGCTACATCACAGGGTGGGGCACTCCTGTCTCCCCTGCAAGCTCAGTCCAAGCTATTCCCCCAATGGGAGACTCAATTTACCTGCTTTTCCAGCAGCCAGCAGCTGGTGGCCCTGCCCTGATGAGCTCAGTTCCTTGGGGGTTCAGAGAGCTTCTGGGAGCTGGGAACTTTGGTGTACTTTGGAGGCTTTTGCCTGGGAAGGGGAAGAAATGCCTGCCCCCCTCCTACCTGTTTACCAGCACCACACCTAATGGGAGACTGTTTATATATGCCCTCCCAAGTTCCAGTGGCCCTGCCCTGCTGGGCTCAGCTCCACAGAGGGAAGGATTGCTCCTCGGAGCTGGGATATTTGGAATGCATCTCTCTCAGACTATTGTCTAGGACTGGGACGAAGTGCTTGGCCCCCTAATGTGTACTTGGCCAGCAAAAACCCCAACTAGTGGACTGGTCAGATGCCCACCTCCCACCAAGTAACCCATATAAATACCCTCCCCATCCCATCCCTGCTTAGGAATTATCTTCTCCTCTGGACGGATTAGATGACAATGTCAGTTGGCTATGGAGCCTCTCCCTGTTCCCAACCCTACCAAGATCCTCCCCAGAGAAAGGACCCTTGGGTGTTTTCCCCCAGTTCCCTCTCACCTTTTCTCTCTTGTTCATCCATCTTCCTTTATCCCTCTCTCCTTCTCTGGATGGCTTTTCCCTCCTTCTAATCACTCTCACCTCCTCTCCACTTCCTTTCTCCCTACTTGCCTCTCACTTACTTCACCTACATTTCCCCCCTGCTTCTCTAGCTTCTTTCCTCTGGATTAGAGCCTGTCCTTCTTGCCCTGACCCTGAGCAGAGACTGGGATATGCCCCAACTTGGCCTCCCTGGAGGCTGGAGAGTGTGTTGCCCAGACGTGAGTCTGCTTGCTTCCTAGCCCAGGCTCTTCCTGAGTCCAAATCTCTACATGTCCCAGACCAGTCGGAGCGTGGCACTCCTCAGGCTCTTTACTCCCTCACATCTCAATCCTGGGATTTAGGTGGGCCCTGCCAGAGGGTGTCAAGGGCAGCTCTCTGATTCAGGGGCTGGGGGGAGGCTCTGGGGCCACTCTGAGACTTTTATCAGGGAGGCTGTGGGGCTCAGAGATTCTAGCGGGCAGGATACAGACTCACTGGACAGAGATGTCCAAGGCTTCCTCTTCATGGGGTCTACATTTCTATTGCTGCCCATGGAGGCTGGCTACAACGAGGCCTCCAAGAAACTGTGGGGTCGCTGTGGCATGGAGCTGTAGGCACCTCGTCCCTTCCCTTCAGGAGCCAGGGTCGGGTCCCTAACATTGGGCTTCCTGTCCATAAAGCCTATCGATACCAGGTGGTTGAAGATGGTGGGCGGTGACATGAGCTTGGAGCGCATGAAGGGGTCCTTCAGCATCTCCCTGCGGGCAAAAAGGGTTTAGGTGAAGGTGCTATCTCCCACCCTGACATCTCCCACCTGCTTAGAGACTCTTTTGGTCTGTCCTCCTGAGCCCCTGTGGCTCCGCATTGATGAGCTTCCTCCTGCAGAGGCAACAGCTGGCTGCATCCAACCTGAACCTGCAGCACACTTCTTCCAGGGGAACTAAAATTGGAGACTCTAGGGGTATGACACTTGAGTAGAGGCTACATTCCCCTCATTGAGTGCCTAACTGCAGAACCCCCAAGTAGGGGACCCACTAGCCCTTCCCCTTGACCCTGGTCACTTTGCCTTACTGAGTTTATGACCTGTGGAAGGGTCTGTGGGTGGTGGCCAGTGGTGGGCCCACTTTATAGTCTTTCTTCCAAAGGCTCTGGAGAAAGACCATGCAACCTCAGGGGGAGGTGGAGTAACTGACAGGGGAAGGTGGAACTCAGGGAGCCTCAGGCCTTTTATAAATCTGCCCCCAGCTCTAAGCTGGAGGAAGCTGAGCCTTGTACAAAGATTGGCTGCACCTAAGCACATCCAGGCCGAGTCGATGCAGCCACAAACAGTGAATAGCATGCTAGTTCCAGACAGGTAGCCCAAGGCCAGTTACATACAATGACTAACATCGACCTGTCCCTGAATCCCACTCAGGTGGACCCAGAACCAACACAACAAGTAGTGGGCTTCATACCACATCAGAGCTTGACCCAACTAGCCACACAAGCAGCACACCCAAAAGGGATTCTGGCAGGCATCAGACCCAAATGGGAACAACTCCGCCATGAGGGACAGTCCCTGCATAGTGACTCATACATGGTGTTTGAGGTTTATCCTTATAGTCAACCAGCCTGAAGGGGTAACTCTACCCATGGAAGGGCCAATAGCACTCAAGATTCGAAGGTGCACATAACCTACAAGAATTATTTCAGGAGCACCTATCTGGAAGATTGCACAACTGAGCCCCATAAGACACCTACATTATAAAGCCATCATAACAAGTTTGGGAGTCATAGTGATCTATGTAATACACAGAGACAAAATGAGGAAGACAAAGAAATATCCCCCAAATGAAAGGACAAGATAAATCCCCAGAAAAAGAATTAAACTAAATGGAAGCAACCAAGATTCCAGATGTAGAGATTAAACAATGGTTATAAGGTTGCTCAAGAACCTAATGGGAAAAATGGGTGATGTAAGTGATAACTTAAAGAATAGTAAGTATTAACAAGAATAAAGAAACCATAAAAAAGATCCAGACAGAAATTATGAATATAATATCTGAAATGAAGAATAAACTAGAAGGAATCAACAGCAGGTTAGATCAAGCAGAGAATCGAATCTGATTTAGAGGACAAGACAACAGTATGCAAGCAAGCAGAACATCAAAAAGAAAAAAAAAATAAGGAAAGTCTAAGGAACTTCTGGGACAACATAAAGCAATAACACCCGCATCATAGGTATACCATAAGGAGAAGAGAGTGAGCAAGGGATCTAGAACCTGTCTGAAGAAATAATGTCTGAAAAATTTCCTAACCTGTTGAAGGAAAAAGTCACACAAGTTCAGGAAGCACAGAGAGTCCCAGTCAAGAAGAACCCAAAGAGGCCCACACCAAGGCACATCATAATTAAAATAGCAAAGGTTAAAAACGAGAGAATCTTAAAAGTTGCAAGGGAGAGACAGTTACCTCTAAAGGAACTCCCATAAGGCTGTCACCTGATTTCTCGAAACACTTCAGACCAGAAGGGATTGGCATGAAATATTCAAAGCTAGGACATACAACCAAGACTATTCAGCAAGGCTATCATTAACATTAACCCTTTGCACTCGCTTTTTTCTCGATTCCTTTATTCTACTTGGGATTTAATTTTTTAAATACCCCAGATTTTACAAAGCGTGGCAGTAGAATAAAAAACTGGAGTTTCTTTTCATACAAACTTATTTATTTGGATTTTTTTATATTTCAAATTATTGATACATTCAAAGATTATAAAAAGAGCTGCTACCGATGCTAACCATGTCGAGTCACACTCGACATCCAAGTGCAAAAGGTTAAAGGAGATCCTGGCCAGCATGGCTCAGTGGCTGAGCATTGACTTATGAACCAGGAGGTCATGGTTTGATTCTCGGTCAGGGCACATGCCCGGGTTGCGGACTTGATCCCCAGTGTGGGGCATGCAGGAGGCACCTGATCAATGATTCTCTCTCATCATTGATGTTTCTCTTTTTCTCCCTCTCCCTTCCTCTCTGAAATGAATAAAAATATATTTTAAAAAATTAAAGGAGAAATAAAGAGCTTCCTACATACACAAAAAAGATAAAGTAGTTCATTACTACCAAACCAGTATTGCAAGAAAAGTTAAAGGGCCTACTTTAAGAAGAAGAGCCCTGGCCAGTGTTGCTCAGTTGGTTGGGCATTGTCCCTGAACTGAAAAGTTGTTGGTTTGATTCCTGGTCAAGGTACATGCTCAGGTTGCAGGCTTGATCCCCCATCGGGGGCATGCAGGAGGCAGCTGATTGATGTTACATTCCCACATTGATGTTTCTCTCTTCTCCCTTCCTCTTTCTCTAAAAATCAAACTATTCTTTAGAAGAAGGAGAATAAGAAGATAAAGAGAAATGCATAGAGAGAGGAACATGGGTATATAGAATAAAATGGCAATAAAAGTACATATAAATAATAGTCTTAAGTATAAACGGATTAAATGCTCCAATCAAAACACATGATGTAGATGAATGGATAAGAATATATGACTCATATATACGTTGTCTAGAAGAGACTCACCTCAGAATAAAAGATGTACACAAACTGAAAGTGAAGGGATGGAAAAAACATTCCATGCAAATGGAAATGAAAAAAACAAACAAACAAAACCAAACACACACACCAAAAACACAACCTGGGGTCACAATACTTATATCAGACAAAATAGACTTCAAAACAAAGGCCATGCCCTGGACAGGTGACTTGGTTGATTGGAGTATTGTCCCTATATCAGAAGATCATGAGTTTGATTCTGGTTAGGGCACATACCTAGGTTGTGGGTTCAATCCTTGGTCAGGTATGTACGGGAGGCAACAAATCGATGTTTCTCTCACATTGATGATTCTATTTTTTGTTTGTTTATTTTTTTAAAAAATATACTTTATTGATTTTTTACAGAGAGGAAGGGAGAGGTATAGAGAGTTAGAAACATCGATCAGCTGCGTCCTGCACACCTCCTACTGGGGATGTGCCCGCAACCAAGGTACATGCCCTTGACTGGAATCGAACCTGGGACCTTTCAGTCTGCAGGCCGACACTCTAGCCTCTGAGCCAAACCGGTTAGGGCTCTCTCTCTTTAAAAATCAATAAAAAAACAAAGGCCATAACAAGAGACAAAGAAGGTTACTACATATTCCAAAGGGATAGATCCAACAAGCGGATATAATCCTTGTAAACATATATGCACCCAACATAGAAACACCTTAATATGTAAAGAAAATCATGGTGGACATTAAGAGTGAGATAAACAGCAATAAAGTTACAGTAGGGGATTTTAACACCCCACTAACATCAATGGATAGATCTTCCAGACAAAAAAATCAACAAGGCAACAGCACCCTTCAATTACACACTGCATCAGATGGATTTAATTGGTATTTACAGAATATTTCATCCCAGAGCAGGAGAATATACATTCTTTTCAAGTGGGCATAGAACATCCTCAAATATAGACCACATGTTTAGAAACAATGTAAGTCTTAATATATTCAAGAAGATTGAAATCATATCAAGTATCTTCTCTGACCACAAATATGAAACTGGAAATCCATCACAATAAAAAACCCTGAAAAACATTCAAGCACATGGAGGCTAAATAGCATGTTGTTAAACAGTGAATGGGCGTAGCCAGCATGGCTTAGTGGTTGAGCGTTGACCTATGAACCAGAAGGTCATGGTTTGATTCCTGGGTTGCAGGCTCATTGTGGGTAGCCGATCAATGATTCTCATCATTGATGCCTCTCTCTCTTTCTCTCTCTCTCTTTTCCTCTCTGAAGTCAATAAAATAAAAAAATAAAAGTTTAAATCTGTATTTTTAATTTTAATATATTTTTATTGATTTCAGTCAGAGGAGAAGGGAGAGGGAGAGAGATAGAAGCACCAATGATGAGAGAGAATCATTGATTGGCTGCCTCCTGCATGCCCCCTACTGGAGATTGAGTCCGCAACCCGGGCATGTGCCCTTGACCGGAATTGAACCCACGGCCCTTCAGTCTGCAGGCCAACGCTCTATCCACTATGCCAAACCGGCTAGGGCAAATCTGTATTAAAAAAAAATGAATGGGTTCACAATGAGATCAAGGAAGAAATCAAAAGGTTGCTGGAAACAAATGAAAATGAACACAGCAACCCAAAATCTATGGTACACAGTGAAAACAGTTTTGAGAAGGAAGTTCATAGCATTATAGGCCTACCTGTAGAAGTGAGAGAAATCTCAAATAAACAGTGTAAGCCTACACTTAAAAGAACTAGGAAAAGAACAACAAACAAAGCCCAGAGTAGAAAAATGGCTATAATGATGATTGGAGTGGAAATAAATGACACAGACACACACACACACACAAAACCAAACCAAAAGATCAATGAAACTAAGAGCTGGTTCTTTGAAAAGATAAATAAGATTAAAAAACCTTTAACCAGAGAGAACAAAGATGGCAGCTTAGGTAAACACTAGTATGTGCCGCCACCCACAATCACATCAAAATTATAACTAAAATGCAGAACAACCATCATTCAGAATCACCTGAAATCTGACTGAATGAAGTAAGCACATGGAGACTGGTAGAAGGGGCGGAGGCATGAAACAGGCTGGCCCAACACTCATGTGTGCCTTTAAAAAAATTTTTTTTTAATGTATTGATTTCAGAGAAGAAGGGAGAGGGAGAGACAGAAACATCAGTGATGAGAGAGAATCATTGATCGGCTGCCTCCTGCACGTCCCCTACTGGGGATTGAGCCTGCAATCTTGGCATGTGCCCTTGGCCGGAATCAAGCCTGGGACCCTTTAGTCCGCAGGCTGATGCTCTGTCCACTGAGCCAAACCGGCTAGGGCCCATGTGTGCCTTTTTTAATTGGGAGGGAGATTATCTCTGTAGAGGCTGCCTGTGAGAAGCAGGGAGTCCCAGCTGCACACTAGACCCCAGCCCAGGGTTCCAGAGCTGGGAAGAGAAGTCCCTGTAACTTCAGGATGTAAAAACCAGTGGGGATTGTGACTGAGTGACACTGAGGTTGCTGGAGACCCAGGTAGGGCCTTTTAAAGGACTGGTGCATGAACTTACTCCATCTCTCTGAGCTCCAGCGCTGAGCGGCTTTGGGGGACCCAGACACATAAGAGGTGGAACTGGATTTTCTAGCATTGGGGCAGGAACTCAGGGGTGGCTTTCTCCCAGACAGGGATACTCCTAGGGGTATTGTTTCTGTGCTGGGATCTCCCCCATCACAGAGCTAGCTGGATACCATATCTGAGTTTCCATCAGCATGACTCACACTGTTCGCTCCAATTTACAGCCCCACCCAAGCTGTTTGCCAGAGCTTTTCCATTTGAATGGTCTGTCCTGGCTCAGGCTTCAGACTTTGCTAAAATCTCTCAAACAAGCTGAAGCTGGCATCAGCATGCCCCAAACTTATCAATAAAAGGCCCAAGACCCATCACTAGCCTCCCTTTCGTCACAGCTGGGCCTTACCTGGGCACTTCGTAGCTCAATATAAATAGTAGCTATCTGTGGATCTCTCTATAGCTCCTACTGGGTGATCCCTGGCAGTGGCTGACCTTGCATCTCCCTGGAGGCCCTAGAGCCAGTGCACCCAGTGGATAGCTTCAGACCATGGCAGATTAAAATCTACACATCCACAAGCAACACTCAAGGGACAGACTCAGCACCAAAGCCCCACTGAAGCAAGTTGTGCTCCATAGGGGTGTTTCCTGCACAGCAGCTCTTTCACTATAGTCCTCACAACCAATTGGCCTGGGAGTTAATTCCTCCCAGTGACGCTAACAGCATTCAAGGCTCAACCACAACAAGACTGCACACAGCCCACACAGGGGCACACCTAGAGTGCCCAGCTCAGGTGACTGGGAATGTTGAACCACTGGGCCCTATAGAACACATATTACATAAGGCCACTCTTCCAATTCCAGGAGACATTGCAACTCTACCTAATACATAGAAACAAACACAGGGAAGCAGCCTAAATGCAGAGACAAAGTAATGTTACAAATGAAAGAAATGGAAGCAAGGAAAGAAATAAAAACAAGGATCTTAATGAAAGCTTCAAGGGACTCAAAGAGAGTTCAAGGGTCTTAGTGAGACTTTCAAGGATCTTAGTGAGAATGTCAAAGACATAAAAAAAACCCAGTCAGAAATTAAGCATACTGTAACTGAAATAAAAAATAATTTACAGGGATTCAACAGTAGAGGACAGGATTCTGAGATCAAGTCAATGATTTGGAATATGAGGAAGCAAAAAATACCCAATCAGAAGAGCAAAAAGAAAAAAGAATCCACAAACATGAAGATAGTGTAAGGAGCCTCTGGTACAACTTCAAGCATTAAATGAAGTACAAACATTCACATTATAGGGGTGCCAGAAGAAGAGAGAGAGAGAGAGAGAGAGAGAGAGAGAGAGAGAGAGAGCAAGATATTGAAAACCTATTTGAAGAAATAATGACAGGAAACTCCCCCTACCCAGAGAAAGAAATAAGACTTACAAGTCCAGAAAGGGTAAAGAGTCACAAACAAGAGGAACCCAAAGAGGCCCATACTAAGACACATCATAATTAAAATGCAAAGGGTTAAAGACAGAGAGAATCTTAAAAGCAAGAGAAAAACTGTTAGTTGGATACAAGGGAGAGCCCACGCGACTATCAGCTGATTTCTCAACCCAAATTTGCAGGCCAGAAGGGAGTGGCAAGAAAATTCAAGGTGATGAATTGCAAGGACCTACAACCAAGATTACTCTACCCAGCCAAGCTATCATTTAGAATTGAAGGTCAGCTAAAGAGCTTCACAGAGAAGAAAAACCTAAACGGGATCATCATCAAGTCAGTATTGTATTAAATGTTGAAGGGCATTCTTAAAAAGAGGAAGAGGAAGAAGAAGAAGAAGAGGGAGGGGAAGGTGGAGGGGCAGGGGAGGGAGAGAAGAAATAAAAATATGAATAATTAAATGTCAATAAATACATATCTATCAACAATTGAATCTCAAAATCAAAATAAACAAGAAATTGAATGAACATAATAAACTGATGAATAAAATATAATCAGAGGCATGGAAACATGGAAGAGACTGACAAATCTCAGGGTGAAGGGGAGAGGGGGTGCAGGAAGAGATTAACTGAAGATCTTACTTATGGACACAGACAATAGGGTGGTGAAGGCTTGGGGCAGGGCAGGGTGGGACCTGGATGTAGGGAGGGCAATTGAGGAAAAAAGGGGAGATCTTCAGTACTCAATAATAAAAATTAAAAAAAATATATGAACAACAATAATACCCCCCCACACACAAAAAACAAAAACCTTTAACCAGGCTCATCAAGAAAAGACAGAGGACCCATATAAATAAAATCAGAAATGAAAGAGAGGGAACACCTAATATCTCAGAAATAGAAAGGATTGTGAGAAAGTATTACAAACAACTATATGCCAACAAATTGGACAATCTGGGTAAAATGGATGAATTCCTTGAAACAATCTTCCAAAATTAAATCAGGAAGAACCAGAAACTCTGAATAGACCTATTACAAACAATGAAATTGAAGCACTAATGAAAAAAGTCCCAGCAAGCAAAAGTCCTGGACCGGATGGCTTCACAGGTGAATTTTAACAAATATTCAAAGAAGATCTGCCTGGCTGGTTGGCTCTGTGGTTGAGCATCAACCTATGAACCAGAAGGTCACAGTTCTATTCATGGTCAGGGCATATGCCAGGGTTGCAGGCTTGACCCCCAGTGTGGGGCATGTAGGAGGTAGCCGATCAATGATTCTCATCATTGATGTATGTTTTTTTTTTCTTTAATTTTTTAAATGAGATTTTATTTTTTAGAGCAGTTTTAGGATTATAGCAAAACTGAAGCAAATACAGAGTTCCCATAAACTCTGCCCCCACACAAGCATAGCTTCCCTAAATATCAATATCATAGTACATTTGTTAACATTGATGAATGTACGTACATTAATACACCATGATTTCTCAAGGTCTACAGTTTATACTATAATTCACTCTTGGTGTTGTAACTTCTATGGATTTTTTAAAAAATTTCTTTATTGATTAATGTGTCACATATTTGTCCTCATCCCCCCATTCCCATCCCACACCCCTCCCCACGGATGCCCCAACCCCCTGTTGACCTTAACCAATGGTTAGGCTCATATGCATGCACACAAGTCCTTTGGTTGATCTCTCCCCCCTCCCCCCACCAACCCCTATCCTCCCTCTGAGGCCCAATAGTCCGATCGATGCTTCCTTGTTTCTGGTTCTGTTCTTGTTCATCAGTCTATGTTGTTCATCATTTCCCCTAGATGAGCGAGATCATGTGTCACTAGAGATATACTTATAAGAACTGAATGTGAGACGAGCAATAATAGTTATGCTGACAGGCAAATGAATCAGTCTGTAGTGAGTTTCTTTCTGGACCAACAGTTCTTTTGAGACCCAATTTCAATGTCCACAAGTTCCTTATGTGTACATGTCAGCACTGACTCCTCAGCTCTGGATGGTGGACAAATGGTGGTAATGCAGGTCCGACTCCCTCTGGTTTGGTCTCCGCCGGACCCAGGGGCACGGCTTCACCCGGACTCAGGGGCATGTGGCCTCACCCGGACCCAGGGGGCGCGTGGCCTCACCTGGACCCAGGTGCACGCGGCCTCACCCGGACCCGGGACCCAGCCTCACCCGGATCCAGGGGCACACGGCCTCACCCGGACCCGGGATCCAGCTTCACCCGGACCCAGGGGCGCGTGGCCTCATCCGGACCCAGGGGTGCGTGGCCTCTCCCAGACCCAGGAGCGCATGGCCTCACCCGGACCCGGGACCCAGCCTCACCCGGATCCAGGGGCACATGGCCTCACCCGGACCCTGGATCCAGCTTCACCTGGACCCAGGGGCGCGTGGCCTCACCCGGACCCAGGGGCGCGTGGTCTCACCCGGGCCCGGGACCCAGCTTCACCCGGATCCAGGGGCACACGGCCTCACCCGGACCCGGGATCTGGCTTCACCTGGACTCAGGGGCGCGTGGCCTCACCCGGACCCAGGGGCGCGTGGCCTCTCCTAGACCCAGGATCGTGTGGCCTCACCCGGATCCAGGGGCTCACGGCCTCACCGGAATCCAGGGGCACACGGCCTCGCCCGGACCCAGGATTCAGCTTCACCTGGACCCAGGGGCGCATGGCCTCACCTGGACCCAGGGGCGCATGGCCTCACCCGGACCCAGGGGCACGTGGCCTCTCCTAGACCCAGGGTTGCGTGGCCTCACCCGGATCCAGGGGCGCACGGCCTCACCCGGACCCGGGACCCAGCCTCACCTGAATCCAGGGGCACACGGCCTCACCCGGACCCAGGATTCAGCTTCACCCGGAACCAGGGGCGCATGGCCTCTCCCAGACCCAGGGGCGTGCGGCCTCACCCGGGCCCGGGACCCAGCCTCACCCGGGTCCAGGGGCACACGGCCTCACCGGACCCGGGATCCGGCTTCACCCGGACCCAGAGGCGCGTGGCCTCATCATTGATGTTTCTATCTCTCTCTCCCTTCCTCTCCAAAATAAATATAAACATATTTAAAAAAAATAAAACCTAGCCCTAGCCGGTTTGGCTCAAGGGATGGAGTGTGAGCCTATGGATCTAAGAGTCACAAATTTGATTCTGCAGGCTCCTCCCTGGCCTAGGCCCCGGTCAGGGCATGTGCAGGAGGGAACCAATTGATCTGTTTCTCTCACATCAGTATTTCTCTCTGTCTTTCTCTCTCTCTTCCACTCTCTCTAAAAATCAATGGAAAAATATCCGTGGGTGAGGATTAAAATAATTTATATCATAAAAGGGTAATATGCTAATTAGACCAGGAGACCTTCTGGGAGACCTTCCTGACGTCCTTCCGGACAAAGCCATGGTGGCATGGCTGAGGCAGAGGCAGTTAGGGGTGACCAGGCCAGGAGGGGAGGGCAGTTGGGGGCGAGCAGGCTGGTGGGGGGGCAGTTGGGGGTGAGCAGGCTGGTGGGGGGCAGTTGGGGGCGAGTAGGCCGGTGGGGGGGTAGTTGGGGGTGAGCAGGCTGGCAGGCAAAGTGGTTAGGGGCGATCAAGCAGGCAGGCAGGTGAGTGGTTAGGAGCCAGTGGTCCCTGATAGCAAGAGGGATGTCCGACTGCTGGCTTAGGCCCATTCCCTGTGGGATTGGGCCTAAACTGGCAGTCGGACATCCCCCGAGGGGTCCCAAATTGGAAAGGGTGTAGGCCGGGCTGAGGGACACCCCCTCCCCCCCGTGCACGAATTTCGTGCACTGGGCCATTAGTAATAATAATAAAACAGAAAACCTTGTCCTAGCTGGTTTGGTTGAGTGGATAGAGTGTTGGCCTGTGGACTGAAGGGTCCCAGGTTCGATTCTGGTCCAGGGCACATGCCTGGGTTGTGGGCTTGATCCCCAGTAGGGGGTGTGCAAGAGGCAGCCAGTCAATGATTCTCATCATTGATGTTTCTAACTCTCCCTCTCCCTTCATCTCTGAAATCTATATTCTAATATATAAAAAACTCTAGGTACATCACATCTGCAATGACCAGGAGGCTTGACCAACCGGAAGTCACTCCTGCAGTCAGCGCTGGGTTGCTGTGGCGACTCAGTGCTGACTGCTATAGCTGCAGGCATGGTGACCCAGCACTGACTGCTGAGGGGGCTGTGAATCAGGCCCAGAGAGAGGCCTAAAGAGAGAAGCAGGGTCTGATCCGTATTCTCTGTGTCAGCTGTTGATCAGCACTTGCCTCTCTCTTTAGCATGGGGCCTGGTCAGCAGCCACAATTCCATTTCTCTTCAGGACGCCACGGGGCTGCTGATCAGCCCCGCCTTTCTGATCAGGCCTTGTTGATAGGCCCAGAGATGCTAACTGGCATAGAAACCGACCAATCAGAACCAAATCTGGGTCAACTGTGAGGAGCCAATGGCTGCCTAGGAGGCGGAGCTTTTGACTCTGACTGGCATAGAAAATGACCAATCAGAACCAAATCTGGGTCAACTGTGGAGCCAATGGCTGCCTAGGAGGTGAGCTTTTGACGCTGACTGGCATAGAAACCAACCAATCAGAACCAAATTGGCCAGCAGAGGAGGACAGTTGGGGGTGAGATCAGGCCGGCAGAGGAGGGCAGTTGGGGTGATCAGGCAGGCAGAGGTATTTAGGGGCAATCAGGCCGCAGGGAAGGGCAGTTGGGGGTGAGATCAGGCCAGCAGAGGAGGGCAGTTGGGGGCAACCAGGCCTGCAGGGGAGGGCAGTTGGGGGGGGGGGAACCAGGCTTGCAGGGGAGGGGAGTTGGGTGCCATCAGGCCACAGGGGGCAAGATCAGGCTGGCAGAAGAGGGCTATTGGGGGTGAGATCAGGCTGGCAGGGGAGGGCAGTTGGGTGCGAGATCAGTTTGGCAGGGGAGGGCATTTAGGGGTGATCTGGCTGGCAGGGGAGCAGTTAGGTGTTAATAAGGCTGTCAGGGGAGCGGTTAGGGGGTGATCAGGCTGGCAGGCAGAAGCGGTTAGGGGCAATCAGGCAGGCAGGCAGGCGAGTGGGTCCCAGTTTGGAGAGGGTGCAGTCTGGGCTGAGGGGACCCCCCTCCAGTGCATGAATTTTGTGCACCAGGCCTCTAGTATATATATAAAAGAAAACCTTAAAGACTTCACCAAAAATCTAATAGAAATAATAAATGAATTTGGCAAAATAGCTAGATACAAAATTAATATTCAGAAATGTGTGTGTGTGTGTGTGTGTGTGTGTGTGTGTGTGTGTGTGATGACACAGACAACAGTGTGGTGATAGTCAGAGGTAAAGGGTGGGTGGGTGGATGGAGGTGGAGATGGACTAGGGGGCAAAATGGTGATGGAAAGAGACCTTGATTGGATCAATGGGCACATGATGCAGTGTGCAGATCAAGTTTTGTTGAGTAGTACACTTGAAACCTGTATGGTTTTGTGATCCAATATCACCCCTATACATTTAATACAAATATCATTTTGTATTAGTTTCTGGTTTAAAGCATATTGGTTAGACAAAGATTTCTCCCAATATTCACAGTACCATCTGGTACCATACAGAGTTATTACAATGTTATTGACTATTTCCTACATTGTACTTTACATTCTCCTGGCTATTTTGGAAACTAGTATGTCGTAATCGCTTTATCTTTTTAAGCCAATCCCCCTCCCCCCTCCCATCTGGAATCCATCAGTTTGGTCTCTGTATCTATGAGTTTGTTTTGTTTTCTTTGTTCTTTAGATTCCACATATATGTGCAACCATGTGGTATTTTCCTTCTCTGTCTGACTTATTGTTCTTAGTATAATATCCTCTAGGTAATTCCGTATTGCAAATAGTGACATTTCATTTTTTATGGTTGAGTAATATTCCATTATATGTATGTATCGTGACTCTATCTAATTGTATATTGATGGGTACTTAGGTTGGTCCATATCTGGGCTATTGCAATGAACATAGGAGTACATATGTTCATTTTACCCCTGTTATTGCTGCCTGTCTTTGAGGTGAGGACAGATAACTTACCCCTATCACTTCCTCCATGTGGCAGAGAAGTCTTTTCTAGAGCTGGGAACGTGAACAGGAGATATATGTTCCTTGGCATCTTGATTTCCTAATTGGAACTCTGTGCATTTCCCCATAAGAAGTGGTGCTAAAGTACTATTAATATACTAGTACTAGTGGCCCTGCGCATGAATCTGTGCACAAATCTGTGCACTAGTAGCTCGCTGCCACTTGCCTCAGCTGGCCACCCTGCCCACTGCTGCTGTAGCTCTCTGCTGCACGTAGCTTGCTGCCCCATCCTCCTGTAGCTCTGTGCTGCTAGTAGTTCGCTGCCCTGCCCTCCTGGTGATCAGTTGTTATGTGTCACGGCGTAATGACCATTTGCATATTACCTCTTTATTATATAGGATAGTTTAGCTGCATTATTGCCTAAATAAAGTTCTGAAGATCAGTCTGTGAACCTAGTCATCATGTTTAATGTTCTTTCTTTTCTTTTTTTGTTGTTAATCCTCATCCTAGGATATTTTTTCCATTGATTTATTGAGAGTGGAAGGGAGGAAGGGAGGGAAGGAGGGAGGGAGGGAGGGAGACAGAGAAACACCCATGTGAGAGAGACACATTGATTGGTTGCCTCCCCCATGGGCTCCGACCAGGACTCGGGAACTAATCCAAAACTCAGGTACCTGCACTTGACTGGGGATCGAACCTGCAGCCCTTTGGTCCACAGGCAGGCGCTCTAACCATTGAGAAACACTGGCCAGGGCATGTTTAATGTTCTTTCTATTAGAAAACATCTAGGAAATGGTAAGGAAGTAGGAGATTGATTTCAGATGATATATCTTCTCAGGATGAGTGAGGATGGACATTCTGGTTGAATTGTTACCAAATTGCCAAGTGTATGAATGATTATTAGTATTAATATTTGCATATACCTGTACAGAACTGATCAGTGGTCTGTTTGTGCTTGAGAACAATTTGTGCTGCTACAGTACATTCAAAGAATCTCTTGAACCTATTCCAACTTTATGGTAATGACTGTTATCTTAGTTTAGGCCCTCAACCTTTGCCTGAACTGTTCTTTCAAAACAACACAAAATAGGGAAAAGAGCTTAATTTTTGGATTCTAAGTGGTCTGAGTTAGAATTAGTCTCTACTCATTCATTAGCTTCTTAGAATTCAGCAAAGTAGCACTGATTATCTCTCTGAACTTGTATGTCATTAAAAAAATAATTTACTGGTATTGTTGAAAGTATTGCATTGACCCCCTCTAGCCTGCCCCCACCCCCTGACTCAGGCCCTCACTATCTCATTGTCTGTGTCCATGGGCCATACATATATGCATACAAGGTCCTTGGTTGATTACCTCCCACCCATCCACTGTCCTCCAGTGGGAGGTAATCAACCTTCCCTCTGAGATTCCGTACTCTCTTCCATGCTTCCATATCTCTGGCTCCACTCTGTTATCAGTTTATATTATTAACTAGTAGCCCGTTTGCATGAAGATTCGTGCAATAGACCTTCATTCACCTGGCTGCCTGCACCAGTTTTCTGCCGGCACGGGGACACAGACCTTGGCTGTGGCCACCACCTTCTACCTTCTTTCAGGGTCCCGCCTTGGCCCTGGGCGGTGGCCTTGGGCTCGGCTGCACCCAGCGTCCCTGCTACCCGATCTCAGGAGCGAGGCTCGCTCCTGCGATCTGCGAAGGCACCCCGCTGGCGCCCAAGGCCGGGAAAGCCTCTGGCGGCTTTCTGGGCCTTGGGCTCCGCCGCACCCCAGCGTCCCTGCGACCCAATCGCAGGAGCGAGCCGACTCGCTCCTGCTATAGGAGCAGGCACCCCGCTGGCGCCCAAGGCCCAGAAAGCCTGGGGCGGCTTTCCAGGCCTTGGGTTCCGCCGCACCCCAGTGTCCCTGCGACCCGATCGCAGGAGTGAGCCGACCTGGGGGCTTGCACCCCGCTGGCGCCCAAGGCCCGGAAAGCCTCTGGTGGCTTTCTGGGCCTTGGGCTCCGCCGCACCCCAGCTTCCCTGCTATCGGAGCAGGCACCCCGCTGGCGCCCAAGGCCCGGAAAGCCTCTGGTGGCTTTCCGGGCCTGGGGCTCCGCCGCACCCCAGCTTCCCTGCAATGGTTTCCTGGTGGGCGTGGTTGATGGGCGTGGCTTGGTTGTTGGGCGTGGCTTGGGCGTAGCGAAGGTGCGGTCAATTTGCATATTTGTCTATTATAAGGTAAGATTAGATTCCACATATGAGTGAGATCATCTGATACTTGTCTTTCTCTGACTGACTTATTTCACTTAGCATGATACTCTCCAGGTCCCTCAATGCTGTCTCAAAGGGTAAGAGATTCTTCTTTTTTACTGCCGCACAGTATTCCATGGTAGAAATAAATGTACCATAACTTTTTTATCCACTCATCTACTGATGGGCACTTGGGCTGTTTCCAGATTTTAGCTATTGTAAATTGTGCTGCTATGAACGTAGGGGTGCATACATTCTTTCTGATTGGTGTTTCGAGTTTCTTAGGATATATTCCTAGAAGTGGGATCACTGGGTCAAATGGCAGTTCCATATTTATTTTTTTGAGGAAACTCCATAATTTTCTCCATAATGGCTGCACCAGTCTGCATTCCCACCAGCAGTGTACTAGGGTTCCCTTTTCTCCACATCCTCACCAGCACTTGTCATTTGTAGATTTGTTGATGGTAGCTATTCTGACAGGTGTGAGGTGATATCTCATTGTTTTAATTTGCTTCTGTCTGATGATCAGTGACTTTGAGCATTTTTTAAAATGTCTCTTGGCCATCTGTATGTCCAGTTTGGAGAAGTGTCTGTTTAGGTCCTTTATTCATTTTTTTCATTGATTATTTGTCTTTCTTTTGTTAAGTTGTGTGAGTTCCTTATATATTTTGGATATTAACCCTTTATCAGATGTATCATTTCCAAATATGTTCTCCCATACAGTGGCCTCTCTTTTTTTAAAATAAAAATGTGTTTATTTTTATTTAGAGAAGGAATCCTAAAATCAGCAAGAGAAAAGCAGTTAGTTACTTACAAAAGAGCTCCTATAAGACTGTCAGTTGATTTCTCAACAGAAACTTTGCAAGCCAGAAGGGAGTGGCAAGAAATATTCAACCAAGATTATTCTGCCCATCAAAGCTATCATTTAAAATCGAAGGACCGATAGAGTGCTTCCCAGATAAGAAAAAGCTAAAGGAGTTCATTACCACCAAACCAGTATTATAATAAACTAGAGGCCCAGTGCATGATTGAATCATGCACGTTAGGGTCCCCTACATGCTTTCGCTTTTCGCGGTGGAGCTGGGTGCCTGTCCGCGGGTGCACCAGGCCTTTCAGACGCCTCCGCCGAGCCGGAGGCTTGTGAAAGGCCTGGTGCAGGAGCAGACAGGCACCCAGCTCCCACGCTTTTGATGGTCCGCGGCCGCTGAGGGGGGCTACCCTGCTGTTGAGAGGCGCTGAGGGGGGCTGCCGCGGACACCTGGCTACCCTGACGTTGAGAGGTGCAGCTGGGTGTCCATGGCAGGCCCCCTCAGTGGCCGCGGAGCTGGCCGTTGAGAGGTACAGGGGGCAGGAGTCCCGCCCCCTGCGCCTCTCAACAGCAGGGTAGCCCCCCTCAGTGGCAGCGGATCCGTGCCTCTCAATGGCCGGATAGGCCACCCTGAGTCCCGCCCCCCAGCCTCCCGCTGCCCAATTGTGGGCGTAGCGGAGTGATGGTAATTTACATGTTACTCTATTATTAGATAGGATTAGAGGCCCGGTCCATGAAAATTCATGCACTGGAGGGAGGGGGGTCCCTCAGACCGGCCTGCCCCCTCTCACAGTCCGGGAGCCCTCAGGGGCAGGAGGCAACCCAGCGATCAGGGGAAGGCGATGCTCCATCACACCTCTGCTGCTGCCATTGCCGGCAGTGCAAGCGTCGGCTGGCCTTGGTTACCTGAGCCTCGGGCTGTCTCTGAGCGGCTGGGAAGGCACCATCCGAGGCTTGCCTTCGCCTTGGGCTGGCCCTGGGCCTCTGGGCAGCCACCATCCGAGGTTTGCCTGTGCCTCGGGCCAGCCCTGGGTGGCTGGGGGGCTGAGGGGACTGGGGGACTCCGGAGGTATGCATGCAGAATGGGCGGGCCCACCTGGGGGTGGGTCCGGCCTTGCCATGTGCCTGCCGCCCCTGTGGGGCTGAGGGGACTGGGCGCCACCATCTTGTGGCTCTGGGTGCTGCCATCTTTGAGGGCATGGCAGTAAATTAGCATATTCCTTCCTTATTGGCTGTGGGCACCGCCATCTTTGAGGGCGGGGCAGTCAGCATATTCCCTCCTTATTCGCTGTGGGTGAAACCATCTTTGAGGGCAGTGCAGTCAATTAGCATATTCCCTTATTGGCTGTGGACACCACCATCTTTGAGGGCGGGGTAGTCAATTAGTATATTCCCTCCTTATTGGCTGTGGGCGCCGCCATCTTTGAGGGCAGGGCAGTCAATTAGCATATTCCCTCTTATTAGATAGAACTAGAGGCCTGGTGCATGAAATTTGTGCATGGGGGGGTGTCCCTCAACCCAGCTTGCACTCTCTCCAATCTGGGACCCACTGCAATTGGGCCTAAACGGGCAGTTGGACATCCCTCTTACAATCCAGGACTGCTGGCTGCCAACTGCTCGCCTGCCTGCCTTCCTGATTTCCCCTAACCGCTTCTGCCTGCCAGCCTGATCACCCCCTAACCACTCCCCTGCCAGCCTGATTGATGTCTAACTGCTCCCCTGCCAGCCTGTTTGCCCCCAACTTCCCTCCTCTGCCGGCCTGGTCACCCCTAACTGCCCTCCCCTGCAGGCTTGATCACCCCCAACTGCCCTCCCTTGCAGGCCTGGTCCCTCCCAACTGCCCTCCCCTGCTGGCTTGACCGCCCACAACTGCCCTTCCTTGCAGGCCTGGTCCCTCCCAACTGTCCTCCCCTGCTGGCCATCTTGTGGCGGCCATCTTGTGTCCACATGGGGGCAGGATGTTTGACCACATGGGGGCAGCCATCTTGTGTGTTAGAGTGATGGTCAATCTGCATATTACTCTTTTATTAGATAGGATAGAGGCCTGGTGAATGGGTGGGGGCCAGCTGGTTTGCCCTGAAGGTTGTCATGGATCATGGTAGGGTTCCCTTGGGGTGTGGGGCGGCCTGGGCGAGGGTCCTGTGGTGGTTTGCAGGCTGGCCATGCCCCCCAGTGACCCAAGCGGAGGCCCTGGTATCAGATTTATTTATCTTCTACAATTGAAACTTTGTAGCCTGGAGCGGAGCCAAGCCTTTTGCTCACTCCGTGGCCGCAGCCATTTCTGTTGGGATTTATTTATGTTCTATAATTGAATCTTTGTAGCCTTAAGGGGAGGCCTGGGCTGGCCAGGGTGTGCGGAAAGCTTGGCTTCCTCCATCAGCAGGGAAACCCAAGCCTCCCTCCTGCTCTCCCCGGTGCTGCAGCCATCTTGGTTGGGTTAATTTGCATACTCGCTCCTGATTTGCTGGTGGGCGTGGCTGGTGGGTGTAGCGGAGTGATGGTTAGTTTGCATATTACTCTTTTATTAGATAGGATGTTAAAGAATCTTCTTTAAGAAGAAGATACAAGAGAACTAATAGCCTATCTAATAAAAGGGTAATATGCAAATCGACTGTCACTCCAACACACAAGAAGGCCACCCCCATGTGGTCAAAGATGGCCGCAACAAGATGGCCTGCAGGGGAGGGCGGTTAGGGGTGACCAGACCAGCAGGGTAAGGCAGTTGGGGGAGACCAGCCAGCAGGGGAGGGGAGTTGGAGGGTGACCAGGCCAGCAGGGGAGGGCAGTTGGGGGAGACCAGGCTAGCAGGGGAGGGCAATTGGGGGGTTACCAGGCCGGCAAAGGAGGGCAGTTGGGGGGAACCCAGGCCTGCAGGGGAGGGCAGTTGTGGGCAATCTGGCCAGCAGGGAGGGCAGTTAGGGGTGACCAGGCTGACAGGGGAGGCCAGTTAGGGGCAACCAGGCCAGCAGGTGAGGGCAGGTAGGGGTGACCAGGCTGGCAGGGGAGGGCAGTTAGGGGCAATCAGGCCAGCAGGGGAGCAGTCAGGGGTCGATCAAGCTGGCAGGGGAGTGGTTAAGGGGAGATCAGGCTGGCATGCAGAAGTGGTTAGGGGCAATCACGCAGGCAGGCAGGTGAGTGGTTGGGAGCCGGTAGTCCTGTATTGTGAGAGGGATGTCCCAAATTGGAGAGGGTGCAGGCTAGGCTGAGGGACATCCCCCCCTTGCACGAATTTCGTGCACCGAGCCTCTAGTGTGAGTAATAAATACATATCTATCAACAATTACTTTTTAATAAATATATTTTTATTTATATCTGAGAGGAAGGGAGAGGGAGAGAGAGATAGAAACATCAATGATAAGACAAAATAATTAATCGGCTCCCTCTTGCACATCTCACACTAGGGATTGAGCCAGCAACCCAGGCTTGTGCCCTTGACTGGAATCAAACCCAGGACTCTTCAGTCCACAGGCTGACGCTCTATCTACTGAGCCAAACCAGCTATGGCAATAATTACTTTTAATGTAAATGGAGTAAATGCTCCTATCAAGAGACTTATGGTGGGTGATTGGATAGCAAAACAAGACCCTTACTTATGTTGTTGCAAGAGAGTCACCAGACTGAAAGTAAAGGGTTGGAAAAAGATATTTCATGAAATTGAAAAAAAGGTAGGGGTAGCACTACTTACATCAGACTTGAAAACGAGACAGAAAAGGACTTGGCAATTCTACTTCTAGGTATATATCTGAAGAAACCCAAACACTAAATTGAAAGGACACATGCACTCATATTTTCATTACAGTATTATTTACAGTAACCAAGATATGGAAGCAATCTAAGTGCCCATCAATAGATGAAAGAATAAAGAAGTGGTGCAGCCCAGCCAGCATGGCTCAGTGGTTGAGCATTGACCTATGAACCAGGAGGTCATGGTTCAATTCCTGGTCAGGACACATTGCCTGGATTGTGGAAGGTGGCCGATTGATGATTCTCTATCATCTTTGATGTTTTTTTCTCTCTCTCCCTCTCCCTTCCTCTCTCAAATCAATAAAAATATATTTTTTAAATAAAAAAATTAGAAGTGGAAAATACAATGGAACATGACTCAGCCATAAAAAAAAAAAAAAAGAGAGAAATCTTATCATCTGCAAAAACATGGATGGACCTGAAGTGTATTGTGCTGAGTGAAATAAGTCAGACAGGGAAAGACAAACGCCATGTGATTTTATGTGTAATCTTAAAAAACAAAATAAATGAACAAACAATAGAAAAAGACTCTTGCTGATGGGAGGGGCATTGCGGGATTGGTGGAAAAGGTGAAAGAATTAAGAAGTACAAATTTGGACAGAGAAACCAAGATGGCGGCATAGGTAAACACCTGAACGTGCTGCCTCGTACAACCACTTTAAAACTCAGAGGTGCTTGCAGCGATTACCGAGGGACACTGAGACCCGGGCGCCTCTTAGGGCAGGGCTGATGGTCAGCCATTGCTGCTTGCTCCACCCTGAGACCCCGCCCCACCCAAGCTGTGCACAGAGGCTTTTGCATATGAATGGCCTGGTCCTTTGAAATCTAAAATTACCTAACAAACTGCAACTGAGTCAGAGAGACCCAGAACATCCAAAAGAAGGCCCACGTCCCCACAGCAGCTTGCTTTGCTTCACAGTTGGGCCTCATCTGGGCACCTCCAAACACCAAACAAAGAAGAGGAATCTACAGATCTTTCTGTAGCTACTGCTGGGTGGCCTCAGGCAGAGGCTAAATTAGCACCTCATTGGAAATCCAAGAGCCAGTGTACCCAGTGGTCAGAGTGGGACCATCCAGATTACAACTCCTCAGATCCATAAGGGACACACTCAGGGGGCAGACTCAGTGAACACCAAAGCCCCACTGAGGCAAGTATTTTTTTTTTCCATTTTGTATTAAGGTATTATATGTGTACATATCTTACCATTGCCCCCCCCCCCACACACACATACATGCCCTCACCCACCAGAGTTTTGTGTCCATTGGTTATGCTTATATGCTTGCATACAAGTCCTTTGGTTGATCTCTTATCTCCCTCACCTCTCCCTAACCTTCCCACTGTAATTTGACCTTCTGTTTGATGCTTTACTGTCTTTGTATCTATCTTTTTGTTCAACAGCTTATAATTTTCTTTATTATCCATAGATGAGTGAGATCATGTGGTATTTTTCTTTCATGGCCTGGCTTATTTCACTTAGCATGATGTTCTCCAATTCCATCCAGGTTGCTGCAAATGGTAGGAATTCCTTCTTTTTTATGGCAGCATAGTATTCCATTGTGTAGATGTACCATAGTTTTCTGATCCAGTCATCTGTTGATGGGCACCTAGGCTGTTTCCAAATCTTTGCTATTGTAAATTGTGCTGGTATGAACATAGGGGTGCATATATCCTTTCTTCTTGGTGTTTCCAGTTTCTTAGGATATATTCCTAGAAGTGGGATTACTGGGTCAAATGGGAGTTCCATTTTCAGTTTTTTGAGGAAACTCCATACTGTTCTCCACAGTGGCTGCACCAGTCTGCATTCCCACCAGCAGTGCACTAGTGTTCCTTTTTCTCCACATCCTCGCCAATACTTGTCATTTGTTGATTTGTTGATGATAGCCATTCTGATAGGTGTGAGATGGTACCGCATTGTCGTTTTGATTTGCATCTCTCGGATAATTAGTGACTTTGAGCATGTTTTCATGTGTCTCTTGGCCTTTCTTCTGTCTTCTTTGGAAAAGATTCTATTTAGGTCTGTTGCCCATTTTTTTATTGGATCATTTATCTTCCTTTTATTAAGTTGTATAAGCTGCTTGTAGATGTTGGAGATTAAACCTTTATCAGTCATAACATTTGAAAATATGTTCTCCCAAAGAGTGGGATTTCTTGTTGTTTTGTTGATAGTTTCTTTTGCTGTAAAAAAGCTTTTTATTTTGATGTAGTCCCATTTGTTAATTTTCTCTTTAGCTTCCATTGCCCATAGAAAGGGAGTGGACTGACAATCCTCAGGGGGAAAGGGGTGTGGGGGATGCAGGAAGAGACTGGACAAAAATTATACATCTATGGATGAGGACAGTGGGGGTGAGTGTGTAAGGG
This sequence comes from Eptesicus fuscus, assembly GCF_027574615.1. Classification (NCBI taxonomy): domain Eukaryota; kingdom Metazoa; phylum Chordata; class Mammalia; order Chiroptera; family Vespertilionidae; genus Eptesicus; species Eptesicus fuscus. The sequence goes on along the minus strand of NC_072473.1, from coordinate 38,619,733 downwards.
CAGAGGGTGGGGTGGGAACCTGGTTGAGGGGAGATATGGGGGGAAAAAAGAGGAACAACTGTAATAATCTGAATAATTAAGATTTATTTAAAAATCCCAAAAGAAAGAAGTATAAATTTGTAGTTACAGAATAATCATGGGGATGTAAATTACAGCATAGGGAATATAGTCAATAATACTGTAATAATCATATGTGGTGTCAGATGGATACTAGATTTATTGGGGTGATCACCTAGTAAGTTATGTAAGTATCTAATTATGGCGTTGTACACCTGAAACTATTATATTGTATGTGAACTGTAATTGAAAAATAATAAAAAATTATTTAGAAAAAGAGAGATTCTTTCCTAAAACCTCCAGAAATAACACAGCTCTGCTAACATCTTAATTATTTTTCCTTTTCTCTTGACTACAAGATGAAATGCTTCAGTTTCTATTATTTCATATACTTTGGAAGTTAGTTCTAAAGGTTTAATTACATACATGTTAAAGCTTTCTGGTGAAAATACTTCATAGGTGGTGCATTGGAAGCACATATTATTTGTTGTCTCACTATTTGTGATACTAATTAATATTCATCACTGAGTCAAAGTGGACTTTGCTCCCTTCACATCACTTTACCCAGTGAGACCCATTTTGGAGTACTGACCTGCAGAATCATAAGATAATGCATTGCTATTTCTGGCAAATTCTTACAACAGAAATAGGAAATCAATAAAGGGGAGATTTTAAATGGAGTTAACATGTTTTAATGTTTTTGCATTAAAAACATTAAAACATGTTAATGTTTTAAATTTAAAACAGGCAGAGGTACAACTTCTAATTTATGGTAATAAATTAAGGAGGCATGTTATAATCTGTAGGGTACAAAAAATTAAAAAAAGAAACTAACAAGCTATTACATGGAAAAGGGGAATAAAGAAAAATATTTAATTACTCTAAAATAAACTGAGAGAAGAGAGAAAAAGCTCACAGAGGCTCAAAGAACACTTGGGACAAATAGAAAAACAGCAAAATTATAGATATAAACAAAAGACATCAGTAATTTTATTAAATGTAAACGGACCAAAATTAAAGTTCAATTCAGAGCTTTCGAGAATGATTTCAAAAAATAACTTAATTGCTGCCGAAACCGGTTTGGCTCAGTGGATAGAGCGTCGGTCTGTGGACTGAAAGGTCCCAGGTTCGATTCCGGTCAAGGGCATGTACCTTGGTTGCGGGCACATCCCCGGTGGGGGGTGTGCAGGAGGCAGCTGGTCGATGTATCTCTCTCATCGATGTTTCTAGCTCTCTATCCCTCTCCCTTTCTCTCTGTGAAAAAATCAATAAAATATATTTAAAAAAAAACACAAAACAAACAAAAAAAACACAACTTAATTGCTATTCACAGAAATAGCAAACAACTGTATGCTCTTAATAGAAAGGTTAAAAATAAAGGGATGAAAGATGTTATAGTAATACAGAAGGTAACTGTTGTGGCCATACTATTGGCAGACAAAGTCAAGAAGTATTACTTCAGAGAAAGATAATACTTTATAATGATAAAAATATTAATTCAACAGATAGATATAATATTAATATCTTTCTATTTACCTAATAGCATAGTCTAGAAATATAGAAAAAAAATTGGCAGAACTAATAGGGGAAATATGTCCATAATCATAATTGGAAATTTTAATACACCTCTCTCAATAATTGCTATAACAACCTTTCTATAAGGAAATCTCAAGTCCCAAACAGCTTCCATGGTGAAGTCTTCCAGTGAGTAAAGAACTAATACCAATCTAACACCAAACTTTTCTAGAGAACTGGAAAATAGTGAATAATTTCCAGTTCTTTTTATGGAATCAGAGTAACCTTTATACCAAAACCTAACAAGAACATTACATGGTAACAGATCAATTCAGTATCCTATAGGGAAAATGAGCCTTAACTCCTACATCATACTATATACAAAAAAGTTTCAGATGGATCATAGACCTAAATTATGAAAGGTAAAATAATAATTATAGAACATCACTGTTCAGTAGAAATATAATGTGAACCACACATATAATTTAAAATTTTCTAATAGAAAAGAAAATAGTAATGGGAAGTTAATTTTGATAGTACATTTCATTTAACACTAGAGGCCCGATTTATGAAATTCGTGCACGGGGTAGGGGGTCCCTCAGCCTGGCCTGCACCCTTCAATCTGGGACCCCTGGGGGGATGTCCAACTGTCGCAATCCGGGACCGCTGGCTCCTAACAGCTTGCCTGCCTGCTGGCCTGATTGCCACTAACTTCCTCTGCCCCCCTGCCGGCCTGATCGCCCCTACCTTGCCCCCCTGCCAGCCTGATCACCCCTACATTGCCCCCCTGCTGTCCTGAGTGCCCTTACCTTGCCCTCCTGCCGGCCTGTTTGCCCCTACCTTGCCCCCCTGCCAGCCTGATTGCCCCTACCTTGCCCCCCTCCTGGCCTGATCACCCCTAACTATCTCTGCCTTGGCCCCCAGCCTAAGCTGCAGTCTGGCCTCCCTCTGCAGGAGGCAACCTGGCAGATCAGGGGAAGGCGCTGCCCCCATCAACCCACTGCTTGCTGCCACTGGCAGCCACCATGGCTGCCTGAGCGTGGGGCCGACACTGGGCAGCAGCAGCCACCATCCGCGGCTTGCCTGAGCCTCAGACAGCTGCTGTGGCTTTGTCCGGATGGACGTCCAGATGGACATCTGGAAGACGTCCACCCTAATTAGCACATTACCCTTTTATTAGTATAGATAGTATGTACAAGTTATGGTCATTTTTTTCTTTTTTTTAGTTATGGTCATTTTAATATCTAATCAATATACAGTTATTGAGATAGTTTTTAACATTTTTGCTACTAAGTCTTTGAAATCCAGTATGTATTTTTTACTTATAGCACATCTTATTTTTGACTAGGTACATTTCAAGGGCTCAATTGCCACCTGTGGCTAGTGGTTGCAGTATTGGACAGTGGAGATATAGAACATTTCTAACAATGCAGAAAATTCTACTAGACAGTGCTGCTCTTGTCCCACTTTCTGGATTTTTCTAATTATTTACTCATGTTGTCATTTAACACCATCCTTTATTCCAGGTTATTTCCAATAAATTGGAAGTTAGGTAAAAAGCTTTATTAGATACAAGTTATAGATTTTATTGTTGAGAATATTTCATAGGTGTGTATAGGAGGCATACAATGCCTGGTTGTTTCACTATTAGTGATACTAATAATGGTCACTGAATTAAGGTGGACTTGTTCTGTTGAGTGTTCATCTTGAAGTCAAGGGAAAAGTAAAGGGTATCTGGAAAATATCTCACAATGTTAGTAATTTCACACCGTTTTTGGTCTTCAGACCAAGAAGAAATCACTTTTCCCTTTCAACTTTCTCATTTCACAGGAGAATTCAGTGGAGTTTTGTCTATCCATCAGTCAACTGACCATCCACACAACAAAAAAATATTTATTGAGCAACTGCTTCTGATGTCTCTCTTTTTCTCTCTCCTCCCAATCTGGTTTTCTCCTCCATTCAGATTTGGAATATTTGAAATAAATGATTTTCACTTAAGTAAAAGGAAAAAAGTAGAGGCAAATGTTTATGCTGTAGTTTTATCTGCCACTATTTGGAGTCCCTATGGAGAAGCAAAAAAAAAAAAAAAAAGTTATGATATTTGGGTTTGTGTTTGGCTAAATATATGTGATTTTGGCTCATGCCATTGATTTCTGACTTTTTATTGTATAGTAATAATACTTATTATATAACCAGTGGTCCAGTGCACAAAATTCATACACTCGGGGGGTGGGTACCTCAGCCCAGGCTGCGCCCTCGTTCAGTCCGGGACTGTTGGGTGATGTCCGACTGACGGCTTAGACCCACTCCCCGGGGGGTCGGGCCTAAGCTGGCAGTCAGACATCCTTCTGGCAGCCTGGGAGCCCTTGGGGGATGTCCACCTGCCATCAGTAGGACATCCTTAGCATGAGTCTGGCTTCTGGCTGAGCGGCACTCCCCCTGTGGGAGCACACTGACCACCAGGGAGCAGCTTCTGCACTGAGCGTCTGTCCCCGGTGGTCAGTGTGTGTCATAGCGACCGGTCATTCCACTGTTCTATTGATTTGCATATTAGCCTTTTATTATATAGGATTAAAAGTAGCACTTACATAGCAATAACTAGGGCTTGGTGCTGTTTATATATACTAGGTGTACTGGTTAATAGGCAGTAGGACATCCCTCTCACAATCTGGGACTGCTGGCTCCTAACCGCTTGCCTGCCTGCCTGTCTGATTGCCCCTAACCGCTTCTGCCTGCCAGCCTGATCGCTCCCAACTGCCCTCCCCTGCCAGCCTGATGGCCCCCAACTGCCGTCCCCTGTTGGCCCAATTGCCATCAACTGCCCTCCCCTGCTGGCCTGATCGCCCCCAACTGCCCTCCCCTGCTGGCCTGTTCACCCCAAACTGCCCTCCCCTGCCAGCCTAATTGCCCACAACTGCCCTCCCCTGCCAGCCATCTTGTGGTGGCCATCTTGTGATGACGTGAGGGTGTCGTGTGAAGGTGCAAGGGCCACCTATGCTTTTATTAGTATAGATATCATGTCATCTGTGAATAATGACAATTTTACTTCTTCTTTTCCAGTTTGGATGCCTTTTATTTCTTCTTCTTGTCTGGTCGCTTTGGCTAGGACTTCCAGTACTATGTTCAACAGGATTGGTGAAAGCGGGCATCCCTGTCTTGTTCCTGTTCTTAAGGGAAATGGTTTTAGTTTTTGCCCATTGAGTACAATGTTGGCTGTAGGTTTGCCATATAAGGCTTTTATTATGTTGAGGTATGGTCCTTCTATTCCCACTTTGCTGAGTGTTTTTATCAGAAAATGGTGTTGGACTTTGTCAAATGCTTTTTCTGCATCAATTGATATGATTATGTGATTTTTTGTTTCTCAATTTGTTTATGTGATATATCACATTTATTGATTTGTGGATATTGTACCAGCCTTGCATCCCTGGAATAAGTCCCATTTGGTCATGGTGTATGATCTTTCTAATGTAATGCTGGATCCAGTTTGCTAGAATTTTGTTGAAGATTTTAGCATCTATGTTCATCAGGGATATTGGCCTGTAATTCTCTTTCTTTGTGGTGTCTTTATCTGGTTTTGGGATTAGGGTAATGCTGGCTTCATAGAAAGAGTTTGGAAGTGGGCCTTCCTCTTGAATTTTTTGGAATAGTCTGAGAAGGATAGGTTTTAGTTCTTTGAATGTTCAGTAAAACCACCCTATGAAGCCATCTGGTCCAGGGCTTTTGTTTGCTGAAAGCTTTTTGATTCCTGTTTCAATTTCATCAGTAGTTATCGGCCTATTCAGGTTTTTTGATTCTTTCTGATTGAGTTTTGGAAGCTTGTATTTTACTAGGAATGTGTCCATTTCGTCGAGGTTGTCCAGTTTGTTGGAGTAGAGTTGTTTGTAGTATTTTTTTTTTCTACAATCCTTTGTATATCAGTGGGGTCAGTTTTACTTTACCTCTTTCAATTCTGATTTTGTTTATTTGGGTCCTCTCTCTTTGCTTCTTGGTGAGCCTGGCTAGAGGTTCATCAATCTTGTTTATCCTTTCAAAGAATCAGCTCTTGGTTTCATTGATCTTTTGTATTATTTATTGGTCTCTATGTCGTTTATCTCCGCTCTGATCTTTATTATTTCCTTCCTTCTGGATATTGTGGGCTTTTCTGTTGCTCTCTTTCTAATTCTTTAAGTTGCAAGGTTAGATAATTTATTACCAGTTTTTCTTGTTTCTTTGAGGTAGGTCTGTAGAGCTATGAACTTCCCTCTCAGGACTTTCATTGTGTCCCATAGATTTTGGATTGTTGTGTTTTCATTGTCATTTTTTTCCAGGATGCTTTTTATTTCTTCTTTGATCCCTTTGGCAACCCAATCATTGTTTAATAGCATGCTATTTAGCCTCTAAGTGTTTCATTTTTTTCATTGTTTTTATTGTAGTTGATTTCTAGTTTTATGCCATTGTGATCTAGAAGATGCTTGTTATGATTTCTGTCTTCTTGAATTTGAAGAGACTTTGCCTGTGTCCTAATATGTGGTCTATCTTTGAAAATGTCCCATGTGCACTGGAGAAGAATGTATATGCTGTAGCTTTGGGGTGGAATATTCTGAAGATGTAAATTAAGTCCATCTGATCTAGTGAGTCATTTAGGATTGCTGTTTCTTTGCAGAATTTTTGTTTAGAGGATTTGTCCAGTGGTGTCAGTGTGGTATTAAAGTCCCCTTACTATGATTATATTGCTATCAATCTCTCCCTTGATATCTTCCAGAGGTTGTTTTATGTATTTGGGTGCTCCTGTATTGGGTGCATATATGTTTACCAGAGTTATATCTTATTGTAGAATTGTTCCCTTTAATATTATGTAGTGGCCTTCCTTGTCTCTTGTTATGGCCTTTACATTGAGGTCCATTTTGTCCGACATAAGTATGGCATCCTCAGCTTTTTTCTCATTTCCATTTGCCTGAAAAATGTTTTTCCACCCCTTCACTTTCAGTCTGTGTGAATACTTTGTTCTGAGGTGGATCTCTTGCAGACAGCAAATATATGGGTCATGTTTTCTTATCCATTCAGCTACTCCATGTCTTTTGATTGAAGCATGTAATGCATTTACATTTAATGTTATTATCGATAAGTACTTGTTTGTCGTTATTTATTTTTATTTTTTAAATGTTTTTTTTATTGTTTAAAGTATTACATATATTAGTACATATATCTCCTTTTTCCCCCATTGAACTTCCCCCAGACTCCCCTACCCCCTGTTACATGCCCTCATTCCCCCCCACCACAGTGTCTTGTGTCCATTGGTGTGCTTATATGCATGCATACAAGTCCTTTGGTTGATCTATTTCCCTCCCTCCCCAACACTCCCCAGCCTTCCCTCTGTAATTTGACAGTCTGTTCAGTGCTTTACAGCCTCTGTATCTATCTTTTTATTCATCAGGATATAATGTTCTTTATTTTCCGTAAATGAGTGAGATCATGTGGTATTTTTCTTTCTTTGCCTGGCTTATTTCACTTAACATAATGCTCTCCAGGTCCGTCCATGCTGCTGCAAATGATAAGAATTCCTTCTTTTTTATAGCAGTGTAGTATTCCATTGTATAGATGTACCATAGTTTTCTAATCCACTCATCTGCTGATGGGCATTTAGGCTGTTTCCAAATCTTAGCTATTGTAAATTGTGCTGCAATGAACATAGGGGTGAATGTATCCTTTCTGATTGGTGTTTCTAGTTTCTTGGAATATAATCCTAGAAGTGGGATTACTGGGTCAAATGGGAGCTCCATTTTTAGTTTTTTGAGGAAACTCCATACTGTCCTCCACAGTGGCTGCACCAGTCTGCATTCCCACCAGCAGTGCACGAGGGTTCCTTTTTCTGCGCATCCTCGCCAGCATTTGTCGTTTGTTGATTTGTTGATGGTTGCCATTTTGACAGGTGTGAGTTGGTACCGCATTGTCATTTTGATTTGCATCTCTCGGATAATTAGTGACTTTGAGCATGTTTTCGTATGTCTCTTGGCCTTCCTTCTGTCTTCTTTCGAAAAGATTCTATTTAGGTCCATTGCCCATTTATTTATTGGATCATTTATCTTTTATTAAGTTGTATAAGTTCCCTGTAGATGTTGGAGATTAAACCTTTATCAGTGATAACATTTGCAAATATGTTCTCCCATACAGTGGGCTTTCTTGTTGTTTTTTTGATGGTTTCTTTTGCTGTGAAAAAGCTTTTTGTATTGATGTAGTCCCATTTGTTTATTTTCTCTTTAGCTTCCATTGCCCTAGGAGTGATTTCGGTGAAGAAATTGCTTTGGCATATGTCTGAGATTTCTCTGCCTGTGGATTCTTCTAGTTTTTTTTATGGTTTCCCATCTTATGTTTTAGTCCTGTATCCATTTTGAGTTTATTTTTTTGTATGGTGTAAGTTGGTTGTCTAATTTCATTTTTTTGCATGTAATGTCCAATTTTCCCAACACCATTTATGGAAGAAACTGTCTTGACTGAATTGTTCTTGCCTCCTTTGTGAAATATTAATTGAGCATAGTGGTTTGGGTCGATATCTGGATTCTCTATTCTATACCAGTGGTCTATATGTCTGTTCTTGTGCCAGTACCAGGCTGTTTTGACAACAGTGGCTATGTAATACAGCTTGAAATCTGGTTGTTGAGATACCACCTACTTTATTCTTCTTTCTCAGGATTGCTGTGGCTATTCGGAGACTTTTTTATTCCAGATGAATTTTTGGAGACTTCTTTCTAGGTCTGTGAAATATGCCATTGGTATTTTAATGGGAAGTGCATTGAATTTATAGATTGCTTTGCGTAGTATGGACATTATAATGATATTGATTCTACCAATCCATGAACATGGTATGTTCTTCCATCTGTTTACGTCTTCCTCTATCTCTTTTTTCAGTGTCCTGTAGTTTTCCACATATAGGTCTTTTACTTCCTTAGTTAAGTTTATTCCTAGGTATCTTAATTTTTTTGGTGTGATGGTAAATGGGATTGCTTTTTTAGTCTCTCTTTTCTGTAAGTTCACTATTGGTGTATAGAAATGCCATAGATTTCTTGGCGTTCATTTTGTATCCTGCTTCATTGCCAAATTCATTTATTAAGTCTAATAGTTTTTTGATGGAGTCTTTCAGGTTTTTTTATGTACACTATCATGTCATCTGCAAATAAAGACAGCTTTACTTCTTCTTTTCCAATTTGGATGCCTTTTATTTCTTCTTCTTCTCTAATTGCAATGGCTAGTACTTCCCGTACTATGTTGAACAGTAGTGGTGAGAGTGGGCATCCCTGTCTTGTTCCTGTTCTTAGGGGAATTGGTTTTAGTTTTTGTCCATTGAGTATGATGTTAGCTGTGGGTTTATCATATATGGCTTTTATTATGTTGAGGTATGGTCCTTCTATTCCCACCTTGCTGAGAGTTTTTATCAAGAAAGGGTGTTGGATTTTGTCAAATGCTTTTTCTGCATCAATTGATATGACTGTGATTTTTATCTCTCAATTTGTTTATGTGATGTATCACGTTCATTGATTTGTGGATATTGTACCATCCTTGCATTCCTGGGATAAATCCTACTTGGTCATGGTGTATGATCTTGCTGATGTACTGCTGGATCCGATTTGCTAGAATTTTGTTGAGGATTTTGGCATCTATGTTTATGAGGGATATTGGCCAGTAATTCTCTTTCTTTGTGGTGTCTTTATCTGGTTTTGGTATTGGGGTGATGCTGGCTTCATAGAAGCAACTTGGAAGTGTTCCTTCCTCTTGAATTTTTTGGAATAGTTTGAGGAGGATAGGTTTTAGTTCTTCCTTGAATGTTTGGTAAAACTGCCCTGTGAAGCCGTTTGGCCCCGAGCTTTTGTTTGCCTGAAGCTTTTTGATGACTGCTTCAATTTCTTCCATAGTTACTGGGCTATTGAGCTGTTTAGATTCTTCCTGATTGAGTTTTGGAAGGTTATATTTTTCTAGGAATATGTCCATTTCCTCCAGGTTGTCCAGTTCGTTGGAATAGAGTTGTTCATAGTATTTTTTAACAATCCTTTGTATTTCGGTTGAGTATGTTGTTATTTCACCTCTTTCATTTCTGATTATGTTTATTTGGGTCCTCTCTCTTTGATTCTTGGTGAGCCTGGCTAGAGGTTCATCAATCTTTTTTATCCTTCTAAAGAACCAACTCTTGGTTTTGTTGATCTTTTGTATTGTTTTTTTTTTTTTTTTGGTGTCTATGTAGTTTATCTCTGCTCTGATCTTTATTATTTCCTTCCTTCTGCTTACACTGGGCTTTTCTTGTTGCTCTCTTCCTAACTCTTTGAGTTTTTGGGTTAGGTAATTTATTACCATTGTTTCTTGTTTTTGTTTGTTTGTTTTTGTCCCCCCACACACTCACTTACTCGCTCTCTCACTCACTCACACACTCACACACACACACACACACACACACACACACACACACACACACAAACACACACACAACACAGGCGAGAACCTGCTTCTTGTTTTTTTGTATGAACTTGTAGAGGTATGAACTTCCCTCTCAAGACTGCTTTCGCTGTGTCCTATAGATTTTGGATTGTTGTGTTTTCATTGTCCTTTGTTGCCATGATGTTTTTTATTTCTTCTTTGATCTCTCTGGTAGCCCAGTCATTGTTTGATAGCATGCTGTTTCATCTCCATATGTTTGATTTTTTTTTCAATTGTTCTTATTGTAGTTGATTTCCAGTTTTATGCCACAGTGATCTGAGAAGATGCTTGATATGATTTCTATCTTCTTGAATTTGAAGAGACTTTGCCTATGACCCAACATATGGTCTATCTTTGAAAATGACCCATGTGCACTTGAGAAGAATGTATATTCTGTGGCTTTGGGGTGGAATGTTCTGAAGGTGTCAATTAATTCCATTCGGTCTAGTGAGTCATTTAGGATTGATGTTTCTTTGCTGATTTTTTGTTTAGAGGATTTGTCCAATGGTGATGGTGGGGTATTAAAGACTCCTACTATGATTGTATTGCTGTCAATTTCTCCCTTGATATCCTCCAGGAATTTTTTTTAATGTATTTGGGTGCTCCTGTATTGGGTGCATATATGTTTACCAGAGTTATTTCTTCTTGTTGGATTGCTCCCTTTAGTATCATGAAGTGGCCTTCCTTATCTCTTGTTATGTCCTTCACTTTGAGATCTAATTTGTCAGATATAAGTATTGCTACCCCAGCTTTTTTTTTTTTTCATTTCCATTCGCCTGAAAAACCTTTTTCCATCCCTTCACCCTCAGTCTATGTGCATCTTTTTTTCTGAGGTGAGTTTCTTGTAGACAGCAGATATATGGGTCGTGTTTTCTTATCCAATCTGTTACCCTATGTCTTTTGATTGGGGAATTTAATCCATTTACATTTAAAGTTATTATTGATAGGTACTTACTTGTCGCCATTTTTATTCTTTACCTCTGTGTTCCTTCTTCACTTCCTATTTGTTTTTTTTTACAGCAGACCCTTTAGCATTTCTTGCATTGCTGGTTTGGTGGTAATAAATTCCCTTAGTCCTTTTTTGTGTGTTAAGCTCCTGATTTCACCTTCAATTTTGATTGATAGCCTTGCTGGGTAAAATATTCTTGGATTCAGACCCTTCCTTTGCATGACTTTGTATATTTCATTCCCTTCTGGCCTGATGAGTTTCTGTTGAGAAATCAGTTGCTATTCTGATGGTGATTCCTTTGTAGGTAACTTTCTGTCTCCCTCTGGCTGCTTTTAAGATTCTTACTTTTTGTTGGTGTTTGCCAATTCCATTATAATGCGCCTTGGCGTCAGTCTTTTGGGGTTCGTTTTGTCTGGGACTCTGTGAGCTTCTTGGATTTGTGTGGTTTTTTTCTTCCCTATATCAGGGAAGTTTTCTGTCATTTCTTTCAACATGTTTTCTATTTCTTGCTCAGTTTCCTCTCCTTCTGGCACCCCTATTATGTGGATGTTGTTTTGTTTCATGTTGTCCCAAAGTTCCCTTAGGCTCTCCTCCTGCTTTTTAATTTTTTTTTTAGAAGCTGCTCTACTTGGGTATTTTTTCCTTCCTTGTCTTCTAGCTCACTGATGTGATCCTCTGCTTCTTCTAGTCTAATCTTGATGCTTTCTATTGAGTTCTTTACAGTAGCAATGTCATTTTTCATTTCTTCTTGGTTCTTCCTTATTTCCTCTTGGTTCTTACACATATTGTTGAATTTGTCTTCCGTTCTTTTCATCCACCTTATGACCATTTCTCTGAATTCTTTCTCTGACAGTTTGCTTGCCTCCATTTCGTTTACTTCCTTTTCTGGTTTTGCCTGCTTTTCTTTCATATGTGGGCAGTTTCTTTGTCTCCCCATCGTGTCTCTTCTCCGGGAGTCTGGTTATGTAGTTCTCTCTGTCCTGCGTTGATTTAAAGCCACAAAATACAACACAATTAGGTACAATGTACAAGGCTCTGAACCGAAATGTATTCATGATATTAATAACCCCAAATAAAGGTGACCTCCAGAGAAAGGCAAATTTGAGGATAGGAGAGAAAGAAGAAGACAGAAAAAATGTAAAAATGAAATTGGGAAAAGGAAAAAAAAAATAAGAGAGAAAAGAAAGAGAAGAGGGGAACAAACTATATATATGGGGAGAAAAGTCAAATAGAACAGCCACTAATCCCAACAAATGCCAGTAACAAGTACTTGGAGATGAATACAAACTACAAACAACAAGTAATATCAAGCAAGGCGAGGTAAAACAGAAGCAAAAAACAAACAAAAACAAAACAAACAAACAAAAAAGAATAAGCAAAACGATCTCACAAACAAGCATAAAAATCGATATAGTCAACAATCAAGCAAACAACAACAAAAGGACAGAGAGAAAAAAAAATTTTGGATAGTGAAAACAGAGAAGAGAGAGGTGTGTATGCAATTGGAGCAGGGGATTGGAAATTAGATATATAAGTAGGGTGAAATTTTAACGGGGTAAAAAGAAGGAATAGGGAAAATCTAAAGCAGGAAAAGGGTAAGGAAACAGGAGAACATAAGGGGAAAAGTTAGGAAGAGAGTGATGGCATAAAGGGAAAGTTGAGATAGAATAAAATGATGCTAAAGGAAAGATGAAAATAGAATGTAGAACACTAATCACAAAGTAAAATAAGGAGAAAATAAAATGACACTTTAAAAAAAAGGTAAAATAGTAGTAGTAATAATACTGATTGAAAATAAAAATGTAATAATTAATAAGGTAAAATCAAGTGATGAAAAAAGAAAAAAATTAGTTTCTTAAGTAAAAGATGAAAAAAAAAAGTGCAGTAGTGAAGGTCGTTCACTTCCTCTATTGTTCTGTTTGGCACGCCTGTTTACTAGTCAGGACAGTATTGCAGTTCCCTGAGTTCCACTGCTCCTCAGTGTTGTAAGCCAGTCCTGATTTTTATGCAGGCAGTGTGTCTCAATTTCTTGTATTCCTTTATTTGTGTTTACACAAGAGTCAATTTGTGATTCAACCCCTCGGTGGCAGTGTTTCTGGATTGACCTCCGGGTCTATAGGTCCTCTCTAGCCAGTGCTTAGATCCTGCTTTCCCTGTGGCACTTGATACCGGTTTGCGGCAGTGGGTTGCCCCAGAGCTGGTTCTCTGATGGTTATTCCCTGCTCTGATCCCCAGGTTCCAGAAAAACAACTTTCCCCTGCAGTCTCTTAGGGTGTCCCCAATTGGGTGATCCTATGTATTGGGCTTAGTAATTAGAAGCAAGGATTTAAAGAGGAAAAATAAAAAATAAAAAAATAAAAAATAAAAAAAGAGCCAGCGTAAGTGTGTGACCTCCGGGGCTGCACGCAAGTCTGTGCAGTCTTATTTTCCCCCTTGGGTCTAAGCAGCGGCACAGTTTTAAAATTTTTAGTCTGTCCTTTTGTGTCAGATCAAAATGGGTTGCATTTTAGAGTTCCCTTCTGTTAGCAGTTCTGAGGACCCCCTTCCACATTCACAGATCACGCCAGCCCCAACAGCCACGGATTTTTCTAGGTGCAGACTTCCCCCGTCCTCCAGCTCCCACAGTGCGTGCGTTTTTCTCTCCTGCTGGGACCAGAGACCTCACCTTATCCCAGGCGAAATCTGACCTTTCCTTTGTGGAGTGTAGAGCTCCTCTGAATCTGCGTGTTTGTGCCAATTGGGGACCGGTGTTCTGGGGTTTGCAGCTGTTCAGTGGGTGCCGTAGTTGTAGATTTTCAGGCTTCCTATAACATCCACTTTCCCCTTCAATATGGCACGGTCTCCACATCTGAGCTGGTCGCTCTGGGAGGGAACCCAGCAGCAGTGGGGGCTTCCCGGTCAGGGGAGCCCTGTCCAGCCGTCCCCCACCATTTCCTGGAGTATAGCTGTTCCTCAACTCACCAATAAACACTCCCCATGCGACCCTCAGCTGTTCTTTCTATCTGCTCCAAGACAAGGCTCGGGACACCTCTGTGTATTCCGCTGCCATTTTTTCGATCCTATTTCTTTTTTTTCTTAATGTTTGTGTTTCTTCTTGCCTTTCTGTTTCGTCTTTTTACAACAGTCCCTTTAGCATTTCTTGCATTGCTGGCTTGGTGGTAGTAAACTCTCTTAGCCCCTTTTTGTCTGTGAAGCTCCTGATTCCACCTTCAATTTTGATTGATATCCTTGCTGGGTTTAGTATTCTTGGATATAGTTCCTTGCTTTGCATCACTTTGTATGTTTCATTTCATTCCCTTCTGGCCTGGTGTGTTTCTGTTGAGAAATCAGTTGATATTCTAATAGGAAATCCCTGATATGTAACTTTCTGTCTCTCTTTGGCAGCCTTTAAGATTCTTACTTTTTCGTTGGTGTTTGCCAATTTAATTATGTTGTGTCTTGGTGTCGGTCTTTTGGGGTTCATCTTGGTTGGGACTCTGTGTGCTTCTTGGACTTGTGTAGTTTTTTTCCTGCCAATATCAGGGAAGTTTTCTGTCATTATTTCTTCTAACAAGTTTTTCTATTCCTTGTTTCTCTTCCATTCCATCTCCTACCCCTATTATGCGAATGTTGTTTCGTTTTGTGTTGTCCCAAAGCTCCCTTAGGCTCTCCTCTTGCTTTTTAAATTTTCTTTCCAATTGCTGCTGTGTTTGTGTGTTTTTTCCTACCTTGTCTTCTAATTCACTGATGTGGTCCTCAGCCTCTTGTAGTCTACTGTTTAAGCCTTCAATTGTGTTCTTTATTGCAGCTATCTCGTTCTTTATTTCTTTTTTGTTCCTTTTCATGTTGGTAACATTTTCATTCAGCTCCTTATAATTCTCATTGAGTTTTGTGTATTTGTCATTGATTTGTAGGTATTTGTCATCCAACCCTTTGAGCATCCTTATTACCATTACTCTGAATTCTCTCTCTGCCAACTTACTTGCTTCAATTTCATTTAACTCCCTTTCTGGTGATTCCTCTTTTTTTTTTTTTTTTCCTTTGTGGATTGCTTTTTTGTCTTCCTATGTTTTGCTGTAACGTTTTAAGTGTAGATCTGATTGCTTTGCTACCCAGGTTCTTTTGGGGATGGTGCCTACTGGTGTGAGATCTCAGGTCTCCTGGCCTTGGTAATCTAGTGTAGCTCCCTACTTGAGCTATTTAGGTTTTCTTGATGTGGGCCTGAAAGCTGGAAAGGCGCAATTGCTGTGTCTAGAAGTCAGCAGCTGTGAAGGGTTGTGTCCCAATTTTTGCTGTCTTGTGCCCTTAGTTGAAATCGCGCATGCCCAGTGGGTATTCACAGTGGCACCCAGGAGGTGTCTGTTGGGATGGTGGGGCTCCGGAGTCCTGTCCTCTGGAAAGGCGTGACTGTGGTGTCCAGAGTTCTGTAGTTGTGGGGTGGGCAGACTCGGCTTTTGCTGCTGCTCCCGTGGTTGGATACATGTGCCCCCAGTGGCGGCTCACAGGGGCACCCGCCATGCGTTTGCCAGCAGGGTGTACTGATGCACTCTGAAGGGCCCTGGCGCTGAGATCATGGTGTCTATTGGCAGGTATCCCAGAAGAGGGAATTCAGAGTTTCTACAGCCCAGCAGTCCGCCCCTGTTTGTATAAGTGCACACCCAGGGGGGGCTCATAGTGGCACCCAAGGGCTGCCTGTTGAGCCGTTGGCTTGGGAGGCCTGTATGCTGGAAAAGCGTGTGACTGAAGTGTCCAGAGTTCTGCAGCTGTGGGGTGGGAAGACTCAGTTTTTGCTGTTGTGCCTGTGGTTGGATACATGCTTGCTCCCAGTGGTGACTCACAGGGGCACCTGTGGTGCGTTTGCCAGCACAGTGCACTAAAGCACTCTGAAGGGCCCTGGCACTGAAGCCGCACAATCGAGGTGTCTATGGGCAGGTATCCAGGATGAGTAAATTCAGAATTTCTACTGCCAGGGAAGCGGGTCCCTGTTTGTCCAAGATCGCACCCAGCGGGGTCTCACAGTGGCTCCCAAGAGAGCCCTGTGGTTCGATGGGATCAGGGGGCCTGCTTGCTGGAAATGCATGACTGTGGCAGTGCGTTTGCCTGCGCAGAGCTCTGATGCATTCTGAGGGGCCCTGGCGCTGCAGTTGCACAGCTGGGGTGTCTGTGGGCAGTTATTCAGGATGAGGGAATTCAGAATTTCTACTGTGGGGCAGTGCGCCCTTGTCTGTATAAAATCACACCCAGTGAGGGCTCACAGTGGCTCCCGAGAGCAGCCTGTGGAGTAGTGTGCCCTGGAGACCTGCACCCTGGAAAGGTGCATATGGCTGTGGTGTCCGGAGGTCTGCCACTGGGGAGGGAGAAGTCGCACTTACTGCTGTGGGAGCGGTGTCCCTTTGGAGGTGGAGGTCCCAGGGTCCATGGGTCTGTGGGTGGGGCAGCAGGATTTTGGCTGGAGTGGCTGCTGGGTCACGGGCAGAGTCCAAGGCCTGTCTGGGTGGTGGTGCTGATGAGTTCCTAGAACAGGCCACTCTCCCCATCAAGATGGCGTGGGCTCCATGCCCGAGTCCCGCAGTCTGGGGAGTGCCAGCAGCAGTGGTAGTCTCTCCCTGTCCAAGAGAGCCTGGTATGCCAGCCCCTACTGCTCCTGCCGGATTTAACTGTCCCTCACTCACTCACACGCACACCACACACATCCACACACTCTCCTTTCATCCCCTCACTCACTCACACCCTCTCCCTCACCTCCGTCCTGCCAGCCGCCATCTTTTTTTTTTGTCTGACATTATTTAACTCAGCATAATACCTTCTAGGTCCATGCATGTTATCACAAATGGCAAGATTTCATTCTTTTTTACTGCTGAGTAATATTCCAGTGTATGTATTAAGTGTGTATCTATATGTGTATCTGTGTATCTATATATGCATATCGCATCTTCTTTATCTATTCATCTGTTGATGGACATTGAGGTTGCTTCCATATATTGGCTACTATGAATAATGCTACAGTGAACATAAGAGGTGTGCATGTCTTTTTAGTTAGTGTTTTCATTTTCTTCAGGTAAATACCCAGAAGTGGAAGTGATGGGTTACATGGTAATTCTATTTTATTTTATTTTATTGTTGAGAATATTACAGATGTCTCCCTTCCTCCCTTCTTTTAGCCCCCTCCACATGGCTCCTGCTCCACCCCAGGCCTTCACCACTCTGTTGTCTGTGTCCATGGTCTGTGCATATGTGCACATAAGTTCTTTGGTTAATCTCTTCCCACTCTCCCCCCCTCCCTAGAGATCTGTCATCTGTTGCATGCTTCCATGTCTCTGGACCTATTTGTTCATCAGTTTATTTTGTTCATTAGATTTGACATATAAGTACGATCACGTGATATTTGTCTTTCTCTGACTGGCTTATTTTGCTTAGCATAATACTCTTCAGGTCTCTACATGCTGTTCCAAAGGGTAAGAGATCCTTTTTTTTACAGCTGCATAGTATTCCATTGTGTAAATGTACCACAGCTTTTTCATCCACTCATCTACTGATGGGCACTTGGACTGTTTCCAGATCTTAGCTATTGTAAATAACACTGCTATAAACATAAGCATGCATATATTCTTTCTGATTGGTGTTTTGGGATTCTTAGGATATATATGGTGGTTCCATTTTTAAGTTTTGATGAATTAAGTAACTTCTAATGATAGAGTTAATTTCCTCTGATACTACTTTCTAAAATAGATCTAACAAACAAGTGTTCAGGGTGATTCAATAATATGTTCCTAGAATCTAGATATTGCCCACATCATCTTTTCTGGTTAGTCTGATTTTTTTGTAATAATTATGGCTAAAATTGGTTCATTATTACTTGGCTATTAAATAATAGTGCTGAAAGCATACTACCCTTTAGTATACTAGGCCCTTTTAGTATACTCTTACTATCTTTAGGAAGAAATTTAGATAAATGTGTTTAAATCTGAGTTCTATGTTTCTGAAGGACTGGTATAGATGAAATTCACATTTCCTTTTTTATAGCCACTCTAAAAATAAGAACATGATGAACCAAGCACATTTACTAATGACCAGTTGTTACACCGTCTATCCTGATCTGTTTGAACTCATTCCACGTTTTTGTACTAACCTATTAAGCTAATCACTCATAAAATAGAGCTCAAAGCAAGAATACTTCACATTTAAAGTATATATTGTAACCATTTCTTGCCACAAATGAGAATATAGGGGAAATTGTCAAGAACAATTATAAGAGTACGTTGTAAATGAAATAAAATAACAATGACTTGATTGATAATGAAGGGTTATTTCTTTCATTTACTTCGTATTTTAGTTTTGATTCCCCAGTTCTTCCTTGACATTTCTGAAATGTAAAAAGAAGTGTGGTTCTAGTTCACACTTATTAGGATAGGTATTATTATTTTTAAAAACCTGGAAAATAATAAGTGTTGGCAAGGATGTAGATAAATTGGAGCCCTTGTAAAATGTAAAATGGTGCAGTTGCTATGGAAGACAGCATAGTAGTTCTTAAAAAAATTAAACATAGAACTACCACATGATCCAGTAATTCTGAGTACATACCCTAAAGAATTGAAAGCAGGGACTTGAACAGATATTTGTATAACAGTTTTTTAAAAAATATATATTTTATTGATTTTTTACAGAGAGGAAGGGAGAGGGATAGAGAACTAGAAACATCGATGAGAGAGAAACATTGACCAGCTGCCTCCTGCACACCCCCCACCAGGGATGTGCCCGCAACCAATGTACATGCCCTTGACTGGAATCGAACCTGGGACCCTTCAGTCCGCAGACCGACGCTCTATCCACTGAGCCAAACCAGTTTTGGCTGTATAACAGTTTTCATAGCAGCATTATTCATGGTAATCAGAAGGTAGAAACAACTCACATGCCCATCAACAGATTATTAAGTAAAGAAAATATTGTATTATACATTTAATGTAATATATTTTAGCCTTAAAAGGAATGAAGTTCTGAAATGTGATAAAACATGGGTAAACCTTCAAGATATTATGCTAAGTGAAAGAAACCAGACCAAATAAAAAGACAAATATTGTATGATTCTACTTATATGAGGTACCTAGAATAGTTAAATTTATAGTGACAGAAAGTAGAATGGTGGTTACTCCAGGCCTGGGGGGAAGGAGAATGGGGAGTTATTGTGTAACGGGTATAGTTTAGGAGGATGAGCAAGTTCTGGAAATGGATGGTGGTAATGGTTGTATAACAATGTGTATGTACTTAATGCCACTAAACTTTACACTTAAAAATGGTTAAAATGGTAAATTTTATGTTATGTGTATTTTACCACGACAAAGGAAAACATTTAAAAACTTTCTGCCTTTCTCAGGAAAAAGTAATTTTGCTATAGCACATAAATATTTTTAGAGAAAGAATAAATCCTAATATTTAAAAAACCCTGGGTCCGTCACATTTGCAATGACTGGGAGGCTCGACTGTTTGCCAGGCTGTGCGTGCAGCAGGCGAGGCAGGCGAGCGGGCTGAATTGCTGACCTCTCAGAGAGAGAGAGAGGCGGGGCTGATCAGACCCTGCTCCTCTCTCCATCGCCAGCAGCCAAACCTCTCTCTACCAGAGGTCAGCAGTTCAGCCACTTGCTAACAGCCTGGGGCAGCTGCTGATCAGCCCCGCCTCTATGATCAGGCCCAGAGATAGGCCTGGAGATGCTGACTGGGATAAAAACCGACCAGTCAGAACCAAATCTGGGTGAATTGCAAGGAGCCAATGGCTGCCTAGGAGGCGGAGCTTTTGATACTGACTGGCATACAAACTGACCAATCAGAACCAAATCTGGGTCAACTGTGAGGAGCCAATGGCTGCCTAGGGGGCGGAGCTTTTGATGCTGACTGGCATAGAAACTGACCAATCAGAACTAAATTGGCCAGCAGAGGAGGGCATTTGGGGGCGAGATCAGGCCTGAAGGGGAGGGCAGTTGGGGGCAAGATCAGGCCAGCAGGGGAGGGCATTAAGGGGTGATCAGGCAGGCAGAGGCAGTTGGGGGCGATCATGCCAGCAGGGGAGAGAAGTTGGGGGCGATCAAGCTGGCAGGGGAGAGCAGTTGGGGTTGAGATCTGGCCAGCATGGGAGGGTCATTGGGGGTGAGATCAAGCTGGCAGGGCAGGGCAGTTGGGGGCAACCAGGTCATCAGGGGAGGACAGTTGGTGGGGACCAGGCCTGCAGGGGAGGGCAGTTGGGGGCGACCAGGCAGGCAGGTGGGGGCAACCAGGCTGGCAGGGGAGGGCAGTTGGGGGCGAGGTCAGGTCAGCAGGGAAGGGCAATTGGGGGTGAGATCAGGCCAGGAAGGGAGGGCAGTTGGGGGCGAGATCAGGTCAGCAGGGGAGGGCAGTTGGGGGCAATCGGGCTGGCAGGGAAGCAGTTAGGGGGTGATCAGGCTGGCAGGTAGAAGCGGTTAGGGGCAATCAGGCAGGCAGGCAGGCAGGCAAGTGGTTAGGAGCCAGCAGTCCCGGATAGTGAGAGGGATTGGGCCTAAACGGGCAGTCGGACATCCCCTGAGGGGTCCCAGATTGTAGAGGGTGCAGGCTCGGCTGAGGGACCCCCCGCTCAGTGCACAAATTTCATGCACCAGGCCTCTAGTGTCATATAAAAGTGTGCATGAGAAAAATCATCTCTGACTTCCACTGAGGTTCCGAATGATAACTACTTAAAAAAATAACAGCATCACATATTGAACATAGTCATTGTAATAGGCCATTGCATTTCATTGCTTTATAGGACAAACATGGGCAATCCAATGATGGGAAGAAGATTCTTCAAAATCTAGATTTCAGTGATATCTTTGTTAGGGATCCATTCTCAATCCTACCTTGTTATGTAACTTTTTATAAAAGTTGGCTTGCCCTTGCTGGTGTGGCTCAGTTGGAGCATTGTCCCACACACCAAAGGGTCATGGGTTTGATTCCTGGTCAGGGCACATGTCCAGGTTGCAGGTTTGATCCCTAGTTTGGGTGCATATTGTAGGCAATGCATCAGTGTTTCTCACATTGATGTTTTTCCCTCCCTCCCTCCCTCCCTCCCTCCCTCCCTCCCTCCCTCCCTCCCTCCCTCCCTCCCTCTGAAATCAGTAAAAACATATCCTTGGGTGAGGATTAAAAGAAAAAGAAGAAAAAAGTTGGCTTATGACAGTTTTTAGTCAAGGCTGAAAATGTAAAATTACTAGGGCCCTTTTAAAACAAAATGGAATCAGATTCCCCCCCCCTTCTTTGTTCTATGATATATTTCAGAGTCTTCCCTCATAGAAAATGAAACCATGGTAGAAACTTTCCTAAACATCCAGTGGTTGGCTAATTGAAGGGAACCATATATACTATGTATAGGCGACCCTGCTAGCGGTTCTCAACCTGTGGGTCGCGACCCACAGGTTGAGAACCGCTGCTGTAGAGCCTAAGACCATCGGAAAACACAGATATTTACATTATGATTCATTTACAGTAGCAAACAGTTATGAAGTAGCAACAAAAATAATTTTATGGTTGGGGGTCACCATAACATGAGGAACTGTATTAAAGGGTCGCGGCATTAGAAAGGTTGAGAACCACTGGCATAAGCAAACACAGATGAACTAAGTGTGGGCAAGGAGTACATATAAACATGCTGTGGACATCTGAATATTTTAATGATAGAATGGAGATCATCAGCTAATCCATTAGAGGTTGGTTAAGAGAACTTTTTGTAGAGTGAAAATTTGCTTTTTCTTACTTAATATATCCTGAACATTTTTCCTATCTGTAAATAGAGATCTATATCATTGTTTTTAATGGGCACATGGTATACATATATTAGGCCAAGTTCTTGCTTCCAAACATTATAAAACTGTTCTGACTCACTTAACAACGAATTTATTGGTAGGCTATTAAGATTGCTTATAGAGTCAACAGGGAAGATGGTCAGCCAGTCTTGGAAAATGGGCAGGAATCCAGTGAGGCTAAAATAGGACAAGGTCACATCGTAGGAACAGTCTGGTGAGGAACTTTCCAGTGGCACTGGCTTTCTCAGTACTTTTGCCACCACCACAGCTGGCATCTTGATTTTGCTGCTGTAACTGCCAAAACTTCTCTGTAACTATCACTGTGTCACTTCATCAGGATTCAAAACTCTGGGCAGAAGCATCTGCCCAACCTGGTCTAGAATCATTTAGCAGCATCTCAGCTTCAAGGATGAAAGGTAAGGAAATATCTCCCACTCCCACTTTGGCTTCAGTAGTGGGTGCAATAATGACCTACTATAGAAGTTTAGGTTGTTTCTTATGTTGTTGTGTTTTAAGCTACATAGTAATAGGCACATCTTTTTTTTTAAATATATTTTATTGATTTTTTACACATAGGAAGAGAGAGGGATAGAGAGTTAGAAACATCGATGATGAGAGAGAAACATCGATCAGCTGCCTTTTGCACACCCCCTACTGGGTATGTGCCCGCAACCAAGGTACATGCCCTTGACCGGAATTGAACCTGGGACCCTTGAGTCTGCAGGCCGACGCTCTATCCACTGAGCCAAACCGGTTTTGGCAATAGGCACATCTTATTAATCTAGTAGGGGGAAATGTTTTATCTTAGTTGTTTTAATTTATAATTGATTGATTTTAAAGAGAAGGAGGGAGGGAGAGAGAGGGAGGAAGGGAGGAGGGATGGAGAGGAATGAAGAGAGAGAGAGGAGAAGAGGAGAGGAGATGGGAGGAGAGAGGAGGGGAAGGGAGGGAGGGGAGGAGGGGAGGGGAAACATCAATTTGTTGTTCCACTTGTTGATACTTGTATATGCCCTGACCGGGTCTTAAACCTGAAACCTTGGCGTATTAAAGGGACACTCTAACCAACTGAGCTACCCGGCCAGGGCCTGATTTATAATTTTTAAGACAAGTACCATATAATTTCACTTATAGGTAGAATCTAATGTACAGAATGAACTGACAAGCAAAATAGAGACAGAATCATAGATAGAGAGCAGACTGATAGCTGTAGGGGGTTGGGTATTGTGGGGTTGGATGGGGGGGATAGAGGGATTGAGCAAAAAAGAATAAGAAAAAGGAAAAGAAAAACTCATGGACATGGATAACAGTGTGGTGATTGCCAGGGCAAGAATGGGGCAGGGGGAAGTGGAGGAGGTTATAGGGGGCGTAAATGGTGATGGAAGGAGACTTGACTTGCGGGGGTGGGGGTGAGCACACAGTAGTGTACAAATGATGTGTGGTAGAATTGTGTCCCTGAAAACTGTATAATTTTGTTAACCAGTTTCACCCCAATAAATTCAATAAAAATAAAAAAAGGAAAGGAAAAAAATAAAAAAATGTAAATGTAAATTTTCATGTATTTATTGGTATTTTTAATTTCTTATTTTGTCAATTGCCTGAGATATATATTACTATATGGGTTTTTTGGGCTATAATTTAGATATTCTAAGATTCACCCTATTGAAGTGTGTAATTCAGTGGTTTTTGTTATATTCACAGATTTGTACAACCATTACCACTCTCTAATTCCAGAACATTTCATCACCCCCCAAAGAAACTGCATTCATATATGTTTTTGTAGTTTGTTTACATGGTGTATTTTGCCACATGAAATTTTAAAATTTTATATAAAATTGTAAAATCTTTCCCTTTATGGTTTCTGCTTTTGGTTTCTGCTTAGAAGGGCCTTCCCCATGCCAAGTTTTATTGTTACTCTTATTAATTAATGTTCAGTTTTATATCTTTGTAGCATTTTCTATTTTCTTTTTACATATCACTCTTTTACTCAGTTGGAATTAGTAATTTTGGTGTAAGATGGGAATCTATAAAAAATTACCTCAAATGGTTAGAACATATTGAGTTGTTCCACAGCAGTGCTATATGACACTAAATAGTTTTCTTCACAGAAAAAAAGAATAGTTAGCCATTATGCCAACATGACTTATTGATTTCTCCACTGATTGGAAATACTGCCCTTATTACATATACTATACTATTTAACATTTAAAATTTTTATTTATTTATTTTTATTTATTTTTTAAAATTCAATTTATTGGGTTGACATCGGTTCATAAAATTACTTATATAGGTTTCAGGTGTACAGTTCTATAATACATCATCTGTATATTGCATTGTGTGTTCACCACCCCAAGTCGTCTCCTTCCATCACCATTTCTTTTCCCTATACCCTTTTTTACCTACCCCTACCCCTTATCCCTCTGGTAATCACTATACTATTGTCTGTGAATACTAAACTCATATATACACATATGTCTGTTTCTTGGACTTTTTATTTTGTTGCAAGGATCTGTCTATTCTGACATCAATATAAGATTTTAAAAATAATTAATACTTTTAAAGGCATTTTAATGTGTGATAGGGTAATTAGCATTATTATCGTTTTAGTAATTTTAAAATAAAATTAATGACGTTCTTGAAAAGTTTGCTCAAACTGAGTTGTCATTTTTAGCTTCACTAAACTTTTATTGATTATTTTATACTTGTTCTTAATCAGTTATAGCAAATGTAAAATAAGTGCTTTTCCAACTTTATTTATTGGTTAAATACTGACAGTTTTTTTTTTTCTTTGGTATTTAATATTTTTTCATCACTGTGTTGGGGCACTACTTAGAGCTAAAATTGTAAGGTGGATTTTTCCTTATGAAGAAAGCCATAGCATTACAGTCTGTGATTTACCTACAGATTGCACCTGACAAGCTTGAATTAGATGATTGTTTTGATGGGGGAAAGAAGCATGCCAACTACCAGTCTTCTTACAATTTAAGATACACAAGTGCACCAAGACCATATTTAACTGATAATATGGTTGAAAAGTAGCTGACACATTTTAATGTCAAATAGATTAATCCTGCTTTCCTTTACTTTCCCAATGATTAGAATGGCCTTGTCTGAGGCAAGAAAAGCTTCATCCATATTTAAAAAATGTGCTTTTTAACTCCAGTCTATTATTGACATGGCAGCAGATGCTCACCCCTTGTGGAAAAGAACCTAGTAACTGGAGGACTATTTCTCATTTCTGAAGAACTAGTCTCCACCTGTGTTTATTGTAGGGACATTATTTTCAAGCATTTTTTTCTACCCTACTCCAACCTTAGGCTGGTTTTGTTTTATGAGTTTTGTAAATATTACCCTATTAAGTTAATCCCTTTGAGGCTATTGTTAGCTATGGACTCTAGCCTGAATTGGCTGTATGAGCGTGGGTAAATCTGAATGTTAGCTTCCTTAATATTAAAAGGAGGCTACTACCCTATTTATGTGGCAGGATTGTTGTGAAATTCATGTATATGTCAACTCTTCAATGCTATAGGAATATGAAGTATATGTATTATTATCACAAAGACAACTATTTTTTTAAAGAAAGGCAGTGATTACCAAGAGCCACAAAAATGGCCAGCACAACACATTTTTTTTATTAATTTTAATACCTTGTTCTTTTTTTGACCTTACTAATATGTCTTAAGTATTGGCGCCTAATCTTTTGGGAATGATCAAATGAAAAGAACAATTATGTTTTAAAACATACACTTGTCTACTCCAGCTGTTTCATCTGGAATCTTAGTCTTCTGTTTATATAATGACAGTTGTCTGATGAAAGAGATTAGGCACTCAGTATTTTGAAAGGTTAAAGAGTAAGATTAGTTTTCATTGTAAAGACTTACACAATTTAAATGAATTATAAAAAATAATAGGTAGGTTAATGCTTCCTCATTTTGTTTTCTTTTTTAATGTTTTATTGCAGTTTAGATGGGGGGGGGGAGAGAGAGATAGAGAGAGAGAGAGAGAAGGAAAAATTGATGTGAGAGAGAAACATGGATCCATTGTCTCTGTACGCACCCTGACCATGGATCAAACCTGCAACCTGGGTATGTGCCCTGACCAGAAATTTGAACCAGCGACCTTTCGGGGCATGGACGATGCTCGCAACTGAGCCACATGAGCCAGGGCTCCCTTTTGTTTTTAATTTAGAGGTGGTAGTGATTTTAAATAGAAAAAAAATTAAATTGATTTGGAAATATTATGTAGCTATCCTGAATGCAAAACTAGTTCAGTGTTGTTTGCATAGGTTGAAATCATCAATTTGTTTAACAGATGGGTATTTTTAAAGCCCTGGTAAAATCAAGTGGATGATTTTGACTGCTAACTAGTATATATTGGAGTTTATTATTGGTCTCACTTACTGAATTATTTCAATTTTGGTAACTTTTCTCTTAATTTCTGCACATTCCCTTATATTTTCTTCTTTATTTCCCTCTAAAATGGACTATTTTTTTAAAAAAATCTTTTTTCCTCCAGCTTTATTGAGGTATAATTGACAAATAAAAATTGTGTATACTTAAGGCATATAATGAAATGTTTTTATATACATATACATTGTGAAATGATTACCAAAATTAAGCTAATCAATATATTCATCATTTCAAATAGTTACTATTTTTTTGTTAAGAACTATTGAGATCTCTCAGCGAATTTCAAATATATAATACAGTATTATTGACTATAGTCACCCTGCTGTAGATTAGATCTACAGTTTATTCACCCTGCATAACTGAAACTTTGTAGCCTTTGATAAACATCTCTCCATTTCCCCCACCACCCAGCCCATGTAACCACTGTTCTAGTCTCTACTTCTAAGAGTTCGACATTTTTATTTATTTATTTATTTATTTTATTTATTTTTGTTTTGTTGGTTGTTTTCTTTTTTTAAAAAATAAATCTTTATTGTTCAGATTATTACAGTTGTTCCACTTTTTCCCCCATAGCTCCCCTCCACCCGGTTCCCACCTAACCCTCTGCCCTTACCACCCCCCCACTATCCTCATCCATAGGTGTACGATTTTTGTCCAGTCTCTTCCCACACTCCCACACTCTTCTCCCCCCAAGAATTGTCAGTCTACTCCCTTTCTATGCCCCTGATTCTTTCTATACCCAGATATAGATTCCATATATAAGTGAGATCATGTAGTTTTTTTCTTTTATGTCTGAGCTATTTCACTTAGCAATAATGTCTTCCAGGTTCATTTATTTTATTTTTTAAATTCTTATGATGAAATAATTTAGGCATACAAAGAATACAGAGTACCCTATAATATATGTGTATCTACTACCCAGTTTAAGAAGCTAAACATTACATATACAGTTGAAGTTTCCTTTTGTGCTCCAATCACATACCTTCCTCCCACCTTATACTCCTGAATTTGGAGATCATCTTTCCCATATACGTTTTTTACATTTTTTTTTTGGCTAGCCAAATGCAGCGTTATTTACATTTTGACCAATACTACTACATATGTGTGCATACAAAAACAATATATAGTATTTTTTAGATGTTTTTATCCTTCTGAAACTTTATTTTTGTCAACTATGTTTGTGAGATGTATCCATGTTGCTATTTGTAGCTCTAGTTCTGATTTTCTCAGCCTATTCTATTGACATTTGGGGCTGGATGATTATTTATTATGTGGAGCTAGCATTCTTGTACATTAAAGGATATTTAGCAGTATTCCTGGCCTCTACCCACTATATTCCAGTAGCACTTTCCACTTCTCCTCAGTTGTGATAACCAAAAATGTCTTCATTCATTGTCAAATATTCCTTTGGTGGTGAAATCTCACCTGCTCCCAGTGAGAATCACAATTTAGTTAATTCGTTTTAATTACTGTCTCATGAGTTATTGTATATATACTACCACCTATTTATCCATATTTTGGTTGACAGACATTTAGGTTATTTCCAAAGTTATAACTATTAGGAACACTGTTATAATGAGCATTCTTGTTCATGTTTTCTTGTGCACATGTGTGAGACTATCTGTAGAGTAATAAATATGCTCAGGAGTGTACATATTGAGTTCTAGTATATGTATGTCTTCAACTCTACCAAGTATTGCCAAGCAGGTTCCATAATGGCTGTACTAATTTATACCCTTATCAGCTGAATAACAGAGATCCTGTTATTTCACATCCTCCCCAACACTTGGTATTGTCAGATTTGGAAACTTTTATCTAAGCTTCTCAGACAAGAGAAAGCTAAATGAGTTTGTTACCACCAAACCAGTATTATGTTAAAGCTTCTTTTAGAGGAAGAGAGAGAAGGAGGAAGGAAGAGGAGGTGGAGACAGAGGAACATGGTTAAAATAATAAAATGTCAATAAATACCTACCTATCAATAAATCACTTTAATTGTAAATGGCTTAAATGACCCAATCAACAGACATATGGCTAAGAAAACAAGACCTTATATCTGCTGTCTACAAGAGACTCACCTCAGAAAGAAAAATACAGACTAAAAATAAAAGGATAAAAAATATTTCATGCTAATAGTAATGAAAAAGAAGCTGGGGTAGTAATACTTATAGCTGACAAAATAGACTTTAAAACACAGGCTATCAGAACAGACAAAGAAGGACACTACATAATAATAAAGGGAGCAATCCAACAAGAGGATATAACCTTTGTAAACATTTATACACCCATCATAGGAGCACTTAAATATGTAAAAGAAATATTGATGGACATAAAGGGAGAGATTGGCAGTAATACAGTCATAGGTATTTCAATACCACATTGACATCAATGGATATATTTTACAGACAGAAAATCAACAAGGAAACAGTAGCCTTAAATTACACACTAGATCAAATGGATTTAATTGATATTTTCAGAGCATTTCACCACAAAGCAGCAAAATAAGTCTCAATAAATTTAAGAAGGTTGAAATCATATTAAGCATCTTATTTGACCATAATGTTATGAAAGTAGAGATCAATACAATAAAAAAACTGAAACCACCCAGACATGGAGGCTAAACAACATGTTACTAAACAATAAATGGGTTAACAATGAGATCATGGAAGAAATCAAAGATACCTTGAAACAAATGAAAATGAGAACACAACAACCCAAAAATCTATGGACACAGTCAAAGCAGTCTCAAGAGCGAAATTCATAGTGTTACAGGCCTATCTCTAGAAACAAGAAGAATCTCAAACAATATAACTTACCTTTAAAAGAACTAGAAAAAACAAAAAACAAAGCCAAAAGTGAGTAGAAGAAAGGATATAATAAAGATCAGAGCAGAACTAGAGTGTAAAAAAAAAATATGATCAGTCAACCAAGAGCTAGTTCTTTGAAAAGATAAACAAGATTGACAATCCTTTATCCAGACTCATGAAGAAAAAAAGGGAGAGGACCCATATAAATAAAACCAGAAATGAAAGAGGAGAAGTAACAAATGACACCACAGAAATGCAAAGGATTGTAAGAAAATATTACAAACAACTATATGCCAACAAACTGGATAATCTAGACAAAATGGATAAATTACCAGAAACATATAATCTTCTAAACCTGAATCAGGAATCATCAGAGAATCTGAATAGAGAGATGGCAACTAGTGAAATTGAAGCAGGTAAAACAACAACAACAAAACCCAAACCAACCAAACAAAAACACTCCAAAAACTAAAGTCCTGGACCAGATGGCTTCATAGGTGAATTTTACCAAACATTCCAAGAATTGACATCTATCCTTAAACTATTCCAAAAAATTTAAGAGGAGGAAAGACTCCCAAGTTCTTTTTATGATGTCAGCATTATCCTAACTCCAAAACCAAATAAATACACTACAAAGAAAGAAAATTATAGGCCAGGATCCCTGATAAACTTAGATGCAAATATTCTCAACAAAATAATAGCAAACTAGATCCACCAGTACATTAAAATGGTCATGTGGGATTTATTCTGGGGTTGCACGATTGGTATAATATCCACAAATCAATAAATGTGATTCACCACATAAAAAATATGAAGGATAAAAACCACATGATTATATTAATAGCTGCAAAAAAGGCATTTTATAAAACCCAGCACCCACTTATGATAAAAACTTCTCAACAAATTTAAGAAGATTGAAATCATAGAAATAGAGGGAACATACCTGAACATAATAAAGGCTATATATGACAAACCCACAACCAACATCTTAATTAATAGCAAAAAACTACAAGTGTTTCCCTTAACCCTACCAGACCGCTGTACCAATTTTTCGGTAATTTCCGAATCTCTGGTGACTCCTAATTTTCGGTACTTTACCTAGACCTATTTTTTACAATGTCTCCAAGTTCCATCTTATTCTAACCACTTGTTTGCATGTAACTAACATTTTTCTATATCATGTTGATTTTTTCTCTTTAATGCTCAGGAGCCCAGGTATAGGGGACTGTTAGGTTCAGGGCCTAAGGTCTGGTAGGTTTAAGACATGGAACAAGAAAGGAATGTCAGCTTTCACCACTCTTACCCAACACTAGTGGCCTGGTGCACGAAATTCGTGCACATTAAAAGGGGATTAATTAGAGGAAATATTTTAATATTGCTATTTGCCCTTTCTCTATAATAGAAGTGTCAGAGATGAAAGAAAAGTAGTAAAATGTATATGAAAATCTTCCTCCTGTCAGAGTCTGGGGCACACCACGGGATCCAGAGTCAAGTCCTTGCCCACCTATATGCGCCTCAAAATTGTGTGAGACCCAGACCCAGTTGCCCACCCCCACATTGGGCTAAATCCAGACCCGGTCGGTTCCACCTTTGTCAAGCCCCGCCAGGTCGGGGGCGTAGCCTCAGGTCTCCTGGCCTGGCACTGGGGCGGGGGGTACGGCCTGAGGTCCCCAAGCCTGGGCTGGGATGGGGGGGGGCGCACCTTGAGTTCCCCCGTCAAGCCCTGCCGGGCAGAGGGCATGGCCTGAGGTCCTCTGTCAGGCCTTGCCGGATGGGTGTCACAGCCTCAGGTCTCCCGGTCTGGCGCCGGGAGGGGATGCAGCCTCAGGTCCCCTGTCAAGCCCCACCAGAAGGTGGGGCGCAGCCTCAGGTCCCCCGCCAAGCCCTGCTAGATAGGGGGCAAGGCCTGATGTGCCCCGGCCTGGCGCCGGGGAGGGGGCGTGGCCTGAGGTCCCCTGTCAAGCCCCATGGGGACAGGGGGGTGGGGCGCAGCCTCAGGTCCCTGCTGATTGCTCGTTAAGGCTTGTTACGGGAACTTGGCCTCTGCTGTGGGTGCAGCCATCTTGTGTTACGGAAACCCTGCCTCCGCTGTGGGTGCCACCATCTTTGTGGCAGAATGATGATCAATTTGCATATTCCCTCTTTATTATATAGGATAGTACTGGAAGTACTAGCCATAGCTATCAGACAAGAAGAAGAAATAAAAGGCATCCAAATTTGAAAAGAAGTCGTAAAATTGTCGTTATTTGCAGATGACATGATATAGTGAACCCTAAAGATTCCACCAAAACACTACTAGAACTGATAAATGAATTCAGTAAAGTAGCAGGATGCAAAATAAATATCAAAAAATTAGTTGCATTTTCATATACCAATAATGAACTCTCAGAATTGGAAACTAGGAAAACAATCCCTTTCACAATTACATAAAAAAAGAATTAAATACCTAGGAATAATTTTAATCAAGGATGTAAAAGACTTGTATTCATAAAATTATAAGACACTGAAGAAAGAAAATTGAAGTTACAAATAAATGGAAGCATAATATCGTGTTTATGGATAGGAAGTGTATGAAATAAATGAGGTTGGGAAAATTGGACAGATGTGCAAAAAAAAAAAATAAAAGAAAGAAACTAGACCACCTTCTTTCACCATACACAAGAATAAAATAAAAAATGGATTAAAGATTTAAATGTTAGACTTGAAGACATAAAAATCCTAAAAGAAAACATACACAGTACATTCTTAGACATTTCTCGTAGCAACATTTTTTTTTTCTGATGTAACTCCTCGTGCAAGGAAAACAAAAGAAAATAATAAACTGGTGCAGCCTCTGTGGAGAACAGTTTGGAGTTTCCTCAAAAAATTAAAAATCGAACTGCCATTTGACACAATGATTTCACGTCTAGAAATATATCCCAGGAAGTCAGAAACACTCATCAGAAAGAATATATGCACCCCTATGTTCATAGTAGCACAATTTACCATAACTAAAATTTGGAAATAGCCCAAGTGCCCATCAACAGATGAATGGATTAAAGAACTGTGGTCCATCTACAGAATGGAATACTACGCAGCTATAAAAAAGAAAAGAACTCTTACAATTTGCAACAGCATGGATGGACCTAGAGAGCATTATGCTAAGTGAAATAAGCCAATCAAAGAAAGATATAAGTATCACATGATCTCACTCATATGTGGAATCTAATGAACAACATAAACTGATGAACAAAAGTAGACCCAGAGGCATAGAAACATTAAACAGACTGTCAAGCCCTAGAGGAAAAGCAGGGGAGGGTGGAGGCGGGAAGAGATCAACCAATGAACTCATATGCATATATGCATAACCCATAGAACAGATAATACGGTGGTGAAGGCCTGTAGGGAGGGGGGAGGGCAATGGGGTAAAAGGGGACATATGTAATACTTTCAACAATAAAGATTTAAAAGAAAAAAAGCTGTGGTACATTTACACAGTGGAATACTACTCAGGCATAAAAAGGGATATATTACCTTTTTGAGACAGCATGATTGGACCTGGAGGGTATTATGCTATGTGAAATAAGCCAGTCAGACAAGTACCATGATTTCACTTATATGTGGAATCTAATGAACAAAATAAAGTAACAAACATAGTGGAGACAGACTTGTAGATACAGAGAACATTATTAAAGCTGTCAGAGGGGAGGGGTTTGGGAGCTGGGTGAAATGGTTAGGAATTAGGTAAAGGAAAAAAAATGAAAGACTCATGGACACAGACAACAGTATGGTGATTGCCAGAGGGAAGGGAGAGGGTAGGGAGAGGTAAAAGAGGGTAAAGAGGGGATAAATGGTGAGATGTGACTTGGGGTGGTAAACACACAATATAATATACAGATGATGTATTGTAGAATTGTATACCCGAACCCTATATAATTTTATTAACCAATGTCACCCCAATAAATTCAATTAAAAAATAAAGAAGGAAGCTGTAGGTGAAAGAAGAAAACTTTGAGAAATTCCTAAATTCATATGTAGTCCAACTTTCAATATCTGCATAATTTTGGGTGAAAAATAATTCTTCTGAGGTTATATGGGAATAACAGCACTTGTTTCACAGTGTAGAGGTGAGGATTCAATAGAATATGTATAAAATGTTATTTTGAAGTCAATTTAGATCCTATTTCCA
Source organism: Eptesicus fuscus (assembly GCF_027574615.1). Taxonomy (NCBI): domain Eukaryota; kingdom Metazoa; phylum Chordata; class Mammalia; order Chiroptera; family Vespertilionidae; genus Eptesicus; species Eptesicus fuscus. Next base: position 38,586,608 of record NC_072473.1, on the reverse strand, counting down.
TGTACTCTGTACTTTTTTTCATGGAATATTGTATGGTTTTATCTCCAGGCATTATTCTTTATACTTTTTAATATACTCTATGGTTAAGTTGAATATTATTGTGATAATCAGAATAGAAATAATTAAGTTATTTGTAATATTAAAAAAGAAAAGAATAATAAACAAATGGAACTACATCAAACTAAGAAGCTTTTGCACAGCAAAGGAAACTTCCATCAACAAAATGAAAAGACTACTCATTGAATGGGAGAACATATTTGCCAATCAATGATATATCTGCTAAGAGGTTAATATCCAAAATTTATAAAGAATTATAAAGCTCAACACTAAAAAAATCAATCCAATTAAAAAACAATCAAATGACCTGAATAGACACTTCTCCAAAGAGGACATACAGGTGGCCAATAGACAGATGAAAAGATGCTCAACGTTACTAATCATCAGAGAAATGCAAATTAAAACCACAATGAGTTATCACCTCACATCTATCAGCATGACTATCATCAATAAATAACCAAGTATTGGTAAGGATGTGGAGAAAAGCAAACCCTTGTGCACTGTTGGTAGGAATGCAGATTGGTGCAGCCACAGTGGAAAGAAGTATGGAGTTACCTAAAAAAATTTGCTTTATTACCCAGTGATCCCACTTCTGGGAATTTATCCAAAGAAACTCAAAACACTGATTCAAAAAATTATATGCACCCTTATGTTCATTACAGAGTTATTTACAATAGCCAAAGTTTGGACGCAGCCCAAGTGTCCATATGTAGATGATACTACTTACCCATAAAAAGTTGTAAATCTTACCCTTTGCAACAGCATGGATGGACCTGGAGAATATTAAGTGAAATGAGCCAGTCAGAGAAAGACAAGTACCATATGATTTCACTCATATGTGGAATCTAATGAACAAAATGAACTACCAAGCAAAATAGAGACCAACTCATAGATAGAGCAGGCTGACAGCAGTTGGGGTGTTTGGGAGAGATGGAATGGTGGGTAGCGGAACTGAGCAAAACATTTTTTAAAAAATATACTTATACTTATTTCAGAGAGGAAGGGAGAAAAAGAGAGAGAGAAACATCAAAGATGAGAGAGAATCATTGATCGCTGCCTCCTGCATACCCCCACTGGGGACTGAGCCCACAACCTGGACACGTGCCCTTGACCAGAATCAGTCTATGGGCTGACGCTCTATCCACTGAGCCAAACCAGCTAGGGCAGTGCAAAAACATTTTTAAAAAGAGAATGGTCTCATGGATATGGACAACAGTGTGGTGATCTTGGAGCAGAAGGTGGATGGGGAGAGGTGGAGAAGTGTATAGGGGTGATAAATGGTGATGGAAGGAAACTTGACTTGGGGTGGTGAACCCACAATACAGTGTACAGATGATGTGTTGTGGGATTGTGCACCTGAACTCTGTATAATTTTGTTAAGCAGTGTCACCCCAATAAATTAAATAAAAAGGATAAAAAATAAATGTTTGTCTACTTTATGGGTGTAAATCATATTCATTTTGGTTCTAATTTGCATTTTGTTGATGACCACAGTGATAAAAAATTATCCACATCCTCACCAGCACTTGTCATTGGTTGATTTGTTGATGGTAGCCATCCTGACAGGTGCTAGGTGATACCTCATTGTCCTTTTAATTTGCATCTCTCTGATGATTAGTGACTTTGAGCATTTTTTCATATGTCTCTTGGCCATCTGTATGTCCACTTTTTAAAAAAAATATTTTATTGATTTTTTACAGAGAGGAAGAGAGAGGGATAGAGAGTTAGAAACATCGATGAGAGAGAAACATCGATCAGCTGCCTCTTGCACACCCCCTACTGGAGATGTGCCCACAACCAAGGTACATGCCCTTGACCGGAATCGAACCTGGGACCCTTGAGTCCGCAGGCCGATGCTCTATCCACTGAGCCAAACCGGTTTCGGCATATGTCCACTTTTGAGAAGTGTCTATTTTTTGCCCATTTTTAAATTGTCTTCCTTTTGTTAAGTTACATAAGTACATTATGTATTTTGGATAGTAACCCCCTTTTCAGATGTATCATTGGCAAATATGTTCTCCCATATACTGGGCTCCCACATCAACAAATGACAAATGCTGGCAAGGATGTGGAGAAAAGGGAACCCTCGTACACTGCTGGTGGGAATGCAGACTGGTGCAGCCATTATGGAGAACAGTATGGAGTTTCCTAAAAAATTAAATATGGAACTGCCATTTGACCCAGTGATCCTACTTCTAGGAATGTATCCTAAGAAACCTGAAACACCAATCAGAAAGAATATATGTACCCCTATGTTCATAGCAGCACAATTTACAATAGCTAAGAACTGGAAACAGCCCAAATGTCCATCGGTAGATGAAATAAAACAGCTGTGGTACATTTACACCATGGAATATTATGCAACTGTAAAAAAAAAGGATATCTTACTCTTTGAGACAGCACAGAGAAACCTGGAGAGTATTATGCTAAGCGAAATAAGCCAATCAAAGAAAGACAATTATCACATGATCTCACTCATTTGTGGAATCTAAAGAACAAAATAAACTGATGAACAAAATAGATCCAGAGACATAGAAGTATGCAACAGACTGTCTCATCTCAGAGGGAAGGTGGGCGTGAATGGGCGGGAAGAGATCAATCAAAGAGCTTTTATGCATATATGCATAACCCATGGACACAGACAATAGTGTGGTGAAAGCCTGGGGTGGGGTTTGGGTTCAGAATAGAAGGAGTCCATCGGGAAAAAAAGGGGACATCTGTAATGATTTCAACAATAAAGATAAATTAAAACAAATTATTCAGGCACAATTGTATTGAAAAAAGCATTAAATTTTACTGTTTAATTTATTGAGAATTCAGAAACCTTTCCTAAATTAAGGGAACAATTTTTAGGGGGATTTTAAAAATAATATTTTAACTTCTGTGATCAGCTTTATGAAGTGGTTTTGAGCAGTTAGACTTCATACATGTCATGTTTGTATTCAACTTCTGCAGTTTCTGTTTTCAAACCAGACATGATGATCTAATCATAATACTGTTCTTCCTTTTGGGAAATGTTATTACCGATGGTGATTACCATCTGTGTTTAGAGAGTGACTCAAAATACTTTAATAATAACTATGGAAGTTATTTCCCCTCAATGTTGTTGGATGCTCTTGTTCTCAGCATTGCCTCATTACTAATAGCTGCATGCCAGATTTGTTTCTTTGATATTGTGATCTCCCAGAAGCCTACATTCCCCCCCCTCCCACACACACATACCATATGAAATTGTTTATGCTCTTACTCTGTTTTCTGTTATTTGCCTAAATGCAATGGGCAGTTAAAAAATGTTCCTGACTTTGGAACTATGTTTGAAACATTTAAAATTCAAAAGATGGACATAACATATATTACAAAATCAATTAGAGTTGTGTGTATGTATATATAATAGAGTGGTATGAGGGAGATGGAATTCCTCTGATGTTTTACTTGTAAGGTCCAATTTAAGTAGAAGAAAAATAGGTGAAGTATGAAGTCAGAAATATATATTATTCATAGATGATTTGACCTGCATAAATGTATGTAGTGGGAAATGTGGCTATATTAATGTAATTTTCATTTATGCTCAGAAATTCTTTACTTCTTACTATATACTTCTGGGTTGAATTATTCAATTACTTTAAAAGTTCCTTTCTGCTTTATCGTCTCTCAGTAATCCTGGGAGATGCTCCAGTACTTTGGTCTATGACATCCTATATAATAAAAGAGTAATATGCAAATTAACCATCACTCCACCATGCCCACAAAACACGCCCACCAGCCAATCAGAGCAGGTATGCAAATCAACCCCAAGTAAGTTGGCTGTGGCCACTGAGCGAGCAGGAGGGAGGCTTGGGTTTCCCTGGCGATGGAGGAAGCCAAGCTTTCCACACACCCTGGTGGGCCCAGGCCTCCACTCAAGGGTACAAAGTTTCAATTATAGAAGATAAATAAATTCCAACAGAAATGGCGGCAGCCACAGAGCTGCAGAGAGCAAGAGGCTAGGGTTTCCCCCGGCAATGGAGGAAGCCAAGTTTCTGCAGCCCTGGCCGGCCTAGGCCTCTGCTTAAGGCTACAAAGTTTCAATTATAGAAGATAAATAAATTCCAACCAAAATGACGGTAGCCACAGAGTGAGCAGGAGGCTTGGCTCTGCTCCAGGCTACAAAGTTTCAATTATAGAAGATAAATAAACCCCAGATACCAGGGTCTCCACTTGGGTCGCCGGGGGGCGTGGCCAGCCTGAAAAGCACCACAGGCCCCTCGCCCAGGCCACCCCACGCCCCAAGGGAACCCCCACCCTGATCTGGGACACTCTTCAGGGCAAACTAGCTGGCCCCCACCGGTGCACCAGGCCTCTATCCTATCTAATAAAAGAGTAATATGCAGATTGACCATCACTCCAACACACAAGATGGCTGCCCCCATGTGGTCAAAGATCCTGCTCCCATGTGGACACAAGATGGCAACCACAAGATGGCCAGTAGGGGAGGGAAGTTGAGAGGGACCAGGCCTACAAGGGAGGGCAGTTGTGGGCGATCAGGCCAGCAAGAGAGGGCAGTAGGGAGGGACCAGGCCTGCAAGGGAGGGCAGTTGGGGGCGATCAAGCCTGCAGGGGAGGGCAGTTAGGGGTGACCAGGCCAGCAGAGGAGGGAAGTTAGGGGTGACCAGGCCTGCAGGAAAGGGCATTTGGGGGGTCCAGGCCTGCAGGGGAGAGCAGTTGGGGGGACCTGGCTTGCAGGGGAGGGCAGTTAGGTGTGACCAGGCCTACATGGGAGGGCAGTTAGTGGGCACACAGGCTGGCAGGGGAGCAGTTAGGCATCAATCAGGCTGGCAGGTGTGTGGTTAGGGGGTGATCAGGCTGGCAGGCAGTAGCTGTTAGAAGCAATCAGGAAGGCAGGCAGGCGAGCAGTTGGGAGCGAGCATTCCTGGATTGTGAGAGGTATGCCCGATCCCTCAGGCAGTCAGACATCCCTCGAAGGGTCCCAGATTGGAGAGGGTGCAGGCTGGGCTGAGGGACACCCCCCCCCCGTGCATAAATTTCGTGCACCAGGCCTCTAGTACCCTACAATAAAACTGTATTACAATATTACATTCCTAACTAACCAGGTAAACTAGCCTTCATTTGCTGAGTGTATTGTATTCTAAAAGTTTGTTACCAATTCTTCTGTTTCAACTTGACATTTTCCCATAAAACAATGTAGTCCATTTTGATCATGTACCTACATCAACCCTCAGAAGCCCCATTTGACCCATAAAATATCTGAGCTATATAGTACTAAATCTGAGTGTTCTATCCTGAGGAGGAAAGAGGAAGAGAGTCTCCTTTCCTAGGCACAGGACTAACTGTAGGCACAGTTTTTATAGGATTTGTTTGTTTAGACATTATTCCACTTCCCTTTTCATACCCATCACTGCTTGCCAGTGACCCTCTCCCTAGATCCTAAAGCCTCATGATTGCCTTAAGTACCCTACCATGCACTCACCACCTGGGCCTGTGAGTTCCCTTCATCCCCATTATCCTTTGATCATAGTTACCTGCCTTTCCTGTCCCATCTGGACCTCTGTTTTTGTATTAACTGATCTTATATAGTTACTAGTGGCCTGGTGCACGGATTTGTGCACATTGAAAGGAAATTAATTAATCCTTCTGGTGTAGGGACTAATGCAGGTGGTCCTGGGTGGTGGCCGGCAGAGCGGAGCTGGGCAAGATGGGCCAGACATGCCCTGGCGCCAACCTCCCGTGGTCCCTCTCCAGTTGGCCACACCTAGGCCGGCGCTGCGGCTCGAAGGGCATCTGTGGAGTTCCCTCTGGCAGGTGGGGTCCCTTGGCCTGGCCTGAAGGGATTAGGCTGAAACTGGCTCTCCGACATCCCGCAAGGTGTCCCGGAGTGAGAGAAGAATCGCAAGGAATCGTGAGTAATCAGGCTCCCTCCTCTCTGGTTCCGGGGTTCGTCACCCGGGAACCACTGCTGCCAAGTGACCACAGCTCAGCAGCTCCTGCATGGAGTGCCTGCCCCCTGGTGGTCAGTGCATGTCATAGCTACTGGCCAGTTGGACAGTCGCTTAGCCTTTTATATATATAGATTAGGAGGTTTACTAGTAATTCCAGCTATCAGCCCCTTAAACTACCAAAGAGGAATTTGTATTTTAAAAAGAGGGTACAATGTCTGTTAAGACAACTGACCTGGATTATTAAAAAAGTCACTTCACGCGGGAAAAGAGATATGGAGGAGGGACTGTTCTAGATTAAATGTACAAAAAAGACACAGCCAAATGGTGCTTGTGAACCCTGTCCGAATCTTGAGCTGTGGGAAAAAAAAAAAAAAAAGCTGTAAAGGATGTTGTTGGGACACTTGAGATAATTTAAATAAAAAATGTTTATTAGATAAAGTACAATCATTAATTTTCTTAGCCATGATAATAGTATTGTGGTTATGCCGGAGTCCTTATTCTTTGGAAATGCATTATGATTTCTAAAACATTCAAATGGTCTAGAAAAAAAGAGAACATGTATCAAAATGTTAACAATTGTTGAATTCATGCAGAAGATATACAGATAGATGTTCATTGTACTATTTCATCATATATGTGTGGTTGAAATTTTTCATAATAAAAATTTGGAAAAAATCAATGTATGCATTAATATAATCTAAAATTATGAAATTTTGCTCAATGGAAAATTTAGGCAGTATGAAGAATTTGTTTATGAGTTGCAGTAACTAGTTCTACCTCCTCTAAATTAATTCAGTTCTACTGCTTCTTCCCTTATTCCACTTATCATTCATTCAAAGATTCAGATTTTGTCCTATTGGTAACTACTGCTCTGGCTAGAGGAAGAAAGGTGGTCTTTCTCAGGGCAGTGACAGCTTATTTTTATATATAGATTGCTTATAAATAATATATTACCAGAATGTGAAAATCTTATGTGGTGTGGTTCATTAGGGATCATGATTTTTTTAAAAAAAATCTTTATTGTTGAGAATATTACAGATGTCTTCCCCAATTGCCTCCCTCCACCTGATTCCCGCTCTGCCTCAGACCTATACCACCTTATTGTCTGTATCTATAGGTAATGCATATATGCATATAAGTTCTTTGGTTAATCTCTTCCTACCAACCCCCTTCCCTCTGAGATTCATCAGTCTCTTCCATGTTTCCATGCCTCTGGTTCTATTTTATTCATCAGTTTATTTTGTTCATTAGATTCCTTGTTTGTTTATTTTGATTTTTAGATTCAATTGTTGATAAATAGTATTTATTGCCATTTAATTGTTCATACTTTTATTTTGTCATCGTCATCATTGTCCTCCTCCTCCTCCTCTTCAAGAATACCCTTCAACATTTCATGTAATACTGGTTTGGTGGTGATGAGCTCCTTTAGTTTTTTCTTGTCTGTGAAGCTCTTTAATGGACCTTCAATTCTAAATGATACCTTTGGCTGGATAGAGTAATCTTGGTTGTAGGTCCTTGCTATTCATCACTTTGAATATTTGTTGCCACTCCCTTCTGGCCTGCAAAGTTTCTGTTGAGAAATCAGCTGATAGTCGCATGGGCTCTCCCTTGTATGCAACTAACTGTTTTTCTCTTGCTGCTTTTAATATTCTCTCTTTGTCTTTAACCTAAGGTGACCAGATTTTAACATTGGTAAAGCGGGACACCATTGACCCGGGGTGGGGGTTCTTGATTAAAAATTTGGTCTATATTGTAATCGCTTTTGGTTTTTTTAATAAAAGGAAATTCACTTCTTAGATCATCGTTGAATTTGCATCCTCTTTTCTTACTCATTATGTTAAAAATCTAAAAAAAATAATTTAAAATTATATTATAAATTATTATATACATATTGCTTAAAAACACAGTAAGTAGCCCTAACCGGTTTGGCTCAGTGGATAGAGCGTCGGCCTGAGGACTGAAAGGTCCCAGGTTCGATTCCGGTCAAGGGCATGTACCTTGGTTGCGGGCACATCCCCAGTGGGAGGTGTGCTGGAGGCAGCTGATTGATGTTTCTCTCTCATTGATGTTTCTAACTCTCTATCCCTCTTCTCTTCCTCTCTGTAAAAAATCAATAAAATATATTTAAAAAAAAACAAAAAAACCACAGTAACTAGGTACATAATTACATGAACATATTTTATTGTTAGTTTATAAATTAAATTAATTTGATTGTTATAAAGTAACTATATTTTAAAAATTATTTTAATTTTAATCCTATATTTCTTTCTAAATAATAACAATACTAACTTGTATTATTTTTCCTCTGAAGTTGCTGTAACATAAGTCGTAAGTGTCACTTTCAAGGCCGGTGCTAGACTTTTTGCCACCACTATAAAATATAAATAATACAAGTACTGTCTGCTAAATTCAAGAAAACTTATGTATTTATGAAATAAATAAATAAATAAATTACTTACCTAAATTATCTGAATAGCTGATTTGTAATGACATCACTTGTTTAACTAGCTTACTAGCACGCAGTACGATGTGTATCGTCTGAGAGACAGTTACAAAATGTTTTCGTCGTTGCCAATCCCAAAAAATGCCATTGTTCATTAAGTCCAAACAATGGTGGTCGAATTCTAACAACTGATCAACAATGCGAACTTTGATAAACAGTTCTCGATAATACAATTATTTGTTATTATTAAAGTTTAACATTATAAAATTAACAAAAATAATATAAAACTCATATCCTGGCTAAATAGCCACATGGCCGCCAAAAACCGTATATTCCCTTCCTGCTCTCCTGCTGTTCCCTAGCTTGTCGTGCATTCTTTCCAAAAATCGGGACTTTTTTAAAACGCCGCAGGACGTGGGACAAATTGTTAAAAATCGGGACTGTCCCGCCAAAAGCGGGACGTCTGGTCACCTTACTTTAACCCTTGGCATCTTAATTATGATGTGTCTTGGTGTGGACCTCTTTGAGTTCATCTTGTTTGGGATGCTCTGCGCTTCCTGGACCTGTAGTCTATTTCTTTCACCAAGTAGGGGAAGTTTTCTGTCATTATTTCTTCAAATAGGTTTTCAATATCTTGCTCCCTCTCTTCTTCTTCTGTCACCCCTATAATATGAATGTTGGTACACTTGCAGTTGTCCCAGAGGCTCATTACACTATCTTCATATTTTTGGATTATTTTTTCTTTTTGATCTTCTGATTGGGTGTTTTTTGCTTCCTTATGTTGCAATTCATTGATTTGATTCTTGGAATCCTCTACTGTACTGTTGAATCCCTGAAAATGATTATTTATTTCAGTTGGTATATGCTTAATTTCTGACTGGCCCTTTTTCATGTTCTTGAAATTCACACTAAGATCCTTGAAATTCTCACTAAGTCTCTTGAAACTCTCATTAAGATCCTCGAACATCCTTTGTTTTGAACTCTGTACCTAGTAGTTTGTTTGCTTCCATTTCATTTAGTTCTTTTTCTGGAGATTTCTAATGTTCTTTCATTTGTGACATGTTTCTTTGTCTCCACATTTTGGCTATTTTCCTGTGTTTGTTTTTATGTATTAGGTAGAGCTGCTTTGTCTCCTGGAATTGGTAGAGTGGCCTTGTGTAGTAGGTGTCCTGTAGTGTCCAGTGGCTCAGTCTCCCAAGTCACCTGAGCTGGGCTATGTGCATAGTCTTGTTGTAGTTGAGACTTGATTGCTATTGGTGTTGTAGTTGAGACTTGATTGCTGTTGGGAGGAATTGACCTCCAGGCCAATTGGCTATGAGGACCAGCTATGTGACAGCAGTGGGAGACCTGCTATGTGACAGCAGTGGGAGACCTGCTATGCAGGAAACACCCATATGGAGCAGGACTTACTTCAGTGGGGATTTCATGTTAACTGAGTCTGCCCCTGGAATGGGTCACTTGTGGATGTGTAGAGTTGTAATCTGGTGTGGTCTGAAGCTGTCCACTGGGTGCACTGGCTCTGGTGGCTCCTGGGACGTACAAAGTCAGCCACTGCCTGGGCCACCCATCAGGAGCTACAAAGTGATCTACGGATGGCTGCTACTTGTGTTGCTTGTAAGTGCCCAGGCTAGGCCAAGCTATGAAGCAAGGCAGGTTGCTGCTAGTGCTGGGTCTTGGCCTCTTATTGATAGGTATGGGGCATGCTGATGCCAGCAGCTTCTTGTTTAAGTGATTTTAGGAAACTTTGAAGCCTGAGTCAGGACAGGCCATTCATATAGAAAAGCCATTGCAAACAGTTTGGGTGGGGCTGTAAAGTGGATGGGGAGGGATATCAGGGAATCACTAGGGGAGAGCAAACATTGTGAGCCAGGCTGATGGAAACTCAGATATGGATGACCCTTGCGAGCACCCCTGTCTGTGAGAAATCTGCCCTTGAGTTCTTGCTCCAAAGCCAGAAAATCCAGTTCCTGCCCATATGTCTCTGGATCCCCCAAAGCTGCTTCCCCAGTGCTGGAGCTCAGAGGGAATGATTCCATGTAATTCCATTCTAGGGCCCTTTAATAGGAACTGCTGGGTCTCCAGAAGCCTCTGTGTCACTCAGCCATAATCCCTGCTGGTTTATATAGTGTGAAGTTAAAGGGACTTCTCTTCCCAATTCTGGAACCCTGGGCTGGGGTCTGGTATGGGGCTGGGACTCCTTGCTCCTCATGGGAGGCCTCCACAATCGAGATATCCCTCCCAATTAAAGCACAGACACACGTGGGTGTCAGACCAGATGGTTCTTTGCTGCTGCCCCTCCTACCAATCTCAGTGTGCTTTCTTCTTTTACTTCTCTAGTTGTAGGACTTCCATTCAGCCAGATTTCAGGTGGTTCTGCATGATGGTTGTTCTCTATTTTAGTTGTAATTTTGATGTGGTTGTGGGAGGCAGCAGCAAATATAGGCATTTACCCATGCCGCCATCTTTGTTCTCTCGGGATCATGATTTTTTTTTACCTTGAATAAAGGCTGCTTGAAGTAATTAAAAACAAAAATTAGATGAATTTGTTCTTTTATATTGAAGATATATTTTAAGTCTCTTTATGTAAGAACTAGAGGCCCGGTGCATGAAAATCGTGCATGGGTGGGGGTGTCTCTCAGCCCGGCCTGTACCCTCTCCAATCTGGGACCCCTCGGGGGATTCCAGACTGCCTCTCATAATCTGGGACTGCTGGCTCCTAACCGCTTGCCTGTCTGCCTTCCTGATCACCCCTAATCACCTCTGCCTGCCTGATAGCCCCTAACCACCTCTGCCAGCCTGCCTGATTGCCCCTAACTACTCCCCTACCAGCCTGATTGTCCCTAATTTCTCCCCTGCTGGCCTGATTACCCCTAACCGCATCTGCCTTGTCCCGAAACCAGGACCCAGGATTCCCCCCTCCGGCCGGATGCAGGCACCCGGGACCCAAGCTTCCCTCCCTCTGGCCGGCCACAGACACCCAGGACCTGGGCCAGCTTGCCCTGGGCCTGCCACATCTGCAGGGTACCATGGGTGGGCGGCTTTGCCTGGGTTGCAGCCACAGGTGTCCGGGCCCACAGGGCGTGCGGCTTGTCCCTCTCCCGGGCTGCAACCCCAGCCACTGGTGCCTGGGATTGTGGGGTGGGCGGTTTGTCCCTCTCCCGGGCTGCAGGCACAGGCACAGCCGCTGGCGCCTGGGACCGTGGGGCATGTGTCTTGTCCTTCTCCCAGGCTGCAGGTGCAGGCACAGCCGTTGGCACCTGGGACCGCGGAGTGTGCGGCTTGTCCCTCTCCCTGGCCACCAGCGCAGGCGCAGGCGCTGGCAACCTGGACCATGGGGCGGGCGGCTTATCCCTCTCCCAGGCTGCAGTCTGGCTGGTCCCCATTCCTCTCTCGAGAGTTCATTTGTGCCTGGCTGGTCCCCATTCCTCTCTCGCAAGTTCATTTGTGCCTGGCTGGTCCCCGTTCCTGTCTCCCCAGTGTTGAGTGTCTGAGCAGTTATGGCATGAAGTGTGAGGGCGTGAAGATGTGAGGGCGTGATGACCATTTGCATAGTAGCTCTTTATTATATATCCGTGGTCAGCAAACTGCGGCTCGTGAGCCACATGTGGCTCTTTGGCCCCTTGAGTGTGGCTCTTCCACAACATACTCGCCTGGGCGAGTCTATGTTGAAGAAGTGGCGTTAGAAAAAGTTTAAGTTTAAAAAATTTGGCTCTCTGCCAAAGCCGGTTTGGCTCAATGGATAGAGCGTCGGTCTGTGGACTGGGGGGTCCCAGGTTCGGTTCCGGTCGGGGGCATGTGCATTGGTTGTGGGCGCATCCCCGGTGGGGGGTGTGGGGGAGGCAGCTGGTCGATGTTTCTCTCTCGTCGATGTTTCTGGCTCTCTGTCCCTCTCCCTTCCTCTCTGTGAAGAATCAATAAAATATATTAAAAAAAAAATTTGGCTCTCAAAAGAAATTTCAATCGTTGTACTGTTGATATTTGGCTCTGTTGACTAATGAGTTTGCCGACCACTGTTATATAGGATAGGTAATAATGTAACATTAACTTAATAAGAACCAGTGGACATAACTTGTTATCTATTCCATTTGGAATAGCTTTAGCTATAACTTTAAAAGGAAATAACACAAATAGACTAACAGTTATGAATCTATTTCAGCTTAGGGCACATTAAAAATTACAATAGTTCCACAATTAGTGCTAGTTGAAATTAAGTCTGAACATGGTGGGCCACAGGATGAATTTTTCTTTCATCTTTTCTAAGATTTTTTTTACATGTTGTATAGATGAATAGGTATGGAAAACAGCATGGCGGTTTCTCACATATTAAAAATAGAACTACCATATGATCCAGCAATTCCACTACTGGGTATTTATCCAAAGGAAATAAGATCACTATCTCTAAGATATCTCCACTCCATATTCATTGTAGTATTATTTACAACTAGAGGCCCAGTGCACGAAATTCGTGCATGGGGGTGTGTGTTCCTCAGCCCAGCCTGCATCCCATCCTCTCCAATCTGGGACCCTGCTCACAATCCAGGATTGCTGGCTCCCAACTGCTTGCCTGCCTGCCTGATTGCCCCTAACTGCTTCTGCCTGCCAGCCTGATCATCTCCTAACCACTCCCCTGCCAGTATGATCAATGCCTAACTGCTCCCCTGCTGGTCATATTGCCCCTACTGCCCTCCCTTGCCAGCCTGGTCACTGCTAACTGTCCTCCCTTTCCAGCCAGGTTGCCCCTAACTGCCCTCCCCTGCCAGCCTGGTTGCCCCCAACTGCCCTCCCCTGCTGGCCCGGTCACCCTAACTTCCCTCCCCTGCCAGCCTGGTTACCCCTAACTGCCCTCCCCTGCTCGCCCAATTGCCCCTAACTGCCCTCCCCTGCTGGCCTGGTCTCCCCTAACTGCCCTCCCCTGCCAGCCTGGTTTCCCCCAACTGCCCTCCCCTGCTGACCTGGTCGCCCCAACTTCCCTCCTATGCTGGCCCGGTCACCCCTAACTGCCCTCCCTTGCAGGCCTGGTCACCCCTAACTGCCCTCCCTGGTCGGCTTGGTTGCCCCCAACTGCCCTCATGGTCCCCCCCAACTGCCCTCCTCTGCAGGCCTGGTCCCCCCCAACTGCCCTCCCCTTCAGGCCTGGTCACCCCCAACTGTCCTCCCCTGCAGGCTTGGTCACCCCTAACTGCCCTCCCCTGTAGGCCTGGTCCTTCCCAACTGCCTTCCCCTGCAGGCTTGGTCCCCCCAACTGTCCTCCCCTGCAGGCCTGGTCACCCCTAACTGCCCTCCCCTGCCAGCCTGGTCCCCCCCCCCCCATTTGCCCTCCCCTGCAGGCCTAGTCACTCTCAACTTCCCTCTCCTGCAGGCCTGGTCACCCCTAACTGCCCTTCCCTGCCAGCCTGGTCCCCCCCCAACTGCCCTCCCCTACAGGCCTGGTTGCCCTCAACTTCCCTCCCCTGCAGGCCTGGGTCACCCCTAACTGCCCTCCCCTGCAAGCTGATTGCCCCAACTGCACTCCTCTGCTGCCCAGTCACCCCTAACTGCCCTTCCCTGCTAGCCTGGTCCCCCCCCCCAACTGCCCTCCCCTACAGGCCTGGTTGCCCCCAACTTCCCTCCCCTGCAGGCCTGGGTCACCCCTAACTGCCCTCCCCTGCAGGCTGATTGCCCCAACTGCACTCCTCTGCTGCCCAGTCACCCCTAACTGCCCTCCCCTGCAGGCCTGATCACCCACAACTGCCCTCCCCTGCCGGCCATCTTGTGTCCACATAGGGGCAGCCATCTTGTGTGTTGGAATCATGGTCAATTTGCATATTACCTATTTATTATATTGGATAGCCAAGACATGGAAACAACCTAAGTGTCTGTTGAGGGATGAATGGCTAAAAAAGAAGGAAATTTTGCCACTTGCAACAACATGGATGGATCTTAAGGTCATTATGTTAAGTGAAATAAGCAGAGAAATACTAATATTATATGAGCTCACTTATATGTGGAATCTAAAAAAAACACCACAAACTCATAGATACTGAGAACAGGTTAGTTCATTGCCAGAGGGAGGGGGTTGGGGTGAGAAAGATGGGTGAAGGTGGTCAAAAGGTACAAACTTTTAGTTATAAGATAAATAAGTCTGGGGATGTAATGTACAGCATGGTGACTATAGTTAAAAATACTGTATTACATATTTGAAAATTGCTAAGAGAATAGATCTTAGAATTTCTCACCACAAGAAAAAACTTGTAACTATGTATGGTGGTGGATGTTAACTAAACTTATGGTGATAATAATTTTGTGATATCTACACATATCAAATCATTATGTTGTACACCTAAAACTAATACAGTGTTATATGTCAATTTTATTTCAATTTAAAACATGAATAGTTGCAACAACAACAAAAAATAGAATGGATTTTATCAAAATTAAAAACTTTTGGGCATCAAAGAACCCTACTAATAGAGTAGAAAGATAAGACATAGAATAGGAGAAAATATTTGGAAATCATATCTGGTAAGAGATTAATATGCAGAAGTTATTTAGAAATCATGCAACTCAACAACCACCTCCAAATCCCTGTTAAAATGGGTAAAGGGCTTGCATAGACATTTCTCCTACCATTATCCTTAAATTTCTAACATGTATTCTTAACAAAACCAGGGGTTATCTCTTTCTCTATATACATTCTAAACAAGACCAAGGACCTTGGAATGCTCAATTACAAACTCCCATCCATATTATTGTTTTCTAATATTTCATGTCCACTGTTTTGTGTGTGCATATGTGTGTGTGTGTGTGTGTGTGTGTGTGTGTGTGTTTGTGACTGTGTCTGTGTTTGAATAATAATACATTTTCATGCTATAAAATTAAAAAGGTATAAGAGACTAGATCGTAATTGTTCTCACCACAAAAGAAATGATAAGTGATAAGATAGAGGTGTTAGTAATGGTGGAAGTCTTATTGCAATATAAAAAACTAGGGGCCCGGTGCATGAAGATTCATGCATGGGGGATGGGTCCCTCAGCTCGACCTGCACCCTCTCCCTCAGGGGAGCCTTCTCCAATCTGGGAGTTTCTGTCTGTCTTTGCAGTCATATGAGCAAAATGTCTGAGACCCCAACCCTCGAGGGATGTCCGACTGCCCACCGGGATCGGGCCTAAACGGGCAGTCGGACATCCCTCTCACAATCCAGGACTGCTGGCTCCCAACTGCTTGCCTGCCTGCCTTCCTGATTGCCCCTAAGCACTTCTGCCTGCCAGCCTGATCACCCCCTAACCACTCTGCTGCCAGCCTGTTTGCCCCCAACTTCCCTCCTCTGCCGGCCTGGTCACCCCTAACTGCCCTCTCCTGCAGGGTTGATCACCTCCAACTGCCCTCCCTTGCAGACCTGGTCCTTCTCAACTGCCCTCCCTTGCAGGCCGGGTGCCTCCCAACTGCCCTCTCCTGCTGGCCATCTTGTGGTGGCCATCTTGTGTCCACATGGGGGCAGGATCTTTGACCACATGGGGGCAGCTATATTGTGTGTTGTAGTGATGATCAATCTGCATAATACTCTTTTATTAGATAGGATAGAGGCCTGGTACAGGGGAGGGGCCAGCTGTACCAGGTGTTCCTCATCAGGTTGGGGTTCCCTTGGGGCGTGGGGCAGCCTGAGCGAGGGGCCTGTGGTGGTTTGCAGGCCGGCCACGCCCCCTGGCAACCCAAGTGGAGGCCCTGGTATTTGGAATTTATTTTCCTTCTACAATTGAAACTTTGTAGCCTGGAGTGGAGCCAAGCCTGGGGCTCCCTCCGAGGCCGGCAGCCATTTGTGTTGGGGTTATAATTGAAACTTTGTTGCCTTAAGCGGGTGGGCCCGGCCAGGGTGTGCGGAAAGCTTTGCTTCCCCTGTTGCCGGCGGCAACCCTGGTCTGCTCTCTCAAGCTCCATCCTGCCGCCATTTGTTTGAATTTGTTTACTTTCTATAATTGAAACTTTGTAGCTTGAGTGGAGGCTTAGGCCTGGCAAGGGCAGGCGGAAAGCTTGGCTTCCTCTGTTACCTAGGAAACCTTGCTCTCTGTGGCTGTAGCCATCTTGGTTTGGGTTAATTTGCATACTAGCTTTGATTGGATGGTGGGCGTGGCTTGTGGGGGTGTCGGAGGTATGGTCAATTTGCATATTTGTCTATTATTAGGTAGGATTATATTTAATAAACCAAAAACTAAATACTTAACTTACCTGCTTAGTGACTTCTTTGTTCATCTGTCAGTCGGTTTCTTTTGTTGGTCTTGATATTATTTAGCTTGTGTGGGGTGCCGTGAACTAAGATAAGTGAGGGGGAGGGGGAATTCTTTAACTAACCTGCCTATTAGTGACTTTTTTTTTTAATGAGTATTGAAAAACATGTTTATTTTATTCTTTTTTTTTAATATATATATATATTTTATTGATTTTTTATAGAGAGGAAGAGAGAGGGATAGAGAGCTAGAAACATCGATGAGAGAGAATCATCGATCAGCTGCCTCCTGGACACCCCCTACTGGGGATGTGCCCGCAACCAAGGTACATGCCCTTGACTGGAAACGAACCTGGGACCCTTGAGTCCGCAGGCCGATGCTCTATCCACTGAGCCAAACCGGTTTCGGCTCTTTTTTTAAAAATATATTTTATTGATTTTTTACAGAGAGGAAGAGAGAGGGATAGAGAGTTAGAAACATCGATGAGAGAGAAACATCGATCAGCTGCCTCTTGCACACCCCCTACTGGGGATGTGCTCGCAACCAAGGTACATGCCCTTGACAGGAATCGAACCTGGGACCCTTGAGTCCGCAGGCCGACGCTCTATCCAATGAGCCAAACCGGTTTTGGCAAAACATGTTTATTTTAATAAAAAGGTCAAATAGTAAATGTACTGGAATAAAACTGATTTTAAACATTAATTTCACCCTAGCCTAATCAATGATAAGAGAATAGGCAACAGAATTTTATTTAAACAGAGAAACTGATCTAAGGTAAAATCAATGGTGCTGAAATTGTGAACAACAATAGAACATGTGGAAAAGTAACACTTGTTTCACTGTTATACAGAAATTATTATTATTTTTTTAAAATTTTAATGAATCTTTATTGTTCAGATTACAATTGTTTCTCCTTTTCCCCCCATATCTCCCCACCACCCAGTTCCCACCCCCTGTCTGCCCTTACCTCCCCATGCTGTCCTTATCCATAGGTGTATGATTTTTGTCCAGTCTCTTCCCGTACTCCCCACACAGACACACCTTTCCCCCTGAGAATTATCAATCCACTCCCATTCTATGCCTCTGATTCTATTAAGTTCACCAGTTTATTCTGTTCCTCAGATTTTTAATTCACTTGACTTTTAGATTCACTTGTTGATAGATATGTATTTGTTGTTCATAATTTTTATCTTTTTCTTCTTTTTCCTCTTTTTAAAGAACACCTTTCAGCATTTCATATAATACTGGTTTAGTGGTGATGAACTCCTTTAGCTTTTTCTTATCTGTGAAGCTCTTTATCTGCCCTTCAATTCTGAATGATAATTTTGCTGGGTAGAGTAGTCTTGGTTGTAGGTTCCTGCTATTCATCACTTTGAATATTTCTTGCCACTCCTGTCTGGCCTGCATGGTTTCTGTTGAGAAATTAGCTGATAATCGTATGGGTGCTCCCTTGTAGGTAAGTAACTGTTTTTCTCTTGCTGCTTGTAAGATTCTCTCTTTGTCTTTTGCCCTTGGCATTTTAATTATGATGTGTCTTGGTGTGGTCCTCTTTGGATTCCTTTTGTTTGGGGTTCTGTGTGCTTCCTGGACTTGTAAGTCTATTTCTTTCATCAGGTGGGGGAAGTTTTCGTTCATTATTTCTTCAAATAGGTTTTCAGCATCTTGCTCTCTCTCTTCTTCTGGTACCCCCATAATTCTGATGTTGGTTCGCTTGAAGTTGTCCCAGAGGCTTCTTACACTATCTTCAACTTTCTGAATTCTTTTCTCTTCTTGCTTCTCTGGAGGAGTGTCCTTGGCCTCTTTGTATTCCAAATCTTTGAGTTGATTCTTGCGATCCTCTAGTCTGCTGTTGGGTCTCTGTATAATATTTTTTATCTCAGTCAGTGTATGTTTAATTTCTAGTTGGTCCTTTTTCATATCCTCGAGGGTCTCATTGAATTTATCGGCCTTTTCCATGAAATTCTTGAAAAACCTTATAACCGTGGTTTTGAACTCTATATCCAGGCATTTGCTTTCCTCCATTTCTTTCATTTATGATCTGTTTCTTTGTCTCTGCATTTTCACTGCTTCCCTGAGTTGGTAGGGTGGCTTTGTGTGCTGGGTGTCCTATATGGGCCAGTGGGTTGGCCTCCCAGTTACTTGAGGTGGACACTCTTGGTGTACCCTTGTGTACTGTGTGTCCCCCAGCAGGAGCTACAGCAAGAACTAGTTTTCTCCTCCTTTGCTTGGGCAGTTTTGGAGCAGTCTGACTGGAGCTGCAGTTTATTTGGTTAAGCTGCCACAGAACAGGCCATTTATATGCAAAAGCCACTGTGTGGAGCCTGGGCGGGTTTGTAGAATGTGCGGGGCGGGGTCTCGGGGGGGGGCGGGGTCTCAGGGCATCACTAGGCTGGGGCGTGGCCAAGGGCGATGGCTGGCTTCAGCCGTCTCTGCCTTTCCACGTTTCCAAGTCCCTGTGCCCCGTGCTCCAGCGCAGTAAAACAATGATTGCTGGGCACACCTCTGCAAAAAAGTCACTCTCACTTTCCGACCTGATGGCCGAGAGTCCAGCTTCTCCCTGTAGGTGTCTGGGTCCCCCGTGTGTCCCCAGAAACTGGATTTCAGAGTGATCGGGAGCTTGTCTCCCTGCAGGTTGAAGAAAAGCCGCGCACCCAGTCGCCCGCCGCCAGCTGGATTCGAGCGCCTCCCTACCTCAGCTTTTCAGCCTTTGGGCTCCTTTCTCTTCTTAGTTGTAAATCTTCCACTCAGCCAGCTTTCCCGTGGTTCTGGGTGGTAGATGTTTTGTCTTTTAGTTGTATTTTTGAAATTGTTGTGCGAGGCAGCAGATTAGTTGTTTAACTTTGCCGCCATCTTCGTTCCTCCCACCTAGTGACTTTTTTGTTGCTGAATTTCATTGGCTAAATCTTCAATTGAAGGTTGGTGTTTTGTACACTTCAGGCCCAAGCAAGCGCTACTAACTTCATCTGTCAATCTGTTTCTTTTGTTGGTTTTGATATTATTTAACGCTGAGAATAAGGCCTCACAAAAGTATATAGAGGGAAAAATTGTGAGTAAAGCCATTCTATATTTTTCAGGGTGCTAAAAGTGTCTGGTAGTCGGTTCCAGGCACTCCAAATTTCCTGTTCATAGTGGCACTCCTCTTGATTCTCCAAGCGGCACTTTTCCAGATTCTCAAGCTTTGACCTCAAGTCGACAAACACCTGAGCCCAGATACTGTCTTGAAATTCTGCAAGTTGCATCTCCAAATCATCAATTTGCATCCATTGGAAACCATTTAATTCCAAACTATTGTAGACTACTACATCAGGATACTTAATTATTTTCATGGTCTGTTCTAGACTTCGAAATTGACTAAATCTATCACTAAACTGGTCAAGTAATGAGTCTAAGACATGCTGGTACTTCATATGCAAGAGTTCCATTTCATTTTGTACAGCTGCACTGGCCTTCTCAAAATACTTTGTTACTCGAGGAAAATACTTATAAGTTTTAGTTTCTACATCTTGAAAATTTTAACTTTACTTTCAAAAGCTTTTATGTATCCAAACATAACATCAATACTTTTGCCAAAACCTTGTAACTTTAAGTTCAGTTCATTAATATGAACAGAGAGATCTGTAAAAAACATCAGGGTGTTGACCCACTTATCATCATTAAGCTGAGGAAAGTTTCCCAGATCCTTATCGTCAAGAAATACCTTAATTTCTTCAAAGCACTCCACAAAGCGCTCAAGAACTTTGCCTCAGCTCAGCCATCTTACATTATTGTACATCAGCAGTCCACTGTAGGTGGAATCAATCTCTAGTAAAAGTACTGAAAATTCTCACTTGTGAAGGGGGCGAGCAGCTATTAAATTAACTATTTTTGTAACAACTGACATTAAGTCGTTTAAGTTGGTGAATCCTGCCTTGGCACATAAAGCCTCCTGATGGATAATACAATGAAAAGGCACAATCGGATGTCCAATAGCTTCTGTAAACAATTTGACAAATCTGACTTTTTCCCCCACCATATTTGGTGCCCCACCTGTCATCACTGACACAACTTTAGAGATATCAATGCTTAGGTCACGAAATGTTTGTATAACAACCTTACATATTTCGCTTCCTGATTTACTTGTTGAAACTGATACTAACTTTATCAACTCTTCTCTCATTGTGAGACCATCAGAATATCGACTAATAATGGCCAACTGAGCATGTGATGTGACATCAGTAGTTTCATCAAGAGAGATCGAAAAATGTTTACACTTCCTTATGTCTCTCTTTAATTGATGTTGTACGTTTGTGTTCAGTCTCATTATTTGGTCTTTTATGATATTTCTACTGAGTGGTAACTCAGATATTCTCTTAATAATTGCATCTTTATTCTGCGTATCATGAAATAGAACTGGTGCACATTTTAGGAGAGTTTCTTTAATAAATTCTTCCTCACTGAGCGCTTTTCCATGCTGAGCTATAGAGTGAGCAATGCTCAAACCTGCAGATGTTAAATTTGTAGAGCCTTTCATAAATTTAAGGATGGAATTAGATTGGCTCTTATAAAGGTGTAGCTGCCTGGAAATGTATTCCTTCCTTTCATCCTCACTTTTTTCCAAGAGCTGGGAATGATTAGTTTCAAAATGTCTATTTATATTTCACGTTCTGCTTACTACCGTTTCAGTACATAGAATGCAAAATGATCTGCCATTTTTTTCTATAAAGCCATACATCTTGTTCCATGTCTCTTGAAAGGGTCGGCCACTGCTACTACCACTTCTTTTACTAAACCTTAGTTTTTTATTTTTTGGGTTCTCCATCAGGGGGCCAGTGACAGAAGATAGAATTATAGATAGCTTGTTAGGCCTGCAGGCAATTAGGGGTTAACTAGCCTAACTAACCACAAAATGGTGCATATAACTGTCTTTTAGGAAAGGGCAGGGTTAATAAGCAGAAATAGGGGTTAATAAGGATGCGTAACAGTAATAGTGGTGAAATGGAGTCTGCACTATGGAGCAAGATGGTGTTCCTTATGTGAATTAAAATGGCTGCCGCTATTTCTAATGGCAGGAAACGGCACCCATAGCACGCCACAAACCCTCGCCTCTCCCAGCCTCCCCCTCACTTATCTCAGTAATGATGGATTAGAAATCCATGACACCCCAGAACAGTAGATAATGGTTGCTGTGGTTAACTGTTATTCGGTTACTGGTAATGGCAGGGCCCCCAGAGATGTGTCCCCCGTTGCGTTCCCCTGCTCCCTGCTCTGCTGGCGGAAGTGAGGGCAAAGATCCCGGCTTAACCGGAAGTCCCAGAACTAGACGCTCTGTGCCGGACTTCTGTTGTTTTGGCCTACAGACCTCCGGCACAGAGTGTCTAATAGGGGAGGATGAAACATTTGCGACTAGAGTCTTAGAGTTAGACTAGACTCTAGTCGCAAATGTTTCATCCTCAGGAGGAGCAAATGTTTCATCCTCGGCATGCAGCTGCCTCAGCAGCTGCATGTCATCAGAAATGGCTACGCGTGTCATTGCTGACATGCGTGTCATTGGTTCACCATCACTGGTCTAGGAGATCCCACAATGCATCTGCCACCAGAACTATGATTCCCAGCATTCCTGGTGCTCCCTGCACTCTGGGCTTTCGCTTCCGGTCCAGGGGCTGCCACCAGAACTATGATTCCCAGAATTCCTGGTGCTCCCCATGCTCTTGGTTTCTGCTTCCGGTTCACGGGCTGCACAAACCAAGAGGACTGAGAACTCCAGCTGCCCCCAGGCTGGGCTGAGAGGACTGGACACTCTAGTGGCATCCCCGGGACCAGCATGTCCCTGTGGCCAGCGCGTGCCTGCACCGGCACCGAGCAGCCAGGGTCCTGGGGACGCCTGCCACATCTCCCCGGCTACGCGGAGGGTGGGTGGGTGTTGCACCTCACCCCCGGCCGCTTGGCGCGTGTGTGCATGCATGCTTCCCACAGGCCCGCCATCTTTGTTGGGTTAATTTGCATACTCACTCCTGATTGCCTGTGGGCGTTGCAGAGGTATGGTCAATTTACATATTTGTCTATTATTAGTATAGACTAGAGGATTTGTGCACTGGTGGGACCCTTGGCCTGGCCTACGGCGATCAGGCCGAAACTGGCAGTCTGACATTCCCTGAGGGGTCCCGGAGTGCTAGACAGCACTCTGCAAAATTGCTGTCACTCTGCAGCTCCTGCATTGAGCATCTGCCCCCTGGTGGTAAATGTGCATCATAGCTACCTGCTGGTTGGCCGGTCACTTAGGCTTTTATTATTATATATATATATAGATGTTTCAAGCCAACACATTGTACACCTTTAACTACACAATTTTATAAGTCAGTTACATCTCAATTTTTACAAAAGGTATAAAAAGCCTGGCTGGTGTGGCTCTATGGTTGAGTGTTGACCTATGAACCAGGAGGTCATAGTTTGATTCCTGGTCAGGGCACATGCCTGGCTTGCAGGCTCGGTCCCCAAGTAGGGGGCCTGCAGTAGGCAGTTGATCAATGTTGTCTCTCTTCATTGATGTTTCTCTCTCTCCCTTCTTCTCTGAAATCAATAAAAAAAATTTTTTTAAAAAAGGTATAAAAAGTTATATTGTGAAAATTCTTTTTCTCATGCATATCCCCTAACCACCCAGTTCTCTTCATCAAAGGAGACCACTGTTTTCATGGGATATATTAGGTTAATCTATATGAAGTTGCCAATCTTCGACTACTTTGATATGCAGCAATGGCAATTTTATGCAGTTCAAACTAATATCAATGAAAAAATCAGATTCCTATTTTTATGGAATTTTCATTCCAGTGGAATTTGTATTAGTTAATTATTTTAGTGTAATAAATTATCCCAAAATGTACTGGCTGAAAACAACAAGTATTTATTATCTCAGAGTTTCTCTGTGGGTCATGAAATTGGGAGTGGTTTAGCTGTGTGATTCTGGCTCAAGGTCTCTGATGAGGTTGTAGTTAATATGTTGGCTGGAGCTGCAGGCACCTAAAGGCTTAACTGAGTCTGAAGAACCAATTTCCGTCCGGCTGGTGTCGCTCAGTGGATTGAGCATTGTCTTATGCACCAGGAGGTCACTGGTTCAATTCTGGTTCAATTCCTGGTTGTGGGTGCCATTAGGAGGCGTGCAGGAGGCAGCCGATTGATCGATCGATGTGTTCTCTCTTATCGATGTTTCAATCTCTCCCTTTCCCTTCCTCTCTAAAAAAAATATTAAATCAATAAAAACATTTTATAAAAAGAATCACCTTCCAAGACAGTTCACTCACCTGGCTGTTGTCAGGAAGTCTCAATTTCTCCACATATGAACCTTTTTGTAAGATTGCTTGAGTATCCTCATGACATGGCAGGTGCCTTTCCCCAGAATAAATGATTCAAGACAAGACAAGGAGGAAGCCACAATGACTTTTCTCTCCCTCTTGCAGTGCCTTTTATGACTTAGTCTTGGAAGTCACACCTTGTTGCTTTCACCATATTCTATTTGTTGGAAGCAAGTCACTGAGCCCAGGACACACTCAAGGGGAAAGGAGTTAATTTCCACCTCTTGAAGCAAGGAGTAAACAAAAAATTTGTGAATATGCTTTAAAACCATTGCAGGAAGACAGATAAAAAGCAATAAACATAATAAATAAGATATAGACAACATTAGAAGGTGATAAGTTCTGTGAAAAAAGAAAAATAGAGCAGAGGTAAAGGGAATCAAGTGTGTGTTTATGGAAAGATGTGGGTTGCAATTTTAAACAGGTTGGTCAGTGTAAGACTCATTAAGAAGGTAAAGACTTGAAAGAGATAAGGAAGTTAGCAAAGCAGATATCTGGAAGGAGAAAGTTCCAAACTAAGGGAATAGTGAAAGCAAAAGCCCTGAAATGAGACTAACATGAGATGAGAGAAAAAAATACTGTCTCTATTTTATTAGTACTACTAGTGGCCTGGTGCACGGATTCATGCACATTGAAAGGAAATTAATTAGAAGAAATACTTTAATATCACTATTCGCCCTTTTCTGTAATAGATGTGTCAACCAAATTCATAATCGACAATGACAGATCAAAACACATGCGGGCGATTGGTGCCAGCTAGAGCTTTATATGTATCGCACATGCACTAGTCAATGTTTATTTTTAAATTGCTTGTGTGCATTATATGTACCGGCTGGTCGGTCGGTCGGTTGGTCGAATGGACATATGGTCTGTCACTTAGCCTTTTATAAATATAGATATTTTCAATTGAGGAGGTGGGGGAAAATGAGGAAGTATTATTTCCATGGCTGAAATGAATGAATTCATTGTTTCTAATAGGAATGTAAAGAAGAAATCAAAATGGATCCAAGTATGGGTGTGAATTCTGTCACCATCTCTGTTGAGGGGATGACGTGTAGTTCCTGTGTTTGGACCATTGAACAGCAGATTGGAAAACTGAATGGTGTACATCACGTTAAAGTAAGTTACTCTTTGGGAATTAGTGAAGTCAGAGATTTCAGAATGGGTTTGGCTTTTCAGTGAAGTAAAGAGTTTATACTTTTTTTTGCCATTTTGGGTTTATTTGTGTTGTTTTTCCCCCCAAGGATTTATACTTCTTGTTTCTACAATATTCTTGTCTATGATTCAGACTTCTCATAAGATCTTGAGCAAATTGACTTCAGTTTCCCTTGTTTTTATTACAAATAAATTGGCTAATTGGCATATAGTGATTCTTCATGAAGTTTGATATAAAATTTCCTTATTTCAAGAGTCATGTGAAGTATGATGGCAATATGTGGGTAATTCTTTTCCATGTCTGAAACTGTAGGTGATTTTTTTTTCACATCTGAGTTTCATATTCATCTTGGCCAAAGAGGGCAAAGTAAGATTTGGATCCATTTTTACTGTTTGTACGGTGGGAAAGCAGTATTTGTCTCATTTGTTGTCTACACTACACACTCTGGTCAGCTAAGACTGTGTTCATGGTTGTGGCTAAATTTTTAAAAATATATATATTTTATTGATTTTTTACAGAGAGGAAGAGAGAGGGATAGAGAGTTAGAAACATCGATGAGAGAGAAACATCGATCAGCTGCCTCCTGCACACCCCCCACTGGGGATGTGCCCGCAACCAAGGCACATGCCCCTGACCAGAATCGAACCCGGGACCCCCCAGTCCGCAGGCCGACGCTCTATCCACTGAGCCAAACCGGTTTCAGATAAATTTTTTAAATTTACATAGTATAATAAACCTTCTAAGTTTTCTGCCCTGAAGGCATCCATAGGCAGACTTAGATATGAATTTTCCACTTTCTCATGCTCCAAAAGGACTTTCTTTTGTATTCACCATCTACCTTCACATAACTCCAGTCTTCAACCCCTACACAAGTATGCTGCTTTCTTTAATTTGCTTTGGGGAGAAAGCCAATTCAGAAGTGTGGAGAATTGACAATATTTACTATACTGCATGTTTTGTTAAATTGGTTTATCTTTAAAATATTCAAATTTATAAAAACATTTTGTAATTTTTTTCATTAATTTGTAACTATCTAAAAATTAGATGGATATTTTGCAGGATATTTTGTTAATTTGAAAAGAGGATGGCAAAAGTAACTCTACAACTTTAGTTCCAAAGCTTTAAAAACAAGTCATTTCATTTCAGTGAGTAATAAATATGACACCTGCACTTGATTTTATCCTCAAATGAAATCAATTAAACCTCCTCCACGTGATTTAAGGTGGCCAATGCTGGGGGCCGGAATAGAAGCTAAGTCTTACTAATTGTCGGTGCTAATTGCAGTAAAACTAATTGCATCAAGAAACTACTTCGTAAAATTTTTCTCCAAGGGACTTATATACCTATTCTTTGTCTTGCAAACTACTTTAGATTAATGTTCGTTTTTCCAACATATCCATGTATAAATGAAGGACTAAATTCTACTTTAACATTTGCAAGTACATTCCTCCCAAAATTCTATTGCACCCCACTCGTATGTAAGGCTGCTGTTTCCACTGCATCTTTCTAGAATTCACTTCTGTTTAATAAAGCTTGCTTAAGGCCAGGAAAATACATTTGAATTGGATTAAGCGTAAAGGAAAAGTAGCAGTGATGTAATGTTAAAGCACTTTGTGTTATCAATAGTGGATCCCAGTGACAGATACTTACAGCTGTACTTTCCAGGGCATGTTCACAATTTGATTGCTAAGAACAAAAGGAAACACATTTTCTCTGCCTTTTCCAGCTCACCTCTCTTTCTTTAGTCAAAAGCCCATATGGTATAGAGTATAATTTTGACCTTTCTTCTTTTTTCCTTTCTTTTCTTTAAAACATATTTTGTTGGATAGGGGAGGATGAAGAGGGTAAAGGAGGTCAAATACAAGATGACAAAAGGAGACTAGACTTTGGGTAGTGAGCACACAATAGAGTATACTGTTGCATTATAAAGTTGCAACTTGAAATTTATATAATGTTACTATAGGCCCAGTGCACGAAATTCATGCATGGGGGGTTGTGTCCCTCAGCCCAGCCTGCACCCTCTCCAATCTGGGACATCCCTCACACAATCCAGGACTGCTGGCTCCCAACTGCTCGCCTGCCTGCCTGCCTGATTGCCCCTAACCGCTTCTGCCTGCCAGCCTGATCACCACCTAACCACTCCCCAACCAACCTGATTGATGCCTAACTGCTCCCCTGCCAGCCTGATTGCTGCTAACTGCCCCCCCCCCCCGCCAGCCTGGTCACCCCTAACTGCCCTCTCTTGCCAGCCTGGTTGCCCCTAACTGCCCTCCCCTGCAGGCCTGCTCACCTCCAACTTCTGTCCCCTGCTGGCCTGGTTGCCCCCAACTGCCCTCCCCTGCTGGCCTGGTCATGCCCAACTGCCCTCCCCTGCAGGCCTGGTCCCCCCCAACTGCCCTCCCCTACAGGCCTGGGTCCCCTCAAACTGCCCTCCCCTGCTGGCCTGGTCCCCCCCAACTGCCCTCCCCTATAGGCCTGGTCCCCCCAAACTCCCCTCCCCTACAGGCCTGAGTCCCCCCCAACTGCCCTCTCCTGCTGGCCTGGTCCCCCCCAACTGCCCTCCCCTGCAGGTCTGCTCCCCCCCCAACTGCCCTCCCCTGCAGGCTTGGGTCTCCCCCTAACTGTCCTTCCCTGCAGGCCTGATTGCCCCCAACTGCTCTCCCTTGAAGGCCTGGTCCCTCTCAACTGCCCTCCCCTGCCAGCCATCTTGTGTGGCCATCTTGTGTCCACGTGGGGGCTGCCATCTTTGACCACATGGGGGTAGCCATCTTGTGTGTTGGAGTGATGGTCAATTTGCATATTACTCTTTTATTAGATAGGATTAACCACTGTTATCCAATATATTTAATAAAAAATATTTTACTAACTGCTAAGTCTTCTAGGCCCAGAGACAGATTTATTGTGAAGTTAATGAAGCTTAAGTTTCAGTGAGTGACCTCTTCTGAAACCCTGGATGGGGTCTTAGCAATGTGTTCACATGGTTACATGTTTTTGCAAAAATAAAATATTTTAACCACCATCCTTTAAGCCTATTGTCTATTGCCACTTTGACTCCCCCTCTGTTAGACTTCCCCTTTGTGTTGGGTGTCATTGGATGTGCCATGGACATTTTGAAGATCTAAGGGGAGGGAGGTTCAGTGGGGATATGTTTAGTTTGGTGTTAGAATATTTGACTATATGTGGTTCTTAATCACTTGTGGGTATAGTGACATTTTTGCTAGAAATTCTGGTGTAGCAATGGCTTTTAGTAATACTCCTATCACCCACTGACTCACCCAGTATTATGGCATAAAGGTGTAGTGCCCAGTGTAAAATAGCTGTTATCAATTCAAAGAGTATTTAAAACTAATCATTGTATAAGAAAACTTTTCTGAAAATGCCCTGAAATCTTGAAGCTCATATATGAAAGAAACTGATAACTTCCCTGAATTTGACAACAGCTCAAAATTTATTGATTTCTGGTTGTGACATTGAATGGAAATTTTCTAAACTCTCATTAATAAAAAAATATTTTGACCTGCAGGAAAGACAATTATCTTTCTTTTCTCTATGTTGAAAATTTTTTTTTACAAAATCATTGTCAAATGAAGCAGCAGAGTATACAGCCAAAAATATAGGAAAATAAAATATTATAGAGGTAGGTGTATCAGGCATTATTAATAAACATGTTATTTTATAAACTTTATGGTATTTGCTAGCTTTTAAAAATTTATAAACTTTAATTTTGTTACTTATCCTATCTAATAAAGACAGAATATGCAAATTGACCATCACTCCGTCACAAAAGATGGTGGTGCCCATAGCCGCAAGATGGCGGCGCTCAGTCCCCTCAGCCCTGCCAGAGTCGTCCTCTTAGCCCTCGCCGTGGTGAGGGGCAAACAGGCCCCTGCAGAGTGCAGACAACAGGGCCCCTGCAGAGAGCAGACAGCAGGGCCCTGCTTGCCCTTGGCCGCGACAGTGAGCCAGAGAGCAGACAGGCAGGCTGGTCCACAGAGAGCAGAGAACCACGGAGAGCGGACCTAAGCCATCAGTAGGACATCCCCTGAGGGCTCCCAGATTGGAGAGGATGCAGGTCGGGCTGAGGGACCCACCCTCCCACTCCCCACCCCTTACCCCCCGTGCATGAATTTCATGCACTGGGCCTCTAGTTCATAATATTTTTACTCCTGTACAGAATTTTGTTTTTGTTTTTTAGTCTCGTTATTTTTTTTTTAAAGACAGTTCCCCAAAATGTTTAAGCTTCAGAGGCCACAAAAGGTGGATTCACCTTTTTCTAGGAATCATGTAGAAAATTGTCCACACCCAGACATAATTTATAGTCAGAATTTACTTCAAAATGTTAATATATAAATATGGCTCACTTTTTAACGAATGTCAAGGTTTAAAATTTCTAGATAATAGTTTCTGAGATTGCACTTACTAAGGCTAATGTGCAGTCAATTTGGAAACACAATTTGGAAACACAATTTGGAGAGGACCTTATTTCAACTAATTCAAGAAGTTCTGGTAGTATTTGGAATAAAACTCTGATATGAAGTAATGTAATTGTTTTGTTAAATCGAGCGGGGTTATTTTATTGAAAAAAATTCTCCAGTGGAACAGATTAGAGCTTTAACAGAATTCAAGGAGAGTGAATAGTCAAGAAGTCTCTAATTATTCAATAAGTAGAATGTATGATTATTTCTCCTTGTAGCTTCAGCATTTAAATACATTTTGGGAATTTTCTCTTAAATTGTAAAGTTTGTAAATGACTCTAATACTCTTGTTTGTCCTGCCAGTGGTAAAATTAGACTTTAAAGGGATTAGCCTGAAGTTTAATTTAATCACCCTAGTGGTCTGTTCAGGGGGAAAATGAAATGGGCAGATAATGTGAAGGTCTTTCTCTGGGATTGGTTGGCCTTTCTGAAAGTGAAATGTAAAAACAAATTTAATTAGATATAAGTACTGAATGACTCCAAAGGTTAATGCCTTATTAGCAAATTACTTTGTCCTTGAAACTTAAACTGCTAACTCTTTTAGTGCTTTTTGCCTTTATGCAGATAAAGGCTGCCATCCGTTCTGCTAATATAGACTATCCTTTTATTTATTTTTTAGAATTGAATTTATTGGGGTGACATTGGTTCACAAAACCATACAGATTTCAAGTGTGCAACTCAATAAAACATCATCTAGACACTGCATCATGCGCTCATCGCCCCAAGCAAAGTCTCTTTCTGTCCCCATTCTCCCTCCCCTCCTTGCCCCACCTTTGGCTACCACCACCTAGTCCCCACATCCTTTCCCTTGGGCTATCACCACACTGTGTTGTCTGTGTAATATTGACTATCCTTTAAACAAAATGACAACCTAGATGCTAGCAGTAATTAAATTCATCCTGTGGATGAATACATTTCTTGTTTCCCTTAAAAGTAACTTTTGAAAATATATTTTCATTGATTTTATAGAGAGAGGAAGAGAGAGGGAGAGATAGAAACATCATCAATCGGCTGTCTCCTGCATGCCTCCTACTGGGAATTGAGCCTGCAACCCAGGCATGTGCCCTGACCGGGAATCGAATTGGTAACCTCTTGGTACATGGGACGACACATAACCAACTGGGCCACACTGGCTGGGTGAAAATAACTATTTTTTAATTCTTGAAAAAGTAACATATGTACAGAGTAAAAACCCGCTCCCAAAGGAAACCAGTCATCAGTTTGCTATGTCTGTATCCTTCCAGAAATAGGCTAGGAATATAAAATGGTTACATGTATTATATACTACTACTAGAGGCCTGGTGCACGAAATTCATGCAGGGGGCAGGGCGGGCGGTGTGTCCCTCAGCCCAGCCTGAACCCTCTCCAATCTGTGACCCCTTGAGGGATGCCCGACTGCCTGTTTAGGCCCGATCCCACCATTTAGGTCCTCCCCTGCAGGCCTGGTCGCCCGCAACTGCCCTCCCCTGCTGGCCCGGTAACTCCTAACTGCCCTCCCTTGCCAGCCTGGTCGCCCCTAACTGCCCTCCCCTGCAGGCCTGATAGCCTCCAACTGCCCTCCCCTGCAGGCCTGATCCCCCCCAACTGCCCTCCCCTGCAGGCCTGATAGCCTCCAACTGCCCTCCCTTGCAGGCCTGATCCCCCCCAACTGTCCTCCCTTGCTGGCCTGGTTGCCCCCAACTGCCCTCCCCTGCTGACCTGGTCATGCCCAGCTGCCCTCCCCTGCCGGCCATCATGTGGCGGCCATCTTGTGTCCATATGGGGGCACCCATCTTTGACCACATGGGGGCAGCCATCTTGTGTTTTGGAGTGATGGTCAATTTGCATATTACTCTTTTATTAGATAGTATGTATGTATGTGTGTATACACACACACACATATATATTCCCTTTTCATATAAATAGAATCATGCTATACATATTGTTCTGCATCTTGCTTTTTTCATTTAGCAAATACATCTTAGATATTGCTCCAAATGAGCATATAGAGATCAGTCTTTTGCTTTTTATTTGGAACTTTTTTTGTTTCCTTACTTTTGCTAAGGCAAATGACAGTGCATTGAACATTCCTTTTTTAAAAACACTGTGCTAGGGTACTATAAGAATTTTGCTTAATATAAATTCCTAGGTAATAATCATCCACCCATGGAGATACAGAATCAGTTATTAGGTTTAGGTTTCTGGTTTCTGGTTTAGTTGAACTTTATTCAAAGGAAGTATCAAAGCAAGTATCAAAGGAAGGTCCAATCCAAAATAAAAATCTAGCACTGGAGGAATGGTGTAAAGAGGGACTTTCACTATTTCCTTTTTATAACTTTAATTTTTTATAATGAATAATCATACATTAGTTGTATAATTTTTGAAATAAAATGGAAATGTATTAGCAATAAAATTCTGACAAAGCAATCAGTTTACAGATAATTTAATTCATGAAAATCAGTGCTACACCTTAAAAAGACTAACAAAATCTCTATATCTTTTTCATTTTAAAATAGTTGGTTTTTGAATTTTTATATTGGTTTTGGGCTAACCCTTTATTGAGATTCGTCAAAAAGTATGTGTTAATAGAGCTTGATGTTTTACTTTATGACATTTTAATTTTCAATATTCTATACTGAAGCATCAAAGTAAAGCATTACTTGATATACACACATTTTTTTCAACAAACAACAATAGAATTTGTATTGAGATATGTATAATATAAATGGGGTTCCTACTATGTATTAAAATAGTTTTTAGTTGAGTCAAAAATATATTGTAGATGGTGAATCAAACACTGGAAATTCAAGATAATTGATGAATCATTTCACTTTTCTAACTTCAGTTTCTGTAAAATGACAGAATCCTTTCAAGCTCTCAGAAGCCTCTGATTACCTTTATGTTAAGTTGTTATGAAAATCTAAGAAAGTGGGCTTTAAATCATCTGAAGACTTTTACACTAACTGTGCTGCAGCAAGCTAATCTGAATTTATTATGATGATTTATACTATAAACTAGAGGCCCGGTGCACGAAATTCATGCACAGGGGGTGTCCCCTCAGCCCAGCCTGCACCCTCTCCAATCCAGGACCCCTTGGGGGATGTCTGACTGCCGGTTTAGGCTCGATCCCTGGGATCAGGCCTAAACCGGCAGTCGGACATCCCTCTCACAATCCTGGACTGCTGGCTCCTAATTGCTCACCTGCCTGCCAGCCTGGTCACCCCTAACTGTCCCCCTGCTGTCCTGGTTGCCCCTAACTGCCCCCACCTGCCAGCCTGGTCGCCCTTAACTGTCCCCCCCCCCCACTGGCCTGGTTGCCTCTTACTGCCCTCCCTGCCTGCATGGTCACCCCTAACTGCCCCCCCCGCCAGCCTGATCACTCCTCACTGCCACTGTGTGCCAGCCTGATTGCCCCTAACTGCCCCCCGCTGCTGGCCAGGTTGCTGCTAACTGCCCCCCCCTGCTGGCCTGGTCACCCCTTAATGCCCCCATGCCAGCCTGGCCACCCCCAACTGCCCCCCTCTGCTGGCCTGGTCACCCCTAACTGTGCCCCCTGCCCACCTAGTTGCCCCTCACTGCCCCTCCTGCCAGCCTATTTGCCCCCAACTGCCCCCCTGCTGGCCTGGTCGCCCCCAACTGCACCCCCCCTGCCAGCCTGGTCACCCCTAACTGCCCCCCTGCTGGCCTTGTTTTCCCCCAGCTGCCCCCCCCCCCTCGCCAGCCTGGTCGCCCCATGCAGCCTGCTGTTCAATCGTTTGGTCGTCCCTCACTAACCCCCCTGCTGGCCTGGTCGCCCCACACAGCCTGCTTGTTCAGTCGTTTGGTTGTCCCTCACTAACCACCCTGTCGGCCTGGTTGTAGGCAGCCATCTTGTGAGGGTGTGAAGGTCAATTTGCATATTACCTGTTTATTATATAGGATTAATTCCTAGGGGGATATAAAGGAATTTCAGTGTGCTAAAACTTTCGCCATGGACCTTTCCCAAAATGATTTTTAAAATGGGAAAGTTTTAGAAAATATCAATTGTCAATCCTGATAAAAAGCCAAAGAAATGTATTCTTTAAATCATTTTTCTCAAAAAAATATTTTTATTGATTTCAGAGAGAGGAAGGGGGAGAGAGAGAGAGAGACATCAACAATGAGAGAGAAACATTGATCAGCTGCTTCCTGCACGGTACCTACTGGGGATCGAGCCTGCAACCTGGGCATGTGCCCTGACTAGGAATGGAACTGTGACCTCCTGTTTCATGGGTTGACACTCAACCACTGAGCCACAACAGCCGGCTCTCTGACATCCCCCGAGGGGTCCTGGATTGCAAGAGGGTGCAAGCCAGGCCAAGGGACCCCACTGGTGCAAGGATCCGTGCACTGGGCCTCTAGTATGCATATAAGATCTTTGATTAATCTCGTCCTGCTCTCTCCCCTCCCCCCTTCCCTCTGAGATTCATCAGTCTGTTCCATGTTTCCATGCCTGTGTGTTGAGTGTCTGCGCCCTGGTGGTCAGTGCGGGTCATAGCTACCGATCGAATGGCCGAACGGTCGAATGGTCGCTTAGGCTTTTATATATATGGATGAGAGTGAATACAAAAGAGAGAAATGTACTAATGACAACCCAAGAAGTGGTAGTGATATAGTTTTTAGCTTTTATAGAAAACTAGAGGCCCAGTGCATGAATTCGTGCACCAGTGGGGTCCCTCGGCCTGGCCTGCAGGATCGGGCCAAAACTAGCTCTCCGAGGGGTTCTGGATTGCAAGAGGGCACAGGCCAGGCTGAAAGACCCCACTGGTGCACAACTGGGCCAGGGAGAGATGCAGGAGGTTGGCCAGCCGGGGAGGAACCGTGGGAGGGCTTCAGGGTGTGTCTAGCCCCTCTTGCTCAGTCCCAATCAGCTGGACCCCAGCAGCAAGCTAACCTACTGGTCAGAGCATATGCTCCCTGGTGGTCAGTGCACGTAATAGCGACTGGTTGACTGATCGACTTTCTGCCTCTTGGAGGTCAGTGCATGTCATAGCGAGTGGTTGAGCGGCCTTAGCATATCATTAGCATATTATGCTTTGATTGGCTGAATGGATGACTGGGCACTTAGCATGTTAGACTTTTATTATATAGGATTAGAGCTAAAAGGGATTATCTGGTCCAGTCCCTCAAGATGATGCAGCTGTTCAAATTAGGGTGATTTCTCCAAAGTTCTAGATTTCATCTTGCTTGAGAATAGCTGATACAGACTTTCTATATTTATGCAAATTATATAGAAATCACATGCAGATAAAGTATACTGTGCCTGAATTTCATATTTTAGACATTTCAGTAGATAAAGAACACCTTACACATTAAAATAATGGATCTTTGCAATGTGTGTGGACAGTTAGCATTCTCTATATCACTATTAATGCTATTGAGGGCACAGAGAACATTTAATTTCTTTTCTACTCTCCCACTCCTGCCTTCATCTAAATACAGTGACTAGTCCTCCCCCTTGAGTCCCTTCTATGAACCACATTCATAATTTGTAGACTGTTGTATGTTTATTTTCAAAGGAACTATTAATATAATGGGAAAATTGTTCCTCTGAAAATAAAAATAACAGCTTTGATCCCTAATGAAAAGTTCTGAGAAAAAGACAAGCTGAACTTTGGAACAATGTGGGGAATAGGCAGAGGTGGTTATTGCGGGTGGTGATCATGTGAAAGGAGAGCTAGAAAGAACCAGAATCAGACTGCTACAAGCAATTTCTGACTCTATGGAGTCTGTACCTGTTTTTGTTCACTACTGTATACCTATCAGCTAGCACAGTGCCAGGCATATAATAAGCATGCAGTCAATATTTGTTGAATAAATAAATGCTGTTTTAGCTTCCTGCTCAAGGATTTGGCATCCAGAACAGTTTTGTGATAATTATTACATGAATTTTTCTCTGAATAGAAAAAAGGATTTGCTTGTTTTTGTTTCCTTTGAGATCTTAGGCTTGAAAAGTCTCTTTGATATCTAACATTCAGAGGAAAAGTTGAGTGCTATTACTGGAAGAGGGAACAAGGGGAACATTATTGGGTGTAAGTGTGGTTGCTTGTTTTAAAACACACACATAGAAATTACTAAATAAAGAAATGTTTTCCAATCTGCAGCATGAAAAAAACAGGGTAATAAAACTTTTTAGATAGTATTTTATATATACAGTTTCTTTATTTCCTTACATCTTTTTATCAATAGAAGATAGGCTGAAGCAGTAAAAAGTGCAGAAAAACATCTAGTGACAAAGTAAATTTTGCTTTTAAAAAATCAGTTTTGAGAATAATTTCTCATTGGGTATGTTGACAAATTGACATTATTAGGGGGAAAATTAGCTCAAGGGGTGGGAGGATGATGAAGAGGGTAAAGGGGTTTAAAGGTGACAATAAAAATGTGTGGTGATAGACGGAGACTAAACTTTGGGTGGTGAGCACACGAAATATACAGATGATGTAGTATTATAAAGTTGCACACCTGAAACCTATATAATGATATTAACTGATGTTACTCCAATAAATTTAATTAAAAAATAAAAAAATTAAAAATCTCAAAACCAGGTCATCTTTAATAGATATCAGATACAATGTATTTTATACATTGGCAAATATGTTCTCCCATGCAGTGGTCTTGCTTGTTGTTTTGTTGATGGTTTCTTTTGCTGTGCAGAAGCTTTTTTTTTTTTAAGAATCTTTTAAAAAAAAATATGTTTTATTGATGTTTTTACAGTGAGGAAGGGAGAGGGATAGAGAGTTAGAAACATCCATCAGAGAGCAACATCGACCAGCTGCCTCCTCCACGCCCCCTATTGGGGATGTGCCTGCAACCAAGGTACATGCCCTTGACCAGAATCTAACCTGGGACCCTTCAGCCCGCAGGCCGACGCTCTATCCACTGAGCCAAACCGGTTAGGGCTGTGCAGAAGCTTTTTATTTTGATATAGACCCATTTGTTTATTTTCTCTTTAGTTTCCATTGCCCTAGGTGCGGTATCTTTGAAGAAATTGCTTCAGCATATGTCTGAGATTTTGCTGCCTTTAGATTCCTCTAGTATTTTTATGGTTTCCCATCTTATGTTTAAGTCCTTTATCCATTCTGAGTTTATTTTTGTGTAAGGTGTAAGTTGGTGATCTAGTTTCATTTTGTGCATGTATCTGTCCAATTTTCCCAACACAATTTGTTGAAGAGACTGTCTTGACTCCATTGTATGTTCTTGCCTCCTTTGTCAAATATTAATTGAGCATAGTGGTTTGGGTCGGTTTCTGGGTTCTCTATTCTATTCCATTTATCTATATGTCTGTTCTTGTGCCAGTACCAGGCTGTTTTGACAACAGTGGCTTTGTAATACAGCTTGATATCTGGTATTGAGATCCCACCTACTTTGTTCTTCTTTCTCAGGATTGCTTCAGCTATTTGGGGTCTTTTTTTATTCCAGATGAATTTTTGGAGAGCTTGTTCTAAGTCTGTGAAATGTGCCATTGGTATTTTAATGGGGAGTGCATTGAATCTATAGATTGCTTTGGGTAGTATGGACATTTTAATGATGTTGATTTTACCAATCTATGAACACGGTATATTCTACCATCTGTTTATGTCTTCCTCTATCTCTTTTTTCAGTGTCCTGTAGTTTTCCGCATATAGGTCTTTTACCTCCTTAGTTAAGTTTAATTCTAGGTATCTTAATTTTTTTGGTGCAATGGTAAATGGGATTGCTTTTTTAGTCTCTCTTTCTGTAAGTTCACTATTGGTGTATAGAAATGCCATAGATTTCCTGGCATTAATTTTGTATCCTGGTACATTGCCGAATTCATTTATTAAATCTAATAATTTTTTATGGAGTCTTTAGGGTTTTCTATGTACAGTATCATGTCATCTGCGAATAAGGACAATTTACTTCTTCTTTTCCAATTTGGATGCCTTTTATTTCTTCTTCTTGTCTGATTGCAATGGCTAGTACTTCCAGTACTATGTTGAACAGTAGTGGTGAGAGTGGGCATCCCTGTCTTGTTCCTGTTCTTAGGGGAAATGGTTTTTGTTTTGCCCATTGAGTGTCATGCTGGCTATGGGTTTGTCATAGATAGCTTTTATTATGTTGAGGTATGATCCTTCTATTCCCACCTTGTTGAGAGTTTTTATCAAGAAAGGGTGCTGAGTTTTGTCAAATGCTTTTTCTGTATCAATTGATATGACTATGTGATTTTTGTCTCTCAATTTGTTTATGTGATATATCACATTTATTGATTTGCAGATATTGTACCATCGTTGCATCCCCAGGATAAGTCCTACTTGGTCAT
Organism: Eptesicus fuscus; assembly: GCF_027574615.1. Taxonomy (NCBI): domain Eukaryota; kingdom Metazoa; phylum Chordata; class Mammalia; order Chiroptera; family Vespertilionidae; genus Eptesicus; species Eptesicus fuscus. Next base: position 38,548,740 of record NC_072473.1, on the reverse strand, counting down.
GGTGTATGATCTTTCTGATGTAATGCTGGATCTGATTTGCTAGAGTTTTGTTGAGGATTTTGGCATCTATGTTCATGAGGGATATTGGCCTGTAATTCTCTTTAATTGTGTTGAAAAAAAATATATTTTTATTGATTTCAGAGAGGGAGGGAGAGAGAGAGATAGAAACATCAATGATGAGAGAGAATCATTGATCCACTGCCTCCTGCACACGCCCTACTAGGGATCAAGCCCGCAACCTGGGCATGTGTCCTTGGCTGGAATCGAACCCAGAACCTTTCAGGCCACAGACCGAGGCTCTAGACACTGAGCCAAACTGGCTAGGGCTATTCTGAAGCTTTTTAAAAATATATATTTTATTGATTTCAGAGAGGAAGGGAGAGGGAGATAGAAACATCAATGATGAGGGAGAAGCTAAAAGAGAGATAAAAATATGATATTTATTAAAATAAGTTTAAGATTTAACTATATAACTATTGTAGCTGATTTAAAATTAGATTTCCTACTCTGAATTACTTTTAATTATATTTTGTGGGTTATTTTTATTTTATGGAACAAAGCTTTTCAGCAGGAACCAATAATAATAATAACAGTGCCTATATTTTAACAGCCCTTAGAACATTAAACCCTGTTGTCACTCAAAATTAACAGGTCTAAAACTAAATTCATCTTTTTTCCTCTCCACTATAACTTCTTAACATCGTCCAGTTTTCCTCCTCCCTCTGATATCCACTGGCCCAAGCCAGAAACCTTTAAGTCATCCTACTCATCACCTTTACCCTCTATACTCTCCTTTCTAGGTCTTGCCCTTCTAAAATTTATCTTGGCACTGTCCCTTTTCTCTTTAGCCCCAGCATTCATGCCTTAACTCATACTTCCGTTGTACCATTATTGCAATTACAGTAGCCTCCTAACTGATCTCCCATTCTCCCATGTCACTCCACTCCACCCCAACATTATCTTCCACAGTGCCTCCAAAATGATTCTTCTCTAAAATGCAAATATGATCATGTCACCCCCCTGCTTAACTTTTCCATCACTCTTTATTACCTACTAGAGGCCCGATGCACAAAATTCATGCAAGAGTAGGCCTTCCTTCCCTTGGCTGCTGACACTGGCTTCCCTCTGGCACCCACGACCCAGGCTTCCCTCGCAGCCCTGTCTTCATCTGGAAGGTCGTCCGGAAGGATGTCTGGTCTAATTAGCATATTACGTTTTTATTATTATAGATAGGATAAATTTCAAACTATTATTGGCATACAAGAGGCCCTATAATAAAGCAGTTGCTTAATTCTTCAGCCTGTCATCTTTCTCTACTTTTGTGCATCCATTTGTCTGAATTCCCTGCCTCATATATCTTTGCTGATTTCTGTTTGTCTTAGCGGTATTATCACTGCTAAGAAGTCATATTGTCAGGAATGAATGGCTGTCCATTTTCTCTATTCTCTCTTCTAGTATTGTTTCCTGAGACTATGTCATGCTCAGCTTTGTATCCTGAGAATCCCAGTTCTTGGCACATATAATAAGTGCTTGATAAATATTAGTCGTTCAATGTTTTTACTTATATATTATTCACTGCTTTCCTATCTGTTTACTCATCTGATCCTTATAACAACCCGGAAAGAACTGCTTTCCTATCTGTTTACTCATCTGATCCTTATAGCAACCCGGAAGACAATAGGGCATATTTCCCATTTTTCAGATGGTAGAACTAATGGATATGGTGGACTTCTAGGTGAGAAGTGATACTGGAACTCAAATCTTCTGATTTCCAACCCAGTGTACGTGTGTGTGAGAGAGTGAGTGACTACATCATAAATTTTTGTAAGATATCAGCCAAAGAGATGGACACAGTCATGGTAGTAGGTCTAGGGTGTGTTTGTCTATGAGTATGTTTCAAAGGTATGATCAGTACCTGAGTCATGTACACCTACATATAACTACCATTCCGATAGGTACACAAGACATTTGTGTTTCCAAAGATAATAGTAGTGATGAGAAGTAGTATAGAAACTCCATTCGATTGTACTATTTGTTTCATTTTTAAATGTGGTGTGCAGTGATTGTTTTTAGGTTCTATGTCATGTAATTTAATTAAACTGACTTCTGAAATTTCCCTCCAAAGGTTTCACTGGAAGAAAAAACTGCAACTATTATTTATGATCCTAAACTACAGACTCCAAAGACCCTGCAGGAAGCTATTGATGACATGGGCTTTGATGCTATTCTTCACAATCCTAACCCTCTCCCTGTTTTAACCAACACTGTGCTTCTAAGTGCCATTGCTTCACCGACTCCACCATGGGACCATATCCAAAGTACATTGCTCAAGACCAAGGGTGTCACAGATATTAAAATTTCCCCTCAGCTAAGAACTGCAGTGGTGACAATAATCCCTTCTTTAGTGAATGCCAATCAGATAATAGAGCTAGTTCCGGATCTCAGTTTAGATACTGGAACTCTGGAGAAAAAGTCAGGAACTTGTGAAGATTATAGTATGGCTCAAGCAGGTGAAGTCATGCTGAAGATGAAAGTGGAAAGGATGACCTGCCATTCATGCACTAGCACCATTGAAGGAAAAATAGGGAAACTACAAGGTATTCAGCGAATTAAAGGTAATACATCTGATGTTATTTGTTTGTTTTGTAAGGCTCAGTTTTCTGCTTGGCCTTTAACTTTCTGCTTTCTTCTTAAGCATGGGATTTGAATCTGTGGGACTGGAATGCTTATTGCTTCATTGAAATCTGAGGTACAGTGTATTCCCAGGATTAATATCAGTAAAGCTAATGATTAAAAGTTACATGAGTCTTGAACTAGCAGAAAAGGCAGTTGGTGTGGTGATTCATGGAGTTCAGAGTTCTTAATAACTAATATTTCTACTCAGGCATGCAGAAACTTGGAGACCATAGATACAGTGGTCATATCTTTTACTTTTTTCTAGTATATGTCAATAACATTTTCTGAAAAGAAAATAATTGTTTTAACAAAGGATAATAACAATGAGAGAGAAACAATTTTGTGTGGTATTGATTTGGTCTACAGAATGTTTTCTGAAGTAGCCCAGAGATAATTGAATTAAATAATTGTTTTTCTCTTTATTAATTAGTCTCCTTGGACAACCAAGAAGCTACTGTTGTTTATCAACCTCATCTTATCACAGTAGAGGAAATAAAAAAGCAGATTGAAGCTGCGGGCTTTCCAGCATTCGTCAAAAAGCAGCCCAAGTACCTCAGATTGGGAAGTATTGACATAGAACGTCTAAAAAACACACCAGTCAAATTCCCAGAAGGATCACAGCAAAGGAGTCCATCATATACCAATGATTCCACAGTCACTTTCATCATAGATGGCATGCATTGTAAATCATGTGTGTCAAATATTGAAAGTGCTTTATCTACACTCCAATATGTAAGCAGCATAGTGGTTTCTTTAGAGAATAGATCTGCTGTAGTAAAGTACAATGCAAGCTTAGTCACTCCAGAAACTCTGAGAAAAGCAATAGAGGCCATATCACCAGGACAATATAGAGTTAGTATTATAAGTGGAGCTGAGAGTACCTCAAACTCTCCCTCCAGCTCATCTCTTCAAAAGATTCCTTTAAACATAGTTAGCCAGCCTCTGACTCAAGAAACCGTGATAAACATTGATGGCATGACTTGTAATTCGTGTGTGCAGTCTATTGAGGGTGTCATATCAAAGAAGCCAGGTGTAAAATCCATACTAGTATCCCTTGCAAATGCCAATGGAACTGTTGAATATGATCCTCTACTAACCTCTCCAGAAACTTTGAGAAAAGCTATAGAAGACATGGGATTTGATGCTACCTTGTCAGGTAATTTATCACCTTTTTCTTTTATTTTCATTTATTTATTCATTTTATTTTTTATTGAATTATTGGGGTGACATTGGTTTACAAAATCAAACAGGTTTCAAGTGTACAACTCAACAAAACACCATCTGCACACAGCATTGGGTGCCCACTGCCCCAAGCAAAGTCTCTTTTTGTCCCTATTCCCTTCCTCGCATTGACTACCACACCTAGTTCCCACCCCCTTTTCCCTCTATCACCATATTGTTGTCTGTGTCTATATGTTTTATATATACAGCGCGCGTGCGCGCAAGCACACACACACACACACACACACACACACACACACACACACACACTTTTTTTGTGCTTAATCTCTTCACCTTCTTTCATACAGCTGCCCAGTCCCCCTCCTCTCTGATAGCTCTCTGGTCTGTTCCATGCATCCAAGCTCCTGTTTCTATTTTGTTCATCAGTTTGTTTTGTTCATTAGATTCCACATTTAAGTGAGATCATATGGTATTTTTCTTTCTCTGACTGACTTATTTCACTTAACTTATTACTGTCTGAGTCCATCCATGCTGTAGCAAAAGGTAAGATTTCCTTTTAGTATTTCACTGTGTAAATGTACCATGGTTTTTTACCCTCTCGTCTACTGCTGATCATCTGGACTGTTTCTAGATCTTGGCTATTGTAAATAATGCTGCAATGAACATAGGGATGTATACTAGTATATTCTTTTGAATTAGTGTTCTAGGTTTTATCAGACATTCCCAGAAGTGGAATCACTGAATCAAAAGGCAGTTCCATTTTTAATTGTTTGAGGAAACTCTATACTGTTTTCCTCAGTGGCTGCACCAATCTGAATTCTTACCAGGAGTATGTAAGAGTTCCCTTTTCTCCATATACTCTTCAGCACTTGTTGTTCATTGATTTGATGATAGCCATTCTGACAGGTATGAGGTGATATCTTATTGTGATTTTAATTTGCATCTCTCTGATGTTGAGCATTTTTTCATGCATATTGGTCATCACTATGTTCTCTTTTAAGAAGTGTCTATTCATGTTCTTTGCCCATTTTTTAAATTGTTTTTTCTTCTTGGTGTTGAGTAGTACAAGTTCTTTATATATTTTAGAAATTAACCCCTTATCAGATGTATCATTGGCAAATATGTTCTCCCATTCAGTGGGTTTTCTTTTTATTTTGTTGATGGTTTCTTTTGTTGTACAAAAGATTTTAAGTTTTATGTAGTCCCATTTTTAAATATTTTCCTTTGTTTCCCTCTCCTGATTAGATATATTTGCAAAAATATTGCTAAAAGAAATGCCTGAAAATTTACTGCCTATGTTTTCTTCTAGGATTTTTATGGTTTTGTGACTTACATTCAAGTATTTAATCCATTTTGAATTTATTCTTGTGTATTGTGTAAGTTGGTGGTGTAGCTTATTTTTTTGCAAGTATCTGTCAAATTTTGCCAACACTATTTATTGAAGAGACTGTCTTTATACCATTGTATGCTCTTGCCTCTCTTGTCAAATATTAATTGACCATAAAGGTTAATTTATTCTGGGCTCCTATTCTGGTCAATGGAACAGAATCTGAAGTTCTTATGCCAACACCATGCTGTTTTGATTAATATAGCCTTGTACTATAGTTTGATATCAGGTAGTATGATACCTCTAACTTTATTCTTTTTTTCTCAAGATTGCTGAGGCTATTTGGAGTCTTTTTTGGTTCCATATAAATGTTTAGAATATTTGTTCAAAATCTGTGAGGTATGCCATTGGTATTTTAATAGGAATTGCATTGAATCTGTAGATTGCTTTGGGTTTGATGGACATTTTAATGGTGTAATTTTTTCTTATCTATGGACAAATTATATGCCCCTACTTATTTATATATTCTCAGTTTCTTTCTTCAGTATCTTATAATTTTCTGTGTACAGGTCTTTTACCCCCGTGGCTAAATTTATTCCAAGGCACCTTATTTTTTTAAAAAATATTTTATTGATTTTTTACAGAGAGGAAGGGAGAGGGATAGAGAGCTAGAAAAATAAATGGTGAGAGAGAAATAGCTGCCTCCTCCACACCTCCTACCGGGGATGTGCCCGCAACCAAGGCACATGCCCTTGACCGGAATCGAACCTGGGATCTTTCAGTCCACAGGCCGATGCTCTATCCACTGAGCCAAACCGGTCAGGGCCCAAGGCACCTTATTTTTGTTGTTGCAGTAGTAAATGGGATTTTTTTTTTTTTTTGAGAGAGAGAGCGTGCACGAGAGAAAGAGAGAGAGAGAGAGAGAGAGAGAGAGAGAGAGAGAGAGAGAGAGGAAGGAAGGGAGATGGAGATAGAAACATTGATTGGTTGCTTCCTATATGTGCCCAATAGGGGATGGAACTTGCAACCTGGGTATGTGTCCTGACCAGGAATTGAACCCGCAACCCTTCGGTACATGGGACGATGCTCCAACTGAGCTACACCAGCTAGTGTGGATTCTTTTCTTAATTAATCTTTGTGTTAGTTCATTATTGGTGTATAAAAATGCCACCAATTACTGAATATTAATTTTGCATCCTGCTACTTTGCTGAATTAATTTATTATATCTAATAGTTTTTGGTGAAATCTTTAGGGGTTTTTACATACAAAATTATGTCATCTGCGAATAATAACAGTTTTACTTTCCCTTTTCCAATTTGGATGCCTTTTATTTCTTCTTCTTCTCTGATTGCTGTGGCTAGGACTTCCGGTACTATGTTGAATAAAAGAGGTGAAAGTGTACATCTGTCTTCTTCTTGATCTTAAGGGATGCTAAAGTTTTTGCCCATTGAGTATGATGTTGGCTGTGGGTTTGTCACATATGGCCCTTATTATTTTGAGGTATGATCCCTCTAGTCCCATTTTGCTGAGAGTTTCTATAAAAAATAGGTGCTGGATTTTATCTAATGCCTTTTCTGCATCTATTGACATGATCTTATGATTTTTATCCTTCATTTTGATTATATGAAGTATGACGCTTACTGTTTTTTTGGATATTGTACCAACCTTGCATCCTCAGAATAAATTCCACTTGATTATGGTATATAATCTTTAAAAAAATATTTTTATTGATTTTAGAGAGAAAGGGAGAGGAAGAGAGAGATAGAAACATCAATGATGAGGGAGAATCATCCATCGGCTGCCTCCTGCATGACCCCCACTGGGGATTAAGCCCGCAACCTGGACATGTGTCCTCAACTGGAATTGAACCCAGGACCCTTAGGTCCGCAGGCTGATGCTCTGTCCACTGAGCCAAACAAGCTAGGGCTGATCATTTTAATGTATTGCTGGATCTGGCTTGCTAATATTTTGTTGAGGACTTTAGCATCTATGTTCATCAGGGATAACGTTTTTTGTTTTTTTTTTCCATTGTAGTGCCTTTATCTGGTATTGGAATTAGGATAATACTGGCCTCAAAAAAAGAGCTTGATAGTTTTCCTTCCTCTTGAATTTTTTTGGAATAGTTTGAGAAGGATAGGTATTAGTTCTTTCTTGAATATTTGATAAAATTTGGCTGTGAAGCCATCCCATCCAGGAGTTTTGTTTCCTAATAGTTTTTTAAATTAATGCTTTGATTTTATTAGTTATAATTGGTCTGTTCCATTTTTCTGATTCTTCCTGGCTTAGTTTGGGAAGATTGTGTGTTTCTAGGAATTCATCCATTTCACCCAGGTTGTCCAGCTTGTTGGCATATAGTTGTTCATAGTATTTTCTTGCAAGCCTTTGTATTTCAATGCTGTCCGTTGTTACTTCTCCTGTCATTTCTGATTTTATTTATTTGGGTCCTCTCTCTTTTTTTCGTGATGAGCCTGGTTAAAGGTTTGTCAATCTTCTTTATCTTTCAAAGTACCACCTCTTACTTTTATTGATCATTTGTATTATTTATTATTTCATCTCTATGTCATTTATTTTTGCTCTAATCTATATTATTTTCTTCCTTCTACTTACTCTGAGATTTGTATGTTGTTCTTTTTCTACTTCTTGTAAGTCTAGGATTAGATTATTTATTTGAGATTTTTCTGGCTTCTTGAGGTAGATTTATAATGCTATGAACTTCCTTCTCGGGACTGCTTTCAGGGTGTCCCATAGGTTTTGGGTTGTTGTGTGTTCATTTTCAATTGTTTCCATGAAGATTTTGATATCATCCTTGATCTCATTGTTAACCCATTCATTGTTTAATATTTTATTTAGCCTCCAAGTGTTAGAATATTTTTCAGGTTTTTAACTTTAATTGATTTTTAGTTTTATAACATCATGGTCAGAGAAAATGCTTGATATGATTTCAATCTTCTTGAATTTATTAAGGTTTAGTTTGTATCCTAACACGTGGTCTATCTTTGAGAATGTTCCATGTACTTGAGATGAATGTGTATTCTGCTGCTTTGGGATGAAATGTTCTGTAATCATCCTATATAATAAAAGCCTAATATGCAAATCGACTGCATGGTGGAACGACTGGTTGGCAGGGGGTGGGGCCAATGAGCAGGTGGCACCAGGCCAGTCAAGGTGGGTGCCAGTGGGCAGAGGGAGGGGATGGCGATGAGGGGGCGGCGGCGACCAGTGGTGGTGGAGGGGCAATGGGGGGCGGGGCCGTTCACTCACAGCCGGAGCCATCCCTTGATCGGACTGCGGGTCACCTCCTGCAGAAGGAGGCCAGACTGTGGCTTAGAGGGAGCGGGCCTAAGCCATCAGTTGGACATCCCCTGAGGGCTCCTGGTCTGCAAGAGGGTGCAGGTCAGGCTGAGGGACCCCCCCACCCTGAGTGCATGAATTTTCATGCACCAGGCCTCTAGTATATAATAAAAGGCTAATATGCAAGTCGACTGAACTGCGGAACAACCGGTCGCTATGACACGCACTGACCACCAGGGGGCAGACATTCAATGCAGGAGCTGCCCCTGGTGGTCAGTGTGCTCCCACAGGAGGAGTGCCGCTCAGGCAGAAGCTGGGCTCATGGCTGGTGAGCGCAGCGGCGGTGGTGGGAGCCTCTCCTGCCTCCACGGCAGTGCTAAGGATGTCTGACTGCCTGCTTAGGCCCGCTCAGTTGGACATCCTGTGAGGGCTCCCGGACTGCAAGAGGGCACAGACCAGGCTGAGGGACCCCGTGAGTGCATGAATTTCATGCACTGGGCCTCTAGTATCAATTAAAGCCATTCTATCTAGTGTGTTGTTTAAAGTTACTATTGCCTTATTGATTTTTTTGTCTGTAAGATCTATCCATTGATGTCAGTGGGGTGTTAAAACCCCCTATTATGACTATATTGCTGTTATCTCTCCCTTAAAGTCCACCAAGATTTCATTTATTTATTTTTTTCTTTCTTGTTGAAAGTATTACAATGTCCCCTTTGTTTGTTTTCCCCCATTGACCCCCTGTACTCAACCCCTACCCCCCCCAGTCTTTTACCACTCTATTGTCTGTGTCCATATCCTATATAATAAAAGCCGAATACACAAATCGACCACACAGCAGAATGACTGGTTGGCGGGAGCTGGGGCTGGTGAGCAGGCAGTGCCAGGCCAGCCAAGGCAGGTGCCAGCAGAGGGAGGGGATGCGATTGAAGGGGGCGGCAGTGACCGGCAGCGGAGGGACAATCGGGGGTTGGGGCCAGCCACTTGCTAGCTGGCGCCATCCCCCAATCGCCCCTCTGGTCACCTCCCACAGAGGGAGGCCACCAGCAGTGGTGGCTGGGCAATGGGGTGTGGGGCTGGCCACTCTCCAGCCAGCGCTGTCCCCCGATTGGCCTGCTGGTTGCCTCCCGCAGAGTGAGGCCTCTGGTGGTAGCAGTGGGGCGGTGGGGGGCGGGGTGGTGTATGCTTACTGTTATCTTGTCCCCCGATCGGCCTGCCAGTTGCTTCTTGCAGAGGGAGGCCAGACTGTGGCTTAGGCCCGCTCCCCAGAGGGAGCGGGTCTAAGCTGTCAGTCGGACATCCCCCGAGGGCTCCCAGACTGTGAGAGGGTGCAGGCAGGGCTGAGGGACCCCCCCCCCAAGTGCACAAATTTTTGTGCACCAGGCCTTTAGTATGTATGTAAGTTCCATGGCTAATCACTTCCCACCCCCTCACCCCCGACTTCCCTCTGAAATTTGTCAGTCTGTTCCATGTTCCATGTCTCTGGATCTATTTTGTTCATCAGTTTATTTTGTTCATTAGATTCCACATATGAATGATATCATGTGATACCTGTCTTTCTCTGCCTGGCTTATTTTGCTTAGCATAATACTCTCCAGGTCCCTTTGTGCTATCTCAAAGGGTGAGGGCGATCTGGCTGCGACATCTGTCACTCCATTGATCACCAGGGTTGATTCGGCTGATCTGGCTGGCTAGGTGGGTGTCCCCCTCCTCCTTCACCGATCCATGTGCATCCCTCCCAAAGCTGTATGCTTGGTTGAAGAGGACAACCTTCCCCACAAAGGAGAGGTCTGGTCTTTGGTCAAGGTTATATGAGTAGCTGCACTCTCCTGTTAGAACCTCCAAACAAGCTCTCAAACAGGTTCTTGATCCCTTACTCACTCTCTTCTCCTCCTGGTGTCCCTATGAAGCAGATGTTATTACACTTGCTATTTTCCCAGATGTCTCTTAGACTTGCCTCATTTTTTAAAAATTCTCATTTCTTTTTGATGCTCTGCTTGTGTGCTTACTGTTATCTTGTCCTCAGAATTGCTGATTTGATCTTCTGCTTCACCTAACCTGCTATTGACTCTTTCTAGTGTATTCTTCATTTTAGGTATTGTATTCTTCATTTCTGACTGGTTCTTTTTTATGGTTTCTGTGTCCTTTTTAATGCTTACTATATCTTTGTTTAAGTTCTCACTGAGATCTTCCATTCTTCCCCTAAGCTGGTTGAGCATCCTTATAACCATTGTTTTAAACTTTGAATCTCATATCTTTGTTGCTTCCATTTCATTTAATTAGTTTTCTGGGGATATCTCTTGTTCTTTTTATTTGGGGTATATTTCTTTGTCTCCCCATTTCGTCTGTTTGTATTGGTTAGCTCTGCAATGACCCCCAAATGTGTTATAATTGCTTTATGATGAAAGTGTCTTGCTAAGCTTAGTAGCACAGTCTTCCAGATCACCTGAGCTCAATGCTCCCAGGGATGTTTCCTGTGAGTTAGGTAAATCCTCCTGTTGTAGTTGTATCTTGAATGCTGTTGGTTCTTTTGTGGGTGGAGTTAACACTTCAGGCTGGCTGACTATAAGGATAAATCTTGATCACCATATTATGAGTCACTGTGCAGGGGCTGCCCCTGAGGTGGATTTGTTCCCAGCAGGGTCTAGTGCTTGCGAGAATCCCGTTTTGAGTGTGCCACATATGTAACTAGTTAGGTTGGGCTCCAGTGTAGTCTGAAGCCCAACACTAGTTGTGTTGGTTCTGCATTCACTTGGGCAGGGTTCAGGTACAGGTCGATGTCTGATGTTGTATGTAACTAGCCTTTGGCTACCTATCTGGTGCTACCATGTCATTCTCTGTGTGTGGCTGTCTATTTGTCCTGGGTTGTATGGGAGGGACCAATCTGTGTACAAGGGTCAGCTTCCTCCAGCTTAGAGCTGAGCACATCCTATATAATAAAGAGGTAATATGCAAATTGACCGCCACACCCTCGCACAAGATGGCTGCCCCCATGTGGTCACAATATGGCCTCCCCATGTGGTCACAAGATGGCCGCACCCATGTGGTCACAAGAAGGCCGCCCCATGTGGTCACAAGAAGGCCGTCCCCATGTGGTCGCAAGATGGCAATGCCCATGTGGTTGCAAGATGGCTGCCCCCATGTGGTCACAAGATGGTGGCCCCCATGTGGTCACAAGATGGCTGCACCCATGTTGTCACAAGATGGCCTCACCCATGTCATCACAAGATGACCGGCTAGGGAGGGCAGTTGGGGGCAAACAGGTCAGCAGGGTAGGGCAGTTGGGGGCGATTGGGCTGGCAGGGGAGGTCAGTGGGGGCGACTGGGCCTGCAGGGGAGGGCAGTTAGGGGCGACCAGGCCTGCAGGGGAGGGCAGTTGAGGGGGCCCAGGCCTGCAGGGGAGAGCTGTTAGGGGCATTCAGGCTGGCAGGGGAGTGGTTAGGGGGTGATCAGGCTGGCAGGCAGAAGTGGTTAGGGGCAATTAGGCAGACAGGCAGGCGAACGGTTGGGAGCCAGCAGTCCCGGATTGTGATCAGGCCTAAACCAGCAGTAGGACTTCCCCCAAGGGGTCCCAGATTGGAGAGGGTGCAGGCTGGGCTGAGGGACACCCCCCCCCCCCAGTGCACGAATTTCGTGCACTGGGCCTGTAGTATCTATAAAAAGTCCAAGGCTCCCTGAGGTCTGCCTCCACTTGTCAGCTACTCTGCCTCCCCCAGAGTTTGCCTGGTATTTCTCTAGAGCCTTTGAAAGAAAGGCTGTAGAGTCGGCCCAGGCTGGCCATGATGCACAGACCCTTCTACAGGCTATCAGCTCAGTAGGGTGGGGTGAGATGGGTCAGGAGGACAGGGCTAGTGGGTCCCCTACTTGGGGCCACACAGTCATACAATCATTTGAGGGCAAAGTGGCCCCTACAACTGTAGTTCACCCTGGAGGAACATGCCACAGGTTCAGATTGGGTGTAGCCAGCCATCCCCTCTGTAGGAACAAGCTCAACAGGATGGAGTCACTGGGACTCAGGAAGATAGATCAAAAGAGTCTCCCTTTGGGGTGGTATTGACCAATCCCGCAGGATGGGCCCAAGTATTTTGTCCCAGTTCCAGATAGTAGCCGAGGGAAACACACTCTGAATGTCCCACCTCCTAGCAGCACACCCTTCCCCTGCAGAACTGAGCTCAGCCAGGTGGGGTCACTGGGACTTGGGAAGGCCAAACAATCTTCTTTTGGGGATGTTGCCAGCAAACATGTTGGAGGGCAGACACTTCTCTCCTTTCCTGGGATAGTGTGGGCTGAACTTGCAGTGGAGATAGGAGTGATTCCCTCTCAATGTAGTCACACAACTCAGCCCCCTTCCATCTAACTCCCAAACAAAAGCCTGCCTGAAAGACACTCCAAAAGTCCCAGTGTTCTGCAATCCTCCCAGCATGACTGAACTCAGTAGGGCCTACAGCGTAGGCCCAGTGATTGAACAGGTTGTGCAAGGGAACAGGTATGCACTCAAGGTGGGGAAGAATGGTCCTCTTTCCAAAGTGACACAGTTCAATCATTGTCTGAGTTTCCACCAAAAGCTTCTCCAGAAAAAAAAAAGAGCACTCCAAAGGTCTCAGCTCAGTACAGTCAGTAGAGCATTCTGTAGGACCTGAGCCTGGCAGAGTGGTGTGGCCAGTAGCTCGAGGACCAGGCAGTGTTCTCCTCAGTTTGGTGCTGTAACAATAGGAGTGCTCAACCTTGGGAAGTTGGTTTCTGGGTCTCTAGCAGACTGTCTTCTCTGAATCTCCACTGATTTGCCCCAGCAGGTGCTATGTGGGCTCCTCTTCCCTTCTTTGTCACACTGGGATGAGGATCCCTGCACTGGGTTGAGACCCCTCACTCCTAGGTGTAGGGAGTTTTTCAGCTGAGATATCCCTCTGGCTTTTCATCCTTACATGTGGGTATGAGGGCCAGCCTGTTCTGCATTTCTGCCCTTCTTACTAGTTTCTATGTGGCTTCTTCTGTAAATTCTTGATTATAGTATTTCAGTTCAGCTAGCTTTCAGTTGGTTATTCAGATTGGTTGCTCTGTAATTTACTTTTAAATCTGGTTTGGGGCCAGGAGCAAGTGAGTTTATCTTCCACCTACTCTGCAGCTATCTTGGTATCTTCATCACTTTTTCCTTTGATTTTCCTAATGTTCTTTTATCTCCATTTTGCTGGTTCTTTTGTCTTTTATCAATGAGAAATGAGTAATAGGCATTGTAATTCCACTTTTTAGAAATAAGTCCTATGGAGGTAGTCAGTGATGTATATACAAAGATGCATAAGGGGAGAGGAACCCAGATGGCGGCATAGGTAAGCACCTAAACTGCTGTCTCACACAACAATTTCAAAATTACAACTAAAAGACAGAATGGACATCATCCAGAATCACAGGAAAGCTGGCTGAGTGGAAATTCTACAACTAGAAAGAAAGAGAAAAGCTCACGGAGAATCAGAGGAGCTGCAAAAGGCTGAGGTATGGAGACACACACGCAGAGAGGAAGGGTGGCTGAGTGCCTGGCTGGCTTTCTCTGGTGGGAGGGAGAAGGAAGCTCCCGACTGCACTGAACCTCAGTTCTGGGCAAGACCCTGTGGACCCAGGCTCATACAGGGGGAGTCTGGATTGTCAGGTAGAGAGAAAGGCACACGGAGACTCGGGGGAGCTGCGGAGGGCAGGGGTCTAGAGGTGCGCGCGCATGTCCGTGCAGAGAGGACTGACTGCTGAGGTTGCCGCTGGCTTTCCCTAGCGGGAGGGAGTTGGAAGCTCCTGATTGCACTGAACCCCAGTTTTGACTGCACTGAACCCCAGTTCAGGGCGAGCCCCGGGGGACCCAGGCTCTTAAGGGGGGAACCTGGACTGTCAGGCGGAAACTCAGGGTAGCTGTGAAAGGCAGAGGTCTGGAGGCGCGCACACAAGTGCGCGCAGAGAGGACTGACTGCTGAGTGTGCCGCTGGCTTTCTCTAGCTGGAGGGAACCAGAAGCTCCCAACTGCGCTGAACTCCAGTTTCGGGCAAGACTTTGGGAATCCAGATTCATTGGGGAAGAAACTGGACTGTCTGGCAGCGGGCGAAACTCGAGGGCGGCTTTCTCTCAGAGGTGCTTGCAGTGATTACCGAGGGACATTAAGACCCAGGGGCCTCACAGGGCAGGGCTGACGGGAAGCCAAGACTGTCTGCTCAGCCCTGAGACTCTGCCCCATCCAAGCTGAGCACAGAGGCTTTTGCAATTTTGCAAGTCTAGTCCCATAAGGCTGTCTCCAGCACAGAAGTTCTCCTGGTGTAGACACAGCTGATCCTCAAAGCCAATTGGCCTGGAGGTCAATTCCTCCCAGTGATACCAACAACAACCAAGACTTAACTAAAACAAGGCTGAGCACACAGTCCACAAAGGGGTGCACCAAGAGTGTCCACCTCAGGTAACTGGGGAGGCCGGCCCACTGGGCCATATAGGACACCTAGCACACAAAGCTACCCTACCAACTCAGGGAAGCAGCGAAAATGCAGAGACAAAGAAACAGATCACAAACAAAAGAAATGAAGGAAAACAAACGACTGGATATAGAGTTCAAAACCACGGTTATAAGGTTTTTCAAGAATTTTCTAGAAAAGGCCGATAAATTTAGTGAGACCCTCGAGGATATGAAAAAGGACCAACTAGAAATTAAACATACACTGACTGAAATAGAAAATATTATACAGAGACCCAACAGCAGACTAGAGGAATGCAAGAATCAAGTCAAAGATTTGAAATACAAAGAAGTAAAAAACACTCAACCAGAAAAGCAAGAAGCAAAAAGAATCCAAAAATTTGAAGATAGTGTAAGAAGCCTCTGGGACAACTTCAAGCGTACCAACATCAGAATTATGGGGGTGCCAGAAGAAAAGAGAGAGCAAGATACTGAAAATCTATTTGAAGAAATAATGACTGAAATCTTCCCCCACCTGGTAAAAGAAATAGACTTACAAGTCCAGGAAGCACACAGAACCCCAAACAAAAGGAATCCAAAGAGGACCACATCAAGACACATCATAATTAAAATGTCAAGAGCAAAAGACAAAGAAAGAATATTAAAAGCAGCAAGAGAAAAACATTTAATTACCTACAAGGGAGCACCCATACAATTGTCAGCTGATTTCTCAACAGAAACTATGCAGGCTAGACAGGAGTGGCAAGAAATATTCAAAGTGATGAATAGCAAGAACCTACAACCAAGATTACTCTACCCAGCAAAGTTATCATTCAGAATTGAAGGTCAGATAAAGAGCTTCACAGATTAAGAAAAAGCTAAAAGAGTTCATCACCACCATACCAGTATTATATGAAATGCTGAAAGGTATTCTTTAAGAAGAGAAAGAAGAAGAGAAAAGTCAAGATAAAATTATGAACAACAAATACATATCTATCAACAAGTGAATCTAAAAATCAAGTGAATTAAAAATCTGAGGAACAGCCGAAACCGGTTTGGCTCAGTGGATAGAGCGTCGGTCTGTGGACTGGAAGGTCCCAGGTTCGATTCCGGTCAAAGGCATGTACATTGGTTGCGGGCACATCCCCCGGTCGGGGGTGTGCAAGAGGCAGCTGGTC
Organism: Eptesicus fuscus; assembly: GCF_027574615.1. Lineage (NCBI taxonomy): Eukaryota > Metazoa > Chordata > Mammalia > Chiroptera > Vespertilionidae > Eptesicus > Eptesicus fuscus. Next base: position 38,532,670 of record NC_072473.1, on the reverse strand, counting down.
GATGTCTCTCTCTCATCGATGTTTCTAACTCTCTATCCCACCTCTTCCTCTCTGTGAAAAATCAATAAAAAAAATATATTATAAAAAAAAATTAAAAATCTGAGGAACAGAATAAACTGGTGAATATAATAGAATCAGGGGCATAGAAAGGGAGTGGACTGATAATTCTCAAGGGGAAAGGGGTGTGGGGGTGCAGGAAGAGACTGGACAAAAATCATACACCTATGGATAAGGGCAGAGGGTGGGGTGGGAACCGGGTGGAGGAGAGCCATGTGGGGGAAAAGGAGAAACAATTGTAATAATCTGAACAATAAAGATTTATTAAATTAAAAAAATATGCATAAGGATGTTTACATGATTATTTAAAAACTAGAAACCTTAAATAAATAATGATACATCTGTATGATGAAATGTTATGAAGCCATAAAAATTATGGTATTAAATGTACTTAATGCTAGAGGAAAGTGTCACATATTTTGTTAAATGTAAAAAAGAAAAGCTAAAGAGATGTATATCAGTAATAAACATATGTGTAAAGATTTTTTATACCATATATTGTTATTTATGTATATGAATTAATAAAATTCCTGGCAGGAAATTAACTAAAATTTTGACAGTGTTTATTAATGCATAGTAGGATAATGGTGATGTTTGTTTCCTTTGTACTTTTCTATGTATTTTAAGATTTTTTTATGACAAGAATGTATGTATGTATATATACTATCTAATAAAAGAGTAATATGCAAATTGACCATCACTCCAAGACACAAGATAGCCACCCCCATATGGTCAAAGATGGCTGCCCCCATGTGGACACAAGATGGCTGCCACAAGATGGCTGGCAGGGGAGGGCAGTTGTGGGCTGTTGGGGGGACCAGGCCTGCAGGGGAGGGCAGTTGGGGCGGCCCCAGCCTGCAAAGGAGAGCAGTTGGGGGGGGGAGAACAGGCCCGCAGGGGAGGGCAATTGGGGGGGGGGGCCAGGCCTGCAGGGGAGGACAGTTGGGGGGGACCTAGGCCTGCAGGGAAGAGTAGTTGGGGGGGACCAGGCCAGCAGGGGAGGGCAGTTGTGGGGGACCAGGCCTGCAGGGGAGGGCAGTTGAGGGGGACCAGACCTGCAGGGGAGGTCAGTTTGGGGGGACCAGGCCTTCAGGAGAGGAGAGTTGGGGGGGACCCAGGCCTGCAGGGGTGGACAGTTAGGAGCGACCAGACTGTCAGGGGAGGGCAGTTAGGGGTGACCAGGCCAGCAGGGGAGGGCAGTTAGCGGCAGTCGGGCAGGCCTGGGAGCAGTTAGGTGTCGATCAGGTTGGCATTGTAGTGGTTAGGGGGTGATCAGGCTGGCAGGCAGAAGTGGTTAGGGGCAATCAGGCAGAGGCAGGCAAGCGGTTGGGAGCCAGCAGTCCTGGATTGTGAGTGGGATCCCAGATTGGAGAGGGTGCAGGCTGGGGTGAGGGACACCCCCCCCCTCCGTGCACGCATTTCGTGCACCGGGCCTCTAGTGTATATATAATAGGAAAAGCAAATATTGTTTTAAAAAGAAAAAATGTAAAAATAAATCATAACATTTAAATCATGAGTTTAAATTTAGGCATTCAGCTTATTCCAGACCTGGACCAAAGTCTTCCTATTTTCTGACAGTTGTTACCTTGAACTGAAACAAAAAATATATATACAATGGTACTTGCCAATGTAAAGCTGTTGTTTTGAATTAGAATTGCACATAGCCTTGAATTAAACTGGAAATGCCCTAATGAAATGTCTTGCTGTAAATAACAATGGAAAAGTTGTATAACAAATTCCCAGACAATGTCATCAGTAACCTTTGCTCTTCTGATCAAAATGAAGTATATCAAATAAAATAATTTTTTCAAGCTCACTAAAATTGAGAAGCATAAAAAATTATATTAAACCCAGCTTAAATTATTATGGTAGATAAATTTTAGTGGAAGAAGACCCAGAGATATACCAAACATTCTTATATTCATGGCAAAAGGTAGAAATTATAGAATTCTCACTTTTTAAAGTCAGGATAGAGTTAACATACCTTAAAATTCACCCTTTTAAAGTACGCAGTCTGTCCTGTCTGGTGTGATTCAGCGTTTAGAGCATTGGCTGGCACACTGAAGGGTCATTTGTTCGATTCCCGGTCTAGGGCATGTACCTGGGTTGCAGGATCGATCCCTGGCCCCAGTCAGGCTGCATGTGGGAGGCAACCAATCGATGTGTATCTCTCACATAGATGTTTATCTTTGTCCATCTCTTCCCTTTCCTTTCACTTTCTCTAAGGTTCAATGGAAAAAATGTCCTCAGGTGAGGATTAAAAATTTTTTAAATTTCACAATCCAGTGGTTTTTACTATATTTACATGGTTTTTCAGCCATTACTACTATCTAATTTTAGAACATTTTATCACCTGCAAAAGAAACCTCATACTCATTAGCAGTGACTTCCCATTTTCCCTACCCCAGCCCCTGTTATCTACTGTTCTATATTTGTTGTTATGAATTTCACATCTCTAGGTACCATGTACTAGTAAGTGTAATCATAGAACATTTGTCCTTTTGTGTCTGCTTTCACTTAGCATAATGTTTTCAAGATATGCAAATGTTCATTCATGTTCATAACATGTATCAGTACATTATTTATTTTTATTGCTGTATAGTATTCCTTTGTATGCATATACCTCATTTTGTTTCTCCATTTATCAACTCATATAAAGTTAGGTTGTTTCCACTCCTTGGCTATCCTATACAATAAATAGCTAATATGCTAATTAGACCAAACAGCAGAATGACCGACTGGACTAACTTCCAGATGAAGCCGGGGCTGCAAGGGCTGCCCAGGGCTGCGAGGGCGGGCCAAGGTAGCCTGGGCTGTGAGGGCTGAGCCCCTTGCATGAATTTTGTGCATCGGGCCTCTAGTTATAAATAATGCTGCTATGGCCAATTTGTATACAATTTTTTGCATGAATATATGTTTTTATTTATCCTAGGTACATACGTAGGAGTGGAATTTCTGGGTCATATGGTGAACATATTTAACATTTGTAGGAACTGCCAAAATCTTTTTAAAAGTAGCTGTACAATTTTATATTCCTACCTAGAATTCTCATTTTGATAAAGAAAATACCAGACCAAGATTTTCTAATAGGGATAAATAATTCTCTATTAGAAAATTTATACAGAATACTAAAATGTTAAAAAGCCTCCAATAGTAAAAGTCTGAATAAATTATAAGAATCTATAATTGTAAAAGGAAATTATTAAATAAACAAGAAGAAAAATTTAAATTGGAAATATTGAAAGTGAAATTCTATCAGGTAGCCATAAAAAATGACTAAAATTAGTTCAGCAAAATTTAATTGTATCTATCATCACAACTTTTAAATGTTCAAAATGACAATATTTGAAATTATATTGATTCACATTTCACTAATTTATGTTGAATTATTCCTCAGAGTTTCTGTTAAATTAAAATATTTTGGCATACATGATGTATTATGTTGTCAATGATGAACACTACATAAATAAGTTTAATTTACATCAATATCAGTCAAACAAGTTACTTACACTGTGATATTCCTATGCCTCTTATATATATAGAAACCCAAATTATATTACATACGATATGAAACAAATATTTTTCATGATCAAATCTGGTATCTGTCATATCATAAGCAATGACTGCACAAACTTTCAGACTGGACCTCAAAATGGAATTTGTTCTTTTCACTTGGGTCTATATTTTTGTAACAAAGTCTATATTTGAATTTTAATAAGCTCCCCCGGTAATTAATATACACATTAAAGTTTGAGAAGCACTTGTCTGAATAATTTGCTGCATTGACCTCTTTGAATAAAATCTCTGAATTTAATCTATAGTATATTAACATTGCTCATTTAATGCAATAATATAACATTAAATAATATAAAATAGCATGTATGAGGTTTTATATAAGAAATGGGTGCATGGGGGGGGCTAAGAGAGGAATGAGGACATGTATGTAATAACTTAATAAAGAAATTAAAAGAAAAGAAATATGGGTGCAGCAAAAGTTGAACTTTCTAATTACCTTAGATGAATTCAAAGATGCACTTGAGCAATATGAGACATTTTGATCAGACCAGTAAGTGGAATTCAAGATTACTTGATAGTGCTGGCACCATGTCTGTCATTTACCTAGTCCTCAGAACCATGAATGCAACATGTTCAGTAACTTGTTTTTAAATCCTCACCCGAGGATATTTCCATTGATTTTTAGAGAGAGTGGAAGGGGTAGCGGAGCGGAGAGAGAGAGAGAGAGGAGAGAGAAATATTGATGTGAGAGAGACACACATTGATTGGTTGCCTCCCACGCATGCCCCAACTGGGACCGGGGATTGAACCTGCAACCCAGGTACATGCCCTTGATTGGGAATCCAACCCACAACGATTCCATGCGCAGGCCGACACTGTAACCACTTACCAACACCGGCCAGAGCTGTTCAGTAACTTTTTTTTTTAATTTATTATTTATTTATTTACAGAGAGGAAGAGAGAGGGATAGAGAGTTAGAAACATCGATGGGAGAGAAACATTGATCAGCTGCCTATTGCACACCCCCTACTGGGGATGTGCCCGCAACCAAGGTACATGCCCTTGACCGGAATCGAACCTGGGACCCTTGAGTCCGCAGGCCGAGCTCTATCCACTGAGCCAAACCGGTTTTGGCTGTTCAGTAACTTTTAATAATGGTTTTTACTTCAACCTACTATTTTTAAGGGTGCTAGGATTTGATTATTCAGCAAATAATTGCCAGGAGCCTGTTATGTGCCATGCATCTGTTAGGGCTCATAAACACATTGATGGCCATGGTGAATAGGTGAAAAAAACCAAAACCCTTGGCACAGTGAATGTCACCATAAAAGAATAGGTAGAATAGTGGCTACAGTGACCCATATTATTGGGATAAAAGTTTGACATCAAATGACTGTATTCTGTGTTTCTGCTAGAGATCAATCAGTGTTTAAGATGCCACCAGAATTGTTGCTATCCATTTTCTGAATGTCACTGCCAGTACTGATCCATTGTATACCACTGTGACCTGACCCAAACAGAGATCAGCACATTTCATTTTCATGTCCTACTAGTCCTGGATAAGCCGTAAATATTAAAGAAGATAATGAGAAAAAATTGGGGTGCTTTTTATGACCATCAATCTCATCATTCTCTTAAGCAGACATAATATATGAAGTTGTCTTCACTAACCAGTTAAAGCAAACAAAATACTTGATTAAATTCCTTTCCTTTTTGTAACTTTTTTTATCTTTAAATTCAAACTTACAGAAAAGCTGCAAGAATAGTACAAAGAATTTCTGTTTACCAATTGTACTCACATTCCCCAGTTGTTAATATTTTACCACATTTGTTTTATCATTCTCTTTCTCTACCAACAGATAGACATCTATACATACACATAAATAAAAACACACATATATAACTTTTTCTGAATCATTCGAAAGTAAGTTGTAGACATGATATTTATAATTGTTTTTAAACCATTTTCTGATTATGTATTTATTCTTCACGTTAGTTTAGACACTGAACCTACCAGTTTTGAGGGTCGGATTGGAAACCCTTTCTTGAAATTTTTAGAATCTTTTCTGATTGGTGCCTCAAGTGCAGGAAAGTTAACCTTTCTTTTGAATTCATTTAGGAATAAGTGTTGTGACAGCCGATAGAAAAGCTAATTTAAAGAAACTATACCCACTTAATTCATTGTGGCTTTTTAACCTATACATTGTGTTGAGAGGTCATGCCAGTGTAACTAAAAGGGACTGCCTCTATGACTTACTTTATTTTTATGACATTTTAATTTAATACTGTACTTATAGTGTGGAAATTGCATATTACCTCTCATGCCTGAAATAACTAACTTCTTTTGGAATAAGACATAAACTAATTCGCAGTATAAACATTTTTCATTGTCCAAGTTCAAAAAATTAAGTCTTGCTAGTAATTATGAGAGAATTAAGTAAGATCCTGGTGAGATTAAAATGTTTTTTTTTTCAAAGTCAAAGCTATTTCCTTTGGGCAAATGAGCCTCCTTTGTGAGTTCTTTAACATTACGGTACTCTTTGGTAAATTTTGCCCGCTATGTTCTGAATGATGCTCTCATAGTCTGAGTGATTCACTCAAGACTGAGTAATTTCAGAATTGGAAGAATCTAGGCCTTTGCTATTCAAAGTGTCCATTGCTTTACCCAGACTGGTAGAAAAACAGAATCTCAGGCTCCTATCCTACATGTACTGAATCAAATCTACGTTTTAACAAGATTCCCCAGGTGACTGTGTGTGCATTAAAATTTTAGAGCCATTATTATACTGATTCGAGGAGTCTATGTCATAACATTCATCAGAGAAATGGTCAGGCTTTTGTTAAAGTTTCTTCAAAGATGCCCTTCTTTAGCATCCTAAAAACCAATTCTGCTATGTAGGGCTTCCTCTGTCAGCTCTCCATATAGATCTGAACCAGATTTTTGCTCAAGGGGAAGAAAGAACAAGTTAGATAGGTTAGTGGAAATTTCCACTTCTTTTCTTCCTTATTTCTTCAGGAGAGTAGAAAATCTTTAGATTTTTTTTTTTTTTACAGGTGAGTGGATATGCTAGAGAGTCTAATTTATTCCTTCTGGGAGGTGATTAATACTGCACTGAATAAACTAAAACGGAAATAGCAGCTTTTTTGAGACTTCAGGGGAGCTTCTGGGATGATAGGCACTTCCCACTGTTCCAAATACCATAAGCATTCTACAAAGAGATTCTTAAGTACTCCTTTGTGCAAAATTAAGATTATTGCTAACTTATTCCTTGTCTCTGCTTCCATTGTCCACAAAGACATTTTAGTTTTAAAAATACCATATATTAGTGTTAAAAATTCAAACAATACAGAAGTGTCTATAGAGTAAATTTGTTTATTTGTCTGTCATTCTGTTCCTGTTCTAACAGAAGTAGCCACTGTTCATAGTTTGGTTTGTAGCCTCCCAGGATTTCTGATGCATGTTTTCATATATACATACACTCAAAAATTTAAATAACATTATACTGCAATGCTGTTTTGTAAATTGCTTTTGGTTCCATTTACTATACCACGAATTGCTTTAATATGAGTATGCAAATTGTTAGCATGGTGATAAAAATCTGCTATAAAAATAAGAGCTATCCATTAACCAACTACTCTCTACCTAGGGTTTGGGGTGGAAATAATGGCTGAAATAACTTGATATAACCAACGTTTTATTTACTCAGTTTAGACTTTCCTTAAAACTGGGATGAACAGCATTGAAATTAGAAGTCTAGAAAGTGTAAAGATAACATAGGTCCATGCTGTTTTCAAAGGAATGGATTGACAGTGTCTGGTGGTGGATTGTGATGAGTGACTAGGATGCAGCTGGAGAATACCTCAAATGAAAAGAATCTTTCCCTGTCTACCAGGTACAAATGAGCCATTGGTAGTAATAGCTCAGCCCCCGTCAGAAATGCCACATTTGACGGCAACTAATGAATTTTATGCTAAAATGATGACACCAATTCACAACAAGGAGGAGGCAAAGACGTCATCTAAGTGTTACATACAAGTCACCGGTATGACTTGTGCTTCCTGTGTAGCAAACATTGAACGGAATTTAAGACGAGAAGAAGGTGAGACACTCTTAAAGCTTGTTGTTTTATGTTCTAGTTTGAAGACTCTGACTTTTTGTCTTTGTATGTGTTTTGTTACCATGTTTATAATTCTTGCCAAGACCTCCTAAAGACGATCAGTAATGTTCAGGACAGCCTTGAGTTTCTGACAGTCAGTTGTTAGTGTTTTGTTCCCTTATATATGGTTCCTATCTCGTTTGCTTTATGATCACATTTTAATATCAATGGAAGGTGTAGGAAAAATATAAAAAGGAAATACATAAGATTACTATTCTTTTTAAAAATATATATTTTTATTTGTTTCAGAGAGGAAGGGAGAGGGGGAGAGAGATAGAAACAATGATGAGAGAGAATCATTGATTGGCTGCCTCCCTGCACTGGGGATCAAGCCGGCATCCCGGGCATGTGCCCCTGACCGGAATCAAACCTGGAACCCTTCAGTCCGCAGGCCAACGCTCTATCCACTGAGGCAAACTGGCTAGGGCAAGATTATTACTCTTAATGGACCTTGGGTGCAATGTATTTTAAAAAACATGCAAATTTCCTGATAAAGTTATGTGTAAAACTGACTACTAGAATCCATAAATTGTTACTATACCTAGAGCAAGCACAAGACTAAAACCAGGTTTGTTTAGAATTACAGGGGTGGGAAAAAGTAGGTTAAATTACTAGCCATTGTTACTAAAAGATAAATCATAAGTAAGGATATGAAATAATAACAATAAGAAGATAAATAATATAAATAATACTATAATAACTTAATCTACACTAATAAAAGAGAAAGATGCAAATTGACCATACTTCTGCTATGCCCACCAGCCAATCAGGAGTGAGTATGCAAATTAACCTGACAAATATGGCAGCAGCCCCACCCCCCAGCCACTCTGGGCCTGTGGGAGTCAGAGAAGTCGGGCGCCAGTGCCTGAGGCTGGCTGTGGCCCTGGAGACGAAGAAGCCACCTGCCCCGTGATCCCAGGCCGCAGCCAGCTGCAGAATCCTCACGTCTGCCTGCCCCATGTCCTGGGGGAGACAGAGAAACCAGGTACCAGCACCTGAGGCTGGCTACAGCCTGGTAGATGGAGAAGCCGTCCACCCTGCAGTCCCGGGCATCAGTACCTACGGCTGGCTGTGGTCCGGGGGACGGAGAAGCCGCCCACCCCGCGGTCCCGGGTGTCAGCACTTGTGGCTGCAGCCCAGGCGAAGCCACCTGCCCATCATCCCCTACGGCTGCAGCCGGCCCAGGCGCCTATGGCTGACCAGAGGGAGGGAAGCCCAGATCCTGGGTGCCTGTGGTTGGCTGGAGGAGGGAATCCTGGGTCCCGGGTGCGGGGCCGAGGCAGAGGTGGTTAGGGGCAATCAAGCCAGCAGGGGAGCAGTTAGGGACGACCAAGCTGGCAGGCAGAAGCAGTTAGGGGCAATCAGGCAGGCAGGCAAGCAGTTAGGAGCCAGCAGTTTTGGATTGTGAGAGGGATGTCTGACTGCCAATTATACCCCGAGGGGTCCCAGATTGGAGAGGGTGCAGGCCGGGCTGAGGGACACCCCTACCCCCCCATGCACGAATTTCGTGCACCAGGCCACTAGTTAATAATACAAGAATAAACTCTGTGTTTCATATACTCACAACTGTAAACCTCTTTTGTCCACTCCTTATATTGTTCTCTTACAACAGTTTGATCGTTGAACTTTGCTTGCAGTAAAAATGTTCATAAGTTAATATTGTGGCCCTAACCAGTTTGGCTCAGTGGATAGAGCTTCGGTCTGCAGACTGAAAGGTCCCAGGTTCAATCCCAGTCAAGGGAATGTACCTTGGTTGCAGGCACGTCCCCGGTAGGGGGTGTGCAGGAGGCAGCTGATCGATGTTTCTCTCGCATCAATATTTCTAGCCCTCTTTCCCTCTCCCTTCCTCTCTGTAAAAAATCAATACAATATATTTTTAAAAAGTTAATATTGTGTAATTTTAGGTTACAAAGTCTTAGAAATTCTACAACATTATTTAGTCACACTCAGATATTTTAGTTTATACATTTACATTCATATTATTGGACTTCATAGTATTGCATAGTAGATTTCTTAACCATAGAGATATGTGATTATGTTTAATGAGACTTAAGTCATGGGCACCCCTAACCCCAGATGTCTTAAAGATACATGCTGTTAGTCACAAGGGCTGAATAAGTAATATTAGTATAAGCTTATTCCCACTATTGGGGAAGTAACTCAAAGTATATATAGTAATAATGCAGGCCTGGGGTAAGTAGAATCACCTTATACATAAGACCAAACATTATAACAAAATGTATACAGAGCCATTTTCATTTCAATATTATCTTGTCTGCATTCTGTCACTTCTGCATCTTTCATTTCAGCCTCCATTATATCTAATAAAAGTGCAGTCAAGGCTGAAGCTTATATTACACTTTGATAGATTAAAAAAGAAAAGGAAGGAGGTTGCAAGCAAATGAAAGCAAAAAGAAATTTCTGGGACTCCTGTTTAATTTTATAATCAACTATTTTGGGCAAGTCAGAAATAGCCATTTTCATGAGACAAGCAATGCCTGTGCCAATTACAAATCTTTTAAAAAAATTTATTAAGCTGATTCTACCAGGTACTCTCTATTATCCCTGTTACCACCTTTTAACCCAATTAGGAATTCCATTGGCCTAGCTGGGGTGACTAAATTGACTTTTTTCTTTTTAAATTAAGTAACACTGCTCTTCCCATAGTTTAGGCTCATTATATTTCTAAAATTGAATAGAAACTTCTAATTATAGTTTGAAGTAAGAATTTTAAAAGTATCCATAATAAGTATTAAACCTATTTTTGAAACTTAATAAAACAGAATTTCTCTTCTATTTCGGTTTGGCTATAGATTACATTCAACTGAGCAAAAAATAATTTTTCCTACCTCCTCTATCCTTTTATTAGTGACACTTTCCTATGAACCATTCCTCTGAATTAGTTGGTACCCACAAAGTCCAGAGAAGCACTTGATATAGGAAACTTAGGTTCTATTAGATGCTTTGTTTTCTTAATAAAAATTACTAAGTTAATATTTGTGGGGTTTTTCCTTTTTATCAAACTCCAGAGCTGACCTACTGACTAGTGGTCCACATTCCTTATCAGGTAGCCACTAAGTGCCACAGATTCCTAGAAATAGCTGCCATTTTCTACTATGTGAAATTAATTTTCTTCCTGGCAATGAGAGCAATAGCTGGCCTAGAGAAGTGGGATGTTTGTTAACAAAAGGCTTTCACCAAAGAACAGTGTGATTGCCATAAAATGAACTCCTTTGTTCTGTTAACAAGTGTGTGGCACTTTTTCATTCTAGAAATAAGAGCACTTTAGATTATTGTGTGCCAGACAGTAAAACTTGGCGAATTTAAATAAATGACTATTATTTGATATTATGTGTATGTTGGTACAGTCAGACTCTTTGCTACAACTGCAGTGATCTCCTAAAATCATGAGTTCCTTTCTCTAGGACTATCTCATTAGTTTCTAAAAATGCTTTATATTTATATGATTAGGTCTCAACTCATTGCAATTCATGGGCCTTATTTGGATCCTAATTCAAACAAACAAAAAAACCTGTGTTAAATTAACTAATAAATGGTTATATGACACTTGTGGACATGTGAATATTGCCTAGATATTTGATGATATTGAAGCATTATTTTAGGTATTGTATGATATTATGTTTATTTTTAAAGAGAACAGTATCTTCAAGAAATGAATATTTAAATATTGACATGTGAAATGATACGATGTCTGAGATTTGCTTGAAAATAATCAGAGTAGATAGATACAGAGACAGTAAAGCATCAAACAGACTGTCAAATTACAGGGGGAAGGTTAGGGAGAGGTGGGGGAGATAAGAGATCAACCGAAGGACTTGTATGCATGCATATAAGCATAACCAATGGATGCAAAACTCTGGGGGGTGAGGGCATGTATGGGAGTGGGGTGTGTGTGTGGGGACAATGATAAGATATGTACACATATAATACCTTAATAAAAAAATTATAAAAAAAGAAAATAATCAGAGTAGAGGGCAGAGATTACTTGGATAGGAACATAGAAGAAAAATTAGCCTGGTATTATTGATAATTGTTGAAGCTGGGTGATCGATACATCAAATTTATGTTGTTCTCTCTTTTGTATATATATAATTGAAAATTTCCATAATAAAAATTTTAAGAAAATAAGGCCCTCTTTTCAAATAGTTTTATTTGGTTTGGGTTTAAGATTATATTAAAGTTAAGTAACAAATTTCTCCAGATTCCCATTAATCCTTTCACAGTTAAATGAAAAACAAACATTACTCTTTTTAAAATTTTTCAAAAAAATCATTGATTTTGAGAGAAAGAGAGAGAGAAACATCAATTTGTTGTTCCACTTGTTTATGCATTTATTGGTTGATTCTTGTATGTGCTCTGACTGGGCATCAAACCCACAACTTTGGGATATTACTCTTTTTTAAATGTGTGTTATCTGAATTGTTTTTCTTATCAATGCTCCTAGGAATATATTCTGTACTTGTGGCTTTGATGGCTGGCAAAGCAGAAGTAAGATATAATCCTGCTGTTACACAACCCCCGATGATAGCTGAGTTCATTCGAGAGCTTGGATTTGGAGCCACTGTGATAGAAAATGCTGATGAAGGGGATGGTGTTTTGGAACTTATTGTAAGTAAGAATATTTGTGTAATTAATAAAATTTCCAGGAAAATTTAACAATGATTCAAAAAAGAATTCCAAATATAATTAAAGCTGGGAAAATAAGACTTAAAAGGAAAATTAAGGGAACTGGAAAATGGAAGGATAAGATATAACTTAATGGTGGCCTTCAAGCATGGAATGTAAAAGATAATCATATCTCTATTAAGAACCAAAAAGGAAGAATTTGGTTTAAATGAATAACTGAAAATCAACTTTAAAAAATGTAGTATGATTCTTATCTATAGCATGTAAAATAATAAGTTTCAGATGCATTAAAGTTTTATAAATGAAGTAAGACATATTGATTTACACTTGATCTTAGCTCAAAGGCCGAGAAGCAATGGGGCATATTGGTTTAAAATGGTCATTTTCTCCAACCCAGCAAATCAAGTTTTATTTGTATAACTTCAACAATTAAAATGAACATTTCAACCCTGTGCTAAAATAGGTTCCAGCTCAAACAAAAGTTTAAGTGTAAAAAATGAAACCATGACATTTCTAGAAGAAATATTTGGAGCTTTTTTTCAATATGCTAGCATTAAAATTTCAAACATCAGAAAAATCAAAAGTGTTATACAGTGGACATCCTTATACACACCATCAAGATTCTACAATTAACATTTTACTATATTTGTTTTTATAATACATAAGTCTATCAATACATTATGGAAATAATTTTAGACTCACAAATAAGTTACAAAAATGGCACAGAGAATTTCAATGTAGCCTCTGCCCAGATTTTCCTAATGATAACATCTAATCTGTCATTTAAAAAATAATATTAGAGTAGGAAGGGCCTTTTTTTATCTCATAAAATAACACTCACAAATGAAAAGATGGATAAATCAGGTACATAACATTTTCTTCTTGGGAAAAAAGCAACATAAAGCCAAAGGGAAGTAAAATAATTGTAATTCATCTCATAGATGAAGGTTAATTTTCTTAATATATGAGAAACTGTTATAAATCAATAAGAGCCAACAACCCAAAAGAAAGATGGTAAAGGATATGAACAGACAGCTCACAGAAAAACCAAAACATTACCTCTTTAAACATATGAAAAGCTATTCAACTTCATTTTAATAAACTGCATTGAAATGCCATTTTTTACCTATTAGATCAGTAAAAATTAAAAACAATTTTTGTTAATACTGTGTTTGTGATCTCTCATATTGCTCTTGCAATGTCAGTTGATTTAAGCTCTTAGCAGGAATTTGACAATATCTATCAAAAGTAAAGTTGCGTATAGCTTTTGCCTCAGAAGCTTCGCTTGTAGCAAGTTATCAAACAGATGTTTGCATACTAGTATGTATGAAATGATGTGTAAAGATGTTCATTATATTGTTACTTATAACAGCTATTAAAAAGAATGGGCAGATTTTTACTTTTTAAAGACTTTAAAAATTAATAGCTTTATTGAAACATAATTCACAAATTATAAATCCCTTTTAGAGTGTACAATTCAGTGGTTTTTAGTATATTCTTAGAGTGGTGCTAGTATCACCTCAAACAAAATTGAAACAAACTTATAGACTCAAATAGCAGCCTGGTGATTGCCAGAGAGGAAGGTGGTTATCGAACTGGGTGAAAGGTGAAGGGATTAAGAAGTACAAATTGGTAGTTACAAAATTGTCCTGGGGATGTAAATTACAGCACAGGAAATATAATCAATAATCTATAATAATAAAAGCATAATATGCTAATTAGACCAGACGTCCTTCCGGCCAAAGCTGTGGTGGGCAGGGGCCGAGCCCCTTGCACGAATTTCGTGCATCAGGCCTCTAGTCTATATATGTAAAAGGCTAATATGCAAAGTGTCCCTCCGGGAGTTTGACCGGGAGACCGGGAGTTCGATTGCTCACTATGACATGCGCTGACCACCAGGGGGCGGTGCGGAAGGAAGGAAGGCCCCGTCTGACAGCCGGAAGGCTGTCCCTGATCACTGGCCAGGCCTAGGGACTCTACCCGTGCATGAACTTCATGCACTGAGCCTCTGGTATTCTAATAACTATGTATGGTGCCAGCTGTATACTAGAATTATTGGGGAGGATCACTTCGTAAATTTGGCTACCCACTGTGCCAATTATATAATTTAGGAAGTGATCCTCCCCAATAATTCTAGTATACAGCTGGCACCATACATAGTTATTAGAATACCAGAGGCTCAGTGCATGAAATTCATGCACGGGTAGGGTCCCTAGGCCTGGCCAGCGATCAGGGACAGCCTTCCGGCTACCAGACGGGGCCTTCCTTCATTCCGCACCACCCCCTGGTGGTCAGCGCATGTCATAGCGAGCAATCGAACACCTGAAACTAATATAAAGTAATATTGAATGTCAACTATAATTGAAAAAATTGCTGGTATAACATCTTTGTCTAGTAAGTCCAGTGTTTGGGATTCCTCAGGGACATTTTCTGTTGATTGCTTTTTTTCCTGCTTATAGACCATACTCATTTCATTGCATGGTCTCATGATATTTTTGTTAAAAATATAATATAGCAACTCTGGAAATAAGATTCCTCTCACCTCTTCAAGGTTTGCCCTTGTCGTCATTTGTCGTAGTTATTGTTTGTTTAGTGACTTTTCTGAACTAATTCCATGAAGTCTATATTCTTTGTTGTGTGTGGCCACTGAAGTCTCTGCTTTATTAGTTCAGTGGTCAGCTAAAGATTGGATAGAGATTTTCTTAAGGACCTGAAACCAATAAGTCTCTCAGTCTTTGCTGAGGAGCTCTGTGTAAATGTTGGGGCATGCCTTAGCCATGTGGTTGTCAGTTTTGCCTTAGCTTTCACTTTCTGTCTCTACAGAGCCTAAAGGTAAGCCTGAGGTGAGAGGGGTTAGGGTCCTTTTAGTTTTTTTCTGTGCACAGCTCTGGACATGTGCACAACCCTATGCATGTGCATTGCCTTCTAGATTCCTAGGAGAATGTTGGAACTGTTATGGATGTCTTGCTTCCTTGTTTTTCCTTTTAGGCTCTTTGGTTGGCCTGTTGTTTGCACCAGCTGTTATCCATTGGCTCAGGCAGCCATAAGATTAAATAATTACCTCTAACTGTTTTTGTCAAAGTTTTCCAGAGGAAAAAGCTTTTTGTACCCTCTGAGCTCCAGTCAAAGCAAACACAGACATCTTTGCAAGTGGAATATTTCATAGAACCATCAGATAGCTCAAATAATGAAAACTTTCTGATAAAGAGACTTTGAATGAGCTCCAACCCTTTTTGCCCTCTCTGGTGGCTTCTGTTGCAGGTTTTGTTTGTTTGTTTTTTATCATGATTGTGAGCTGGTGGTCTTCATGACTACCACAGAGCTGGAGGGGAGGGGCAATTATAATGCACATAGGTTGCTGTTTTATTGGGATTCATCTGATTTTCTTGAATAAATGCTGCCTGGGTTGCTGAAAGTTTTTGTTTAAGTTCCAAATTTCTGAAAAAGTTGGTTCTGACAATTTTTTCCTATTTTTTCATTGCTTTTATGAAGGAGAAAATTTTCAGAGATCCTTACTCCACCATTACTGATATCCCTATAGTAGATATTCTTGAATAAATGCTTTTCAATTCATTGCATACTTTTTGGTTACTTCCCAGAGTCTTTCAACACTTTTTTTGTTTTTATTTTTCAATTACAATTTACTTTCAATATTATTTTGTATTGTTTTCATGTGTACAGCATAGTGGTTAAACAATCATATACTTTACAAAGTGTTCCCTTTTTGATATTTCTAATACCCACCTGGCACCATACATAGTTATCACAATATTATTGGCTATATTCTCTATGCTGTACTTTATATCCCTGTGACTGTTTTGTCACAATCAATTTGTACTTCTTAATCCCTTCACCTCTTTCCTCCAGTCCCTCAACCATTTATTTTGTTCTTTAGATTCCCCATATAAGTGAAATCATATGATATTTGTTTTTCTCTGACTGACTTATTTCACTGAGTGTAATACTCTCTAGGTTCACCCATGGTCTTGCAAAAGGTAACATTACATACTTTTTATGGCTGAGTAATATTTCATTGTGTAAATGTACCACAGCTTTTTTATCCACTTATTTATTGATGGGCACTTGGCTTGCTTCCTTATCTTAGCTATTGTATATAACTCTGCAATGAACATAGTGGTGCATATAGTCTTTCAAATTAGTGTTTTGGGTTTCTCCAGATAAATATCCAGAAGTGGAATTGCTGGGTCAATAAGGAAGCTCCATTTAAAAAAAATGTTTTTATTGATTTTTCAGAGAGAGGAAGGGAGAGGGAGAGAGAGATAGAAACATCAATGATGAGAGAGAATCATTGATTGGCTGCCTCCTGCATGCCCCACACTGGGGATCGAACCTGCATGTCGGCTGACTGGGAATCGAACCAGTGACATCTTGGTTCCTGGGTTGCTGTTCAACCATTGAGCAACACCAGCCAGGCAGGAAGTTTCATTTTTAATTTTTTGAGGAAGTGCTATACTTTTTTCCATAGTGACTACACAAATCTGCATCCCCACCAACAGTGCACCAGGGTTCCTTTTTTTCCACATCCTGGCCAACACTTGTCATTTGTGGATTTATTGATTATAGCCATTCTGACAAGGGTGAGGTGATATCTCATTATGGTTTTAATTTGCATTTCCTGACAATTGGTGACATTGAGCATTTTTTCATATCCCTATTGGTCATCTGTATGTCCTCTTTGGAAAAGTGTCTATTCAGGTCCTCAGCTCATATTTTTATTGGATTGTTTTTGTTATTTTTTGGTGTAGAATTGCATGAGTTCTTTATAAATTTTGGATATTAACCCCTTATCAGATGTAATATTCTGTGGGTTATCCTTTCATTTCATTGATGGTTTTCTTTGCTGTGCAAAATCTATTTAGTTTGACATAGTCCCATTTGTTTACTTTTTGTTTCCCTTGCCCGAGGAAATACATCAGAAAAAAATATTGCTAAGAGAAAATCAGAAATTTTACTATCTATGTTTTCTTCTAGGAATTTTATGGTTTTTACACTTACATTTAAAATTTTAATCCATTTTGAGTTTATTCTATATTTTGTGAGAAGGTGGTCTAGTTTCTTTCTTTTTTTTTCATATATCTGTCCAGTCTTTCCAGCATCACTTTTAATAGCTTTTTGAAATGTTTCCCCAGTTTTACCATTGCTTTTTAGGGGAAAGGAATTGATGAGCTCCTTACATAGTCATCCCAAAATTCCTGCCTCATGACTTTAGAATTTAATATCCAACTGAACTATATATAAACTCACTCAACACATAGGGCAATAATATTTTAGACAAATGTAGAACACTTTGTCATCTATTAACCTTTACTAAAAGTAATACTAAAGGCTATAAGCAAGACATTGAATACAAGAAACAATGATTTGTCAAATTCTGCACAATGGTTAGTGACAGGAAGAGACTTTTAATGAGATCTTCTGTGTAACCTGTTCAGCTCGACCTTATCCTTGTTCAATGTGATATTAAAAGTGTTCTAAAAATGTTCGAATGGTCATATCTAAAGGATATTACTGCAGAAGATCTTGTGTGTTAATCCCATGTTACAAAAGTTATTTTAAAGTAATAACTCATGTTTAATGGAGGAAAATTGTATTTCTGCATAACGTTTTTGTGTTTAATAGGTGAGAGGAATGACGTGTGCCTCCTGTGTACATAAAATAGAGTCTACCCTCACAAAGCACAGAGGTATTTTCTACTGCTCTGTGGCCTTGGCAACCAACAAAGCACATGTTAAATATGATCCAGAAATTATTGGTCCCAGAGATATTATCCATACAATTGAAGTAAGTGTCAATTTCTGTGTTCTTGACTATTTAATCAACACACCTTTGAATTGCTTCTGTTTGTATCAGACAGAGACAATGAAAAAAATCTGACACATTTGGTTACTCTCGATAGCATCTGGCTAAAAATTTAATGTAAATTTTTTAATCTGCCTTTTTTATGGTATTTTTCAGGAAGAGGTAGGCAAAGGCATACTGAACTATAAATCAGGAGCCGACTTAAAGTGGAAACACAAGGAATTTAAAAAATGTTTAGAAAATGGAAGTGAAATACAATTTGTTATGAGTAAAATATATGTTAATCATGAAGGAAATGAAGCATCCTGCTAGATGCTTTATTGTTTGTTAGGTCAAAGCAAAAGATGTATTTTTAAGTTAAAGTAAGAAATTTAAAGGACCAAACCCTTTTTTTTTATGATAAATTCATCTTGTGTTTTTCAGTATATCTTACATGTGGAAGTGCTTTAAAAGTTTCAGTGTAGTATAGCATTGGTGTTATAATGATCTAAAGCACATTAATAGTTCAGTTAAGATCTTTTTAAAAAATATATTGTTATTGATTTCAGAGAGGAAGGGAGAGGGATAGCAACATCAATGATGAGAGAGAATCATTGATTGGCTGACTCCTGCGTGCCCTACACTCATTTTTTATTTATTTGGGTCCTCTCTCTTTGTTTCTTGATAAGTATGGGTAAAGTTTCATCAATCTTGTTTATCTTTTAAAGAAACAGCTCTTTGGTTTCATTGATCTTTTTTTTTTTTTAGCCTCTATTTCTACTCTGACCTTGATTATTTCCTTCCTTCTGATTACACTGGGCTTTTCTTTTCTTACCCCCCACCCCCCACCGCTGACATTGGACAGTTTTTTGTGAAAAGCCATGGTGTGGGAGGGAGAGGCTTGGATGGACAGGAACAGGGCCCATCTGGGGGGATTTAGCTGGACATCAGGCATTCCTCCATGTAGGTTTAGAGGCAACACTTTCATGGATAAACCCCCCGGAGGGCCTGGTGGGTGAGTAGGGGCGCCCTAGGCACTGCTGGGAGCCTTGGCCAGCAGGGCTTCTTTGTCAGGCTCAATGTCAATGGTCGGAAAGCGGCGGCTGTGCATGCGCACAGGCAGGCCTTCCGAGCCCACCAGGAACTTCTGGAAGTTCCAGGCTAAGTTGTTGCGGCACACAGGAGACCAGGTGATGAACTTGGGGTCTGTCATGAGCACAGTGGCATCTTCACTGGGTGCGGCAGAGCCTTGCGCAGGTAGAGGAAGAGGGGGTGCGCCTGCGCCATTCACCTCGCACTTCTCTAAGAGCTTGAAATTGGGCTCGAACCTGCCACCAGGCCTAACATACTTGAGGGAATCCAGGATCTCTTCGTTCTTGCGTTCTCCTGCTGCTGGAACTGGCTGCGTGGGAAGCCAAGCACAACAAGGCGCCTCTGCAGCTCGTTCATCTCCGCAGGGAGCCCAGACTCACGGGCTCCCCACTGGCCAACGGGCGCATAGAGAACGCGTGCACCGAGCGCAGGGCCCCCACGTCCAGCCAGCGCCATCTGAGCAGCGGAGCACGTGGCATGGGGATTGCAGAATAGGGAGCGGTGGGGACAGGAACACCTGGGCTTTTCTTTTTCTTTTTCTTTTTTTAATTGTTTAAAGCAGTGGTTGGCAAACCGCGGCTCGCGAGCCACATGCGACTCTTTGGCCCCTTGAGTGTTCTAATGCCATTTCTTCAAAATAGACTTGTCCAGGCCAAAAACCGACTTCTGCGCATGGGCCACGAAGTTTCAATCGTGCGCCCACACGTGGCATTTTGTGGAAGAGCCACACTCAAGGGGCCAAAGAGCCGCATGTGGCTTGCGAGCCGTGGTTTGCTGACCACTGGTTTAAAGTATTACAAATAGTAGTACTTATGTCTCCTGTTTTTCCCCCATTGACTTTGCCCTGGCCTCCCCTACCCTCCAATACATGCCCGTCCCCCCTCCCCCCCAGTGTCTTGCGTCCATTGGTTATGCTTATATGCATGCATACAAGTTCATCCGTTGATCTCTTACCTACCCCCCCCCCCCACTCCTCCACCCCCCGCCTCTCCAACCTTCCGGCTGTTATTTGACAGTCTGTTGGATGCTTCTCTGCCTCTGTATCTATCTTTTTGTTCATCAAGTTATAATGTTCTTTATTATCTATAAATGAGTGAGGTTATGTGGTATTTTTCTTTCACTGACTGGCTTATTTCACTTAGCATAATGCTCTCCAGTTCCATCCATGCGGTTGTGAATGGTAAGAATTCTTTCTTTTTTATAGCAGCATACTATTCCATTGTGTAGATGTACCATAGTTTTCTAATCCACTCATCTGCTGATGGGCATTTAGGCTGTTTCCAAATCTTAGCTATTGTAAATGGTGCTGCTAAGAACATAGGGGTGCATATATCCTTTTTTTTTTTTAAAGAAATTAAATAGCTATGTTTATTTCCATCTACTCCTTATTAGTATTTGAAGAAGCACTTAAAACTACTGAAGTTAAAATGACTTTCCAAATTCATTAAACTCTTAAACAATTCATTTTATCCTATGGCATACTTAGAGTGGGCCATACTTGTGAATAAAGCCAGCATCAATATTTCGGACCTATCTTTTAGCCATTTTCTTATGCTAATATGAAGGAAATTCAATTTGCATGGGTGAATTTTGCTACTTGTTTACTTTAAAAAAAAAATAAATCTTTATTTTTCAGGTTATTACAATTGTTCCTCTTCCCCCCCCCCCCATAGCTCCCCTCCACTTGGTTCCCACCCCACCCTCTGCCCTTACCCCCCCGACTGTCCTCATCCATAGGTGTATGATTTTTGTCCAGTCTCTTCCCGCACGCCACACACACCTTTCCCCCCGAGAGTTGTCAGTCCACTCCCTTTCTATGCCCCTGATTCTGTTATATTCACCAGTTTATTCTGTTCATCAGATTTTTTATTCACTTGATTTTTAGATTCACTTGTTGATAGATATGTATTTGTTGTTCATAATTTTTATCGTTACCTTTTCTTCTTCTTCCTCCTCTTAAAGAATACCTTTCAGCATTTCATATAATACTGGTTTGGCGGTGATGAACTCCTTTAGCTTTTTCTTATTTGTGAAGCTCTTTATCTGACCTTTAATTCTGAATGATAACTTTGCTGGGTAGAGTACTCTTGGTTGTAGGTTCTTGCTATTCATCACTTTGAATATTTCTTGCCACTCCTGTCTGGCCTGCATAGTTTCTGTTGAGAAATCAGCTGACAGTCGTATGGGTGCTCCCTTATAGGTAATTAACTGTTTTTCTCTTGCTGCTTTTAATATTCTCTCTTTGTCTTTTGCTCTTGGCATTTTAATTATGATGTGTCTTGGTGTGGTCCTCTTTGGATTCCTTTTCTTTGGTGTTCTCTGCACTTCCTGGACTTGTAAGTCTATTTCTTTCACCAGGTGGGGGGAGTTTTTGGTCATTATTTCTTCAAATAGGTTTTCAGTATCTTGCGCTCTCTCTTCTTCTGGCTCCCCCCATAATTTGGATGTTGGTATGCTTAAAGTTGTCCCAGAGGCTCCTTACACTATCTTCATATTTTTGGATTCTTTTTTCTTTTCCGGTTGGGTGTTTTTTGCTTCATTGTATTTCAAATCTTTGACTTGATTCTTGCGATCCTCTAGTCTGCTGTTGGATATCTGTATATTATTTTTTTATTTCAGTGTATTAAGCATACACTGACTCTATTTTTATAGAGTCAGTGTATGCTTAATTTCTAGTTGGTCCTTTTTCATATCCTCGTGGGTCTCGCTAAATTTATCGGCCTTTTCTAGAAAATTCTTGAAAAACCTTATAACCGTGGTTTTGAACTCTATATCCAGTCATTTGCTTTTCTCCATTTCTTTCATTTGTGACCTGTTTCTTTGTCTCCGCATTTTGGCTGCTTCCCTGAGTTGATAGAGTGGCTTTGTGTGCTAGGTGTCCTATAGGGCCCAGTAGCTCAGCCTCCCCCGTTACCTGAGGTGGACACTCTTGGTACACCCCTTTGTGGGTTGTGTGCACAGTCTTATAGTTAAGCCTTGATTGTTGTTGGTATCACTGGGAGGAATTGACCTCCAGGCCAATTGGCTGTGAGGATCAGCTGTG
Source organism: Eptesicus fuscus (assembly GCF_027574615.1). NCBI lineage: Eukaryota > Metazoa > Chordata > Mammalia > Chiroptera > Vespertilionidae > Eptesicus > Eptesicus fuscus. The sequence goes on along the minus strand of NC_072473.1, from coordinate 38,510,359 downwards.
TCTACGCTGGGAGAACTTCTGTGCTGGAGACACCCTTATGAGACAAGACTTGCAGAAGCTTCTGTGCTCAGCTTGGATGGGGTGGAGTCTCAGGGCGGAGCAAACAACAATGGCTTCTCGTCAGCCCAGCCCTAAGAGGCCCCTGGGTCTCAGTGTCCCACAGTAATTTCTGCAAGCACCTCTGAGAGAAAGCCACCCTCGAGTTCCGCCCGCTGCCAGACAGTCCAGTTTCTCCCCGAATGAGTCTGGGTCCCCAGAATCTCGCCTGGAACTGGAGTTCAGAGCAGTCGGAAGCTTTTGTCTCCCTCCCAATTGAGAAAGCCAGCCTCCTAGAAGTGGTATTACTGGGTCAAATGGCAGTTCCATTTTTACATTTTTGAGGAAAAGACTTGCTGTTTTCCACAGTGGCTGCACCAGTCTGCATTCCCACCAACAGTGAAGGAGGGTTCCTTTTTCTCCGCATCCTCTCCAGCACTTGTCATTTGTTGATTTGTTAATGGTAGCCATTCTGACAGGTGTGAGGTGTCACCTCATTGTTGTTTTGATTTGCATTTCTCGGATGATTAGTGACTTTGAGCATGTTTTCAGATGTCTCTTGGCTTTCTGAATGCCCTCTTTTGAAAAGTGTCTATTTAAATCCTTTGCCCATTTTTTGATTGGATCGTTTATCTTCCTTCTGTTAAATTGTATGAGTTCCCTGTAAATGTTGGAGATTAAACCCTTATTGGAGATAACATTGGCAAATATGTTCTCCCATGCAGTGGGCTGTCTTGTTGTTTTGTTGATGGTTTCTTTTGCTGTGCAGAAGCTTTTTATTTTGATGTAGTCTCATTTGTTTATTTTCTCCTTAGTCTCCATTGCCCTAGGAGCTGTGTAAAGATATTGCTACAACATATGTCTGCAATTTTGCTGCCTATGGAGTCTTGTAGGATTTTTCTGGTTTCCTGTCTTACATTCAAGTCCTTTAGCCATTTTGAGTTTGTTTTTGTGTATGGTATAAATTGCTCATCTAGTGTCATTTTTTTGCATGTATTTGACCAAATTTCCCAGCACCATTTATTAAAGAGACTGTTTTGACTCCATTGTATGCTCTTGCCTTTTTTGTCAAATATTGAGAATAATGGCTTGGGTCAATTTCTGGGTTCTCTATGCTGTTCCATTGATCTATATGTCTGTTTTTGTGCCAGTACCAGGCAGTTTTGAGAACCGTGGCTTGGTATTATAGCTTGATGTCTAGTATTGTGATCCCCCCAACTTTGTTCTTCTTTCTCAGGATTGCTGTGGCTATTCGAGGCCTTTTTTTATTCCAGATGAATTTTTGTAGAGTTTGTTCTAGATCTTTGAAATATACCATTGGTATTTTAATAGGTATTGCATTGAATCTATAGATTGCTTTGGTAGTATGGACATTTTAATGATGTTGATTCTACCAATCCATGAACATGGTATGTTCTTCTATTTGTTTATGTCTACCTCTATCTCTTTTTTCAATGTTCTGTAGTTTTCTGAGTATAGGTCATTTATGTCCTTGGTTAAGTTTATTCCTAGGTATCTTAATTTTTTGATACAATGGTAAATGAGATTGTCTTTTTCATTTCTCTTTCTGTGAGTTCATTATTGGTGTATAAAAAGCCCATAGATTTCTGTGTGTTAATTTTGTATCCTGCTACATTGCCAAATCTAGTAGTTTTTTGATGGAGTCTTTGGGGTTTTCTATGTATAGCATCATGTCATCTGCCAATAAGGACAGTTTTACTTCTTCTTTTCCATATTGGGTGCCTTTTATTTCTCCTTGTCTGATCGCTATGGCTAGTACTTCTAGTACTATGTTGAACAGGAGTGGTGAAAGTGGGCATCCTTGTCTTGTTCCTGTTCTTAGGGGAAATGAGTTTAGTTTTTGCCCATTGAGTAAGATGTTGGCTGTAGGTTTGTCATATAGGGCTTTTATTATGTTGAGGTATGATCTCTCTATTCCCACTTTGCTGAGAATTTTTATCAAGAAAGGGTTTGGATTTTGTCAAATGCTTTTTCTGCATCAATTGATATGATTATGTGATTTTTTGTCTCTCAGTTTCTTTATGTGATGTATCACATTTATTGATTTGCCGATATTGTACCATCTTTGCATCCTCGGAATAAATCCCACTTGGTCATGGTGTATGATCTTTCTAATGTATTGCTGAATCCAATGCTAGAATTTTGTTGAGGATTTTAGCATCTATGTTCATCAAGGATATTGGACTGTACTTCTCTTTTTTGTGGTATATTTATGTGGTTTTGGGATTAGGGTATGCTGGCTTCATAGAAAGAGCTTGGAATTGTGCCTTCCTCTTGAATTTTTTGGAATAGTCTGAGGAGGATAGGTTTTAGTTCTTCTTTGAATGCTTGGTAGAACTCCCCTGTAAAGTCGTCCAGGCCAGGGCTTTTGCTTGCTGGAAGATTTTTGATCACTGTTTCAATTTCTTCAGTAGTTATTGGCCTATTCAGGTTTTTTGATTCTTCTTGGTTGAGTTTTGGGAGCTTGTATTTTTCTAAGAATATGTCCATTTCATCTAGGTTGTCCATTTTGTTGGAATAGAGTTGTTCTTAGTATTTTTTCATAATCGTTTGTATTTCTGTGGGATCAGTTGTTACTTCACCTCTTTCAGTTCTGATTTTGTTTATTTGGGTCCTCTCTCCTTGCTTCTTGGTGAGCCTGGTTAGAGGTTCATCAATCTTGTTTATTTTTTCAAAGAACCAGCTCTTGGTTTTGTTGATCTTTTGTATTGTTATTTTTTTTTTATTTTTTGGTCTCTATGTCGTTTATCTCCACTCTGATCTTTATTATTTCCTTCCTTCTGCTTACGCTGGGCTTTTCTTGTTGCTCTCTTTCTAACTCTTTGAGTTGTAGGGTTAGATAATTTATTACCATTGTTTCTTGTTTTTTGAGGTAGTCCTGTAGAGCTCTGAACTTCCCTCTCAAGACTGCTTTCACTGTGTCCCATAGATTTTGGATTGTTGTGTTTTCATTGTCGTTTGTTGCCATTATGGTTTTTATTTCTTCTTTGATCTCTCTGGTAGCACAGTCATTGTTTAATAGCATGCTATTTTAGTCTCCAGGTGTTTGATTTTTTTATTGTTTTTATTGTAGTTGATTTCCAGTTTTATGCCACTGTGATCTGAGAAGATGCTTGATATGATTTCTATCTTCTTGAATTTGAAGAGACTTTGCCTGTGTCCAACATATGGTCTATCTTTGAAAATGACCCATGTGCACTTGAGAAAAATGTATATTCTGTGGCTTTGGGGTGGAATGTTCTGAAGATGTCAATTAATTCCATCTGATCCAGTGTGTCATTTAGGATTGATATTTCTTTGCTTATTTTTTTTAAAGGATTTGTCCAGTGGTGTTAGTGGGGTATTAAAGTCCCCTACTATGACTGTATTGCTGTCAATCTCTCCCTTGATATCCTCCAGAAGTTTTTTTTATGTATTTGGGTGCTCCTGTATTGGGTGCGTATATGTTTACCAGAGTTATATCTTCTTGTTGGATTGCTCCTTTTAGTATTATGAAGTGGCCTTCCTTATCTCTTGTTATGTCCTTCACTTTGAGATCTAATTTGTCAGATATAAGTATTTCTACCCCAGCTTTTTTTTTTCCATTTCCATTTGCCTGAAATACCTTTTCCCATCCCTTCACTATCAGTCTGTGTGAGTCCTTTGTTCTGAGGTGGGTTTCCAGTAGACAGCAGATATTATGCAGATGTTGTTTCTTTTTGTGTTGTCCCAAATTTCCCTTAGGCTCTCCTCTGGTTTTTTAAGCTTTTTTTCTAGATGCTGCTCTGCTTGGGTGTTTTTTCCTACCTTGTCTTCTAGCTCACTGATGTGGTCCTCCGCTTCTTCTAGTCTACTGTTGATGCTTTCTATTGAGTTCTTTATTGCAGTGTTGTCATTTCTTCTTGGTTCTTCTTCATTTCCTCTTGGTTCTTACACATATTGTTGAATTTGTCTTCCATCCTTTTCAGCGACCTTATGACCATTTCTCTGAATTCTTTCTCTGACATATTGCTTGCCTCCATTTTGTTTTCTTCCTTTTCTGGTGATGTCTCCTTTTCTTTCGTATGTGGGCTGTTTCTTTGTCTCCCCATGATTTCTCTTCTCCGGGTATCTGGTTATGTAGCTCTCTCTCTTTTGCATTGACTTATAGGCACAAAATACAACACACAAGGCACTGAACACACATGTATTCACGATACTAATAACCCCAAATAAAGGTGACCACCAGAGAAAAGAGAATTATGGGATTTAAAAAAAGTGCAAAAATTATATTGAGAAAAGGAAAAAATAAGAGAGAAAAGAAGGAGAATAAAAAAGAAGGGGGGAAAACTACATAGGGGGAAAATCTATATATATTGGGAGAAAACTCCAATAAAACAACAACTAATCCAAAAAAAAATGCAAACAACTAACACCCAGACATGAATGCAAACTACAAACTACAACTAATAACAAGCGAAGAGAGGAAAAAGAGAAGCAAAAAAAAAAAAAAAAAAAGAGAAACAATCACACAAACAAACAAAAAAACCAATCTAATCCACAATCAAACTAACAACAACAATAGGACAGAGAGAAAGAAGGGCAAAACAAAACAAAATAAAACAAAAAACATAAGTTAAAAAAAAACAACAAAAACAAACAAAAAAAGGGAAGAGTGAAAAAAATTTGGATTGTGAAGAAAGAGAAGAGAGGTGTGTATGGACTTAGAGCAGGGGATCGGAAATTAGATATAGAAATAGGGTGAATTTTTAACAGGGGGCAAAAAGAAGGAATAGGGAAAATCTAAAGCAGGAATAGGGTATGAGAAACAGGACAACAAATGGGGAAAAGTGAGGAAGAGAGTGTTGGCATAAATGTAAAGTTGAGATAGAGTAAAATGATGCTAAAGGAAAAATGAAAATAGAATATAGAACACTAATCCCAAAATAAAATAAAATAAAATAAAAAGGAAATGAAATGAAACTTTAAAAAGTAAAATTTGATTAAAAAATAAAAATATAATAATTAAAAAAGGTAAAATCAAGTGAGAAAAAATTTAGTTTATTAAGTAAAAGATAAAAAATAAAAATGTGCAGTAGTGAAGGTCATTCACTTCCTCTACTGTTCTGTTTGGCATGCCTGTTTCCTGTCAGGTAGTCAGAACAGTATTGAAGTTTCCTGCTTTCCACCACTCCTCTGTGTCATAAACTACAATCCTGTTTTCAAGTAAGCTGTATTTCTTTGTTACTCAGCCTGCCTGTGGTTGTATTTACACAAGAGTCAGTTTGTGATTCAACCCTGAGTGGCAATGTTTCTGTATTGATATCTGGGTCTATAAGTCCTCTACCCAGTATTTAGAATTTGTTTTCCCTGCTGTACTTAATACTGGTTTGGGGGTATGGACTGCCCCAGAGCTGGTTTTCTGATCATTTCTCCCTGCTCTGATCCCCAGGTTTCACAAAAACAACTTTCCCCTGCAGTCTCTGAGAGTGTTTTTAATTGGGTGATCCTATGTACTGGGCTTAGTAATCAAAAGCAAGGAGAAAAAGAGCCATAGTAAGTGCGCGAACTCATTACTTTTTCGCCCTGGTACTGCGTGCAACTCTGCTCACGCCTCTGTGCACGTCTTTTTCTCCTGGCACAGTGCAGCCAGTTTACTGGTAAATCTTCAGGCTGCCTCTTTGTGCCCAGCCCAGCTATGGGTTGATTTCTAGAGTTCCTTTCTGCCAGCAGCCCTGTGGACCCCCTTCCACATTCACGGACTACGCTGTCCCCAATGTCCACTGATTTTGTGGGCACAGACTTCCTCTGAACCTCTAGAGCCCGCTGCGTGTGTTTCTCCCTTCAGCCTGGATCGCAGACCTCACCTTTCTCTGAGCGAAATCTGACCTTTCTGTGAGAATGTGCAGAGCTCATCCGAGTCCATGTATTCACGCTGCTTGAGACCCAGTGTTTGTGGGTTTGCTCATGGTCCCTGGGTGTTGTGGTTGTAGGGTCCTGGGAGGTATCCGATTCTTCCCAGTTGAAGGTAAGGCTAGGCTTCTGATCACAGTTACTCTCCCCTTCAAGATGGCATGGTTTCTGTGGCAGAGCTGGTCGCTCCGGGAGAGATTTCAGCAGTGAAGGCTCCCCGGTCAGGGGAGCCCGGTCCGGCAGTCCCCAACAATCCCTTGGAGTATAGCTGTCCCTCACTCACAAATATACACTCCCTGTACATCCACACACTCTCCTTTCGTTCTCTCACTCACACACTATCTTGCAGCCTGCCTTCCCGTTGGCAGCCATTTTCCTATCCCTGGGCTTTTCTTTTTAAAAGTTAATTCATTTATATTTTTAATTTAATGAATATAATCTTTTTTTACAATATGTTTTTAATTGACTTCAAAGAGAGGAAGGGCGAGGAAGAGAGAGAAACGTTATAAGAGAGATAAATCAATCAGCTGCCTCCCACATGCTCCCTACTGGGGATTGAGCCCTCAACCCAGGCACATATCTTGACTGAGAATCGAACCAGTGACCTTCTGGTACATGGGACAATGCTCAAACAACTGAGCCACACCAGCCGGGTACGCTGGGATTTTCTTGTTCTCTTTCTAATTCTTTTAGTAGTAGGGTTAGATTTTTTTATTTTAGCTTTTTCTTGTTTCTTTTATTTAAAACACATTTTTATTGATTTTTATAGAGGAAGGGGGAGAGAGGGAGAGGGAGAAAAAGAGAGAGAAACATCAGTGATGAGAGAGAATCATTGATCAGCCTCCTGCAGGACCCCTACTGGAGATCGAGCCCACAACCTGGGCATGTGCCCTGACCTGGAATTGAACAATGACCTCCTGGTTCATAGGTCTATGCTCAGCCACTGCGTCACATCAGCCACGCTTTTCTTGTTTCTTAAGGCAGGCCTGTAATGCTATGAACTTCCTCTTCAGGACTGCTTTTGCTGTATTCCACAGATTTGGGTTTGTTATTGTTCATTTTCATTTGTTTCCAGGAAATTATTTATTTCTTCCTTGACCTCATTGTTAACCCATTCATTGTTTAATTACATGCTCTTCGGACTCCATATGTCTGAATTCTTTGAGGTGTTTTTTTTTGTAGTTGATTTCTAGTTTTATGCCATTGTGATCCAAGAAGATGCTTGATAAGATTTCAGTCTTCTTGAATTTGTTAAGGCTTTTTTGGTGTCATGGGGATATAAAGTACAGCATAGGTAATATAGTCAATAATATTCTATTAACTGAGTATGCTGTCAGAAGGGTGTCAGATTTTCTGGATGATTGCTTAATAAGTTATGTAATGTCTAATCACTGAGGTGTACACCTGAAAGTAACATAATAGTGTATCTCAACTGTACTTGAAAAATAAAAATGATGTTTAAATGAAAAAATTTTAAAAATGATGGACACACACAAAAGAACCTCTACTGAGGACAGCTGCACTTGAGTGAAATCATTAGTTTGAGAACAGTAGGATAGACACTAATAAGAATTGAGAAGGTACTTACTTCTTTGACGAAAGTTTATAAACAAAGGTAATTAAGAAAGGAATCACATCTTCATCTTTATATTCCTCTACAGTAACTTGGCACTCAGTAATTGAATTGAATTGTTCTTAATGATAATACCATGGTTTAGGATTTCTTTATTTAATATTTATACATTCAGTGAAATAATTGTTTTCTCATGAATTTCCTTCAGAGCTTAGGTTTTGAAGCTTCTTTGGTCAAGAAGGATCGATCAGCAAGCCATCTAGACCATAAACGAGAAATAAGACAGTAAGTACTTTGGGAGTGTCAGTGAAAAACAGATTGTGATTCTTTGTTATAAATTTAATATCCTCTGAGCATGTCAGTTTTTACAATATCATCCTTACTCTTGGTAGATTGGTCTCAACTTGTATTTACCTATACTACATAGAATCTTTAACCTCTAGCTACTTACTAAAAGGATTTTTCTTTTCTACGTAAGATGGAGACGGTCCTTCCTTGTGAGCCTCTTTTTCTGTATACCTGTAATGGGACTAATGATATATATGATGGTTATGGACCACCACCTTGCAACTCTTCACCATAATCAGAACATGAGTCAAGAAGAAATGGTCAACATTCATTCTTCTATGTTCCTGGAGCGCCAGATCCTGCCAGGATTGTCCATTATGAATTTGCTATCTTTTTTATTGTGTGTACCTGTACAGGCAAGTGAAATGTTAGCAAGTATATTTGTTAATAATGAAAACTAGCTAAAATGTGGCAGGCAGCCCTGGCTGGTTGCTCAGTGGTTAGAGCATCAGCCTATGGACGAAAGGGTTGCGGGTTCAATTCCCAGTCAAGGGCACATACCTCCGTTGCAGGTTCAATCCCCAGCCCCAGTCAGGGTGCGAGTGGAAGGCAACCAATCGATGTGTGTCTCTCACGTAATTTATTTCTCTTTCTCTCCCCCTCCTCCCTCCCTTTCATCTCTCTTTCCTCCCTTCTACTCTCTCTAGAAATCAAGGGAAAAAATAACCTCTGGAAATGAGGATTAAAATAATAATAATAATAATAATAATAGTAATAAAATGTGGCAAGCAAGGCTATTTTTAGTTGGAAAGCAGATGTTAGCCAGAAGCCTATCATTTTATGCTGGATGCTTTATAAAAATAATCTTAAACTGAGTGGTTTAAGTAAATAATAAATTCTGCATAACTCCTAAGGATACTGTTTAGTGACAAAGCAGATAATAAGAGTTTAATTTGTATTCAGATATGAATTTGGTATTCATTCTGCTATTGTATGTAAATTTATATTTTAAATTATTATAACAATAAGCTATCCTGAGCCTATGTAGCCCAGCCGGCTCACTTCTTCTACCTCTGTAACTTTCTAAATAAAATTTCTCTTCTAATTAAAAAAATACATTTTGTTTATTTAATATTTTAAAATTAATTCTATTTATATTAATGATATTAAATATATTTTAATGTTATTAATTTATTATTTAAAATACAATACTTATAATAATTATTATATTATTAGTTATATTGTTTTTCCCCAGCACTTAAATTCATTACTTTTTGTATGTTTTTAGTTCTTCTTTTGAGATAAACTTTTACTGTGGAGCACTTCCATCTAATAAATAGATTCCTTTTTCTGATCCTTGTAAAAGGCAATAATGATTTTTTAAACATTTTAGTGTGTTTCTCTATACTAATGAAAAATAAGCTTTTTGGTTATGTTTATCAACAAAACTAGCCAACAGATCTAATAGCTTAGGTATACCACCTAGGTTCAATTTTGGAAAGGGGGAGATGAGTTTTATATAGAAAAATCCTTGTCAAAAGAGTATAATTCATTTTCTAGTTCTTGTTTTTGCTGGGATCAAAAAGAAAATTCTAAGAGCCATCTGAGTTTATATTATGGAATATCCATTGGACTATGGAGGACAGCTGACAAGGGCTTGTACACCAATTTGAATCTTTATGCACACATATCTGCTAAAATATAAACTATTGTTTCAACTTAAAAATCTCTCTTTATTGTTTATGGATTAGATAAAAGCCAAAGGAAGTTAACATTGATACCGTATCTTAGCTATTGAGGTATATATGTGAATTTCAGTATTTTTTTAAAAAGCAATGATTATTGTTTCTATATTACAGTTTTTCGGAGGCTGGTATTTCTACATTCATGCCTACAAAGCACTGAAGCATAAAACTGCAAATATGGACGTACTGATTGTGCTGGCCACCACCATTGCATTCGCCTACTCTTTGATTATTCTTCTGGTTGCAATGTATGAAAGAGCCAAAGTGAACCCTATTACTTTCTTTGACACACCTCCTATGCTATTTGTGTTTATTGCATTAGGCCGGTGGCTGGAACATATAGCAAAGGTAAAGTCAGAAAAGGTGACATTTGCTAAAATCTTGGGTAGCTAAATGACCATAATATTTTCTAGACAAGTTATTGGAAATAGATATTGATTTATGTAATCATTTACTGAAATAAGTGTGTTTGTTTGGCAATGTTTTAAGTTAAGTATTCCTTTAGAAGATTTAGAAATTTCTGGAATTAATACTATAGAGTACATCCATGTTTATTTTAAGAGAGAGGCATTTAAGAAGTACTTATTTTTTTATTTATATCACGAAAAATTTATGTGACCACAGTATTTAAAATAATGATGGAAAAAAATTTACCCATAATCTCACTTTATAATGGAAATCACTTTATAATCCTGTTCCACATATGTTTATATTTTCCAGACTGGCAAAATGAATATTACATACCCCTTTGTACCCTTAACACTATATAGTTTTCCGCCCATTTTTGCAGTCGAGATACTTATTTGACATTTCTGAATAATATTATGTCCAACCAACATGCTATAATTTACTGAACTATTCTGGTTTTGTTCTCAATTATCCAATTTTTAAAAAATATATTTTTATTGATTTCAGAGAGGAAAAGAGAGGGAGAGAAACATCAATGATGAGAGTCATTGATTGGCTGCCTCCTACGCACCCCACAGTGGGGATCGAGCCTGCAACCTGAGCATGTGCCCTGACCAGGAATCAAACCGTGACCTCCTGGTTCATAGGTTGATGCTCAACCACTGAGTCACGCTGGCCGGACTCCAATTTTTAATTATAGATAAACCTGCATTAAACATATTCATGTCTAATGTCATTTCTGTTGAATTAGTGTCTTAGGATAAATTACAAAGCATATGGTTGAAAGACATAATGCTTTTTGTAGTTTATGCTACAAGTTGAAACAGTTCTGACCAGCAAGGGTATGTTAGTGAAGTAGTTTTACTACAACTTCATCAGCACTGACTCTTATCTAAATTCTTGAAATGGTATATTATAGTTGCTTTAGTTTTCATTTATTGCATTAATAGCAGGGATAAACATTTTTCCACACATCCGATAATATATTTCTTCTTTAAAATTTTTAATTGATTTATTAGAGAGAGAGAAGCATTGATTTGTTGTTGTTCCACACATTTATATTCCACTGGTTGTTTCTCACATATGCCCTTTCCAGAGATCGAACCTGAAACCCTGGTGTAGTGGACAATGCTCTAACCAACTGAGTTACCTGGCCAGGGCTTATATTTCTTCTTAAATGAATTGCCTATTCATGTCCTTTGCTTGTGTACCTATTGGGTTCCTGATGTTTTTCTTCTTAATTTACATTATTTACTTATAAATTATAGCTAATTATACATTTTATATTTTGTGTACTTCATATTTTTGAAGTAAAATATTTTCTGACTTGAACTAATTAATATTCCTAAAGCTGTCTTGTGGGTAAATATTAAAGATTATATCTTTATTTTAGGTAATACCTGGGCTTTTTCTTCCATAGCATTGTTGACTGTTTTTTTAATTTATAGGGCAAAACATCAGAGGCTCTTGCCAAGCTAATTTCACTACAAGCTACAGAAGCAACTATTGTAACTATTGACTCTGATAATATCCTTTTGAGGTATTTATCTTTATTCTTCCCACTTTTCCTTTTTACCCCCTTATGAAAATATCAAATATATACAGAAGTAGAGAGTAGAGTATAATGATTGCACATAATCCATCTCCCAGATTTAACAATTATTCACATTTATAACTGTAACACCATTTTGCATCTAACAAAATGAACAAAAACTCCTTAATATCATCTAATATGCAGTCTATATTCACATTTCTCCTGTTGTTCTGAAATGTTTTAAGTTTCATTGTTTGAAATGGAATTCAAGCAAGGTCCATGGGTCATTACATTTGATTCTTTTAATCAAATGCATGATTCTTTTAATCTAGAACAGCTCATCTTTCTCTTTTACACTCCTTTTTTCCTCCCCCCTTCTCCCTCTCCATACAATTGACTTGTTGAAGAAACATCCATCAGTTGTCCTGTATAATATCCCAGTTTGGATTTGTCTTTGCTTCTGTGTGGTGTCATTTAACTTGTTTTGTAACTCCTGTGTTAACCTGTAAACTAGAAGTTAGAGCTAAAGGCTTGACTGGATTTCATTCTTTTGTATTTCTCATTTGTATACTCATAAAATTATTTAGACAAATTTATACAACAAATAAATTGTTTAGTTAAATAAAATCTATTACATTATTTTCTAAGGTTTTCATTTATTCAATCAATGACTATTCAATAAATATTTAGAGTGCCTACTTTGTACCAGAAATTGAGCTGTCCTTCACGAGTTAACAGACTTACATTGTAGTTCCTAGCTTAAATGTTGATTCTAGCCTCCATTGGTAACAATTATGGAGCCACAGCTTTGATGTGAACTGAAAAGCTTGCATGGAAAAATCAACATGAGAAGCATATTATAACAATGCTTTTTATTTTAACTCATATCCAGTGAAGAACAAGTAGATGTGGAACTTGTGCAACGTGGAGATATCATTAAAGTGGTTCCAGGAGGCAAATTTCCAGTGGATGGTCGTGTTATTGAAGGACATTCTATGGTAGATGAGTCCCTCATCACAGGTATGTTCTTCAGAGGGTCATGAAAGTGAAGTGAATCCAAAATGTTAATGAAAAATAGGCATGCAAGGTGAAGAGCTTTTTGTAGAAATTTGAATGAGTAAATAATGAGCAAAGAGAATGAGTTATTTTAAGACTGTATTAAATTGTCCTGCCTGGTGTGGCTCAGTTGGTTGGGCGTCGTCTCATGCACCAAAAGGTTGCTGGTTCAATGCTGGATCAGGGCACATGCCCCAGTTGTGGGCTTGATCCCCAGTAGGATCAATGTTTCTCTCTTTCCTCTCTATAAAAAATATCAATAAACATATTTTTAAAGACTGTATTAAGTCAATTTCTGCAGATTTACTTTGTGGTTTTAGTTATGCTAAGTGAAGGCTCTTTTCACTAAGAATTTTTAATTAGTAGAACATATAACCACAGGAAATTGTCTAATTCTCCTGTAGAGCCCAGTAAGACTTTAGCAAATTTACCTGACCAAATACCTATTTTGTCTTCCTGCCCTAAAGATTGTTCTAGTCTGAGCAGGGATAGGACTCCAGGTTTTCCACATCAGCATCTGCTCTAAGAGAGCAGTTTTAGAAGACTTAAATAACTAAGGCCAATTTGAAGCAGTACCAACATAACAACCCTTAGGAGAGTGACAGGAGAAGCTCCGCTTATGGACCAGGTGGAAATAACTTAGGACAGTGGTCGGCAAACTCATTAGTCAACAGAGCCAAATATCAACAGTACAACAATTAAAATTTCTTTGGAGAGCCAAATTTTTTAAACTTAAACTTCTTCTAATGCCACTTCTTCAAAATAGACTCACCCAGGCTGTGGTATTTTGTGGAAGAGCCACACTCAAGGGGCCAAAGAACCGCATGTGGCTCGCGATTCGCAGTTTGCCGACCACGGACTTAGGACTCTGTGTTTCTTAGTAGTTGTGCTATTGCCAGTTTGAATGGGACAATTCTTAGTTCTGAGGGACTCACTTGCACATTGTAGTACACTTAGTATTCTTGACCCTGGCCCACTAATTAGAGTAGCAGCACCCCATCACCCACCAGCAGTTATTGCAAGAACTCCCTCCCACATGTATAAATGTTCCTTGGGAATAGGCTGAGAATAAAATGATCTAAAACTAGGGTAGAGTTCCAAAAGGATATTCCAACAAGAGCTAGCATATTAGGTTTTTCCAGTTTAAGACAGTATGCCTAGGTTTGACCCAGAACTGACATAAGGAAATAGGGCAACTTTCACCTGGGCATTTGTCCAAATTCTATTTCATGAAGTAAGAATTTTCTTTCTAGATATTTTTTGACAATCCTACCTAATAAAAGGGAAGTATGCAAATAACCATCACTCCCCTACGCCCACGATTGGGCCGGCGGCAGGCTGGGGGCGGGACTTGGGGTGGCAAATTGGGCTGATAGGATGAGTGGGTCCCAATGGCCGGCACTGCGGGAGGACCGATGGAGCCAGCGGAAGGCGCTGGTGGCGGAACTCGGGGTGGCCGATTGCATGGCTGCCAGCACCAGTTTTCCACCAGCAGCAGTTTTCCTCTGGCCACCTGCCGATCAGAGCACCTCCCAATCGGAGTTCCTCTTGGGGTGGCTGATCGCGCTGGCGGGAGGTGCTCCGATCAGCAGGTGGCCAGAGGAAAACTGCTGCTGGCGGAAAACTGATGCCGGCAGCCAGGTGAAGGAAGGTCTATTGCACAAAACTTCGTGCAACGGGCTTCTAGTTAACAAATAATGGTATATTTCAAGATAGTGCTTATTTATACTCCCTAAATCTATCTTTACTCCTTATACAGGGGAGGCAATGCCTGTGGCTAAGAAATCTGGCAGCACAGTGATTGCTGGTTCCATTAACCAGAATGGGTCACTACTTATCCGTGCAACCCATGTTGGAGCAGACACAACCCTTTCTCAAATTGTAAAACTTGTGGAGGAGGCACAAACATCAAAGGTAACTTAACTCTCTAGGAGAAACAGAAAGTATTTTATTTAAAGCTCACTCAGTATAAATCTTTATTTAGTTTTCATATTTTCCTTTAATTCTAATTGCATTAATAAGGAATTTATTTTAAAAGCTCTGTGTTCTATTTATTATAAAAAGGAGACTTTAATTTATATATATATATATCATTATTATTACTATTATTATTATTAAATTCTAGGCTCCTATCCAGCAATTTGCAGACAAACTCAGTGGCTACTTTGTTCCTTTTATTGTTATTATTTCCATTGCTACCCTCTTGGTTTGGATTATAATTGGATTTCTGAATTTTCAAGTTGTGGAAACCTACTTTGCTGTAAGTGTGACATGTAACAATTTTTTACCATATGTAAAACAGTTTGTATATTTTTTGCATAAGTAATTAATTGGAAAGTAACCTTAATAATTACTAGTATGTTTAAGGGACTGGAGTAGGAGGCTGATAAGAATAACATTTGCATTTCTGTAAATATAAAACATTTCCTTTTAGAAAGATTTTTTTCATTATCACATGTGATTTTCCCAAAGCAGGCAGTGAACTTTTACGTTTTATACCTAATCTCATTTCCAGCATTATTTTGCTATCACAAAGGACTATAGATATACTAGAGGCCCGGTGCATGCTCTCCAATCTGGGACCCCTCAAGGGATGTCCGACTGCCCGTTTAGGCCCGATCCCACCAGGCCTAAACGGGCAGTCGGACATCCCTCTCACAATCCAGGACTGCTCACTCCCAACTGCTCGCCTGCCTACCTACCTGATTGCCCCTAACCGCTTTTGCCTGCCAGCCTGATCACCCCCTAACCACTCCCCTGCCAGCCTGATTGGCGCCTAACTGTTCCCCTGCTGGCCCGATTGCCCATAACCGCCCTCCCCTGCAGGCCTGGTCGCCCCCACCTGCCCTCCCCTGCTGGCCCGGTCACCCCTAACTTCCCTCCCTTGCCAGCCTGGTTGCCCCTAACTGCTCTACCCTGCCAGCCTTGTCACCCCTAACTGCCCTCCCCTGCAGGCCTCGTTGCTCCCAACTGCCCTCCCCTGCAGGCCTGGTCGCCCCTAACTACCCTCCCCTGCCGGCCTGGTCACCCCAACTGTCCTACCCTGCAGGCCTGGTCCCCCCCAACTGCCTTCCCTTGCAGGTCTGGTCCCTCCCAACTGCCCTCCCCTGCTGGCCTGATGGCCCACAACTGCCCTCCCCTGCCAGCCATCTTGTGGTGGCCATCCTGTGTACACATGGGGGAGGCCATCTTTGACCACATGGGGGCGGCCATCTTTGACCACATGGGGGCAGCTATCTTGTGTGTTGGAGTGACAGTCAATTTGCATATTACTCTTTTATTATATAGGATTGAGGAAAATCTTGGGATCTCAGCTCTGCCACATACCATCTGTGTGACCTTAGGTCAATGTAATTTCTCAATGAGCTTCATTTTCCTCATCTATAAAGTGAGATTTTAATAATCCCATCCTGCATAACTTGTGAAAGTTAAATAAGATTATATATTAGAAACACTTAGTACTTTATTAAATGCTTTATAAATGCAAGATAATATTGGGCCCTGGCCAGTGTGGCTCATTTGGTTGAGCATTGTCCTGTACCAAAAGGTCACAGGTTCAGTTCCTGATCAGGGCACACACCCAGGTTACCTATTAGATCCCCATTAGATGTTTCTCTCTCACATCAATGTTTCTCTCTCTCTCACTTCCCCTCTCTAAAATCAATTAAAATATTTTTTAAAGATAATATTAGTGCCTGCTTCTCTCTAGTTCTATAATAGTCTCTAAAGTATTATGTCATAAAGTGATAAAGTGGACCTGGACTATGCTTCATTTTAGAGATATAACCTTTAAGTCACTTCTCTTAGCCTCAGTTTGTCATCTGTAATATAGTGATGATAATACCTAAATTGCAGGATTGGATTTAATGTAGGTGAAAACATGCACATCTGACATATATGAAAACATAAGATTAGATGTTTCTGAAAGTCCCTTCCAACTCTGCTACTGTATAGATGAACACTTAGTTTAAGTATTTGAGAACTTAGTAAGAAACTAACACTGTAAAACCATTATTGCTAAGAAAGTCTTACTTTGTTGTGTTTCTTTATTTTAAAAAATGCTGTTCTGTATAGTGTTTTATGTTGTTTGGCCCTTCAATTAAAGAACAAGTAGAATCATAACAACTGTGTACCTATTCCATAGTATGGTCATTAGTATAATAAAAAAAAGTTCTTTAACTGATTCATATTGGTTAAGTAAACATTGAAGCAAATTGCTGGGAGGTATTTTGGAATGTGTATCATGAGTTCAGGGGATCTTAGGAGATTTCTCCTAGTATAGTCAATCATATTTACCCACACAAGCAAATATTCAATGCCATTAAGAGTTATACTGCCCTGGCTGGTGGGCTCAGTGGTTAGAGTGTCAGCCCATGCACCAAAGGATCACAGGTTCAATTAACAATCAGGGGCATATACCTGGGTTTCAGGTTCAATCTCCAACCCCAGTGGGGGCATGTGCAGGAGGCAATCAATCGATATGTCTCTCTCACATGGATGTCTCTCTCCCCCTCTCCCTCCCACCCTTCCACTCTCTATAAAAGAAGTTCTTGGGTGAGAATTAACAAATAAATAAACAAATTAAATAAATAACCCTGGCTGGTGTGGCTCAGTTGGTTAAAGTCATCCTGCAGGAGGCAGCTGATTGATGATTCTCCCTCTCCCCTCTCCCCTCTCCCCTCTCCCTCTAAAATAAACAAAAACATATATTTTTTAGAAAGAGCTATACTACCAGATATACTCAGTTCACAGTTACATCCAAAAGAATTTTATTGAAATGTGATTAAGCTCCCTTTGTATGCTGGGTGATTTTTTTTTTTTCATTGTCTTCAGAGAGGAGTGTGGAAGGTAGGTCTCAGTATACAGAGATTCAGAATTTCTTTTTATTATGATCAAATTTGTTGAGAATTAGGTCCTATGTTTGCAGCTATTTTCGAAAGTCCCTAATAAAAATACTTACTGTTAATATGAGGCAAAAAAGCTGACTTTTATGTTGCTTATATTTACTCCATAGTTTGTAACTGTAAATTAGTAAAATTGAAATCTTGATTTGGGACCATGACTTGTTTACCAGTTATGTCACAATTTCTTTTTTTCATTAAGAAATTTTAAATGTTTTTTTACTAGTAACTAAAACATATAAATTGGTAGTTAAGTAGGATTATGTATGACTTCAAAATTGAGATTTTATTTCAGTAGAGTTAAACTTTGTTTTATATGGCTCTAAATCAGTAACCAAAATTCATGCCTTTCTTCTAAAGGGCTACAACAGAAGTATCTCCCGAACAGAAACAATAATACGCTTTGCTTTCCAAGCCTCTATCACAGTTCTGTGCATTGCATGTCCATGTTCACTGGGTCTGGCGACTCCAACTGCTGTGATGGTGGGTACAGGAGTAGGCGCTCAAAATGGCATACTAATCAAAGGTGGCGAGCCATTGGAGATGGCTCATAAGGTAAGATAGTCCCCAGAACTAAGAATTGTCCCATCCGAACTGGCAATAGCACACCTACTGAGAAACTCAGAGTTCTAAATTATTTCCACCTGGTCCATAAGCCAAGCTTCTGGCACTATCCTGAGGGTCGAGGTAGGAAAGGTGTTATTTTGGTTCTGCTCCAGATTGTCCTTAATTATCTAAGGCCTCTAAAGCTACTAGAGTCCTACACTCTTAGAGCAGATGCTGATGTGGAAAATCTGGAATCCTATCCCTGCTCAGACTAGAAAAGTCTTTGGGGCAGGAAGACAGAGGAGGTGTTTGCCCAGGTCTTTCAGGCTTCTAACCTATTTGTGTGTGACTCCATGTTTGTGTTCTTCACTGTGAGGTAGCACTGTGGTTACATTACAGTTTCTTTGCCTTTCTGCCACCAGATGTCATTTTACAACTATGATTTCAGGAATATAATCCTACCCCTGGTCTCTCTCATATTAGGATTTTCATAACAATCTCAATCAAGGCTGCTTGACTTCAACTAAAACCATGTTCCTTCTAGTATGTTCTTATTATGAGAATATGAACTATATAGAGATTCATGCATGTACTAAACACAGAACACAGATTTGGAACCTCATCTAGTGAATACAGGCTATTAATTTTTATAGGAATTTTTTTTATTTTGATATAATTTCAAACTTAAAGAAAAATTGCAAGAATAGTATAAAGAATTTCTGTATATCCTTTACTGCAGATATCAGCCTCCTTTCCTAAGAAGAATGATATTTTTTTACATAACCACAGTACAAAGTTCAAAATCAATAAATCAATATTGATATAATACTATTATCTAATCAATAGTCCATATTCCAGTTTCCTCAGTTGTCACCAAAATATCCTTTATAGCTATTTTTTAAAAATATGTTTTTATTGATTTCAAGGAGGAAGGGAGAGGGAAAGAGAGATAGAAACAACAATGATGAGAGAAAATCATTGATTGGTTGTCTTCTGCACACCCCACATTGGGGATTGAGCCCACAACTTGGGCATGTGCCCTGACTGGAATCGAACCGTGACCTCCTGGTTCATAGGTCAATGCTCAACCATTGAGCCACACCGGATGGGCCTTTATAGCTATTTTTCCTCTTGTCAGGAATCATGCTTTCTATTTAGTTGTCATATTTTTTCATCTTGGTTCCTCAAGCTATTTATTTTTCAGGGTTTGTATTTTGAGTTTACTGTGAGGTGACTGTGTTTTCTAATTGCAGACTCTTCCTTATTCCTGTCTGGGTTGCAGTTCCCTCATTGATTCCCTGAGCTCTCTCTTCAATAAAGTCAAAGCAGCCCAGCAGGTTTTATCTGATGCTCACTTCAACTTAATTATTTACCTTTCTTTTATAATTATCTTCCTAATGCCCAGATTTCCCCTATAGATCTGTAATTCATTGCTATTTAAAGTCTTTATCTTTCCCTGGAGGCACTAGAGCAGTGGTTCTCAACCTTTCTAATGCTGCGACTCTTTAATACAGTTCCTCAGGTTGGGGGTCACCACAACATGAGGAACTGTATTAACCCTTTGCACTCGCTTGCTTTTTTCTCGATTCCTTTATTCTAATGCTAACTGTGTCGAGTCACACTCCAAGTGCAAAAGGTTAAAGGGTCGCGGCATTAGAAAGGTTGAGAACCACTGCACTATAGGCATCTCTTAATTAACTATTAACAGTCAACCTTTAACAATTAGTTCTAGGTGTTTAACATGTATCCACAGTAGGTTAAACATTTGCAGTATGTGTGTGTGTGGGGGGGAAGTAACTAAAGGTATTTCTTCCCTTATGCTCCCAAAGACAGTTTATTAAGTCCAGGCTTATTAAGAAGTAAACTTCTGCTGAAACCGGTTTGGCTCAGTGGATAGAGCGTCGGCCTGCAGACTCAAGGGTCCCAGGTTCGATTCAGGTCAAGGGCATGTACCTTGGTTTCGGGCACATCCCCAGTAGGGGGTGTGCAAGAGGCAGCTGATCGATGTTTCTCTCCCATCAATGTTTCTAACTCTCTATCCCTCTATCCCTCTCTCTTCCTCTCTGTAAAAAATCAATAAAATATATTAAAAAAAAAGAAGTAAACTTCTTTCTCATTTCTGGAAAGGTGATATTAAGGATTATCAAGTCATATAGGTGTACTGTATTTTAATTTTCTTACAGGTAAAGGTAGTAGTATTTGATAAGACTGGAACCATTACCCATGGAACCCCAGTAGTGAGTCAAATAAAGGTTCTAGTGGAAAGTAACAGAATATCACGTAATAAGATCCTGGCCATTGTGGGAACTGCTGAAAGTCACAGTGAACACCCTCTAGGAGCAGCCATAACCAAATACTGCAAACAGGTACGGTTTTTCCCCTTGTTTAGTAATGTAGTCATCTACTATTGGAATTACTCAGACCAAATCCAAACGCATTTGACCATGATTTATGTAGATAGTGGATATAAGGCTTACAGAGACTTGTATTTTCTTATTTTATTTTATGATATGTCTGATTCTTCATATAGAGAAATATAAAGGTGAAAACAGGAATTAATTATAAAGCTACACAGGTAACTCCTGTTGACTAAAGAAAATAAGTAATACAAATTATGGTAAGAAACTTCAGATCAGAGAGTTGCATAAGGAAAAGGGAAAGTCTTATTCCCTGCCTACTTCCATAATTTCTCTCTCCAAACTTTAAGAAGTGTTAACCTGTTAACAGTCTTTTTAAATAACAGTTTTTTGAGATACAATTCACATACTATAAAGTTTACCCTTATAAAGTGTACAGTGCAATACTTTTTATTATATTCACTATTGTGCATCTATTAACCACTTTTAATGCATATAACAAAATATATGCATTTATTGTTTTTTAAACTTTACATAGAAAGGTCACACAATGACCAATATTTAGTACCTTGTTTTTCAATTTTATTAAATGATTTTTGCATATCAAGACATATAGATCTGCCTCATTGTTTTTAATGGCTATATTATATTCTATTGTACAATTGGGTTTTGGCTCTTACAGTATACAGTTAATATCCTTATCAGCTTTTGCAAGTTTATCTCTATGTTAAATGCCTATTAATGCAATTGCTAGATCAAGGGATACATGCAGTTAAATTTGGGGGGGGTACTTATTAAATTATATTTAGAAATAACACAGGAAATTCGAAAAGATCTCTGAAAAAAAGTTTGAGTAGTTACAAACTAAGGGTTACAAATCTTATTTCAGTTTAAGATCACCAATGGTGCCTTTCTCCAAATACATTTAACCTCTGGCCTCAAAACTGCCTTCAGCAAAAGAAAAAACCAAAAACCACATGCAGTAACCCACAAAAGGAAATCATGAAGTTAAATTTTTATGAATACTACCGATGCCCATGTGAAAAATATTACCAACACCCACATGGAAGGTTGTAATAGTGTATACTTTCACCAGAAGTTATGACTGCCCATTTCCTCATTCTCACCAACACTATTTTTTCCAATATGATAAGTAAAAAATGTTAACTCATTGGTGGTTTGCTTTTCATTTCTTAATTATGAATGAGGTTGAGCATATTTTCATATGTGTATTAATAATTTGAATTTCTTTTTCTGTAACCTGTCTGCTTGAATCCTTTGCCAATTTTTCCATAGGGTTACTTACCTTTTTCTCATTGATTTGTATACGTTTTTTGTAAGTTATTTCACATACTTTTATAGTTAAAATGTGGTAATTTCTACCATTGATGTTTCCATTTCTCTATTGGTTGTTTTTTTTTGTTCCTTTTTACCTATTAACTATTACTGACCTGGCTTCTTTACATGCACATGGAACAACTTAGAGGATGAAGATATAAAGAGCTAGAATTCCTTGGTTTACTAAGAACACAGAATTATTCTAGAGAGGCACTCTAGTAACTAAAGGCCTTGTTCTTTGTTTTGCCCTTTGCCCTGTACTGAACAGAAAATCTGACCTGACAGTAGAATTAAATATTTAACTTGTGATTCTCTACTGGAAAGGGCAAAGAATATTGATAAATCATCCATGTTTTCTTTTCCTAAGATTGGTATACATTTTAGAGAGTGGGATTAAAACAAAGGATTCTGAGGGTCTCCTTGTAACTTTGGACATTATACTCAACACTTGGTTCCTTTGATCTTATTAAAATACACTAGCATTTAAATATAGGTGATAAAAGCTACACAAGTCCTCCTCTGTGAGTCTGTGTAGTAAAGTATTAAACTTGCCCAAAGGTTTGGCCTTTGGCCCTAGCTCCTAGGTGGTAACATCCAAGTCCTTGGAG
This sequence comes from Eptesicus fuscus, assembly GCF_027574615.1. Lineage (NCBI taxonomy): Eukaryota > Metazoa > Chordata > Mammalia > Chiroptera > Vespertilionidae > Eptesicus > Eptesicus fuscus. Next base: position 38,488,077 of record NC_072473.1, on the reverse strand, counting down.
TATGCTGCCTGATAAGAATGTCTTGGTTTACCTGGGGGCCTTGGGCCATGCCAGATAGTCCATGCTAATGATATGGTTTATGTTGAGAGACCTAGGGCCATGCTATATCAGCTCAGCCTCTGGAAGGGCTAGAGACTAAGGCCAGCAATGGAGAAGGTCAGTCATGTCTACATGATTGAGGCCCAGTAAAAACTCTGGACACCAAGTTCCAGGTGAGCATCCCTGGTTGGCAACACTCTGTAGACATCATCATACATACTTGCTGAGTGAATTAAGCATTATTCACATGACTCTACTGGCAGGGGACCACTGGAAGTTCCATGCTGGGTATCTCTTGAACCTGTCCTATGAACCTCTTTCTTTTGCTGATTTTAATCTGTGTCCTTTCACTGCAACAAAACATAATAGTTAATATAAAGACCAAAAATTCCACTGTCAAATAGACAATGATAAGTGATAATGTTGTTCTAAACATTTTAAATTAACCAAAAGTAATCTTTGATCTTGCTAATGATGATCTTGGATTATTAGAACAATAGTATAAATCCTTCTGTTTCTCTTTGCTAGGAGCTGGACACTGAAACCTTGGGTACGTGCATAGATTTCCAGGTTGTGCCAGGCTGTGGTATTAGCTGTAAAGTCACCAATATTGAAGGCTTGCTACATAAGAATAACTGGAAGATAGAGGAAAATAATATTAAAAATGCATCCCTGGTTCAAATTGATGCAAGTAATGAACAGTCATCAACTTCGTCTTCCATGATTATTGATGCCCAGCTTTCAAGTAAGCTAATTTTCTTTGTAGTACCAATTATGGGACAGTAATTAACGGATGTCTAATTTATAATCTTGAACTGTTATATAATAAATAAAAATTGGCATTATGGTTTCATTCTTGCAGATCAATTTTACCATAGGCCTCTGATTGCTTCACTCAAGTTACTTGAGAACATTTTCCAACTATGCTCCTATTTAAAAAAAAAATCTTTATTGTTGAGAGTATTATAGATGTCCCCCTTTTTACCCCTCATTCCCTACTCCACCTGGTTCCCGCTCTGCCCCAGGCCTTTACCACCCTATTGTCTGTGTCCATAGGTAATGCATATATGCATATAAGTTCTTTGGTTAATCTCTTCCCGCCCCCCTCCCCTCTTTCCTCTGAAATTCGTCAGTCTGTTCCTTGTTTTCAGGCCTCTGATTCTATTTTATTCATCAGTTTATTTTGTTCATTAGATTCTATTTTGATTTTGATTTTTATTTTTTTTTATTTTTTTTAATATATTTTTATTGAGGTATTATATGTGTACATATCTTACTATTACCCCCCCCACCCCACACCCACACATGCCCTCCCCCCCAGAGTTTTGCGTCCATTGTTTATGCTTATATGCATGCATACAAGTCCTTTGTTTGATTTCATAACTCCCCCACCTTTCCCAAACTTTCCCCCTGTACTTTGAAAGTCTGTTTGATGCTTTACTGTCTCTGTATCTATCTTTTTGTTCACCACTTTATAATGTTCTTTACTATCCCTAAATGAGTGAGATCATGTGGTATTTTTCTTTCATTGACTGGCTTATTTCACTTAGCATAATGTTCTCCAATTCCATCCAGGTTGCTGCAAATGATGAGAATTCCTTCTTTTTTATGGCAGCATAGTATTCCATTGTGTAGATGTACCACAGTTTTCCGATCCAGTCATCTGCTGATGGGCACCTAGGCTGTTTCCAAATCTTAGCTATTGTAAATTGTGCTGCTATGAACATAGGGGTGCATATATCCTTTCTGATTGGTGTTTCTAGTTTCTTCGGATATATTCCCAGGAGTGGGATTACTGGGTCAAATGGGAGTTCCATTTTCAGTTTTTTGAGGAAACTCCATACTGTTCTCCACAGTGGCTGCACCAGTCTGCATTCCCACCAGCAGTGCACGAGGGTTCCTTTTTCTCCGCATCCTCGCCAACACTTGTCGTTTGTTGATTTGTTGATGATAGCCATTCTGACAGGTGTGAGATGGTACCTCATTGTTGTTTTGATTTGCATCTCTCGGATAATAAGTGACTTTGAACATGTTTTCATGTGTCTCTTGGCCTTCCTTCTGTCTTCTTTTGAAAATATTCTGTTTAGGTCTGTTGCCCATTTTTTTATTGGATCATTTATCTTCCTCTTATTGAGTTGCATAAGCTGCCTGTAGATGTTGGAGATTAAACCTTTATCAGTGATAGCATTTGCAAATATGTTTTCCCATGCAGTGGGCTTGCTTGTTGTTTTGTTGATGGTTTCTTTTGCTGTAAAAAAGCTTTTTATTTTGATGTAGTCCCATTTGTTAATTTTCTCTTTAGCTTCCATTGCCCTAGGGGCAGTGTCAGTGAAGAAGTTCTTGTGGCATATGTCTGAGATTTTGTTGCCTGTGGATTCCTCTAGTATTTTTATGGTTTCCCGTCTTATGTTTAAGTCCTGTATCCATTTTGAGTTTATTTTTGTGTATGGTGTAAGTTGGTGATCTAGTTTCATTTTTTTGCATGTATCTGTCCAGTTTTCCCAACACCATTTATTGAAGAGACTGTCTTGACTCCATTGTATGTTCATGCCTCCTTTGTCAAATATTAATTGAGCATAGTGGTTTGGGTCGATATCTGGGTTCTCTATTCTGTTCCATTGATCAATATGTCTGTTCTTGTGCCAGTACCAGGCTGTTTTGAGAACAGTGGCTTTGTAATACAGCTTGAAATCTGGTATTGAGATCCCACCTACTTTATTCTTCTTTCTGAGGATTGCTGAGGCTAGTCGGGGTCTTTTTTTATTCCAGATGAATTTTTGGAGAGTTCTTTCTAGGTCTGTGAAATATGCTGTTGGTATTTTGATGGGGAGTGCATTGAATCTGTAGATTGCTTTGGGTAGTATGGACATTTTAATGATGTTTATTCTACCAATCCAGGAACATGGTATGTTCTTCCATCTGTTTATGTCTTCCTCTATCTCTTTTTTCAGTGTCCTGTAGTTTTCTGCGTATAGGTCTTTTACCTCCTTAGTTAAGTTTATTCCTAGGTATCTTAATTTTTTTGGTGCGATGGTAAATGGGATTGCTTTTTTAGTCTCTCTTTCTGTAAGTTCATTATTGGTGTATAGAAAAGCCATAGATTTCTTGGCGTTAATTTTGTATCCCGCTACATTGCCGAATTCATTTATTAAGTCTATTAGTTTTTTGATGGAATCTTTTGGGTTTTTTATGTACAATATCATGACATCTGCAAATAAGGACAGCTTCACTTCTTCTTTTCCAATTTGGATGCCTCTTATTTCTTCTTCTTGCCTAATTGCGATAGCTAATATTTCCAGTACTATGTCAAACAGGAGTGGTGAGAGTGGGCATCCCTGTCTTGTTCCTGTTCTTAGGGGAAATGGTTTTAGTTTTTGCCCATTGAGTATGATGTTTGCTGTGGGTTTATCATAAATAGCTTTTATTATGTTGAGGTATGAGCCTTCTATTCCCACCTTGTTGAGAGTTTTTATCAAGAAAGGGTGTTGGATTTTGTCAAATGCTTTTTCTGCATCTATTGATATGACTATGTGATTTTTATCTCTCAATTTGTTTATGTGATGTATCACGTTTATTGATTTGCGGATATTGTACCATCCTTGCATTCCTGGAATAAATCCTACTTGGTCATGGTGTATGATCTTTCTGATATACTGCTGGAGCCGATTTGCTAGAATTTTGTTGAGGATTTTGGCATCAATGTTCATGAGGGATATTGGCCTGTAATTCTCTTTCATTGAGTTGTCTTTATCTGGTTTTGGTATTAGGGTGATGCTGGCTTCATAGAAGGAGCCTGGAAGTGTTCCTTCCTCTTGAATTTTTTGGAATAGTCTGAGGAGGATAGGTTTTAGTTCTTCCTTGAAAGTTTGATAAAACTCTCCTGTGAAGCCATCTGGCCCCGGGCTTTTGTTTGCCGGAAGCTTTTTGATGACTGCTTCAATTTCTTCCATAGTTACTGGCATTTTGAGCTGTTTAGAATCTTCCTGATTGAGTTTTGGAAGGTTGTATTTTTCTAGGAATATGTCGATTTCCTCTAGGTTGTCCAGTTTGTTGGAATAGAGTTGTTCGTAGTATTTTGTAACAATCCTTTGTATTTCGTCGGGGTCTGTTGTTATTTCACCTCTTTCATTTCTGATTTTGTTTATTTGGGTCCTCTCTCTTTGCTTCTTGGTGAGCCTGGCTAGAGGTCCATCAATCTTGTTTATCCTTTCAAAGAACCAGCTCTTGGTTTTGTTGATCTTTTGTATTGTTTCTTTGGTCTCTATGTCGTTTATCTCCGCTCTGATCTTTATTATTTCTTTCCTTCTGCTTACACTGGGCTTATCTTGTTGCTCTCTCTCTAACTCTTTGAGTTGTTGGGTTAGGTAATTTATTACCATTGTTTCTTGTTTTTTGCAGTAGGCTTGTAGAGCTATGAACTTCCCTCTCAGGACTGCTTTCATTGTGTCCCATAGATTTTGGATTGTTGTGTTTTCATTGTCGTTTGTTGCCATGATGTTTTTTATTTCTTCCTTGATGTCTTTGGTAACCCAGTCGTGGTTTAATAACATGCTGTTTAGTCTCCAAGTGTTTGATTTCTTTGGGTTGTTTTTATTGTAGTTGATTTCCAGTTTTATGCCACTGTGATCTGAGAAGATACTTGATATGATTTCTATCTTCTTGAATTTGGAGAGACTTTGCCTATGTCCTAACATATGGTCTATCTTTGAAAATGACCCATGTGCACTTGAGAAGAATGTATATTCTGTGGCTTTGGGGTGAAATGTTCTGAAGATGTCGATTAATTCCATCTGTTCTAGTGAGTCATTTAGGATTGATGTTTCTTTGCTGATTTTTTGTTTAGAGGATTTGTCCAATGGTGATAGTGGGGTATTGAAGTCTCCTACTATGATTGTATTACTGTCAATCTCTCCTTTGATATCTTCCAGGAGTTTTTTAATGTATCTTGGTGCTCCTGTATTGGGTGCATATATGTTTACCAGAGTTATTTCTTCTTGTTGGATTTCTCCCTTTAGTATTATGAAGTGGCCTTCATTATCTCTTGTTATGTCCTTCACTTTGAGATCTAATTTGTCAGATATAAGTATTGCAACCCCAGCTTTTTTTCATTTCCATTTGCCTGGAAAACCTTTTTCCATCCCTTTACTCTCAGTCTGTATGCATCCTTTTTTTTGAGGTGGGTTTCCTGTAGACAGCAGATATCTGGGTTTTGTTTTCTTATCCAGTCTGTTACCCTGTGTCTTTTGATTGGGGCATTCAGTCCATTTACATTTAAAGTTATTATTGATAGGTACTTATTTGACGCCATTTTTATTCTATACCCCTGTGTACCTTCTTTGCTTCCTATTTCTTTCTTTCTTTCTTTTTTTTTTTTACAGCAGACCCTTTAGCATTTCTTTCATTGCTGGTTTGGTGGTGATAAACTCCCTTAGTCCTTTTTTGTCTCTGAAGCTCCTGATTTCACCTTCAATTTTGATTGATAGCCTTGCTGGGTACAGTATTCTTGGATTTAGACCCTTCCTTTGCATGACTTGGTATATTTCATTCCATTCCCTTCTGGCCTGATGAGTTTCTGTTGAGAAATCAGTTGCTAGTCTGATGGGGGTTCCTTTGTATGTAACTGTCTGTCTCTCTCTGGCCGCTTGTAAGATTCTTACTTTGTCGTTGGTGTTTGCCAACTTAACTATAATGTGCCTTGGCGTCGGTCTTTTGGGGTTCATTTTGCTTGGAACTCTGTGAGCTTCTTGGATTTGTGTGGGTTTTTTCTTCCCTATATCAGGGAAGTTTTCTGTTATTATTTCTTCAAACAGGTTTTCTATTCCTTGCTCAGTTTCCTTTCCTTCTGGCACCCCTATTATCCTGATGTTGTTTTGTTTTGTATTGTCCCGAAGTTCCCTTACGCTCTCCTCAATCTTTCTAATTTTTGTTTCTAGAAGCTGTTGTAATTGGGTATTTTTTTCCATCTTGTCTTCTAGCTCACTTATGCGGTCCTCTGCTTCATCTAGTCTACTCTTGATGCTTTCTATTGAGTTCTTTACAGCAGCGATGTCATTTTTCATTTCTTCTTGGTTCTTCTTCATTTCTTCTTGGTTCTTACTCATATTGTCGAATTTGTCTTCCATCCTTTTCAGCCACTTTATGACCATTTCTCTGAATTCTTTCTCTGATAGGTTGCTTGCCTCTAAATCGTTTACTTCCTTTTCTGGTGATGCCTGCTTCTCTTTCCTGTGGGGGCTGTTTCTTTGTCTCCCCATGGTCTCTCTTCTCCGGATGTCTGGTTATATAGATTTCTCTCTCTGGCGTTGATTTAAAGGTATAAAATACAACACAACCAGGCACAACAGACAAGGCACTGAACAGAATTGTATTCACGATATTAATAACCTCCAATAAAGGTAACCACCAGAGAAAGACAAATTAGGGAATAGGAGTGGAAGAGGGAGAGTAAAAAGAAAGAACAACAACGAAGAAAAAAAAAACAATAACAAAGAGTGTGAATCTGAACTTGGGAAAAGAGCAGAAAGAAAGAAAAGAAATAACAGAAAAGAAAAAAAAAGTAAGAGAGACAAGAATGATACTAAGAGAGAAAAGGGGAACAAACTATATATATGGGGAGTAAACTCCACTAGAACAACCACTATTCCCAGCAAATTCCAGCAACACGAGCCTGGAGATTAATACAAACTGCAACAGCAGCTAATATCAAGTGAGGCAAGGGAAAACAAAAGTAAAAAACAAACAAAAACAAAGCAAACAAAAGAACCAACCAAACCAACAAAAAGAATAATCTAAACAATCTCATAAAAAAGCATAAAAATTCAATCTAATCAACATTCAAGCAAACAACAACAAAAGGCCCGAGAGAAAAATAATTTTTTAAAGGTAGCGTAGAGAGAGGTTTGTATGGATTTGGAGCAGGGGGTTGGGAATTAGATATATAAGTAGGGTGAAGTTTTAGCAGGGAGTAAACTGAAAAAGTAGGGAAAATCTAAAGCCAGAAAGGGTTAAGATAAACTGGGGACCAAAAGGGGAAAGGTTAGGAGGAGAGTGATGGCATAATGTTAGCTTTGAGATAGGGTAAAGCGATTGTAAGGGAAAGATGCAAATCGAATGTAGGACACTAATCCAAAAATAAAAGAAAGAGAAAATCAAATGACATTAAAAAAAAAAAAAGTAAAATAATAGTAATAATAGTGCTGATTGAAAATAAAAATGTAATAATTAAAAAGGTGAAAATCAAGTGAGGAAAAAGAAAAAAATATTAGTTTCTTAAGTAAAAGATGCAAAAAATGAAAATAAAAAAATATGAGAATAAAAAATTTAAAAAATTGAAAAAAGAATTGAAAATTAAAAAATAGGAAGACTAAAATGTGCAGTAGCGGCTGTCATTCACTTCCTCTATTATTCTGTTTGGTACGCCTTTTTCCCAGTCTGGGCGGTATTTCAGTTCAGCTTCATTCCAGGGCTCCTCAGTGTTGGAAGCCTATTTTGATTTTTAGATTCAATTATTGATAGATATGTATTTATTGCCATTTTATCATTCATATTTTTAATAAATTTTATTGTTGAAAGTATTACATATGTCCCTTTTTCCCCCATTGCCCTTTCCCACTCCCTGCCCCCCCCCCCAAGCCTTCACCACCCTATTGTCTGTGTCTATGGGTTATGCATATACTGGTATGAATATGAGTTCATTGATTGATCTCTTCCCCCCCCTCCATCCTCCCCTGCCTTCCCTCTGAGGTTTGACAGTCTGTTTGATCTTTCTATGTCTCTGGGTCTATTTTTGTTCATCAGTTTATGTTGTTCATTAGATTGCACATATGAGTGAAATCATATGATACTTATCTTACTCTGACTGGCTTATTTTGCTTAGCATAATGCTCTCTAGGTCCATCCATGCTGTTGCAAATGGTAAGAGTTCCTTCTTTTTTACAGCTGCATAGTATTCATATATTTTTAAAAATATATTTTATTGATTTTTTACAGAGAGGAAGGAAGAGGGATAGAGAGTTAGAAACATCGATGAGAGAGAAACATCGATCAGCTGCCTCCTGCACACCCCCCACTGGGTATGTGCCCGCAACCAAGGTACATGCCCTTGACTGGAATCGAACCTGGGACCCTTGAGTCTGCAGGCCGATGCTCTATCCACTGAGCCAAACCGGTTAGGGCAGTATTCATATTTTTATTTTTATTTTTATTTTTATTTTTTTTTTCTTTTTTTTTTTTTCTTTTTTAATTTAACATTCTTTTTTTTTTTTTTTTAATATTTTTATTGAGGTATTATATGTGTACATATCTTACCATTACCCCCCCTACACCCACACATGCCCTCCCCCCCCAGAGTTCTGCGTCCATTGTTTATGCTTATATGCATGCATACAAGTCCCTCGTTTGATTTCATAACTCCCCCACCTTTCCCAAACCTTCCCCCTGTACTTTGAAAGTCTGTTTGATGCTTTACTGTCTCTGTATCTATCTTTTTGTTCACCACTTTATAATGTTCTTTACTATCCCTAAATGAGTGAGATCATGTGGTATTTTTCTTTCATTGACTGGCTTATTTCACTTAGCATAATGTTCTCCAATTCCATCCAGGTTGCTGCAAATGATGAGAATTCCTTCTTTTTTATGGCAGCATAGTATTCCATTGTGTAGATGTACCACAGTTTTCCGATCCAGTCATCTGCTGATGGGCACCTAGGCTGTTTCCAAATCTTAGCTATGGTAAATTGTGCTGCTATGAACATAGGGGTGCATATATCCTTTCTGATTGGTGTTTCTAGTTTCTTCGGATATATTCCCAGGAGTGGGATTACTGGGTCAAATGGGAGTTCCATTTTCAGTTTTTTGAGGAAACTCCATACTGTTCTCCACAGTGGCTGCACCAGTCTGCATTCCCACCAGCAGTGCACGAGGGTTCCTTTTTCTCCGCATCCTCGCCAACACTTGTTGTTTGTTGATTTGTTGATAATAGCCATTCTGACAGGTGTGAGATGGTACCTCATTGTTGTTTTGATTTGCATCTCTCGGATAATAAGTGACTTTGAACATGTTTTCATGTGTCTCTTGGCCTTCCTTCTGTCTTCTTTTGAAAATATTCTGTTTAGGTCTGTTGCCCATTTTTTTATTGGATCATTTATCTTCCTCTTATTGAGTTGCATAAGCTGCCTGTAGATGTTGGAGATTAAACCTTTATCAGTGATAGCATTTGCAAATATGTTTTCCCATGCAGTGGGCTTTCTTGTTGTTTTGTTGATGGTTTCTTTTGCTGTAAAAAAGCTTTTTATTTTGATGTAGTCCCATTTGTTAATTTTCTCTTTAGCTTCCATTGCCCTAGGGGCAGTGTCAGTGAAGAAGTTCTTGTGGCATATGTCTGAGATTTTGTTGCCTGTGGATTCCTCTAGTATTTTTATGGTTTCCCGTCTTATGTTTAAGTCCTGTATCCATTTTGAGTTTATTTTTGTGTATGGTGTAAGTTGGTGATCTAGTTTCATTTTTTTGCATGTATCTGTCCAGTTTTCCCAACACCATTTATTGAAGAGACTGTCTTGACTCCATTGTATGTTCATGCCTCCTTTGTCAAATATTAATTGAGCATAGTGGTTTGGGTCGATATCTGGGTTCTCTATTCTGTTCCATTGATCAATATGTCTGTTCTTGTGCCAGTACCAGGCTGTTTTGAGAACAGTGGCTTTGTAATACAGCTTGAAATCTGGTATTGAGATCCCACCTACTTTATTCTTCTTTCTGAGGATTGCTGAGGCTAGTCGGGGTCTTTTTTTATTCCAGATGAATTTTTGGAGAGTTCTTTCTAGGTCTGTGAAATATGCTGTTGGTATTTTGATGGGGAGTGCATTGAATCTGTAGATTGCTTTGGGTAGTATGGACATTTTAATGATGTTGATTCTGCCAATCCAGGAACATGGTATGTTCTTCCATCTGTTTATGTCTTCCTCTATCTCTTTTTTCAGTGTCCTGTAGTTTTCTGCGTATAGGTCTTTTACCTCCTTAGTTAAGTTTATTCCTAGGTATCTTAATTTTTTTGGTGCGATGGTAAATGGGATTGCTTTTTTAGTCTCTCTTTCTGTAAGTTCATTATTGGTGTATAGAAAAGCCATAGATTTCTTGGCGTTAATTTTGTATCCCGCTACATTGCCGAATTCATTTATTAAGTCTATTAGTTTTTTGATGGAATCTTTTGGGTTTTTTATGTACAATATCATGTCATCTGCAAATAAGGACAGCTTTACTTCTTCTTTTCCAATTTGGATGCCTTTTATTTCTTCTTCTTGCCTAATTGCGATAGCTAATACTTCCAGTACTATGTCAAACAGGAGTGGTGAGAGTGGGCATCCCTGTCTTGTTCCTGTTCTTAGGGGAAATGGTTTTAGTTTTTGCCCATTGAGTATGATGTTTGCTGTGGGTTTATCATAAATAGCTTTTATTATGTTGAGGTATGAGCCTTCTATTCCCACCTTGTTGAGAGTTTTTATCAAGAAAGGGTGTTGGATTTTGTCAAATGCTTTTTCTGCATCTATTGATATGACTATGTGATTTTTATCTCTCAATTTGTTTATGTGATGAATCACGTTTATTGATTTGCGGATATTGTACCATCCTTGCATTCCTGGAATAAATCCTACTTGGTCATGGTGTATGATCTTTCTGATGTACTGCTGGAGCCGATTTGCTAGAATTTTGTTGAGGATTTTGGCATCAATGTTCATGAGGGATATTGGCCTGTAATTCTCTTTCATTGAGTTGTCTTTATCTGGTTTTGGTATTAGGGTGATGCTGGCTTCATAGAAGGAGCCTGGAAGTGTTCCTTCCTCTTGAATTTTTTGGAATAGTCTGAGGAGGATAGGTTTTAGTTCTTCCTTGAAAGTTTGATAAAACTCTCCTGTGAAGCCATCTGGCCCCGGGCTTTTGTTTGCCGGAAGCTTTTTGATGACTGCTTCAATTTCTTCCATAGTTACTGGCATGTTGAGCTGTTTAGAATCTTCCTGATTGAGTTTTGGAAGGTTGTATTTTTCTAGGAATATGTCGATTTCCTCTAGGTTGTCCAGTTTGTTGGAATAGAGTTGTTCGTAGTATTTTGTAACAATCCTTTGTATTTCGTCGGGGTCTGTTGTTATTTCACCTCTTTCATTTCTGATTTTGTTTATTTGGGTCCTCTCTCTTTGCTTCTTGGTGAGCCTGGCTAGAGGTCCATCAATCTTGTTTATCCTTTCAAAGAACCAGCTCTTGGTTTTGTTGATCTTTTGTATTGTTTCTTTGGTCTCTATGTCGTTTATCTCCGCTCTGATCTTTATTATTTCTTTCCTTCTGCTTACACTGGGCTTATCTTGTTGCTCTCTCTCTAACTCTTTGAGTTGTTGGGTTAGGTAATTTATTACCATTGTTTCTTGTTTTTTGAAGTAGGCTTGTAGAGCTATGAACTTCCCTCTCAGGACTGCTTTCATTGTGTCCCATAGATTTTGGATTGTTGTGTTTTCATTGTCGTTTGTTGCCATGATGTTTTTTATTTCTTCCTTGATGTCTTTGGTAACCCAGTCGTGGTTTAATAACATGCTGTTTAGTCTCCAAGTGTTTGATTTCTTTGGGTTGTTTTTATTGTAGTTGATTTCCAGTTTTATGCCACTGTGATCTGAGAAGATACTTGATATGATTTCTATCTTCTTGAATTTGGAGAGACTTTGCCTATGTCCTAACATATGGTCTATCTTTGAAAATGACCCATGTGCACTTGAGAAGAATGTATATTCTGTGGCTTTGGGGTGAAATGTTCTGAAGATGTCGATTAATTCCATCTGTTCTAGTGAGTCATTTAGGATTGATGTTTCTTTGCTGATTTTTTGTTTAGAGGATTTGTCCAATGGTGATAGTGGGGTATTGAAGTCTCCTACTATGATTGTATTACTGTCAATCTCTCCTTTGATATCTTCCAGGAGTTTTTTAACGTATCTTGGTGCTCCTGTATTGGGTGCATATATGTTTACCAGAGTTATTTCTTCTTGTTGGATTTCTCCCTTTAGTATTATGAAGTGGCCTTCATTATCTCTTGTTATGTCCTTCACTTTGAGATCTAATTTGTCAGATATAAGTATTGCAACCCCAGCTTTTTTTTCATTTCCATTTGCCTGGAAAACCTTTTTCCATCCCTTTACTCTCAGTCTGTATGCATCCTTTTTTTTGAGGTGGGTTTCCTGTAGACAGCAGATATCTGGGTTTTGTTTTCTTATCCAGTCTGTTACCCTGTGTCTTTTGATTGGGGCATTCAATCCATTTACATTTAAAGTTATTGTTGATAGGTACTTATTTGACGCCATTTTTATTCTATACCCCTGTGTACCTTCTTTGCTTCCTATTTCTTTCTTTCTTTCTTTTTTTTTACAGCAGACCCTTTAGCATTTCTTTCATTGCTGGTTTGGTGGTGATAAACTCCCTTAGTCCTTTTTTGTCTCTGAAGCTCCTGATTTCACCTTCAATTTTGATTGATAGCCTTGCTGGGTACAGTATTCTTGGATTTAGACCCTTCCTTTGCATGACTTGGTATATTTCATTCCATTCCCTTCTGGCCTGATGAGTTTCTGTTGAGAAATCAGTTGCTAGTCTGATGGGGGTTCCTTTGTATGTAACTGTCTGTCTCTCTCTGGCCGCTTGTAAGATTCTTACTTTGTCGTTGGTGTTTGCCAACTTAACTATAATGTGCCTTGGCGTCGGTCTTTTGGGGTTCATTTTGCTTGGAACTCTGTGAGCTTCTTGGATTTGTGTGGGTTTTTTCTTCCCTATATCAGGGAAGTTTTCTGTTATTATTTCTTCAAACAGGTTTTCTATTCCTTGCTCAGTTTCCTTTCCTTCTGGCACCCCTATTATCCTGATGTTGTTTTGTTTTGTATTGTCCCGAAGTTCCCTTACGCTCTCCTCAATCTTTCTAATTTTTGTTTCTAGAAGCTGTTGTAATTGGGTATTTTTTTCCATCTTGTCTTCTAGCTCACTTATGCGGTCCTCTGCTTCATCTAGTCTACTCTTGATGCTTTCTATTGAGTTCTTTACAGCAGCGATGTCATTTTTCATTTCTTCTTGGTTCTTCTTCATTTCTTCTTGGTTCTTACTCATATTGTCGAATTTGTCTTCCATCCTTTTCAGCCACTTTATGATCATTTCTCTGAATTCTTTCTCTGATAGGTTGTTTGCCTCTAAATCGTTTACTTCCTTTTCTGGTGATGCCTGCTTCTCTTTCCTGTGGGGGCTGTTTCTTTGTCTCCTCATGGTCTCTCTTCTCCGGATGTCTGGTTATATAGATTTCTCTCTCTGGCGTTGATTTAAAGGTATAAAATACAACACAACCAGGCACAACAGACAAGGCACTGAACAGAATTGTATTCACGATATTAATAACCTCCAATAAAGGTAACCACCAGAGAAAGACAAATTAGGGAATAGGAGTGGAAGAGGGAGAGTTAAAAGAAAGAACAACAACGAAGAAAATAAAAACAACAAAGAGTGTGAATCTGAACTTGGGAAAAGAGCAGAAAGAAAGAAAAGAAATAACAGAAAAGAAAAAGAAAAGAAAAAAAAAGTAAGCGAGACAAGAATGATACTAAGAGAGAAAAGGGGAACAAACTATATATATGGGGAGTAAACTCCACTAGAACAACCACTATTCCCAGCAAATTCCAACAACACGAGCCTGGAGATTAATACAAACTGCAACACCAGCTAATATCAAGTGAGGCAAGGGAAAACAAAGGTAAAAAACAAACAAAAACAAATCAAACAAAAGAACCAACCAAACCAACAAAAAGAATAATCAAAACAATCTCATAAAAAAGCATAAAAATTCAATCTAATCAACATTCAAGCAAACAACAACAAAAGGCCCGAGAGAAAAATAATTTTTTAAAGGTAGCGTAGAGAGAGGTTTGTATGGATTTAGAGCAGGGGGTTGGGAATTAGATATATAAGTAGGGTGAAGTTTTAGCAGGGAGTAAACTGAAAAAGTAGGGAAAATCTAAAGCCAGAAAGGGTTAAGATAACCTGGGGACCAAAAGGGGAAAGGTTAGGAGGAGAGTGATGGCACAATGTTAGCTTTGAGATAGGGTAAAGCGATTGTAAGGGAAAGATGCAAATCGAATGTAGGACACTAATCCAAAAATAAAAGAAAGAGAAAATCAAATGACATTAAAAAAAAAAAAAGTAAAATAATAGTAATAATAGTGCTGATTGAAAATAAAAATGTAATAATTAAAAAGGTGAAAATCAAATGAGGAAAAAGAAAAAAATATTAGTTTCTTAAGTAAAAGATGCAAAAAATGAAAATAAAAAAATATGAGAATAAAAAATTTAAAAAATTGAAAAAAGAATTGAAAATTAAAAAATAGGAAGACTAAAATGTGCAGTAGCGGCTGTCATTCACTTCCTCTATTATTCTGTTTGGTACGCCTTTTTCCCAGTCTGGGCAGTATTTCAGTTCAGCTTCATTCCAGGGCTCCTCAGTGTTGGAAGCCAGTCCTGCTTTTTAAGCCAGCCCTGTCTAAATTTCTCGTATTTATTTTTTATTACACCAGAGACAATTAGCGTTTCAGCCCCTGGGTGGCAGTGTTTCTGAATTGACTTCCGGGCCTCTCTAGCTCTTTTTTCTTTTTTTTTCCCCTTCTATGGCACTCACTACCGGTTTTTAGAGGTGTGCGCCTCAGAGCTGCCTCTCTGATGGTCACACGCAGCTCTGGCCCCAGGTTCCGAAAAAACACCTTCCCCCTGCAATCTTTCAGGGTTTCCACCTGGGTTTTCTATGTATTGGGCTTAGCAATCAGAGTCGGAAAGAGCCCAGGTGTGCGGACCGTGGGTCTGTGCCCCAGACTAAGGAGCCTGCACTCCTTTGAAAATTCTTAGTCTGACCCTCCTCGTCAGATTAAAATGAGTTGCTTTCAAGAGGTCACTTCTGTTAGCAGCTCAGAAGACCCCCCTCCTCATTCACGGATCAGGCAGTTCCAACTGCCGCTGATTTTTCTAGGCACAGACCTCCCGGCTCCTGCAGGTCCTGTGGCTGCCGCACTTCCCTCACCCAGCGCTTCCCTCACCCACCGCGGGGATTAGAAACCGCAGCTTATTTCAGACAAAATCTGACCTTTCCGTGGTGCAGTGAAGAGTTTCTTTGAATCCGAATGTTTGCGCTGATAAGGGACCGGTGGTCTGGTGCTCCCAGCAGTTCAGTGTTTGCAGTTGTCGCGGAAAGTCAGGTTTCCACTAAAATCCTCCTTTCCTTGCAAGATGGCGAGGCGCCCGGCGAGCCCGCAGCTCCAGGAGGGGACCCATCCCCTGTGGGTGCTGCGCGGTCAGAGGAACACTGCCCAGCACTCCCCCGCCTTCTCCTGGAGTTTAGCTGTCCCTTGGCTTGCCCACATACACTCCCTCTGCGAGCCTCTGCTGCTCCGACTCTCCGCCCCAGGAACGGACTCCAAACCCGACTCTATTCCGTCGCCATTTTTCTCTCTCTCCAGTATTCATATTTTTAAATCTCTTCTTCAACTTCTTCCTCTTCCTCTTCTTAAAGAATACCCTTCAACATTTCGTGTAATACTGGTTTGGTGGTGATGGACTTCTTTAGCTTTTTCTTGTTTGTAAATCTCTTTATCTGACCTTTAATTCTAAATGAGAGCTTTGCTTGGTAATCTTGGTTGTAGGTCCTTGCTATTCATCACTTTGAATATTTTTGCCACTTCCTTTTAGCCTGCAAAGTTTCTGTTGAGAAATCAGCAGACAGTTATATGGGCACTCCCCTGTAGGTAACTAACTGCTTTTCTCTTGCTGCTTTTAAGATTCTCATTTTGCCTGGCCAGTGTGGCTCACTGGTTGAGTATCGACCTGTGAACCAGGAGGTTGCTGTTCAATTCCTGGTCAGGGCACATGCCCAGGTTCTGGCCTCGATCCCCAGCAGCCCAGCAGGAGCATTCAGGAGGCAGCTGATCAATAATTCTCTCTCATCGTTGATGTTTCTCGATCTCTCTCCCTTTCCCTTCCTCTCTGAAATCAATAAAAAATATATTTTTAAAAATATTCTCTTTCTGTCTTTAACACTTGGCATTTTAATTATGATGTTTCTTGGGTGTGGGACTCTTTAGGTTCCTCTTGTTTGGAACTCTCTGTGCTTCCTGGACTTGTATAACTATTTCTTTTGCTAAGTAGGGACGTTTTCTGTCATTTATTCAAATATATTTTCTTTTCTTTCTTTCATTATTTTTTTGCTTGCCTATTAAGTACTTTTTTTAAACTTTTTTTATTCTTTAAAATATTACATATATTAGTACATATATCTCCTTTTTTTTGCCCATTGACCTTCCCCCAGCCTCCCCTACCCACTGTCGCATGCCCTCATCCCCCCCCCCCCCCCAGTGTCTTGTGTCCATAGGTGTGCTTATATGCATGCATACAAGTCCTTTGGTTGATCTATTTCCCTCCCTCCCCAACACTCCCCAGCCTTCCCACTGTAATTTGACAGCCTGTTTGGTGCTTTACTGCCTCTGTATCTATCTTTTTATTCATTAGGTTATAATGTTCTTTATTTTCCATAAATGAGTGAGATCATGTGGTATTTTTCTTTCATTGCCTGGCTTATTTCACTTAACATAATGCTCTCCAGGTCCATCCATGCTGCTGCAAATGGTAAGAATTCCTTCTTTTTTATAGCAGTGTAGTACTCCATTGTGTAGATGTACCATAGTTTTCTAATCCACTCATCTGCTGATGGGCATTTAGGCTGTTTCCAAATCTTACATATGGTGAATTGTGCTGCTATGAACATAGGGGTGCATATATCCTTTCTGATTGGTGTTTCTAGTTTCTTGGGATATAATCCTAGAAGTGGGATTACTGGGTCAAATAGGAACTCCATTTTTAGTTTTTTGAGGAAACCCCATACTGTCCTCCACAGTGGCTGCACCAGTCTGCATTCCCACCAGCAGTACAAGAGGGTTCCTTTTTCTCCGCATCCTCACCAGCACTTGTCGTTATTGATTTGTTGATGGTTGCCATTCTGACAGGTGTGAGATGGTACCGCATTATTGTTTTGATTTGCATCTCTCGGATAATTAGTGACTTTGAGCATGTTTTCATATGTCTCTTGGCCTTCCTTCTGTCTTCTTTTGAAAAGATTCTATTTAGGTCCATTGCCCATTTTTTTATTGGATCATTTATCTTCCTATTATTAAGTTGTATAAGTTCCCTGTAGATGTTGGAGATTAAACCTTTATCAGTGATAACATTTGCAAATATGTTCTCCCATACAGTGGGCTTTCTTGTTGTTTTGATGATGGTTTCCTTTGCTGTGCAAAAGCTTTTTATTTTAATGTAGTCCCATTTGTTTATTTTCTCTTTAGCGTCCATTGCCCTAGGAGTGGTATTGGTGAAGAAATTGCTTCGGCATATGACTGAGATTTCTCTGCCTGTGGATTCCTCTAGTATTTTTATGGTTTCCCGTCTTATGTTTAAGTCCTTTATCCATTTTGAGTTAATTTTTGTGTATGGTGTAAGTTGGTGGTCTAGTTTCATTTTTTTGCATGTGTCTGTCCAATTTTCCCAACACCATTTATTGAAGAGACTGTCTTGACTCCATTGTATGTTCATGCCTCCTTTGTCAAATATTAATTGAGCATAGTAGTTTGGGTCGATATCTGGATTCTCTATTCTATTCCATTGGTCTATATGTCTGTTCTTGTGCCAGTACCAGGCTGTTTTGAGAACAGTGGCTTTGTAATACAGCTTGAAATCTGGTATTGAGATTCCCACCTACTTTGTTCTTCTTTCTCAGGATTGCTGTGGCTATTCGGAGACTTTTATTCCAGATGAATTTTTGGAGAGTTCTTCCTAGGTCTGTGAAATATGCCGTTGGTATTTTAATGGGGAGTGCATTGAATCTATAGATTGCTTTGGGTAGTATGGACATTTTAATGATGTTGATTCTACCAATCCATGAACATGGTATGTTCTTTTTTTGTTTTTTTTTAAAGTATATATTTTATTGATATTTTACAGAGAGGAAGAGAGAGGGATAGAGAGTTAGAAACATCGATGAGAGAGAAACATCGATCAGCTGCCTCTTGCACACCCCCTACTGGGGATGTGCCCGCAACCGAGGTACATGCCCCCGACCGGAATCAAACCTGGGACCCTTGAGTCCGCAGGACGACGCTCTATCCACTGAGCCAAACCGGTTTCGGCGCCATGGTATGTTCTTCCATCTGTTTACGTCTTCCTCTATCTCTTTTTTCAGTGTCCTGTAGTTTTCCACGTATAGATCTTTTACCTCCTTAGTTAAGTTTATTTCTAGGTATCTTAATTTTTTTGGTGCTATGGTAAATGGGATTGCTTTTTTAGTCTCTCTTTCTGTAAGTTCACTATTGGTGTATAGAAATGCCATAGATTTCTTGGTGTAAATTTTGTATCCTGCTACATTGCCGAATTCATTTATTAAGTCTATTAGTTTTTTGATGGAGTCTTTTGTGTTTTTTTTTATGTGCAATATCATGTCATTTGCAAATAAGGACAGCTTTACTTCTTTTCCAATTTGGATGCCTTTTATTTCTTCTTCTTCTCTAATTGCAATGGCTAATACTTCCAGTACTCTGTCGAACAGGAGTGGTGAGAGTGGGCATCCCTGTCTTGTTCCTGTTCTTAGGGGAAATGGTTTTTGTTTTTGCCCATTGAGTATGATGTTAGCTGAGGGTTTATCATATATGGCTTTTATTATGTTGAGGTATGATCCTTCTATTCCCACCTTGTTGAGAGTTTTTATCAAGAAAGGGTGTTAGATTTTGTCAAATAATTTTTCTTTTTTTTTCTTTTTTTTTTTTTAATATTTTTTATTGAGGTATTATATGTGTACATATCTTACCATTACCCCCCCCCACCCCACACCCACACATGCCCTCCCCCCCCAGAGTTTTGCGTCCATTGTTTATGCTTATATGCATGCATACAAGTCCTTCATTTGATTTCATAACTCCCCCACCTCTCCCTAACTTTCCCCCTGTAATTTGAAAGTCTGTTTGATGCTTTACTGTCTCTGTATCTATCTTTTTGTTCGTCACTTTATACTGATCTTTACTATCCCTAAATGAGTGGGATCATGTGGTATTTTTCTTTCATTGACTGGCTTATTTCACTTAGCATAATGTTCTCCAATTCCATCCAGGTTGCTGCAAATGATGAGAATTCCTTCTTTTTTATGGCAGCATAGTATTCCATTGTGTAGATGTACCACAGTTTTCTGATCCAGTCATCTGCTGACAGGCACCTAGGCTGTTTCCAAATCTTAGCTATGGTGAATTGTGCTGCTATGGACATAGGGGTGCATATATCCTTTCTGATTGGTGTTTCTAGTTTCTTCGGATATATTCCCAGGAGTGGGATTACTGGGTCAAATGGGAGTTCCATTTTCAGTTTTTTGAGGAAGCTCCATACTGTTCTCCACAGTGGCTGCACCAGTCTGCATTCCCACCAGCAGTGCACGAGGGTTCCTTTTTCTCCGCATCCTCGCCAACACTTGTCGTTTGTTGATTTGTTGATGATAGCCATTCTGACAGGTGTGAGATGGTACCGCATTGTTGTTTTGATTTGCATCTCTCGGATAATTAGTGACGTTGAGCATGTTTTCATGTGTCTCTTGGCCTTCCTTCTGTCTTCTTTTGAAAAGCTTCTATTTAGGTCTGTTGCCCATTTCTTTATTGGATCATTTATCTTCCTTTTATTAAGTTGTATAAGCTGCATGTAGATGTTGGAGATCAAACCTTTATCAGTGATGCCATTTGCAAATATGTTCTCCCATGCAGTAGGCCTTCTTGTTGTTTTGTTAATGGTTTCTTTTGCTGTGAAAAAGCTTTTTATTTTGATGTAGTCCCATTTGTTAATTTTCTCTTTAGCTTCCATTGCCCTAGGGGCAGTGTCAGTGAAGAATTTCTTTTGGCATATGTCTGAGATTTTGCTACCTGTGGATTCCTCTAGTATTTTTATGGTTTCCCGTCTTATGTTTAAGTCCTGTATCCATTTTGAGTTTATTTTTGTGTATGGCGTAAGTTGGTGATCAAGCTTCATTTTTTTGCATGTATCTGTCCAATTTTCCCAACACCATTTATTGAAGAGACTGTCTTGACTCCAGTGTATGTTCATGCCTCCTTTGTCAAATATTAATTGAGCATAGTGGTTTGGGTCAATATCTGGATTCTCTATTCTGTTCCACTGATCTATATGTCTGTTCTTGTGCCAGTACCAGGCTGTTTTGAGAACAGTGGCTTTGTAATACAGCTTGAAATCTGGTATTGAGATCCCTCCTACTTTATTCTTCTTTCGCAGGATTGCTGTGGCTATTCGGGGTCTTTTTTTATTCCAGATGAATTTTTGGAGAGTTCTTTCAAGGTCTGTGAAATATGTCATTGGTATTTTAATGGGGAGTGCATTGAATCTATAGATTGCTTTGGGTAGTATGGACATTTTAATGATGTTGATTCTACCAATCCATGAACATGGTATGTTCTTCCATCTGTTTACGTCTTCCTCTATCTCTTTTTTCAGTGTCCTGTAGTTTTCCGTGTATAGGTCTTTTACCTCCTTAGTTAAGTTTATTCCTAGGTATCTTAATTTTTTTGGTGCGATGGTAAATGGAATTGCCTTTTTAGTCTCTCTGTCTGTAAGTTCACTATTGGTGTATAGAAAGGCCATAGATTTCTTGGCGTTAATTTTGTATCCTGCTACATTGCCAAATTCATTTATTAAGTCTATTAGTTTTTGGACGGAGTCTTTCGGATTTTTTATGTACAATATCATGTCGTCTGCAAATAAAGACAGCTTTACTTGTTCTTTTCCAATTTGGATGCCTTTTATTTCTTCTTCTTGTCTAATTGTAATGGCTAATACTTCCAGTACTATGTCAACCAGGAGTGGTGAGAGTGGGCATCCCTGTCTTGTTCCTGTTCTTAGGGGAAATGTTTTTAGTTTTTGTCCATTGAGTATGATGTTTGCTGTGGGTTTATCATATATAGCTTTTATTATGTTGAGGTATGAGCCTTCTATTCCCACCTGGTTGAGAGTTTTTATCAAGAAAGGGTGTTGGATTTTGTCAAATGCTTTTTCTGCATCAATTGATATGACTATGTGATTTTTATCTCTCAATTTGTTTATGTGATGTATCACGTTTATTGATTTGCGGATATTATACCATCCTTGCATTCCTGGGATAAATCCTACTTGGTCATGGTGTATGATCTTTCTGATGTACTGCTGGAGCCGATTTGCTAGAATTTTGTTGAGGATTTTGGCATCTATGTTCATGAGGGATATTGGCCTGTAATTCTCTTTCATTGTGTTGTCTTTATCTGGTTTTGGTATTAGGGTGATGCTGGCTTCATAGAAGGAGCTTGGAAGTGTTCCTTCCTCTTGAATTTTTTGAAATAGTCTGAGGAGGATAGGTTTTAGTTCTTCCTTGAATGTTTGGTAAAACTCTCCTGTGAAGCCATCAGGCCCCGGGCTTTTGTTTGCCGGAAGCTTCTTGATGACTGCTTCAATTTCGTCCATAGTTATTGGCCTATTGAGCTCTTTAGATTCTTCTTGATTGATTTTAGGAAGGTTATATTTTTCTAGGAATATGTCCATTTCCTCCAGGTTGTCCAGTTTGTTGGAATAGAGTTGTTCGTAGTATTTTGTAACAATCCTTTGTATCTCAGCGGGGTCTGTTGTTATTTCACCTCTTTCATTTCTGATTTTGTTTATTTGGGTCCTCTCTCTTTGCTTCTTGGTGAGCCTGGCTAGAGGTCCATCAATCTTGTTTATCCTTTCAAAGAACCAGCTCTTGGTTTTGTTGATCTTTCGTATTGTTTCTTTGGTCTCTATGTCATTTATCTCCGCTCTGATCTTTGTTATTTCCTTCCTTCTGGTTACAGTGGGCTTTTCTTGCTGCTCTTTTTCTAGCTCTTTGAGTTGTAGGGTTAAGTAATTTATTACCATTGATTCTTGTTTTTTGCAATAGGCTTGTAGAGCTATGAACTTCCCTCTCAAGACTGCTTTCGCTGTATCCCAAAGATTTTGGATTGTTGTGTTTTCATTGTCATTTGTTGCCATGATGTTTTTTATTTCTTCCTTGATCTCTCTGGTGACCCAGTCATGGTTTAATAGCATGCTGTTTAGTCTCCAAGTGTTTGATTTCTTTGGATTGTATTTATTGTAGTTGATTTCCAGTTTAATGCCACTGTGATCTGAGAAGACGCTTGATATAATTTCTATCTTCTTGAATATGAAGAGACTTTGCCTGTGACCCAGCATATGGTCTATCTTTGAAAATGACCCATGTGCACTTGAGAAGAATGTATATTCTGTGGCTTTGGGGTGAAATGTTCTAAAGATGTCAATTAATTCCATCTGGTCTAGTGATTCATTTAGGATTGCTGTTTCTTTGCTGATTTTTTGTTTAGAGGATTTGTCCAGTGGTGATAGTGGGGTATTAAAGTCTCCTACTATGATTGTATTGCTATTAATCTCTCCCTTGAAATCTTCCAGGAGTTTTTTTATGTATTTGGGTGCTCCTATATTGGGAGCATATATGTTTACCAGAATTATTTCTTCTTGTTGGATTTCTCCCTTTAGTATTATGAAGTGGCCTTCTTTATCTATTGTTATGGCATTTACTTTGAGGTCTATTTTGTCAGATATAAGTATTGCTACCCCAGCTTTTTTTTCATTTCCATTTGCCTGAAAGATATTTTTCCATCCCTTCACTTTCAATCTGTGTGAGTCTCTTGTTCTGAGGTGGGTCTCTTGTAGACAGCATATATATGGGTCGTGTTTTTTAATCCATTCAGCTACTCGATATCTTTTGATTGGAGCATTTAGTCCATTTACATTTAAAGATATTACTGAAAGGTATTTGATTGTGGTCATATCTATTTTTGTGTCTATATTCCTTCTTACCTGTTTATTTCTTCTTTTTACAGTATTCCCTTTAGCAATTCTTGCATTGCTGGTTTGGTGGTAATAAACTCCTTAAGCCTTTTTTTATCTGCAAAGCTCCTGATTTCCCCTTCAATTTTGATTGATAGTCTTGCTGGATATAGTATTCTTGGATTCAGTCCTTTGCTTTGCAACACTTTGTATACCTCCGTCCATTCACTTCTAGCTTGTTGTGTTTCTGTTGAGTAATCATTTGACAATCTGATGGGTGTTCCTTTGTAGGTAACTCTCTGTCTCTCTCTTGCCGCCTTTAAGATTCTCTCTTTATCATTTATATTTGCCATTGAAATTATGACATGTCTTGGTGTGTGTCTTTTGGGGTTGATCCTGCTTGGGACTCTCTGTACTTGCGTAACTTTTATCTTTCCCATATCCGGGAAGTTTTCTGTCATTATTTCTTCAAATAGATTTTCTAATCCCTGCTGCTCTTCTTGTCCTTCTGGCAGCCCTATTATACGCATGTTACTTCGTTTCATGTTGTCCCGAAGCTCCCTTAGGCTTTCCTCCTGCTTTTTAATTTTTTTTCTCCAATTGCTGTTGAGATTGAGCTTGTTTCTGTACCTGATCTTCTAACTCACTAATTCGGTCCTCTGCTTCTTGTAGTCTACTGTTGAAACTTTCCATGGTGTTTTTGATTGTAGCTATATCACTTTTCATTTCTTCCTGATTCTTGCATAAGTTGTTGATTTTCTCATCCATCCGATGTATAAATTCCACGACCATTACTCTAAACTCCTTTTCGGTCATGTTGCAAGCTTCAGTTTCACTGATTTCCTTTCTTGGCGACTCCACATTTTCTTTCCTCTGTGAGTTATTTCGTTTCCCCATTCTGGCTATCACCAGAAAGCTCAAGCTTCCGTTTGCGTGGACCTGGGCCGTGTGCTGTGGGGACTTCACTCCACCCGAGTTTCACTGAAGTGCTCTGACACTAGGACGTGTGGCTGCCTTTGGTTGGTGGGAACCAGACTTGCCCAGGGTCAGTGTCCCCAGTGTTCCGTGTGGTCTCGTGTGCACACTTAGATTCAGGGACCCTGTCTGCACCACACTGTTGGTATGTGCCGAAAATGAGATCCTTAGCAAGTGCCAGGAGTCAGAGTTTCCCTTTGTCTGCACCAGGACTAGAGTGTCAGAGTCTCTGTTGCCTTGTGCGGTTTCTCGTTGAGACTCAGGGTCCCTATGTGTGCATGCACCAACAATTGGGGTCGCTGGCTCTTAGTGTGAATGCGCTGTGAGTCAGGGATCCCAGGCAGCTGTGTCCGGCGTGCCAAATTCCCTGAAGTGGAGCTGCGACCTGTGTGTGCTCTCTCTACTGAGCCAAACCGGCTAGGGCGCACACTCTTGATTTCCTGAAGGTGAGCTGGCTCCGTGCACTCTCCCGGAGTCCCGGAAGGGGGGCAGAGTCTGTCCTGCGCGCCAAATTCCCCCAAGGGAAAGCCCCTCTGTGCAAGCACTAAGATTCCCTGAAGGGAGAGCTGTGACCCGCAAGCCAAATTACCCCAAATTCTCCGAAGGGGTGCCCTCTGTGCGCACTGACAGATTTCCCCAACAGGGAGCTGATTCTCTCCTGTGCGCTCTCGCGCGCGCCAAATTCCCTGGGGGGGAGCGAGTCCCTGCGCAAAGCTCTGCGGCTTGGGAGAGAGGCGGGTCTTTCAGTTAAAATGGCGCTGTCTGCGCGCCTGCGGGGAGGGGGTAGGCTCTTTGACTCACGGAATTCTGCCGGGACGTCTGGATTCTTGTTGTTTGTTGGTCTGAAGCTGTGATAGCAGTTCTCTGTCCCCAGTGGCTGCAGGGTCCTGGTTTGTGTCAGAAGCCAGGATCCGAGTCTCAGGCAGCTCTGTTTCTCAAGATGGCGTGGTCTCCGTGTCCGCAACAGCCGCGGAGATGTGTCCGCTTTGTGCGCGGGGCTCCGCTGTCTAGGACTGCCCGGTTAGGCAGCCCCTTGGAAGGCGTGCAGAGTCTAACTGACCCTAGCTTATACACACACACACCACACACGTCTACACTCTTCTCTATGGGTTCCTCACTCACACTCTCTTTCTCCCTACCTTCCTGCCGGTCGCCATCTTTTTTCTCGAAGTTTTCTCAAATAATTTTTCTGCATCAGTTGATATGACTGTGATTTTTATCTCTCAGTTAATGTGATGTATCATGTTTATTGATTTGCAGATATTGTACTGTCCTTGAATTCCTGTGATAAATCCTACTTTGTCATGGTGTATGATCTTTCTGATATACTGCTGGATTCGATTTGCTAGAATTTTGTTGATGATTTTGGCATCTATGTTCATGAGGGATATTGGCCTGTAATTCTCTTTCATTGTGTTGTCTTTATCTGGTTTTGGTATTAGGGTGATGCTGGCTTCATAGAATGAGCTTGGAAGTGTTCCTTCCTCTTGAATTTTTTGGAATAGTTTGAGGAGGATAGGTTTTAGTTCTTCCTTGAATGTTTGCTAAATCCCCCCAGTGAAGCCGTCTGGCCCCAGGCTTTTGTTTGCTTGAAGCTTTTTGATGACTGCTTCAATTTCTTCCATAGTTACTGGCCTATTGAGATGTTTAGATTCTTCCTGATTGAGTGTTTTGGAAGGTTATATTTTTCTAGGAATATGTCCATTTCCTCCAGGTTGTCCAGTTTGTTGGAATAGTGTTGTTCATAGTATTTTTTAACAATTCTTTGTATTTCATTGGGGTCTGTTGTTATTTCTCCTCTTTCATTTCTGATTTTGTTTATTTGGGTCCTCTCTCTTTGCTTCTTGGTGAGCCTGGCTAGAGGTTTATCAATCTTGTTTATCCTTTCAAAGAACCAGCTCTTGGTTTTGTTGAACTTTTGTAGTGTTTTTTTGGTCTCAATGTTGTTTATCTCTGCTCTAATCTTTATTATTTCCTTCCTTTTGCTTACACTCAGCTTTTCTTGTTGCTCTCTTTCTAACTCTTTGAGTTGTAGGGTTAGGTAATTTATTACCATTGTTTCTTGGTTTTTGCAGTAGGCTTGTTTAGCTATGAACTTCCCTCTCAAGACTACTTCCACTGTGTCCCATAGATTTTGGATTGTTGTGTTTTCATTGTAGTTTGTTGCCATGATGGTTTTTATTTCTTCTTTGATCTCTCTGGTAACCAAGTCATTGTTTAATAGCATGCTGTTTAGTCTCCATGTGTTTGATTTCTTTGGATTGTTTTTATTGTAGTTGATTTCCAGTTTTATGCCACTGTGATCTGAGAAGATGCTTGATATGATTTCTATCTTCTTGAATTTGAAGAGACTTTGCCTATGACCCAACATATGGTCTATCTTTGAAAATGACCCATGTGCACTTGAGAAGAATATATATTCTGTGGCTTTGGGGTGAAATGTTCTGAAGATGTAAATTAATTCCATGTGGTCTAGTGAGTCATTTAGGATTGATGTTTCTTTGCTGATTTCTTGTTTAGAGGATTTGTCCAGTGGTGATAGTGGGGTATTAAAATCTCCTACTATGATTGTATTACTGTCAATCTCTCCCTTGATATCCTCCAGCAGTTTTTCTATGTATTTGGGTGCTCCTGTATTGGGTGCATATATGTTTACCAGAGTTATTTCTTCTTGTTGGATTGCTCCCTTTAGTATTATGAAGTGGACTTCCTTATCTCTTGTTATGGCCTTCACTTTGAGATCTAATTTGTCAGATATAAGTATTTGCTACCCCAGCTTTTTTTTTTTTTTTCATTTCCATTCACTTGAAAAACCTTTTTCCATCACTTCACACTCAGTCTGTGTGCGTTTTTTTTTCCTGAGGTGGGTTTCTTGTAGACAGCAGTTATATGGGTCATGTTTTCTTATCCAATCCATTACCCTATGTCTTTTGATTGGGGCATTTAATCCATTTACATTTAAAGTTATTATTGATAGGTGCTTATTTGTTGCCATTTTTATTCCTTACCCCTGTGTTCCTTCTTCGCTTCCTATTTCTTTTTTTTTTTACAGCAGACCCTTTAGCATTTCTTGCATTGCTCGTTTGGTGGTAATGGATTCCCTTAGTCCTTTTTTTGTCTGTGAAGCTCCTGATTTCACCTTCAGTTTTGATTGATAGCCTTGCTGGGTACAGTATTCTTGGATTCAGACCCTTCCTTTGCATGACTTTGTATATTTCATTCCCTTCTGGCCTGATGAGTTTCTGTTGAGAAATCAGTTGCTAGTCTGATGGTGGTTCCTTTGTAGGTAACTTTCTGTCTCTCTGGCTGCTTTTAAGATTCTTACTTTGTCATTGGTGTTTGCCAGTTCCATTATAATGTGACTTGGCTTCGGTCTTTTGGGGTTCATTTTGCTTGGGACTCTGTGAGCTTCTTGGATTTGTGTGGGTTTTTTCTTCCCTATATCAGGGAAGTTTTCTGTCATTATTTTTTCAAACAGATTTTCTTTTTAAAAAAATATATTTTATTGATTTTTTACAGAGAGGAAGAGAGAGGGATAGAGAGTTAGAAACATCGATGAGAGATAAACATCCATGAGCTGCCTCCTGCACACCCCCTACTGGGGATGTGCCTGCAACCAAGGCACATGTCCTTGACCGGAATTGAACCTGGGACCCTTGAATCCGCAGGCCGACGCTCTATCCACTGAGCCAAACCGGTTTCGGCTTTAAACAGGTTTTCTATTCCTTGCTCAATTTCCTCTCCTTCTGGCACCCCTATATGTGGATGTTGTTTTGTTTTGTGTTGTCCCAAAGTTCCCTTAGGCTCTCCTTCTGCTTTTTAATTTTTTTTTTCTAGAAGCTGCTCTACTTGGGTATTTTTTCCTACCTTGTCTTATAGCTCACTGATGTGGTCCTCTGCTTCTTCTAGTCTACTCTTGATGCTTTCTATTTAGTTCTTTACAGCAGCGATGTCATTTTTCATTTCTTCTTGGTTCCTCTTCATTTCCTCTTGGTTCTTACACATATTGTCAAATTTGTCTTCCATTCTTTTCAGCCACCTTATGAACATTTTTCTGAATTCTTTCTCTGGCAGGTTGCTTGCCTCCATTTCGTTTACTTCTTTTTCTGGTGATGCCTGCTTTTCTTTCATATGCGGGCTGTTTCTTTGTCTCCCCATGGTCTCTCTTCTCCGGGTGTCTGGTTATGTAGTTCTCTCTCTCCTTATCCCAGGCGAAATCTGACCTTTCCATGGTGGAGTGTAGACCTCCTCTGAATCCGCATGTTTGTGCCAATTGGGGATGGGTGCTCTGGGTTTCGCCAGCTGTTCAGTGGGTGCCGCAGTTGTAGATTTTCAGGCTTCCGATAACATCCACTTTCCCCTTCAAGATGGCACGGTGTCCGTGTCCGAGAAGGTCGCTCCAGGAGGGAACCCAGCAGCAGTGGGGGCTGCCCGGTCAGGGGAACCCTGTCCAGCAGTCCCCCACCGTCTCCTGAAGTTTAGCTGTCCCTCAACTCACTAACAAACACTCCCCGTGTGACCCTCAGCTGTTCTTTCTATCTGCTCAAGGAGAAGGTTTGGGACACGTCTGTATTCCTCCGCCATTTTTCCCTCCTCTCCTGGAAGTTCGCAGTCCCGCTCCCTTTTCTCATGGTAAACACCTGCACAGGTTCACTCCCTCACCGAGAGCCGCGGACCTGTCCTCCCGACAAAGTGAACAGTGAAGCTTGGCTGGCTCCACAGACCTGGTCCCACAGCGGAGAAGCAGGCTCAGCCCCCACTCGCTGGGGCTGGAGGCGGAGGGGAGCTATTCAAATACATTTTCAATATCTTGCTCTCTCTCTTCTCCTTCTGGCACCCCCATAATGCAAAATTGTCCCAGAGGCTCCTTACACTATGCTCATTTTTTAAAGATTTTGTTTTCTTTTTGTTCTGATTGGGTGTTTTTTTGCTTCCTTATGTTCCAATTTGTTGATTTGATTCTCAGAATCATCCTCTACTCTACTGTTGAATCCCTGTAAATTATTCTTTATTTCATTTAGTGTATGCTTAATTTCTGACTGGTCCTTTTTCAGGTCTTTGAAATTCTCACTAAGATTCTTAAAAGTCTCACTAAGTTCCTTGAAGCTCTTATTAAGATCCTTGAGCAACCTTATAACTATTGTTTTGATCTCTATATGCAATAGTTTGCTTACTTCCATTTCTTTCATTTGTGACATGTTTCTGTGTCTCTGCATTTTGGCTGCTTCCCTGTGTTTGTTTCTTTGTATTAGATAGAGGTGCTATGTCTCCTGGAATTGGTAGAGTGTTCTTGTGTAGTAGGTATCCTGTAAGGCCCAGTGGCTAAGTCTTCTCAGTCACCTGAGCTGGGCACTCTAGGTGTGCTCCTGTGTGGGCTGTTTGCACAGTCTTATTGTAGTTGAGCTTTGATTGCTGTTGGTGTCACTGGGAGGAATTGACCTCCAGGCCAATTGGCTGTGGGGACCAGCTTGTGACTGCAGTGGGAGAGTTGCTGTGCAGGAGATCCCCCTATGGAGCAGGACTTGCTTTAGTGGGGCTTTGGTGCTCACTGAGTCTACCTCTTGAGTGTGTAACTTGTGGATGTGTAGAGTTGGATGTGGCTGCCATTCAGCTGTGTGGGGAGGTTCTAGCACAGGAATAATAATCCCTTCAAGCACCCCTGTCTACACATCAGAGAGCTGCCCCCAGGTTCTTGCCCTTATCCCAGACAATCCAGCTCCTTCCTGTAAGTCTCTGCATCCCCCAAAGCTGCTGCCTGGCACTAGAGCTCAGAGGCAGCAGGACTGTGTAAGTTCATGTGTCAGCCCTTTATTTATTTATTTTAAAAACATATTTCATTGATTTTTTACAGAGAGGAAGGGTAAGGGATAGAGAATTAGAAACGTCAATGAGAAAGAAACATCGATCAGCTGCCTCCTGCACACCCACCACTGGGGATGTGCCCGCAACCAAGGTACATGCCCTTGACTGGAATCAAACCTGGGACCTTTCAGTCCGCAGGCCAACGCTCTATCTACCAAGCCAAACCGGTTAGGGGCATGTGTCAGCTCTTTAAAAGGAACTGCCTGGGGCTCCAGTAGCCTCCATGTCACTCAGCCACAGTCCCTGCTGATTTTTACAGCCCGAAGTTATGGGGACTTCTCTTCCCAACTCTGGAACACTGGGCTGAGAGGTCTGGTGTGGGCCTGGGATTCCTTTCTCCTCACGGGAGGCCTCTGCAGCCAAGATATCTCTCTTGATTGAAAAAACCTCTACACATGGGTGCTGGACCAGCCCTTTCTATGCCTCTGCCGCTCCTACCAGGTTTGATGTACTTTCTTCTTTACTTCTCTATTTGTAGGACTTCCATTCAGCCAGTTTTTAGGTGGTTCTGAATGACGGTTGTTCTGTATTTTAGTTGTAATTTTGATGTGGTTGTGGGAGGCGGTGAGTACTAGTGTTTACCTACCTGGCCATCTTGGTTCTTTCCTTGCTGTAGTCTTCAACTGTGCTTCTTGATTCCACTATAGAGTAAAACTGTGCTTCTTGATTCCACTATAGAAGTCTAGCCTTTATCTGATCTTCCATCTAATTTCAGCTTTCTTTTATTTCTCATCTGTAGCTACTCCAAACTTTAAAAAAATCTTTATTGTTGAGAGTATCACATATGTCCCCTTTTTTCTCCATTAACCTCTTCTAACCCACCCCTGCCCTCCATCCCAGGCCTTCACCACCCTATTGTCTGTGTCCATGGGTTATGCATACATGCATACAAGTTCTTTGGTTGATCTCTTCCCATACACCCACCTACCCTGCCTTCCCTCTGAGATTCAGCAATCTGTTCCATGCGTCTATGTCTCTGGTTCTATTTTGTTCATCAGTTTATTTTGTTCATTAGACTCCAAACTTTTAATTTCCTTCACACGATCCTGTGGCCTTACCTGTAGTTCCTTAAACAAATTATCTGGCTTATTTTTCACATAGGAAAATTAAGGCTCCCAGACACCTCCCCCTCCCCCAGATTTATTCCTTTTTCATCTTGTCTAATGAATCCCCTCATCTTTGCTCTGGATTCCATCCTCTCTTTACATATATATATTAAAAGCATAATATGCTAATTAGACTGGACAGCTGAACGTCCTTCCGGATGTCCTTCCAGATGTCCTTCCAGACAAAGCTGCCGTAGCGGGGGCCGTTAGGGGCGATCAGGCAGGCAGGCGAGTGGTTAGGGGTGATCAGGCAGGGAGGCTGAGGGGTTAGGGGTTATCAGGCAGGCAGAGTGGTTAGGGGCGGTGAGGCAGGCAGGCAGGTGAGCGGTTAGGAGTCAGCGGTCCCAAATTGCAAGAGGGTGCAGGCCGGGCTGGAGTCCCTCGGGGTGGCCTGTGGGGATTGGGCCCCAGCTTGCATCCCCAGACTTGCAGCCCCAGCTCGTGTCCCCAGCCTTGCAGCCCTGCAGCCCCGCAGCCCTGCAGCCCTGCCTGGCACCCCACCGTGGCCTGGCGCCACCCCCTCACCTGTTCCACCATTCCGCCTGTGGGGCAATCAGTCAGGGCTGGGCCCCCCCGCCTGGCTCTCTCAGTGTCTGGGAGCTGGGCGGCAGCCCCAACCCTGATGCCACTGCTGGTCGCCATCTGTGGTGCGATCAGCGGGACAGTCGGGCCCCCACTCACACCCGCCTTGGCCTGGTGCCTCCCACTCACCTGCTGCACCATCCCCCCGCTATCCTGATCTTGTCGGGGCCCATAAGGGCTGGCAGCGCCTCCACTGCTGTCCACTGCCAGTACCACATCACCAACGCCCACCATGTTCTGCACCGCCCCCTGGTACTCAGCAGACGTCATAGCGAGCAGTCAAACTCCTGGTCGAACAATTTGCATATTAGGCTTTTATTATATAGGATATATATGTATTTTCCCATCACTATTTATCCCCTTTATGCCCCCTGCCACCTCCTCCAACTCCTTCTACCTCCACCCTCTCTTTTATATATATATATATATGTGTGTGTGTGTGTGTGTATACACACACACACACACACACACACACACACTCACATTTATTGATTTCAGAGAGGAAGGGAGTGGGACAGTGAAATAGAAACATCAATGATGAGAGGGAATCATTGATCGGCTGCCTCCTGCACACCCTGCACTGGGGATCTAGTCTGCAACCCAGACATGTGCCCTTGACTAGAATCGAACCCAGGGCCCTTGTGTCCACAGGCCAGCACTCTATCCACTGAGCCAAACCAGCTAGGGCTCTCCACCCTCTCTTGATTCCTCAGGGACATCCCTCTCTTATGTCCCCTTGTTTCTTTATTTTTCAGCTCTCTTTCTGTACTAGCTTCTTTTTCTAAATATATAAATACTTGTTCTATCAAAATCATTATATTCCCATCAATATTTTGTCCTATTTTTCCCTTTATATCCACGCTTCTAGAAATAGTAGCTTAGGCTTGTTGAATTCACTTATTCATGGCTCAGTCTGGCTTCTGCCCCATCCATACTACTAAAACTATTCTTTTTATGTACACTGATTACCTTATTTAATACCCTCTGCAGTGGTCACTTCTCAGTCTTCTGCCTGCATGACCTCACTAAAGCAATTGGCAATGTTGATCATTTCTTCCTTCCTAAAAGTCTTTCTTCCCTTTATTCTATGTCCCTGCTTTCTCTAGATTGTCCTCTCACTTACCTGGTTTTTCTTTCTAATCCTCCTCTGATTCCTCTTTTCTTCTGCTCTTGGGGTTTTGTTGTTTGTCTTTTTCTCATTTTACATACTCTCTCTGTACAATTTAATCCATGCCTATTGCTTCTTCTACCACATGTGGGCTTCCACTGCCATTCCAAAACCAATATCTCTATCCAAGTCCTGTTTCTTGAGTTTCTTGTTGGTCTATCCATCTGCCCCAAAACATGATATATACACCTAAGTGTTCCACGACCTCCCCACCCATTTGTGCTCAAGTTATTTTGCTAACATGCAAATCTGATTATATTACTTTCTAATACCTTTTACTATGGTGGCTTATAATCTATTTTTGAATCATGAACCTTTGGAGGAATGTGATGAAAGCTATGCTCACCCCTCAGAAAATTTCTGTTTCAGAGGTTTGCATATATCATAAAGCCCTTCCATGGAATTCTGTTAATGATCGTAACTTTACTGGCTCTCTGTCTCTTGCAGAACAAAGTCCAGTCTCTCTGGACTTTGTTCACAATCTGTTCCCCAGGATATATTTCTTGCCTCCCCGCACTACCCATCTTATCTTTTTCCACTGCTAGCCCCCCACCATGTACTCTGTGTTGTGTCCATATGGAACTACTTATTGTTCCTCCTTATAACATGTCATTTCATGCTTATTAGATAATTTCACTTACTGTTTGTTTGTTTGTTAATCCTCACCCGAGGATATTTTTCCATTGATTTTTAGGGAGAGTGGAAGAGAGAGGGAAAGACAGAAAGAAACATCGATGTGAGAGAAACACATTGATTGGTTGCCTCCTGCACGAGCCCGACCAGGGTCCGGGCCAGGGAGGAGTCTGCAACCAAGGTATGTGCCCTTGACCAGAATTGAACCTGGGACCCTTTGATCCACAGGCCGACGCTCTATCCACTGAGCCAAACAGGCTAGGGCTCATTTACCATTTTCTCTGGGTAATGTCCTTGTTCACAATGGCATCTACCTAATTAACTTATTTTCATCTTTTTAAGATTCAGCTCACATCTCTCTTCAGTGAAGCCTTCACTGACTAACGTACCGTACTTTCCATCGTATAAGACGACTGGGCGTATAAGATTTTCCTGGGTTAAAAAGTCGTTTTATACGCTGGAAAATATGGTATATTGGACTATATTGATGGGATTAGATATAACGGATTAGATATATTGGACTACTGTATTTTCCGGCATATAAGATGACTTTTTAACCCAGGAAAATCTTATACGCCCAGTCATATTATACGCCGGAAAATACGGTACATAGGCAGATATATTTGCTCTTCTTTTAAAATCATAACTGTACTTAGTCTCTGTACTAGGCACACTGCATGAAAATTCTTTATTTTCCTATATGATTCTACTAAACTGTAATTTCTATTTTTCCATGAACTTCTAGTATCAAGCACACTGACACATAGTAATTTTGTTCATTTGACAGCTTTTATTAAGCACTGTTCAAGATACTAAAGAAACAACAGTGAGCAGAATAGAGAAAGTCCCTATCTCATGGAACTTACATTCCTGATGGGGGAACACAAGACTGTGAGCAAATAAATCATATATCCTATATAATAAAAGAATAATATGCAAATTAACATCACTCCACTACACCAACAAGCCATGCCCACCAGCCAATCAGGAGTGAGTATGCAAATTAACCCAACCAAGATGGCTGCAGCCATGGAGCGAACAGGAGGCTTGTGTTTCCCTGGCAATGGAGGAAGCCAAGCTTTCCGCACACCCTGTTAGGCCCTGGCCTCCCCTCAAGGCTATAAAGTTTCAATTATAGAAGATAAATAAATCCCAGATACCAGGGCCTCCGCTTGGGTCGCCGAGGGGCATGGCTGGCCTGCAAACCACCATAGGCTCCTCGCCCAGGCCGCCCCACACCCCAAGGGAACCCCCACCCTGATCCGGGACACCCTTCAGGGCAAACCAGCCGGCCACAACCCGTGCAGCAGGCCTCTATCCTATCTAATAAAAGAGTAATGTGCAAATTGACCATCACACAAGATGGCTGCCCCCATGTGGACACAAAATGGTCGCCACAAGTGGCCAGCAGGGGAGGGCAGTTGGGGGCGATCAAGCCTGCAGGGGAGGGCAGTTACGGGTGAACAGACCAGCAAAGGAGGGAAGTTGGGGGGGACCCAGGCCTGCCGGGGAGAGCAGTTGGGGGGGACCAGGCCTGCAGGGGAGGGCAGTTGGGGGAGACCCAGGCCTGTAGGGGAGAGTAGTTGGGGGGACCAGGCCTGCAGGGGAGGGCAGTTAGGGGTGACCAGGCCTGCAAGGGAGGGCAGTTAGGGGTGACCAGGCCTGCAAGGGAGGGCAGTTAGGGGCAAACAGACTGGCAGGGGAGCAGTTAGGCATGAATCAGGCTGGCAGGGGAGTGGTTAGGGGGTGATCAGGCTGGCAGGCAGAAGCGGTTAGGGGCAATCAGGAAGGCAGGCAGGCAAGCAGTAGGGAGCCAGCAGTCCTGGATTGTGAGAGGGATGTCTGACTGCCCGTTTAGGCCCGATCCTACTGGGATTGGGCCTAAATGGGCAGTCAGACATCCCTCGAGGGGTGCCAGATTGGAGAGGGTGCAGGCTGTGCTGAGGGACACACACACCCATGCATGAATTTCATGCACCGGGCCTCTAGTGTGTGTGTGTAAAATATATTTATATAATATATATAAATTATATATATATTATTATGATCTCTGAACGCATAATAATCTGGCCACTCAGTGTATATCCTATATAATAAAAGGCTAATATGCAAATTTTCCCCTCGACCAGGAGTTTGACCAGCAGGCAGGCTGGCCAACCGCCCATGTTCCCTCCCCCTGGCCAGGCTGGCCAGATCCCACCCATGCACGAATTCATGCACCGGGCCTCTGATATATATACATACATACACTGAGTGGCCAGATTATTATGCGTTCAGAGATCATAATAATCTGGCCACTCAGTGTATATATATATAATGTATGATGGAGGTAAAGAGGTGGAGAAGCCCTGAGGGGTGATCGGGTCTAGCAGCTGCCACTTGGACCCTTACCCAAGGGATATAGGGAATGCTGGGAGTAGTGGGTCTTATTTTATACTAGGGGCCCCGTGCACAAATTCATGCACCTTGAAAGGAAGTGTGGGCCATGAGGCTGTGGTGGTCACAGGGGTGGGTCTCAGCCCATCCTCCATGCCCCTGCCTTGCCCCTCCCGCCACAACCCCCAGTCTCCTCTCTGCTGGCAGCCCTTCTCCCTCCACCACTGCTCCCATACACTGATGGTTCTGGCCCCGCTCACACCCACTGATGGCGCGGATTGATTGGGGCTAGCACCAGCAGCAGGTGTGAGCAGGGCCAGTCCATCAGTGGGTGCGAGTGGCGGCTGCTGCCCCAATTGCCCCTCAGGAGTAGGGGGAGGTGGAGAAGCCCTGAGGGGTGATCAGGGCTAGCAGCTGCCACTCGCACCCACTGACGGCGCCGAGCAATCAGGGCTGGTGCCGGGTGCCAGAAGCGGGTGCGAATGGGGCCTGCACAGGCAGCAGGTGCAAGCGCCAGGCAGGACCGCGGTACATGGGAGCAAAGAATTTTCAGTAACCACCAGAGGCTTGCCCCAATGACAGTGACCAGTGCCCTGCCTTGGTCTGCTGCCCCCACTCACCTGCTCCACCATCCTGCCACAGCCTGCCCACCATGTTCCGTACTCTGCTGTCTGCTGCCGATGCCTGCCCTGTTCTGCGTGTGCCCCCTGGTGGTCAGCGCACGTCATAGTGACCAGTTGTTTGGTTTTTCTGCCATTCGGTCTATTTGCATATTATGGTTTTATATATATAGATAGGATGATCAGGGTAGGCCTCATTGAGAAGGTGGTATTTGAGCAAAAACCAGGGGAAGGGAGAAAGGTACATGAATATCTGTGATAAGAGCATCTCAGACAGGAGGAATGTTAAATACAAAAGCCTTGCGCCAGGACTGTGCTTGATTAGTTTCAGGAACATCAAGGAGAACAGTGTGGCTAGAGCAGGAAATGCATGGGAAGGGGATAAGAGATGAGGCCAGAGAGGTAGGTAGTGCAGGACTAGGTTGGTAAGGATATTTAAAGGACTTGGGTTTTTTTCCCTGAGATGTGAGCCACTGGAGAGTTTTGAGTGTAGGAGTGATGGAATATGACAACGTTTTAAAATTGTTACTCTAGCTGCTCTGATAAATATACACTGTTGAGGGAAGGGCAAGGGCAGAAGCAAGGAAATGAATTAGTGCCATTATGATAATGGTTGTTTGGACTAGTGTGGTAACAGTAGAGGTCATAAGAATTGGTCAATTTCTAGATGTGCCTTGAAACTGGCAGACAAATTTTTTCCACAGATTAAATATGGGTAGGGTACGAGAAAAGTCAAGAATTATGCCAAGCAGGTGGGGAGGAACTGAATTGTCTGGCATTAGTGAAAGAGCTGAGGGGCAGCTTTCTCCCAAACAGAAGTGCTGCCAAGGACCATTGTTCCTTTGATGAGCCAGACCCCCACCCTGCCTCGAACTAGCAGACAGGTACCATATCTGGGTCCATCAACCTGCCTCACACTATTTGCTTCACCCTAGTGATTCCCTGAGACCCTGCCCCACCCAACTTGCAGGCCTACCCAGGCTGTTTCCAGTGGATTTTCCATAAAAATGGCCTGCTTTGGCTCATGCTTAAGATTTTCCTAAAATCTCTCAAACAAGCAGCATCTAGCCTTGGTGTTTCCTTTACCTCTTGTTAATTGGCCCCAGGCCTGGCACTAGTGGCAGCCAGCCTTGGATCACAGCTTGGAATTGCCTGGGTACCTCCAAACCCAGCACAAGTAGCAGCCATTGGCAGATCACTTTGTAGTTCATGACCAGTGGCCCTAAGCAGGACACAGGTGGTGACTGTGGCCTGCCCCTCCTGGGAGGTCCCAGAGCCAGCACACCCAGTGGACAGCTTCAGACCACATCAAAACACCCGATACATTCAAGGAGCAGACACAGTGGGCACCAGAGCCTTGCTGAAGTTAGTCCTGTTTTGTGGGATGGGCCCCTGCACAGCTGATCCTCTGTAGTGTTTAGAGATTGGTGGCTGGTGGTTGCAGCCAGTGCTTGGAGCTGAATATCCTGGGAGTAAATGCCTCCCATTGGCATGCCAACAGTGATCAAGGCTCAACTACAAGGAGAGAGTGTACCTAGCCCACATGTGGGACGCACTTCAAACACCTGGCTTGGGTGATCAGGGAGGCTGTGCCATTGAACTGTACAGGACACTTACTATATTAGGCCACTCTGCTGAGCTCACGAGACATATAAGCTTTACCTAATACAGTGGTTGGCAAACCGCGGCTCGCGAGCCACATGAGGCTCTTTGGCCCCTTGAGTTTTCTAACGTCACTTCTTCAAAATAGACTCACCCAGGCCGAAAACTGACTTCTGTGCATGGGCCATGAAGTTTCAATCGCACTGTACGTGGTATTTTGTGGAAGAGCCACACGTGGTATTTTGTGGAAGAGCCACACTCAAGGGGCCAAAGAGCCGCATGTGGCTCACGAGCTGCGGTTTGCCGACCACTGACCTAATACATAGAAACAACCACAGGGAGGCTACCAAAATGAAGAGACAAAGAAACATGCCCAAATGAAAGAACAGAACAAATATCCAGAAAAAGAAGTAAACAAAATGAAGACAAGCAATCTACTAGATGCCGAGTACAAAACACTGGTTATGAGGATGTTCAATGAACTCTGGGGAAGAGTAGATGAACTTAGTGAGAACTTCAAAAAGAGATAGGAAGCATAAAAGTAGAACTAGAAAACATAAAAAAGATCCAGTCAGAAACGAAGAATACATTACAGGAAATCAACAGTGGAGTAGATGAAGCAGAGGATCGAATCAGAGATTGGCAAGTTAAGGAAGCAGAGGACAGCCAATCAGAACAGCAAAAAGAAAAAAAAGAATACCCCCAAAATTAGCATAGTGTAGGGAACCTTTGGGACAACTTCAAGTGTACCAACATTCACATCATGGGGGTGCCAGAAGAAGAGAGAGAGTAAGAAATTGAAAACCTATTTGAAAAAATAATGACAGAAAACTTCCCTAACTTGGTGAAAGATATAGATATACAAGTCCCAGAAATGCAGGGGAGTCCCAAACAAGATGAACAAAAAGAGGCCCATAGCAAGACACATCATAATTAAAATGAAAAAGGTTAAAGACAAAGAGAGAATCTTAAAAGCAGAAAGAGAAAAGCAGTTAGTTACCTACAAGGGGGCTCCCATAAAATTGTCAGCTGATTTCTCCACAGACACTTTGCAACCAGAAAGGATTGCCAAGAAATATTCAAAGTGATGAAAAGCAAGGACCTACAACCAAGATTACGCTACCCAGTAAAGCTATCATTTAGAAGCAAAGGACAGATAAAGTGCTTCCCAGACAATAACAAATTAAAGGAGTTCATTACCACCAGACCAGCATTATATGAAATGTTAAAGGGTCTTCTTTAAGAAGAAGAAAAAGAGCAAAACTATGAACAACAGGGGGCAGGAGTGGGGAGCAGGGTGCCAATTGCAGGGGGGAGACATCTGTAATACTTTTAATAATAAAGATATATTTAAAAACTATGAACAACAAAATGGCAAATATATATAGTATATATATATCAACAATTGAATCTAAAAAACAAAATGAACACGCAGAATAGAAACAAACTCATAGATAGAACATTTTGATGGTTGCCAGATGGGAGAGGGATTGTGGTGAGGGGGGTGGTGGTGAAAAAAGTGAAGTACAAATTGGTTATTATAGAATACTCATGGCGATCTAAAGTACAGCATAGGGTATATAGTCAATAATCCTATCTAATAAAAGGGTAATATGCAAATTAATCATCACTTCATCACAAAGATGGAGGCGCCCATAACCACAAGATGGTGGCGCCCAGTTCTCTCAGCCCTGCTGGAGTCCCCCAGTCCCAGGGTGGGTGGGGGGTCAGCCACTGAGAGTGGGCAGCGTGAGCGGCCTGGCAGAATGCTTGCTTTGTCACCGCAGCGACGAGGCAAGCGTTCTGCGCCTGGCCGTGGATGGGCCTCTGGGCTGTAGAGAGCCTCTGGGCAGCAGGAGTGGAGTGGCCAGGCCCCACAGAGAGATACTGGTGCACGGATTCTTGCGCAGGGCTACTAGTATTCTAATAACTATGTATGGTGTGAGATTTATTGAGATGATTACTTAATAAGTTATGTAATGTCCAACCACTGGGTTGTACATGTGAAACTAATGTAATAATTTATGTCAACTATAATTGAAAAAGAAAAAAAAAGAATTATGCCAAGGTTTGTGGACTAAGCAATTTAGAAGGGTAGAGTTGCCATTTAAATAAGATGGGGAAGACCACAGCAGGAGCAATATTGAGGAAAACTGATCAGGAGTTAGTTTTCAACATGTAAATTTTGAGTGCCTATTAGATATTCAAGTGAAGATGTCATGTAAATGGAACTATCAACTAGGCAGTTGGCTGCACAAGTCTGGAGTTCAAGGAAGCAGACTGGGTTGGAGATATGGATTTGGGAGATCCACTTATAGATCTGTGCTGTCCAATATGGTAGTCACTAGTTACATGTGACTTCTAAAATTTAAGTAAAGTTACATTTAATTTAAAATTCAGCCTTCAATCATGCTAGCCACATTTCAGTGCTCAATCACCACATGTTGTTAGTGCCTAGTGTATTGAACAGAGCAGATATAGAACCTTTACATCACTAAAGAAAATCCTATTGGATAGCACTGGTATAGATAGCATTGAAAGCCATGAGACTGGATAAGATCAATAAGGAGTGAGACTAGATAGAGGGTAAAAAGGAGGCTTAAGGATTGAGCCCTGAAGCACTACAAATTAAGAGATCAGGGAGATGAGGAAGAATCAGAAAAAGACTGAGAAGAAGTGGTGAGTGAGGAGGTAGGTAATTCATAAGAATGTGGTATCCTAGAAGCTGAGTGAAGAAAGTACTGTATTTTCCGGCGTATAAGACGACTTTTTAACACAGGAAAATCTTCTATATGCCCAGTCATCTTATACGCCAGAAAATACGGTATTTCAAGTAGTAGTGAATATATATATATATATATATATATATATATATATATATATATATATAGAGAGAGATAGAGAGAGAGAGAGAGAGAGAGAGAGAGATTATCTGTGTAAAATGCGGCTAATAGGGCAAGTAAAATGAGGACTGATAATTTGCCATTATGATAATTAAAGTAAAGGTCATTGGTTGTATTGTATGAACAATTCTTTGAAGTAGTAGAAACAAAGACTTTATTGGAATGGGTTCATAAGAGAAAGGGAAGATATGAATTGGAGCTGCCAATGAGGTCAACACTTTCTGAGAAGTTTTGCTATATGTACAGAAGCAGATAAATGGGACAGTAGCTAGAGAGGTAAGTGAGATCAAGAAAGGGATTTTTTTAAAAAGATAAGACTATGTATAGTAGAGATAGAAAATTTGATTATGTAGGAGAGAGAGGGGTGAGTTGTTAGAGAGAGGTTTGTAGAATATGCAAAGGATGGGGAGCTAGTGCAAAAGTAGAGAGGTTGTCCTTAAATAGGAGCAGGGGCAGTATATGATAGAAGGGAAGCTAGATTAATGTGTACACAGATACAGACAGGTAGCTGAGTAGATGTGGCAATGAGAGCTTGAAGAAGTTCTGTTCTGATTGCTTTTATTTTCTTTCTGAAGTAGGATGCAGAGTTATCCTCTGGTATGAGAATGGGAGAAGAGATATAGAAGAAATGGAAAATGAATGGACTAGGGAACCATAATAGAATTGCCAGACAGCACTAAGGGCCCACTTAAAGTTAATAGTCACATGCTTACACTGAGACGTCAGTATGGTTGTATGTTTTCATTTAACCACATTCAACTACTGATCCACAATAAATATTTTTAATTTAATTCAATTACCTTGGAAGGTCAAAGGGAAAAGCCAAAGGAAAGCTTCACCAAGAAAGTAACATTTGAACAGGCTCCTGAAAAATATGATGCAGCCAGGCCAGCGTGGCTCAGTGGTTGAGCATCAACCTATGAACCAGGAAGTCACAGTTTGATTCCCAGTCAGGGCACATGACCGGGTTTTGGGCTCAATTCCCAGTAGGAGGCGTGCAGGAGGCAACTGATCAATAATTCTCTCTCAGCATTGATGTTTCTGTCTCTCCCTCTCCCTTCCTCTCTGAAATCAATAAAAATATATTTTTAAAAAAGAATATGATGCAGTTTAGTATTTTGAGAGGAGGGGTAAGGATGTTCCAGGTGGAGGCAGCAACATATTCGAAAGCCCATGGGCATGGAAGAGCAGAGTATGTTTCTTCAAAATTTGGAAAGCAGTGTTGTAGTCTGCATTCTACTAAAAATACAATGTAGTGACTGTGCAAGGTTAGGCAGGAAGAATGTGCCTCATGGGGTTGTTATAAATATAAAATGAGCTCATTAAATGTTATTTCTGTACTTTCAGATGCTCTTTCATACCCAGAAGCTCTTAATGCTCAGCACTACAAAGTCCTCATTGGTAACCGGGAGTGGATGACTAGAAATGGTCTTGTCATTAATAATGATGTAGATGATTCCATGACTGAACACGAGAGAAGGGGTCGTACTGCTGTATTGGTGGCAATTGATGGTAAGGTTTTCAATGAGTACACTATGACTCAGTGTTGTGATCTCAGCTATTGTTTTATGTGTATTTTTGAGGGACTTCTGAATTATAAGGATTATTTGAAAGCAGCCTGAATGCAATGAAAATGTTAGCAATACATATTTGTTATAGATAAATTTAAAATTCTCTTGCATTTGCCTGACTTTATTTTCTTCCCTAGCCTATGTGTGTTTTTTTAAAAAAAAACAAAACTAATCAAAGTTTTTTTAAAACCTAAAAATGAAATAACATAAAACTAATAACAAAGTAAAATAATATTTATAATCTCATCATTCTAACAATGTCAGTTTTAACTGTATATATTCCATTTCTGGTTTATATATGTATATACATACATATACATTCACAAAGAGAATTACACTATTAGTACATATGGTTGCATTTTATTGTATGTAAATTTTACCTCAATAAAATTGAATACAAAATTAAAATGTCTTATATACATACTATTTTATTTTGCTTTATTTTATTTAATACCAAATATTTTCCAATTTTATTTTAATGCTGCATAATTTATCGAACTTATACATTATATTTAATTTAATCATTCCCCTGTTGTAAATTTAAGCTATTCCTGATATTTCATTATTGTAAATAAAATTACAATAAACATATTGAGGTTTTAGGTCCTTTCTTTTGTTAAATTACTTCTTAGGATAAATTTCTAGCTGTGAGATTAATTAGTCAACATTTATAATCCTTGCTAAGTATGAAGGCAGTATCTTACTATAAGGCCTTTTGAAGTCTAGGAAGAAGCAGAAAATATCATATACTTTTCTTTTTAAAAATGAAATAACTACTTGCAGTGACTCCCCCCCTCCCCCAGTGAAATTCCAGTTTTATCTCTATCTACTCCTTTATCGTAAAAATAGAAAAAAGTTTTAGTTTTCAGTTCATTTGCCTGTAAATTAGCTAAATTGTTTGGGCTATTGGCTAATACTTCTCTAAGGAAAGAAAGGGGGTCTTTTAGTATCCAGTAAGGTTCCTCTTTTCATTTTCCTGTTACTATCTTTATTAATAACCCCTATCTTACTCTATGAAAATTTCATAAACAAACATGGAGGTTTGTTACAGAGTTTGTGGTATAAACTCTGTGTTGGCTTGGTGATATTTTTAGTTAAGCCAAGCCCTGAACAATTTTCCTTCACAAAATTATTTTGTTTTTGAAATTTTAAGTCAGAATATTATTCTGCTTTCTTGGTATTCCAAACTCTCTTCTTTTTTTGGTATTCCTATACTAGATGTGCTGTGTGGCTTGATAGCTATTGCTGATACAGTGAAGCCTGAAGCAGAACTGGCTGTCCATATTCTAAAATCCATGGGCTTGGAAGTAATTCTGATGACTGGAGACAATAGTAAAACAGCTAGATCTATTGCTTCTCAGGTAATTGGTTTACTTAGTTGTTGGGGTGGGGTATGTAGTAGCTTCTAATTCTTTTGTTGTTGTTAATCCTTACCCAAGTTTATTTTTTCCATTGATTTTTAGAGAGAGTGGAAGGGAGTGGGAGAGGCAGAGAGAGAAAAACATTGATTGGTTGCCTCCCGCACAAGCCTTAACCGGGGCTGGGGATCGAACCTGCAACTGAGGTACCTGCCCTTGACCGGAATCAAACCCAGGACCCTTCAGTCAGCTGATGCTCTAACCACTGAACAGAACCAGCTGGGGCACTTCTAATTCTTTATATACATTTCCTTTTTTGCCTTCAAATGCTAAAAAATTCATATTATTTATTATTTTCATTACCCCTGAGTAGATATATCTGGTTCCTTAAAAAATTGGCATGCTATTCAGACAGGAATTTGGGCTTTCTGTGCTACTGTAATAAGTAGAAAGCTATTTACTTAGTTCATGAGATGCTTAAGTGACA
Organism: Eptesicus fuscus; assembly: GCF_027574615.1. Classification (NCBI taxonomy): domain Eukaryota; kingdom Metazoa; phylum Chordata; class Mammalia; order Chiroptera; family Vespertilionidae; genus Eptesicus; species Eptesicus fuscus. The sequence continues at coordinate 38,443,863 of NC_072473.1, read as the reverse complement.
TTGTGCACCAGTTTCTGTTGATGCTTTCTTTGAAATGTTGCTCAGATTTTTCACCAGTGCTGCCAGCCTAGGCCAGGCTCGAATCTTCTTATGCCAAAAATACAGCACTAGCTTCATGCACTTTCCTCTTCAGTTCATCCTGAACACCACTGATGAAACCATCTTCCTAGTACACCATTTGACATATCATTTTTCTGCTACTGACACCTATATTTGCCTTACCGTCAAAACTTTTCTCATATTAGTCTTTTCTTCTTAGGAATGCCTTGTCTCCTCTTCTATTAAATAACACAAGTAATATATGAATCCATTCTTTTTTTAAAAATATATTTTATTGATTTTTACAGAGAGGAAGGGAGAGGGATAGAGAGTTAGAAACATCGATGAAAGAGAAACATCGATCAGCCGCCTCCTGCACACCCCCTACTGGGGATGTGCCCGCAACCAAGGTGCATGCCCTTGACCGGAATGAACCTGGGATCCTTGAGTCCGCAGGCCGACGCTCTATCCACTGAGCCAAACCGGTTAGGGCATGAATGCATCCTATCTAATAATAGACAAATATGCAAATTGACCATACCTCCGACACACCCACAAGCCACACCCACAAGCCATGCCCACCATCCAATCAGAGTGAGTATGCAAATTAATCCAAACCAAGATGGCTACAGCCACAGAGAGCAAGGTTTCCTAGGTAACAGAGAAAGCCAAGCTTTCCGCCTACCCTTGCCAGGCCTAAGCCTCCACTCAAGCTACAAAGTTTCAATTATAGAAGGTAAACAAATTCAAACAGAAATGGTGGCAGAATGGAGCTTGAGAGAGCAGGCCAGGGTTGCTGCCGGCAACAGGGGAAGCAAAGCTTTCCGCACACCCTAGCCAGGCCCACCCGCTAAAGGCAACAAAGTTTCAACTATAACCCCAACAGAAATGGCTGCCGGCCTTCGAGGGAGCCCCAGGCTTGGCTCTGCTCCAGGCTACAAAGTTTCAATTGTAGAAGGAAAATAAATTCCAGATACCAGGGCCTCCACTTGGGTTTCCAGGGGGCGTGGCCGGCCTGCAAACCACCACAGGCCCCTTGCACAGGCTGCCCCACACCCCAAGGGAACCCCCACCTGATCTGGGATGCCCTTCAGGGCAAACCAGCTGGCCCCCACCCCTGTACCAGGCCTCTATCCTATCTAATAAAAGAGTAATATGCAGATTGATCATCACTGCAACACACAATATAGCTGCCCCCATGTGGTCAAAGATCCTGCCCCCATTTGGACACAAGATGGCCACCACAAGATGGCCAGCAGGAGAGGGCAGTTGGGAGGCACCCGGCCTGCAAGGGAGGGCAGTTGAGAAGGACCAGGCCTGCAAGAGAGGGCAGTTGGAGGTGATCAACCCTGCAGGAGAGGGCAGTTAGGGGTGACCAGGCCGGCAGAGGAGGGAAGTTGGGGGCAAACAGGCTGGCAGCAGAGTGGTTAGGGGGTGATCAGGCTGGCAGGCAGAAGTGGTTAGGGGCAATCAGGAAGGCAGGCAGGCAAGCAGTTTGGAGCCAGCAGTCCTGGATTGTGAGAGGGATGTCCGACTGTCCGTTTAGGCCCGATCCCACCGGGCCTAAACGGGCAGTCCGACATCCCTCAAGGAGTCTCATATTGGAGAGGGTACAGGCTGGGCTGAGGGACAACCTCCCTCCGTGCATGAATTTCATGCACCGGGCCTCTAGTTCTTGTATAAAAATACAGAAGGTTATAAAGTGAAAAGTTCCTCACCCTTTTCCCAAGCTTCCTGTCAAGTCCTATCACCCACACTTTTTCATATGTATACATGTTCATATACAAATGTATCATTTTAGTATTTTCAACATAAATGGAATAATCTTTTTTTTATTTTTTTATTTGAACTAATATGTCTTTTTTTCCTCTCTGAAATAAGAATATATTTTTTAAAAGATTATTCTAGTTTCAACATAAATGGAATAATCTTTTAAAAATATATATTCTTATTCAATTCAGAGAGGAAGGGAGAGGGGGAGAGAGAGATAGAAACATCCATGATGAGAATCATTCATCAGCTCCCTCCTGCACAGAACCCGGGCATGTGCCCTGATAGGGAATTGAACTGTGACCTCCTGGTTCATAGATAGATGTTCAATCACTGAGCAATGCTGACCGGGCAATTGGATCATTTTTGTATAGATTGTTTAGCAGTTTGCTTTTTTACATAAGTGTATTACCTTGGAGCTTTGTCCATGTCTAAACATATAAAGTTATTTATTCTTTCTACATTGCTGCAAGGAATTCCATGGTATGACTGTATCATGATTTATTTAACCATTCCTCTAATGATGGGCACTTAGGTGATTTTGAAAATTTTGTTGTTACAAACAGGGTAGTAATGTGCATCCTTGGACATACCTCTTTTTGTCACGTATAAATTTGTACAAAATATAGCTCGACGTGGAATTGCTGAACTAAATGATGTGCACACTTTGATGGATGCTGCCCAATACCCTCCAAAAAGACAGTGCCGATTTACACATTCACCAACAGTGTATGAGGAAGCTCATCTCTTCCTATCCTTACTTTCACTGGGTATTATCAGTCTTTTAAAATTTGGGCATGTGGAGGGCAGAAAATGAAGGCTCATTGCTGAGTTATATTTCAGGTACTCGGTAATATTTTTTTTTAATTGAGTCTATTTTTCCTGACATAGGTTGGCATTACTAAGGTGTTTGCTGAAGTTCTACCTTCCCACAAGGTTGCTAAGGTGAAGCAACTTCAAGAGGAGGGGAAACGGGTAGCAATGGTAGGAGACGGAATCAATGACTCCCCAGCTCTGGCAATGGCCAATGTTGGGATTGCCATTGGCACAGGCACAGATGTAGCCATTGAAGCGGCTGATGTGGTTTTGATAAGGGTAAGTCCTGTAGCCTGCACTTTGAGGAGTGTAAATCTGCTCTGCATGGTCAGGGATAGTGTCATAAAGTGCATCGAGCAGGATGATTCTGTTCTTCTAATTCCCATGCTCCCAGCTATTGAGACTGGGAGAATTTGAGATGAGTGTATGAGAAGTCTTACTAATTACTTCTAGACTTTCTTAATCCAGCAAAGCAAATGAAAATGACAAGTTTCTAAAGTGAATAACAAGATTTGGGAACATATTTAAAATTATCTTCAATAAATAGTGAGGTTATTTTAATAGTATTTAATCCCTCTACCAGCATACAACCCTAATGTGTTTTCAGAACTCAGAAAAGTTCTTGAAAAACATCTTCCAAAGCTGACTCAAGTTTTTAGCAATATCTGAGATTTGTAGTTAATTTACATATTACCCTAAGGTACATGTCGTCTTCAATATACACAGTATCAAATGTAAAAATTACTAGTTAAGTTAGAGTCTCTTGCTAATATCACAAATATTTCTGTTCTCAGAATGATCTCCTGGATGTGGTGGCAAGTATTGATTTATCAAGGAAGACAGTCAAGAGGATTCGGATTAATTTTGTCTTCGCTCTAATTTATAATCTGGTTGGAATTCCTATAGCTGCTGGTATGTGACTGTTAACTAGTATTGCTTTTTCCTCTGAGGTCATTAGAGACATATCATTTTGGAAGTTTTAGTCTTTTTATTAGTTTTGAGTTTATTTTTGTGTATAGCCTGCTGGTATGCTGAGAGGTAATATTAAAATCAACATTTTTATTTTTAGCAATGTTCATTATTGTCTAGAATGTATAAGCATTCTGACAGGTTTATTTTATTTTACTTTATCTTTTATTCCAAGTTTACATTTTGAAAAATTCCAAACGTACATAGACAGGGGAAAAAATGATACACTTACTTAAATTCATTAGTTAATATTTTGTTACATTGCTTCATCTCTTTCTACATATACTCTCATACATATACATATATATACACTAGAGGTCCAGTGCATGAAATTTGTGCATGGGGGGAGGTCCCCTCAGCCCACCCTGCACCCTCTCCAATCCGAGATCCCTCTCACAATCCTGGACTGCTGGCTCCTAATTGCTCACCTGCCTGCCTGCCTGCCTGATCACCCCTAACTGCCCCCTGCTGCTAACCAGGTCGCCCCCAACTGCCCCCTCCTTGCTGGCCTGGTCGCTCCTAACTACCCCCCCCTGCCGTCCTGGTCACCCCTTACTGGCCCCCCACCAGCCTGGTCACCTCCAACCGTCCCCCCTGCTGGCCTGGTCGCCCCCAACTGCCCCCCCTGCCAGCTTAGTTGCCCCTCAAGTCCCCCATGCTGGCCTGGTCACCCCACGCAGCCTGCTTGTTCAGTCGTTTAGTCGTCCCTCACTAACCCCCTGCCGGCCTGGGTGTAGGCAGCCATCTTGTGAGGGCATGACATATTTGCATATTACCTCTTTATTATATAAGATTTTTTTGCTTAAGGGAACAAATTTACCATTAATCTCACTACCTAAATACAACTACTGTTAGCATTTAGTCTATTTACTTCAGGTTTTTTTTTACTCTGCATTAGTTTTTGTCTGGTCACATAGTTGTAATTATAGTATACAGAGAATTTTCTGCTCTTCATGTAATGTTACAATAGCCAATAGGTTTTTTTGTGTGTTTTTTTACATTTATGGACCAGATGAGAGATATTGGATGAAGGAATATGACCAAGAATCCTATATAATAAAAGGGTAATGTGCAAATAGACCGAACCGCAGAACAACTGAACAACCAATCAAAGTGTAATCCTATATAATAAGAGAGGAATATGCTAATTATCTGTTATGCCCTGAGGTGTAACGACCGACCACATAATGACCAGATCACGGATCTGCAGGAGGGTGGGGCAGCGAACTACAAGTGGGCGTCAGAGAGCTACAGGACGGGGCAGGGCAGCAAGCAAGTGGGAGGTGGAGAGCTTCAGAAGGGGGCAGGGCAGCAAGCTATGAGGTGGGTGGGGGAGCTACAGGAAGGTAGGGCAGTGGGCGAAGAGCTACAGGAGGGCGGCAGCGGCCTACTGGCGCACGGATTCGTGCACGGGGCTACTAGTATGTTAATGATATGCTAAGGCTGCTCAACTGCTTGCTATGATGTGCACTGACCACCAGGGGGCAGACAGTCAACTGGTTGACCAGTTGCTATGACATGCACTGACCACCAGGGGACAGATGCTCCGACAGGTAGGTTAGCTTGCTGCTGGGGTCTGGTCCATCAGGACTGAGCGAGATGGGCCGGACATGCCCTGGAGCCCTCCCGTGGTCCCTCCCCGGCCCGATCGTGCACCAGTGGGGTCCCTCAGCCTGACCTGCACCCTCTCGCAATCCGGGACCCCTCAGGGGATGTTGGAGAGCCAGTTTCAGCCTGATCCCACAGGCCACTCCCCTTGGGAGGGTGACAGACGCAGGGCTCAAGGCTGGTGAGCACTGCTATGGCAGCGTGAGCCTCTCCCGATTGGGACTGATTGGGCGTGAGCCTGCGGTAGGCACAGTGGGGCTGGGATGAGCGGGAGCAGCAGGAAGGAGCTGCAGGTGGCATTGGACTGCAGGTTTTGGCCTGATCCCTGCAGGCCACCCACAGGGACCCCACCCGTGCATGAATTCGTGCTCCAGGCCTCTAGTTATTTAATAAACACCTGATAATCTCCTGTACTTGGGGGCCTGGTAGAGGTTAGTAATAACATAAGAGAAATAGTTGTCATTTTCTTCTTCTTTTCTCTGGTTTGAGAGCCGAAGAAAAACAAAATGACATGAGAGCAATTACAAAGTTGTTGATAAACACAAATGCTGAAAGGACAAAGAGTAAAAGAACAATTAAAATCCAGAAAGATTAGCCCTGGCCGAATAGTTCAGTTGGTTAGTGTTGACCCAACACACCAAGGTTGTGGGTTTGATCCCTGGTCAGGGCACATACAAGAATCAATCAATGATGCCCTGGCCAGTTTTGCTCAGTGGATAGAGCATCAGCCTGAAGACTGAAGGGTCCTGGGTTTGTTTCTGGTCAAGGGCACATGCCCGGGTTGTAGGCTCGATCCCCAGTGGAGGGCATACAGGAGGCAGACGATCAATGATTCTCTCTTACCATTGATGTTTCTATCTTTCTCCCTCTCCCTGCCTCTCTAAAATCAATAAAAATATATTTAAAAAAAGGAATCAACCAATAAATGCATAAATAAATGGAACAACAAATTGATGTTTCTCTCTCTCTTCTCCCTTCCTCTCACTCAAATCAACAAATTTTAAAAAATCCAGATAGATGAATTCTGGATGAGCAAGTTATTTTTTTTTAATATATGTAAGTTATATAAGATCTCTGTAGAAAAAGTAGAAAATACAGTTATGTACATAAAAATTTAAAAATACAGTAAGTCTATCTCATCCCTATCATATGAGCAAATATTAAAATGTCTGTCAAGTGTGGACAAGTTTTTGATAGTACTGTAATTTGTTACAGCCACTTTGGAAAGCAACTGAGAAATATCCACCTAAAGTTGAAAATGTGCCCATGTTATATATAACCCAGCAGCTTCACCTCTAGGTGTGACTCTAGAGTAATTCTCAAACATGTGCACAGGGAGACATGCACAAGAATGTTCACAGTAATACTCTATTAGTGAAAAATTGACAACCACATAAATCTCCACCAACAGAAATATTAATTGATGAATAAATATCAAATGAGGAAATGATTTGTAAATATGTATTAGAAACACATTGGTGATCTGTTTAGTACTATCTGCTGTAACTAATCCACACCTGTTTCCTAGGAGTGTTTATGCCCATTGGTTTGGTTTTGCAGCCTTGGATGGGATCTGCTGCAATGGCTGCTTCATCTGTTTCAGTAGTACTTTCTTCTCTCTTCCTTAAACTGTAAGTATGATGGCTTGTTCACATTTGTGTTTTATATTACTTTTTTATCTTCCACAGTCAGTCTTGGTAGGTTTTATTCTTTCAATAAGCCCAAACTGTCTTAATAATAAATGTCACTTATGTAATTATCACCTTATATAGTCTATACATAGCAAGCACAAGCACCAAGTGGGGTAAAATCAAGTACATTGGCTCTGAGAGGTAGGATTTCTGATCATGTGACTACACACCATTCCTTTTGAGCTTTCCTAGCAGGGACCATCTTTGTACATTTCATACAGGTAAATCTCTTCATTTTTTAATGTAACAAGCATCTAGTTCACATTTGGTTATTTCAAACGAGTGTACTTTTGCATGTGTCCAGTTATAGGAAACCGACTTATGAGAATTACGAACTGCATGCCCGAAGCCACATGGGACAGAAAAGTCCTTCAGAAATCAGCGTTCATGTCGGAATAGATGACACCTCAAGAAATTCTCCTAAACTGGGTTTGCTGGACCGGATTGTTAATTACAGCAGAGCCTCCATAAACTCACTACTGTCTGATAAACGGTCCCTAAACAGCGTTGGTACCAGTGAACCTGACAAGCATTCACTCCTGGTAGGGGACTGCAGGGAAGATGATGACACTGCGTTGTAACAGGCCACAGAGAGTGCTACGAGCTCATGTTTCATACACTGACACAGTATACTTGATGCCACCTTAGCTTTTCAAAATATTATGAAAGGATTTTGTATAGGTTTTACGCTCTTATATTAGGGATTCTATTTGGATTGCATTTTTCTGATGACAAAAATATACTTTTCAGGGCATCAGCTCTGAACCCAGCTTTATTAAAAATAAACCTCCATTATTTTTTGTTTTCACTAGCAACCAATCAGGTAGGCCAGTGAGGTTTACAGAAGCCCTACAATGGAAGATTGCCAAACTGCTGCTAAAGTGATAGATGATTCTTTTATTTGACAAAAGAAACCTCAAGAGAGGTTCCTTATGTGTACATGTCAGCACTGACCCCTCAAGAGAAGGATAATTAAAAATTTGAAGATTTGAGAGCATGATCTTGAGGAGATTCTTGAGCCTTCATCCCTGCCAGATTGGGAAACAGTGGCTTTCAAAGCACTGTGTAAAGCATCTAGTTTTAGAAGGAAAATAGAAACTGTTTGAAAATAGATGTGCCTTCATTATTACAGGCTTTCTTCCCCCCTTATTTTCTGTACATCTTTGTCTTTGTATTTGCTTTCTTAGATGACCCAGTATGTTTTCTTTTGTATCTCCTTTTGAGTAAGCTAAGTATGGGTGGATTTTCATTGATAAAATTAACACAATATTTCCAATATCTTGTTCCTTTCTTTATCTTGTAATTCAAAAGACTTTATAGGTCCTTAGCATTCCCTGCTTCCCATCTCATCTTTCCATTGTTGTTAAAAGTATATCAGGTTCTTCCTTCAGTGACACTCTAGCTTGGTGCAAGCTTTCAATTCACTCCTGCAGAGTTCAGCTCTAAGTTGTTTTTAGTGTAGTCTATCGGCCTCAATCCAGAAACTTAAGATTTTTAAGCTTCTTCCACAATTGATTTTTTTCAAAGATCAAAAACTTTTCAAAGATTTTTTTACTGCCAGCTGGTGTGGTTCAGTGGTTGAACATCGGCCTATGAACCAGGAGGTCATGGTTTGGTTCCCGGTCAGGGCACATGTCTGGGTTTTGGGCTCGTTCCCTAGTAGAGGACATGCAGGAGGCAGCCAATTAGTGATTCTCTCTCAGCACTGATGTTTCTATCCCCTGCCCTCCCTCTCCCTTCCTCTGTGAAATCAATAAAAACATTTTAAAGGTTTTTTTTTTACCATCTTTAACATATAAGGGTCATATAAAATTACTTGGGTTCACTAAATTTGTCCTTTTATGGTATATATTTGTCCTTAGCTGGTATATATAACTTAATAGATTTTAATTGTCTTTTAGTGTTTTAGATAACCACTCAAAATGACTTTTAATGCTGTTATACAAAACTTCTTTTACCAAAAATAAAATAAATCATAATACAGAAATGAGAATTTCTCTAGGTTGTGATACCTTTTAGGCCAATCTCTACTTTTCTTTAGTTTAAAACTTATGCACTTGCTAATTAGATTGGCAAATTCAGAGGTTTGTTCTCATTACCATATAAATTTAGAAATTCCTCTGTGAGTGCCTGGGAGTTTATACACTGGCCAGAGATCTGGTATTGTACTTGTATCACTATTAAAATTTCCTTGGTAATTGTAAGATGGATTTCATATGTAGAATATGTAAGTGAACTCATAAATAAATTTCCAATATTTTGTTCCCATTGCCATAAAGCTCCTAACACAGTGCTTAGTACATAGGGTTTGTACTCAGTAAATGTTAATTATTTTCTCTGCTTGAGGTCAGTAATAAATATTAAAAATCATTGTTTAAGAGCAGAGTCTGAAATCAGATGGCAGTGGGGGATGGGTTTCTTCCCAGTCTACTTTCTTTCTTTCATCTTTTCATACATACACAAAAAAAGTTTACATTATTCCATGTTGTCTTTTCAGATTTAGAGAAGATCTCATTTTTATCTCAGCTATTTTAAAGAACTGAAACTTGATGAAGGTGCTATTAATCTAGAAAGGCAAACACATTTTTAATGAAATAAGAATGAGTTTGTATGTCTAGGCTCTTTCTTAGACCAATGCCTATGCCATCTTCCATGCTACCAGTTTGAATTTTAATGTTTCTTATTATTTATTCCAGTGGCCCATCATACTATAACTTGTTTCTTCCAGAAGAAACAGTTAATATGATAGGTGTATACTAGACTTTTGAAAAAAGAAACACCCCTCCCGTCACTCACTCTCTCTCACTTTTTTCCTCTTTCTCTCTGAAGCCAGTTACTTTTATTATTATATGTGCGTTTGAGTTGTGCTCTTGGCCCCACCTGCCAAGGGACCCAAAGTTATAGGATAGTGAGAAGAGCAGCCTATAGTCTGGGAAAAATCAAGGATATAATTTCAGCCCTTATTACCAGAACACAAAGCATGCTGTTTAGAAACAATCCTGCTTTAAATATCTGTAGCCATCTTTGAGTTCTCTACCACAAGTTGTCTTTTGCAATCCTGAACTCCCATTAGCTTCATAGAGCACCCTGATTCACAGGAGAGAGAGAGGTGATATGTAGAGAGAATCAAAAACATTGCTTTCAGTTAAAATTAGCATTAAGAAACTGGTTACTAGCGAGAACAAATATTAGAAATGTGTATGTATGTGTGTATATCTGTTCATGTACATATATAAATACACACATATGTACACACATATTACCCTATAGAAGGAAAATAGATTGATAGTACTCCCTCTTATCTGTGGGAGGTATGTTCCAAGACCCCCAGAGGATGCCTGAAACTGCAGATACAGCTGAACCCTATATATGCTATGCTTTTCCCTACATACATCCTTTTCACTTAAACACTGTATGGCTTCTCTTTGGCATACCCCAATTGCCACCATCACTACTCTTGCACTTTGTGGCCATTATTAAGTAAAATGAGGGTTACTTGAACACAAGCAATGTGATACCATGACAGTCAATCTGATAACTATGATGGCTACTAAGTGACTAATGGGTGGGGAGTATTTATAATATGGACATGCTGGACAAAGTGATGATTCATGTTTTGGGTGGGATGTATTGAGACAGTGTGAGATTACATCACAATACTCAGAATGGTGCACAATTTAAAACTTATGAATTGTCTTTTTCTTGGAATTATTCCTTTAAGATTTTCGGACAATGGTTGACCATATATAGCTGATAGGGGAAACTGAAACTACAGATAAGGAGGCACTACTGTATATTTGAATTTAATATTTGAAGTTCTTTATTTGTTATTCCTTTATCACTCTTCTGTATTCATTCAGCAACCATGCCCTCAGTCTGAAGTTAACAAGGATGTTTTGATATCCAGTGCTGGTTCGGACTCAACTCCGGGGGGCGCCTTTTATCTTAAATATCCAAAGATGCCTTTTGAATTTCAAAGCTTAAAACACAACTAAAGTATTTAGTGTCATAGTATAAAGTATGGTTGTTATTTGTGAAAATAGAAATCCTATTTTTCCTTGTTTAGTATCAACATTTTAGAGTGTAATGCCTTGTGAATAAATAATTTTATATTGTGCTTTAACTTTTTAAAAAGTATTCTTTTTTCAAATGTATTCTTTGTTCATAATGCTTAAATAGCACTGTAGACAGACATTTCCAAAAATTTAAGCATACATATATTTTATGTACACAGCTTAAAATCAAGAGTGTATGTTCTTAGAAAAATTTTCCATTACTTGTTGATCTTGCTTTAAAATAATTTTTCTTAATATTTATTTTACTCTTGTTATTTTTGGGGGGTGAGGCATCTGGTTATTGGTTACTTTAATGAGAATAAAAACATTCCTGGAATAACTCCATTTGGATTTTTTATTTGTTTAGTTCTTACTTTTCTATATTTAAAAATACTATTTTATCAATAAAATGTGTATAGATTCATGTCAAATTATTAACTATTTTAATACTAATTTACTTTTTTAAATTTATCTTTAGTGTTGAAAGTAATACAGATGTATCCTTTTTTCCCCATTGACCCCTTCAAACCCACCTCTCCTCCCGCCCCAGGCCTTAACCACCCAATTGTCTGTGCCCATAGGTTATGCATATATGCATATAAGATCTTCGGTTAATCTTCCTACCCACACACCCACACCCACCTTCCTCTAAGATCTATCAGTCTGTTCTATGTTTCTATGTCTCTGAATCTATTTTGTTCATCAATTTATTTTGTTCTTTAGATTCCACATATGAGTAAGATCATGTGATAATTGTCTTTTCTGACTGTCTTATTTCGCTTAGTATAATACTCTTCTGTTTCCTCTGTGCTGTCTCAAAGGGTAAGAGATCCTTCTTTTTTACAGCTGCATAGTATTCCATGGTGTAAATGTACCACAGCTTTTTTATCCACTCATCTGCTGAGAGCACTTGGGCTGTTTCCAGTTCTTAGCTATTGTAATTTGTACTGCTATGAACATAGGGGTGAATATATTCTTTCTAATTGGTGTTTTAGGTTTCTAAGGATATGTTCCTAGAAGTGGGATCACAGGGTCAAATGGCAGTTCCATTTTGAGTTTTTTAAGGAAACTTCATGCTGTTTTCCATAGTGGCTGTACCAGTCTGTATTCCCACCAGCAGTGCACGAGGGTTCCTTTTTCTCCACATCCTTGCCAGCACTTGTCATTTGTTGATAATAGCCATTCTGACAGGTGTGAGGTAATACCTCATTGTCATTTTAATTTGCATCTCTCTGATGATTAGTGATTTTGAGCATTTTTTTCATACTCTCTTGGCCTTCTGTATGTCCACTTTGGAGAAATATCTATTTAGGTCCTTTGCCCATTTTTTAATTGGATTGTTCGTCTTCCTTTTTTTCAGTTGTATGAGTTCCTTATATATTTTGGAAATTAACCTCTTTTTTTTCTTGTTAATCCTCTCCTGAGGATATTTTTCCATTGATCTTTAGAGAGAGTGGAAGAGAGAGGGAAAGACAGAGAGAAACATTGATGTGAGAGAAACACATCAATTGGTTGCCTCCTGTATGGGGCCCGACCAGGGCCAGGGCTGGGGAGAAGCCTGCAACCAAGGTACATGCCCTTGACAGGAATCAAACCCAGGACCCTTTGGTCCGCAGGTCGATGCTCTATCCACCAAGTCAAACCGGTAAGGTGAAAATTAGCCTCTTATCCTTTGTATCATTGCCAAACATGTCCTCCCATGCAGTGGGCTCCCTTTTCATTTTGTTGATGGTTTCTTATGCAGAAGCTTTTTATTTTGATATGGTCCCATTTATTTATTTTCTCCTTAGTTTCCCTTGCCCTAGGAGATGTATTGGGAAACATATTGCTATGAGAAATGTCTGAGATTTTACTGCCATGGTTTCTTCAAAGATTTTTATGGTTTTATATTTAAGTCTTTTATCCATTTTGAGTTTATTCTTATGTATGGTGTAAGTTGGTGGTCTAGCTTCTTTTTTCTTTCCTTTCTTTTTTTTTTTTTTTTGCATGTATCTGTCCAATTTTCCCAACACCATTTATTCAAGACTGTCTTTTTAAATTTTTTATTATTTCAGAGAGGAAGGGAGAGGGGATAGAAATATTAGTGGAGAGAGAATCACCTATCAGCTGCCTCCTCCATGTCCCCTACTGGGGATCGAGTCTGCAACCCGGGCATGTGCCCAGACCAGGAATTGAACCATGACCTCCTGGTTCATGGGTTGGTGCTCAACGACTGAGTGACACCAGCCAGGTTGAAGAGACTGTCTTTACTCCATTGGATGCTGTTGTCTCCTTTGTCAAATATTAATTGAGCATAATGGCTTGGGTCGATTTCTGGGTTCTCTGTTCTGTTCAATTGCTCTATATGCTTGTTCTTGTGCCAGTACAAGGCTGTTTTTTATTACAGTGGCTTTGTAATATAACTTGATATCTGGTATTGTTATCCCTCCAACTTTGTTCCTTTCTGTGAAATAAGCCATGTGTTTTAATAGGGATTACATTGAATCTATACATTGCTTTGGGTAGTACTAGTATAGACATTTTAATGGTGTTAATTCTACCAAGCCATGAACATGGTATATTCTTCCAGTTGTTTATATCTTCCTCTATCTCTTTTTTTCAACATCCTGTAGTTTTCTGAGTACAGGCCTTTTACTTCCTTGGTTAAGTTTATTCCTAAGTATTTGAATTTTGTTGTTGCAATGGTGAAATGAATTGCCTTTTTAGTTTCTCTTATTGAGAGATCATTATCCTACCTAATAATAGACAAATATCCAAATTGACCGTACCTTCGCTATGCCTGCGATTGGCCAGGAGGCGCGGGGGGGCGGGACTCGGGGGGGGGGCTGGGGTGGCCGATTGGGCCGGCGGGACGCTGAGCTCGCGTCGCCAGAGGCGGCTCGAGCTCAGCCTCTGCGCCATGGCTGTGCTGCGGCACAGAAGGGGCCTCTGGGGCAGCGAGCTCACATCCCACCACGAACCATCAAAAGCGGGGGAGCTGGGTGCCTGTCCACTCAGGCACCAGGCCTTTCAGAAGCCTTCGCCGCGCCGGAGGCTTCTGAAAGGCCTGGTGCACCAGCGGACAGGCACCCAGCTCCCCCGCGATGGAAAGCAAAAGCACGGGAGCTGGGTGCCTGTCCATTCAGGCACCAGGCCTTTCAGAAGCCTTCGCCGCCCTGGAGGCTTCTGAAAGGCCTGGTGCACCAGCGGACAGATACCCAGCTCCCCTGTGATCGAAAGCAAAAGCTTGAGAGCTGGGTGCCTGTCCGCTCAGGCACCAGGCCTTTCAGAAGCTTCCACCACGCCGGAGGCTTCTGAAAGGCCTGGTGCACCAGCAGACAGGCACCCAGCTCCCCCGTGATCGAAAGCGAAAGCGTGTAGGGGACCCTACACGTGCATGATTCAATCATGCACTGGGCCTCTAGTTGATACATAAGAATACTGTCAAGCCCAGCTGGCATGGCTCAGTGGTAGAGCTTCGACCTATGAACCAGGAGGTCACAGTTCAATTCTCAGTTGGGGCACATGTGTGCAGGAGTCAACTGATCAATGATTCTCTCTCATCATTGATATTTCTATCTCTCTCCAACTCCATTCCTCCCTGAAGTCAATAAAAATTATATATACTTAAAAAGAACAATTAAAAATAAGTATGCCATCAATTTCTGGGTGTTAATTTTGTATCCTACTACATTGCTGAATTCATTTTTTAAATCTTACAGTTTTTTGGTGGAGTCTTGAGGGTTTTCATCTCATCTTCGAATAATGAGAGTTTTACTTCCTCCTTTCCAATTTGAATGCCTTTTATTTTTTTCTTCTTGTCTGATTGCTGTAGGTAGGTATTCCAGTCCTATGTTGAATAAGAGTGGCAAAAGCTCACATCCCTGTATTGTTCCTGTTCTTAGGGGAAATGCTTTTCATTTTTGACCATTGAGTATGATGTTGGCTATAGGTTTGACTTTTATGTTGAGGTATGATCCCTCTATTCCCACTTTGCTTAGTTTTTATCAAAAAGGGGTGTCAGATTTTGTCAAAGGCTTTTTCTGCATCAATTGATATGATCAAGTGATTTTAGTGGTGTTCCAATTTGTTTATGTAATGTATCACATTTATTGATTTGCAAATATTGTACCAGCCTTGCTTCCCCGGAATAAATCCCACTTGGTCATGGTGTATGATATTTTTAATATATTGTTGGATCCAAGTTGCTAATATTTTGTTGAAGATTTTTAGCATCTATGTTCATCAGGGATATTGGCCTATAATTTTCCTTTGTTGTAGTGTCTTTATCTAGTTTTGGGATTAGGCTAATGCTGGCCTCGTAAAAAGAGCTTGGAAGTGTTCTTCCTCTTGGTTTTTTTTTTTTAATAGTTTGAGGAGGCTTGGTGTTTGTTCTTCTTTGAATGTTTGCTAAAACTCTCCTGTGAAGCAGACCAGAACAGGGTTTTTGTTTGCTAGCATTTTTTTTATTACTGCTTCATTTTTATTAGTAGTTAGCAGCCTGTTCAGGTTTTCTGATTCTTTTTGATTAAGTTGTGGAAGATTGTATTTTTGTGTGAATATGTCCATTTCATCCAGATTATCCAGTTTGTTGGAAATAGTTGTTCATAGTATATTTTTACAACCCTTTGCTGTTTCTTTCCTTTCTTTCTTTCTTTCTTTCTTTCTTTCTTTCTTTCTTTCTTTCTTTCTTTCTTTCTTTCTTTCTTTCTTTCTTTCTTTCTTTTTCTTTCTTTCTTTTTTTTGTTAATCCTCACCCTAGGATTTCCATTGTGTGTTTTTTTAGAGAGAGTGGAAGGGAGGGGGAGAGATAGAGACAGACAAACATTGATGTGAGAGAGACACAATTGGTTACCTCCTATACTCACCCCTACCAAAGCCGGGGATTGAGCCTGCAACCGAGGTACATGCCCTTGACTGGAATCAAACCTGGGACCTTTCAGTCTATGTGCTGACGCTCTATCCATTGAGCCAAACCAGCTAGGGCCAATCCTTTGTGTTTCTGTGGGGTCATTTGTTACTTCACCTCTTTCATTTCTGATTTCATTTATTTGGGTACTCTCTCTTTGTTTCTTGATGAGTGTGGCTATAGGTTCTTCAATCTTGTTTATCTTTTCAAAGAACCAGCTCTTGGTTTCATTGATATTTTGTATTTTTTCATCTATATATCATTTATTTCTGCTCTAATCTTTATTATTTCCTTACTTCTCCTTACTCTGGGCTTTTCTTGTACTCTTTCTAATTCTTTAATTTGTATGGTTGGATAGTATATCAGAAGTTTTTTGTTGTTTTTTTTGTGTGTTGTTGTTGTTGTTATTTTGTTGTTTTTTTAGGTAGGCCTGTAATGCTATGACTGTCCCTATCAGGACTGCTTTCATTTTGTCCCATAGATTATAGATTTTGGGTTGTTGTGTGTTCCTTTTCCTTTGTTTCCAGGAAGTTTTTTCTTTCTTCCTTGATCTCTTTGGTAAGCCATTCATCTATAATAATAAAAGGGTAATATGCTAATTAGACCAGACATCCTTCAGGCCAACCTTCTGGAGGAAGCCACAGCAGTGGGGGGCCAAGACTGAGGCAGCGGCCGCAGCGGCAAGGGCCAAGCCCCTTGCACAAATTTTGTGCATTGGGCCTCTAGTTGTTTAATAACATGCTTATTTAGCCTCCATGTGTTTGAATGTTTTTGAGTATTTTTTTTATAGTTGATTTCTGATTTCATGCCATTGTGGCCAGAGAAGGTGCTTGATATGATTTCAGTCCTCTTGAACTTGTAGAGACTTAGTTTGTGTCCTTACATGTGGTCTATCTTTGAGAATGACCCATGAGCACCTGAGAAGAATGTATATTCTGTAGCTTTGGAGTGAAATGTTCTGTAAATGTCAATCCCATCTGATTCAGTGTGTTGTGTGGGATTGCTACTTTCTTGTTGATTTTTTTGTCTAGAAGATCTATCCAGTGATGTCAGTGGGGTGTTAAAGTCCACTACTATGATTGTATTACTGTTGATACCTCCCTTAAAACCTCCAGAACTTTTTTTTCAAAATATATATTTGTGTGCTTCTGTATTGGGTGCATATATGTTTATCAGAGTTATACCCTTTTATTCTATCATTCTCTTTAGTATTATGAAGTGGCCTTCATTTTTTCTTATCACCTAATTTTGAAGTCTATCTTTTTTATATGAGTATTGCTATGCCTCCTTTTTTATTTACATTTACATGGAAAAATATTTTTCCATCCCTTCACTTTCATTCTGTGTTACTCTTTTGTTCTATGGTGGGTCTCTTTTATTTAAAAAAATTTTTTTAAATATATTTTTATTTATTTCAGAGAGGAAGGGAGAGGAAGAGAGAAACATCAATGATGAGAGAGAATCATTGATTGGCTGCCTCCTGCATGTCCCCTGCTGGGAATCGAGCCCACAACCTGGGCATGTGCCCTTGACTAGAATCGAACCTGGGACCCTTCAGTCCATAGGCCAACACTCTATTCACTGAGGCAAACCAGCTAGGGCTGTGGTGGGTCTCTTTTAGACAGTATATATATGGATCATGTTGTTGTTGTTTTTTTTATCTCTTCAGCTACCCTATGTTTTTTGATTGGGACATTCAAGCCCTTTACATAAAGTTATTATTGATAGGTACTTATCTGTTGCTATTTTTACTCTTTATGCCTGTGTTCCTTTCTCTTGCTCTATTTCTTCTTCTTACAACAGTCCCTTTAGTATTTCTTGCAGTGCTGGTTTAGTGATAATAAACTCTTTTAACCTTTTTTTTTTTCTGTGAAGCTGGTTATTTCACCTTTAATTTTGAATGATAGCCTTGCTGGATAGAGTAGTTTTGGGTTCAGTCCCTTGCTTTTCATTACTTTGTATACTTCATGCCAGTCCCTTCTGGCCTGAAGTGTTTCTGTTGAGAAATCAGCTGACGGTCTAAAGGGAGATCCCTTGTAGGTAACTTATATGTCTCTCTTGCACCCTTTAAGATTCTTTGTCTTTAATATTTGCCATTTTAATTATGATGTGCCTAGGTGTGGGTCTTTTGGAGTTCATCTTGATTGGGACTCTCTGTTTCCTGAAATTGAGTGTTATTTTTTCCTTCACCAGGTTAGGGAAAGTTTCTGCCATTATTTCTTCAAACATGTTCTCTATTCCTTTCTCAGATTCTTCTCCTTATGGTGTACTTGTGATGTGACTATTGTTATGTTTCATGTTGGCCCAAAGCTCCCTTAGACTCTCCTCCTACTTTTTAATTTGTTTTCCAATTGCTGGTCTAATTGGGTGCTTTTTTCTACGTTGTCTTCTATTTCACTGATTCTGTCCTCAACTTCTACTGGTCTACTGTTGATTCCTTCCAGGGTATTTTTTTTTTTAATTTCAGCTATGTTATTCTTCATTTCTGCGTGATTCTTATTGATGGATTCTACCTCTTTATGCTGCTGTAGTTCTCATTAAGTTGCTTGTAGTTCTCACTAAGTTGTTTGAGTACTCTTACAACCATTACTTTGGATTCTTTATCTGACAAATTGCCTCTATTTTATTTAGTTCCTTTTCTAGTAATTCCTCCTTGTCTTTCAATTGGGGTTGTTTCTTTGTCTCCCCATTTTTGCTGTCTCTTTGTATTTGTTTCTATGTATTAGATCAAACTTCTATGCCTCCCAGACTTTGTGGGATGGTCTTATGTAGTAGGTGTTTTGTGGGACCCAGTGGTGTACTCTCTTAGATCTCCAGAACTCGTTGCTCTAGGAAAGCCCCTTGTTTCAGTTATTTGGGTTCTCCTATTGTAATTGGATCTCAAATATTATTGTCCCAATCATGGATGGAATCTTCTATCAGGCTGGCTGACTGTGAGGCTCACCCCTGACCATGTCGTGCATGCTTTTGTGGATGTGCTAAGAGAACAGAACAAAATCCAACAAACACAAAAGAAAAGAAATGAAACAGAAACATACACAAGATCCCCTATAACAACAACCAAAGCAACCACCAGAGAATTAGGAAAGAGAAAAGAGAGAAACAATGATAGAAGAAAAGTAAGAAAGAAAAAATATAAGGAGAAATAAAATGGCGGTGGGGGGGGTATATATGAAGGGGCAGAGATGAAACACCTGTGCTCTGGATTTAAAAAAACACACCAGAATCTGAGGCTTTCTCTCTGACTGGCTCCAGGTGTTTTCTGTCCTTCCTTGATATAAATCTCCTCCTCAGCACCTGAATTGGTAATTCCAAGTGTATGTTCTTAATTTAGTTTTACTTCCAGTCTGGCCCTTTGCTGGTCTTGGAGGCCTGCCACCATTCAAGGAAAGGTACACT
The DNA here is from genome assembly GCF_027574615.1 of Eptesicus fuscus. Taxonomy (NCBI): domain Eukaryota; kingdom Metazoa; phylum Chordata; class Mammalia; order Chiroptera; family Vespertilionidae; genus Eptesicus; species Eptesicus fuscus. Next base: position 38,424,628 of record NC_072473.1, on the reverse strand, counting down.
AATTTTCTTATCCTTCTCAAAGTTTTTCTGTTATGAGTAACCAGATAAAGCACAGGAGGAAAAATTCTGGTTCTTCAATTAAAAGAGCTTCTGTAATGGCATCCTATCTAATAAAGAGGAAATATGTTGACCCTCATGCTGTCACAAAGATGGAGGCGCCCACAGCCAATAAGGAGGGAATATGCTAATTGAATGCCCCACTCAAAAAGATGGCGGCGCCCACAGCCAATAAGGAGGTAATATGCTAATTGACAGTCCCACCCTCAAAGATGGCAGTGCCCACAGCCAATAAGGAGGGAATATACTAATTGACTGCCCCGCCCTCAAAGATGGCGGCACCCACAGCCACAAGATGGCGGCATCCAGTTCCCTCAGCCCCACTGGGGCGGCAGGCACGTGGCAAGGCCGGGCCTGCCCCCAGGTGGGCATGGCTGCTCCTCACACCTGCCTCCAGAATCCCCCAGTCCCCTCAGCCCCCCAGCCACCCAGGGCCAGCTCGAGGTGCAGGCAAGCCTCAGATGGTGGCTGCCCAGCCGCCCAGGTCTGGCCTGAGGCACAGGCAAGCCTCGGATGGTGGCTGCCCAGCCAGTGCCCGAAGCATAGGCAAGCCTCAGATGTTGGCTGCCCAGCTGCCCAGGGCCAGCCCGAGGTGCAGGCAAGCCTCGGATGGCACATTCTCAGCCACCCAGGGCTGGCCTGAGGTGCAAGCAAGCTTCGGATGGCAGCTGCCCAGCTGCCCAGGGCCGGCCCGAGGCGCAGGCAAGCCTCGGATGGTGGCTGCCCAGCTGCACAGGGCCACCTGAGGCTCAGGTGACCAGGGCCGCCTGAGGCTTGTGCTTCCGGCAGTGGCAGCAGCAGAGGTGTGATGGGACATTGCCTTCCCTTGATCGCCGGGTCGCCTCTCGCCCCTGAGGGCTCCTGGACTGTGAGAGGGGGCAGGCCGGGCTGAGGGACGCCCCCCTCCAGTGCATGAATTTTCATGCACCAGGCCTCTATTTGATAATAAATGCCTTTTGTAGCCAAAACCAGGCATCTCAACCTTATGTTTTCAAGAAATGTTTAACCCAAACATTGTTAAACATTGATTGTTTGCTACCCAAACAGCAGTGGGCAATGTTGTGCAATAATCATCTACTATAGTCAAGATATTTAGTAGTTTGTTTTTCCATAAGGATGTAATTTATTATATTTTGATCTGGCAAGGATGTGCCTTCAACTTTATGTAGTACTGGGGCCCAGCGCACGAAATCACACGAGACCCAGACCCGGCGCGCCATGGGATCCAGCGTCAAGTCCTGCTGGCACCGCGGGATGCAGCGTCAAGTCCCGCTGGCACTGTGGGACATGGCGTCAAGTCTTCACCCACCCATGCGTGCCTTGCTGCACACGCAGCCTTCTGGTGACCGGTCTTTGGTCATTATGGTGTTAGGGCCACTGGGTTTTTATAATATAGATTGTAAAAAAAATGTTTTTGTCAGTGTCTCATTTGTTAAATCATCCAAATCCTCTATCAGCAGTTCCAAAACTGCCCTGTGTTTTTAGTTTAGTTTAGTTTTTTACTGTTAACGATGGGGCAGGATTAGAGGCAGCACCATGTATTCACTGAGAGTGGGAGGGAAGAAATCTATTTTCCTTCAGACTCCACTTGCTGTATCATTTAGTGAAGATGAGAAACAAACAAAGAAATATAAATGTCTTCTTTCCCTGTATAGTCTCTAATACATTCTTGATAGATTGTCTACCCCAAATGACCTAAACAGAGACAAGAGCTTTTTTGGAATTTTGGAAGCTCTATAAAGTTTGTTTGAATATCCCACTCCAAACACATTCCCATACTAAACACTTCTTTGAGTTAAGGAAAGGGTTTTTAATTTATTTGTAAGGGAACACTAATTTTCATCCCCTCCAAAAAAATCCTTGGAATTATTTAGGGTAAAATGGAAACATAAGAGTAAAATCCCTGAGGTGTTAACTTACCTGGTCAGCCTCCCTTTTTTTTTTGGCATCTTGACTAACCTCTGAGAAGGGCGTTCAGTGATTACATCCCAGGTGAGGTTTCAAAATCTCCCCAAAAAACAAACAAACAAACAAAACTAGAAAACTTTCCTCTTGGGAAATACTTGCTAGATTAAGGCATCAGAAGCCCTGTGAAAATTTAAACAGGTGAGAGAGGTACAGCTACCTTTTTCACAAATTGACTAAGGCCAGCCAGCCCTACTTGCTTAATAGATTCCCTTTCAGAGATGTGACCATTAGTTGTGGAAAAAAATTACAAGCAAGGGATGAAAGGCAAGGCTCTTGAGGAGAAAGTTTAAGTGAAGTTGCTAGTATATATAGGATCTCATAAAATTTAAGAAATATGAAAGCTTTCATATAGTCAGCCCTCTCTGGAAAAGTTCAAAATAGATTGAATAGTCTTTGGCATAATGTACCTACTGTCCTTGAATGGCACCCAGCTTTTCATTGTCAGCACCGTGCTCCCTCCCCACCAGGCCTCTCTATAAATTGAAGTGCGTCCATTTATGTCAACATTACTTGCTTCACCTTACCCAATCAAAACCTCACTTATTTTGAGACGCTTCACCAACAGAAATTTTTCTCACAGTTCTGGAGTTCTAGAAGTCTGTGATCAAGGTGTTGGAAAGACTTCTTCTGAGGCCTCTTTCCTTGGCTTATGGATGGTCATCTTCCCTCTATGTCTTCCCTCTATATTAAAACCCTATTTTTCCTTCTTTTTATAGAGAAGGAGAGAGAGATAGAACCATCAATGATAAGAGAGAATCATTAATCAGCTGCCTCCTGCATGTCCCCCACTAGGGATCAAGCCTGCCACCTGGGCATGTGCCTGACTGAGAATTGAACCATGACTTCCTGGTTCATAGGTTGATTCCAACCACTGAGCAACACCAGCTGGGAAAAACCTCATTTTTTTCATTGCAATTATTTCAACAAGTAATAGGAGAAAAAATGAGATTAACGTAATCCATTCAAACAAGCCAATGACCTTTAGATCTGGCCAGAAGTATTTGGAATCATTTGAAAAGAATACTTTTTAATCCAAATAACTTTATAACTATTGAAATATAAAAACATCAGGCTATGTGCAAGAGATTATTTGAGGATATGTAGACCCCAGGATCAATTCTACTAAGCTCCTCTTGCTACTTGCAACTTTTCCCCTTCCACTTTTTTTTCAACATATATATATATACTGAGTGGCCAGATTATTATGATCTCTGAATGCATAATAATCTGGCCACTCAGTGTATATCCTATATAATAAAAGGCTAATATGCAAATTGTTCCCTCGACCAGGAGTTCGACCAGCAGGCAGGCCGGCCAACTGCCCATGTCCCCTCCCCCTGGCCAGGCTGGCCGGACCCCACCCATGCACGAATTCATGCACCAGGCCTCTAATATATATACTGAGTGGCCAGATTATTATGCATTCAGAAATCATAATAATCTGGCCACTCAGTGTATATTTTTAATTTCAGAGAGGAAGGGAGAGGGAGAGAGAGAGATAGAAACATCAGTTGTGAGAGAGATTCATTGATTGGCTGCCTCCTGCACGCCCCCCTACTGGGGGTTGAGCACGCAACCTGGGCATGTGCCCTTGACCAGAATCGAACCCGGGACCCTTCAGTCTGCAGGCTGATGCTCTATCCACGGAGACAAACTGGCTAGGACTCCCTTCCACTTTTGCATCCACCATTTCTTTAAAAACACCATATCACCATAGTGATGGGAAGAGCACTGATTTTGAAGCCCACTGGACCTATTTGCAAAATCCAAGTTCTGCCATTTACCAGATGGATGATTGTATTAGTTTCCTATAGCTGCTGTAAAAATCACAACAAATTCAATGTCATAAAACAAAACAGATGTATTCTTACAGTTCTGGAGGTCAGAAGTCTGAAATAGGTCTCACGGCTAAAATCAAGGTTGTCAGCAAGGCTGTATTCCTTGTTTAGGCTGTACGGGGAATTCAGTTCCTTGGCTTTTTCAGCTTCTATAGACTGCCTACATTCATTGGTTCATGGCCCCTTCCTGATCACTCAAACCTCTTGTTTTCATCATCACATTTTGTACTATTACCTCTGACCCTTCTGCCTCCCTCATATAATGACCTGTGTGATTATATTGGGCCCACTCAGATAATCCAGAATAATTTCCCCATCTTGAGATCCTTAATCACATCTGCAAAGTCCTTTGCTATGTAAAATAACATTCACAGGTTCTGGAGATTAGGACATGGGCACCTTTGAGGAGACATTATTCTGCCTGCCACTGTGACCATGGGTAAGTTGCTTAACCTAACTATCCTCAGTTTCTTCAACTGCAAAATGAAGATGATAATACCTAATTTTCAGAATTGTGAGACTTAGTAGTAATGGAAGAATGTTTCCAAAACACACAAAAAAGTGGTAAATGGTTTCTGTTATTTTCTTGGCCTGAGCACTTAGGGATAGAAAGATAGCCATAGGAACTTGGGCATGTAAGTCAGTTATTGGTCTGGAGCTGCCTGACTTGCTAATTTCCTATTTTGAAGAAAGCTTTTTTAACCTATGAAAATGTAACAGGGAATAAAATTTTTATACTACTCTGACTAACCATGAAATGGGATTAGAATAAAATGTACTAATAAATTGATTAAAAAAACCCAAAAACTCACATACTGACAGTTTCCTTATAAGCATATTGCAGGCATAAGCAGTTCCAGTTCCTTTTTCTACGAAATAGCCTTGATCACAACTTCAGTTGACACAGATTGCCCAACCACAGGAATTTGGCTAGCACTGACCAGTTCCAATATGCTGACATTAAAGATCCATATTGGGACATGCAAGGACACTGCCTGCACATCCACATCTCCTCCTCCTGATCTCTTTGTTCTGATTTCCCTCTCCCTCTCCATAAAACCCCTACCTGCACTGAGATGTTAAGATGGGCTTTGGGACCAGAGTCCCCCATCTTCTCAAGTTGCCAGCACCTGAATAAATCAATTTCCTGTTTACCAGCACCTGTCTCATGAGTTTGGTTTTCATGGTGGCAGGTAGACAAACCTTGGTTTTGGTTACAGAAAGACCCCATGTGGTGTGATTTAAGAAGTACCAAAATAACAGCATGCTCATTCCAAATATCCCCTATGCCAATCACATTTCTTTGAGTCCTTAAACTTAGCAATGTTAGCCTTCCCTTTTCCTCCATAACTTACTTTTCATGTTTGTGCCAGTTCAACTGAGATAACACTCCCACATTGAAACATAGCCAAGTGTGTTATTAAATTTAGGACTATAGCTGTTGGGCAAAGTCCTTGTTTCAAATAGTCATAATGAACCAGATACCTCTGTTCAAAATTGATTACTCTATTTCTTAGTAGGTTGAACCACTGGCAGTAACTATTTCCCAGCTGGTCATATTTTGGCTATATTGTCTGAGACCAGGCTTCAGTAATGCCTTAAAACCTTGCTACTCAGCCGAAACCGGTTTGGCTCAGAGGATAGAGCATCGGCCTGCGAACTCAAGGGTCCCAGGTTCGATTCCGGTCAAGGGCATGTGCCTTGGTTGCGGGTACATCCCCAGTGGGGGGTGTGCAGGAGGCAGCTGATCGATGTTTCTCTCTCATCGATGTTTCTAACTCTCTATCCCTCTATCTTCCTCTCTGTAAAAAATCAATAAAATATATTTAAAAAACCAAAAAAAAAAACCTTGCTACTCAAAGTATGCTTCCCAAGCTGCCAGGATCAACATAATCTCTGAGCTTATGAGAAATGCAAACTATCAGGCCCCACCTCATACCTGCTGAACCAGAACCTACATGTTAACAGGATCCCCAGTGGATTCATATGTACAATAAAATATAAAAAACACTGCCTTAAAGCACTTATTCTCACTCTACCTAGGGATGAGTTGGAAATGCCTACAAATATGTCAAGGATCCACACTTACTAGCTACTTGTCTCTCTTCCTTGTTTTTCTCCAATAAGCTCTGGGCAATAGTCAAATTTTGACCACATACCCTGTTCAAATACAGGCTCATTCATTCAAAAATATATACTAAATGTTACTGTGGATGAGGCATTGTTCTATGTGCTGAAGATAACAGTAGGGAACAAAACATACAGAATGAAAACAAAAAAGCAAAACTGCCCCAGGGCCCTGGCCCAGTAGCTCAGTTGGTTAGAGCATTGTCTAGATACACCAAGGTTGTGGGTTTGATCCTCAATCAGGGCACATACAAGAACCAACCAATGGCCCTGGCCAGTGTTGCTAAGTGGTTAGAACAGCGGCCCATGCATTGAAGGGTCACAGGTTTGATGCCCCATCAAGGGCATGTACCTGGATTGCAGGATCAATCCCCGGCCCACACTCCCCAGGGTGTGTGTGAGAGGCAACCAATTGATGTGTCTCTCTCACATTGTTTCCCTCCTCCTCCTTCCCCTCTTCCTTCTCCTCCTCCTCCTTCCCCTCCTCTTTCCTTCCTCCCTTCCACTCTTTCTCTAAAAATCAATTTAAATTTTTTTAAAAATAAGGTTGTTTGGGAAAAACTCATTGAAAGCTGACATTTGAGGAAATACTTGAAAGAATTGGGAGCTTGCCACATAGAGAGATGAAAGAAGGGTGTTACAGGCAGAGGATATGGTATGGACCATACTAAAAAATTATCTGCTGTTTACTTAAAATTGAAATTTAACTGGGTAGCCTGTATTTTATCTGGCAGCCCCGTTAGGAGGCTATGGCAATAATCCAGGTGAGGGACAATGGTGGTGGCTAAAGCCAAGGTGGTAGCAGTGGAGATGGTTATGTTTTGAATGTTGAGAGACCAGGAGTTCCTGGTTCCTAATGAGTTGGCTATGAGGTATGAGAAATACTAGTAAGTCAAGAACGACTGCAAGATTTTTTGGCCTAAGCAATAAGAAGGCTGGAGTTGCCATTTACTAAAATGGGGGAGGCAGTAGATGGAATGGCTTGGTTTGGGAGGCAAGAGAAAGAAAGATCAAAAGTTCAGTTTTAGACATAATTTTGATATCTTTATTAGTTATCCAAGAGGAGATGTCAAGTAGAGAACTGGATATATGGAATTGAAATTAAGGGAAAATGTCTAGTCTGAAATTACAAATGTATATGTTTCAAAAATGCAAACTTTTCCCATTTAAATGGGTGAGATTCCCCCACACACACATATGCCCATAGGAAATATCTTGTTATCCTCACAATAATCCAGGTAAACTACACTTTATGGCTAAAGGAAATGAATTTTGTTGGTTTATAGATGAGGTGTTGACTTTGTATTGTGTCACATTTGGTAAACTAGAACTATATTTCACAGAATTTCCTACCCTATATGGGTTTGGTTAGGTTTAGTTACAAGACACATTTTCTATGAGATTTAGAGGGCAGAAGTGAAGTTGCAATCATGTATATTTTTTCTTACCTTTGGAAAGTCAGTGCAGAACCTGGAGCACTGTGGTAGCTTGCTCATGTTGCTGCAGATCTCCTGGATTACCTTGTTGTGGGGCAGCACACAGACCAAAGGCTCATCTGGCTACTACCAGACCTCATTTTTCATATTCTCTAAGGCAAGGTCCAAGTGAAAATGTAGTTTTATGATGCAGGGCACCAACTTCTCATAGGACAATGGTCACAAGGTCTCAAGCTATACTTGTTAAATGTTCAAATGTAGCACAGTATTTTGCAGATGCCGCTGTAATCTGATAAGCTTGACCAAAACCCAGTGGATAAATTTAGCCAACTGCCAAGAAAAAGCCAACAGGTAATTTGACCAAATTATGTATATAAACAATTGCTAAGCATCTCCTCAGGGAGATAGAACTTTGAATGTGAATCCCATCTCCTTTACTTTATACAAGTAAATAAAACTCCCCAACGACAACCACATCTTGTTCTTTTTTTTTAATTTCTTTATTGATTAAGGTGTCACATATTTGTCCTCATCCCCCCATTCCCATCCCACACCCCTCCCCACGGATGCCCCAACCCCCTGTTGAACCCAACCGTTGGATAGGCTCATATGCATGCACACAAGTCCTTTGGTTGATCTCTCCGCCCTCCCCCCAACCTCCCCTATCCTCCCTCTGAGGTCCGATAGTCCGATCGATGCCTCCTTGTTTCTGGTTCTGTTCTTGTTCCTCAGTCTATGTTGTTCATCATTTCCCCTAGATGAGCGAGATCATATGTCACTAGATATATACTTATAAGAACTGAATGTGAGACGAGCAATAATAGTTATGCTGACAGGCAAATGAATCAGTCTGTAGTGAGTTTCTTTCTGGACCAACAGTTCTTTTGAGACCCAATTTCAATGTCCACCAGTTCCTTATGTGTACATGTCAGCACTGACCCCTCAGCTCTGGATGGTGGACAAATGGTGGTAATGGAGGTCCGACTCCCTCTGGTTTGGTCTCGGCCGGACCCAGGGGCACGGCTTCACCCGGACTAAGGGGCACGTGGCCTCACCTAGACCCAAGGGGCGCGTGGCCTCACCCGGGCCCGGGACCCAGCCTCATCCGGATGGATCCAGGGGCACACGGCCTCACCCGGACCCAGGATCCGGCTTCACCCGTACCCAGGGGCGCAAGGCCTCACCCGGACCCAGGGGCACATGGCCTCACTGGGGCCCAGGGACCCAGCCTCATCCGGGTCCAGTGGCACGTGGTCTCACCCGCACCCAGGGGCACGTGGCCTCACCCGGGCCCAGGGACCCAGCCTCACCCGGGTCCAGGGGCGCAAGGCCTCACCTGGACCCAGGGGCGCGTGGCCTCACCCGGGCCCAGGGACCCAGCCTCACTGGGGTCCAGGGGCGCGTGGCCTCACCCCACATCTTGTTCTTGAATAGAATACCCCAGGAAGTGAACCCCTTCTATTCAGTAACACAGTGGTCACCCACATGATTGAGATTGGAGATGTGAGAGACAGACACTAGTTCTGTTTCTATCCCTTGATTCCAGTTGTGGGTTTCAATTCCTCCTCACAGGTTCCAGTTTGTCCTTGTTCTCATAAACAATCAGTTTTCCTCCCTGACTGCAGTCTCAACACAAGATATAGAGGCAATAACATGTATAAATTGTTCCATCAGCTCCACAATCATGTGAGACCAGACCTTATAAAAAATTTCTTATTCTGTACCACTCAGAGAAATGAACTCTAATTGATACAGATAGAGAAAACACAGATAGTGTAGTGAGAAGTAAAATGACATAAGGTGACTCAGTGATTAAAACCCAAAACAGCCCTAGCTGGTTTGGCTCAGTGGATAGTCAGCCTGCGGACTGAAGGGTCCCAGGTTCGATTCTGGTCAAGGGCTCATGCCTAAGTTGTGGACTTGATCCCCAGTAGGGGATGTTCAGGAGGCAGCCAATCAATGATTCTCTCTCATCATTGATGTTCCTATCTCTCTTTCCCTCTCCCTTCCTCTCTCAAATCAATAAAGATATATTTAAAAACAAAACAAAACAGGAGGGCCAAGATGGAGGCGTAGCTAAATGCAATATTTGCCTCCTCCCACAACCACATAAAAATTACAACTAAACCACAGAGCAACCCGAAATTTTGCTGAATGGAAGCCCTACAAGTGGAGAGTTAAAGAAGAAGCCACATTGAGACTGGTAGGAGGGGTGGATTAATGAACGGGCTGGTCCCACAAACATGTGTGGCATTTTTTTTTAATTGGGAGGGCTATCTTGGCTGGGGAGACTCCCCATCCCCCACCGTGAGGAGCAAGGGATCCCAGCCCCACACCAGTTTCCTTAGTCCAGGGTTCCAGTGCTGAAACCCTGGCCATAAAAACCAGTGGGGATTGTGGCTGAGTAAGATGGAGGCTGCTGGAGTCCCGGGCAGTTTCTCTTAATAGGCCCACAGACAGACTTAGACTGACTCCGAGCTCCAGTGCTGGGGAAGCAGTTTGAAAGAATGAGGGACATGCAGGGAGGAACTAAATTATCTGGTATCCCAGCAAGAACTAAGAGGCAGCGGACGTGTCCTGGGCCTTGTCCTGGAGCAAATAGAGTGAGCAGCTGAAATGAATAGAATTCAGCCTGAATTGTCAAAGGAGACTCAGCTGGTGAGACAATTTTTGCAGCCAGGAAGGGCAGAGGTCCTATGGAGAAGGTAAAATAACAAATCTAGGCAGGAGAGTCTGCCGGACCTCTGTACCCAGAGGGTCAGGGAGAAACTAAAGGGTGCCAAGCCACGTCCCTGGGGACAGCCAAAGCATCTGACTGAAAAAAGGGTCCAAGGGACTGTGGGAGGCCGGGGACTTTGGACTTTGGATTTTGGATCTGAGCTCAGAGGTAGCCCTGAAGGGCTGGCCGGACTGCGCAGTGCCAGCAAGAGAGGAGCTTGAAGAGACACAGTCCTTCCCCACTCTGGGGCCTGTGCCTTTCTTCACTGAACCTAATTCATAGAACCTTTCAGATACAGACACTTATTCCTTTGTCTATTAAACCTTATCTTTTCTCTCTCTTCAATAGCATTTGTGTTCTCTTTGCTCTGCCCTATCTCTCTTTTCTCAGGTGGTCACTTATATTGGGGTTATTGGTGTCATGAGTACATTTGTGCTTAGTTCCCTTTGTGTTGTGTCTTGTCGAGGTGAATTTTATCCTGTCTGGCCAAGGTGCTAGAGAGCAAGCAACATAACCAGTCACCTGGAGAGGAAACTCCATCCACGAACGGGTCAATAACACCCCAGACCCAACTACAGAGGCAGGAAGAGTGCAGCAGTGAGGGAGAGAGCATGAGTGAGTGACTGAGGGAGCAAAAGAGGAGTGTGTGGTCAGGTGTGTGTGTGTGTGTGTGTGTGTGTGTGTGTGAGTGAGGTACAGTTAGATCCCATAGGACCTTCAGGGGCAGGCTAATCGGGCTCGCCTAACTAGGCAGCTTCTGCTACCATTGCAAACAGTACTGGGAGGCCGGCTCGTTCTTAGAGGCTTCGCCTTTTTCAAGGGGAGAGCTGCTGTAACTGGGTGCCCAGCCTCAACTCCACCCAGAGTGCCCTCAGATAACACCTGGGACTCTATAGCCATCCCTGCCAGGGACCTGATACCTAGGCTGTGATCCCATGGTCAACGAGGCTCCAGCCACCCCAGGCGCAGGCTCCTGTGAGTTCTGAAGTGCACTCCCCACTGACTGGCCCAATGCTTTAGCCCAGGGCACTGCAACCACGTGAACAGCAGACACATGAGCAGCCTGTTCCTGTCCAAGGAGCAGCAGCTCTGCCAGCAGCCAGCCCCAGGCCTAAGAGCAGCAGCCTCATGTGGCCTGCCCCTGTCCCAGGAGCAGCAGCTGTGTGAGTGGCCCGCCCCCTTCTGAGGAGCAGCAGCCGCATGAGCTGCCCGCCCCCTTCTGAAGAGTAGCAGCTGCATGAACCGCCTGACCCCATCCGAGGAGCAGTAGCTGTGTGAACGGCCCACCCCCATCTGAGGAGCAGCAGCTGTGTGAGCAGCCCACCCCCTTCTGAGGAGCAGCAGCTGCATGAGCTGCCTGCCCCCCTCCGAGGAGCAGTAGCTGTGTGAACTAGCAGTAGCCTGCCCCCTTCTGAGGAGCAGAAGCCACACAAGCAGCCAGCCCCCATCTGAGGAGCAGCAGCCACAGAAGCAGACCACCCATGTCCGAGGAGCAGTAGCCCTGTCCAGTCTGCACTGGTCCGAGGAGGAGCAGCCACATGCAGCCTGCACCTGTCCAACAAGAAGGAGCCGGGTGAGCAGCCAGCCCCTGTCCAAGGAGCAGCAACAGCACGTGCAGCACACTCCCCCCTGAGGAGCAGCAGCCATGCAAGCAGCTCGTCTCCCATATGAGGAGCAGCAGCTGCGCGAGCAGACCGCCCCCCATCCAAGGAGAAGCAGCTGTATGAGGAGTGGCAGCATCATGAGAAGCCCGCCCCATCTGAGGAACAGCAGCAGCATGAAGACAACCACCATCTAAAGAGCAGCAGGCACGTGAGCAGTCCGCTCCTGTCCGAGGAGCCGCAGCCACGTGATCAGCTGGCCCCCATCCAAGGAGCAGCGGCTGTGCGCAACCCATCCTCATCCAAGGAGCAGCAGCCTCGTAATCAGCCCAACCCCGTCCAAGGAACAGCAGCTGTGCGAGCAGCCTCCCCCAAAAACCAGAGGAGACACCACTGCTGCCAACTGAGAAGCAGCTGCTACCATGACTGCCCAAGGAGAAACCACAGCCAGAGAAGCCACTGCCACCCAAGGAGCAGCCCCTGCACGACTCAACATCTAGATCAGTCGGTGAGACCAAAAATGGGTAGACAAAGATACCCCAAAAGGAAAGAAAAGGAGGAATCGCCAGAAAAGCAGCTAAGTGAAACAGCGGCATGCAATATGTCAGAAAAAGAATTCAGAATAAGGGTCATAGAGTTCATAAACCTAATGGAAGAAAAAATCAACACCTTATGTAAGAATCAAGAAGAAATGGAAGAAAAAATCAACACCTTATGTAAGAATCAAGAAGAAATGAAGAGTTATATAACTGTAATAAAAAACACCATGGGAAGTTTCAACAGTAGACTAGGAGAAGCGGAGGACCAAATTAGCGAATTAGAAGAGAGGGAAGAAAAACACAGCCTAACTGAGTTGCAATTGGAGAAAAAAATTAAAAGACAGGAGGAGAGCCTAAGGGAGCTATGGGACAACATGAAACGAAGCAACATACGAATAATAGGGGTGCCAGAACAACAGGAAGAGGAACAAGGGTTAGAAGACTTATTTGAAGAACTAATGTCAGAAAACTTCCCTGATGTGGTGAAGAAAAAAGTCACACAAGAACAAAGAGTCCCAAACAGGTTGAACCCAAAAAGACCCACACCAAGACACATCATAATTACGATGGCAAATATTCAGGACAAAGAGAGAATCTTAAAGGCTGCAAGAGAGAGAAAGAAAGTTACATAGAAGGAATCTCCCATTAGATTATCAAATGATTTCTCAACAGAAACACATCAGGCCAGAAGAGAATGGAAGGAAATTTACAAAGTGATGCAAACAAAGGGACTGAATCCAAGAATACTCTATCCAGCAAGGCTATCATTCAAAATTGAAGGGGAAATAAGGAGCTTCACAGACAAAAAAAGGCTAAGGGAGTTTATCACTACCAAGCCTGCAATGCAAGAAATGCTAAAGCGACTGGTGTAAAAAGAAGAAATAAAAAGGTAAGAAGGCACACAGGCACAAAAAATAAAAATGGCTACAAATAAGTACCTTTCAATAATAACTTTATACGTAAATGGACTAAATGCTCCAATCAAGACATCGAGTGGCTGAATGGATAATAAAAAAAAACAAAAAAAAACACAACCCATATATATGCTGTCTACAAGAGACCCACCTCAGAAAAAGAGACTCACACAGACTGAAAGTGAAGGGATGGAAAAACATCTTTCAGGCAAATGGAAATGAAAAAAAAAGCTGGGGTAGCAGTACTTATATCTGACAAAATAGACCTCAAAGTAAAGGCCATAAGAAGAGATAAGGAAGGCCACTTCATAATAATAAAGGGATCAATACAACAAGAGGATATAACCCTGGAAAACATATATGCACCCAATGCAGGAGCACCCAAATACATAAAAAAAAACCTCCTGGAAGATAACAAGGGAGAGATCGACAACAATACAATCATAGTAGGGGACTTTAATACCCCACTGACATCACTGGATAAATCCTCTAGACAAAAAATCAGCAAAGAAATAGCAATTCTAAATGACTCACTAGATCAGATGGACCTAATTGACATCTTCAGAGCATTTCACCCCAAAGCCACGGAATATAGGTTCTTCTCAAGTGCACATGGGACATTTTCAAAAATAGACTACATATAGGCTCAAAAACAAAGTCTCCCAAAATGCAAAAAAGATTGAAATCATATCAAGCATTTTCTCAGACCACAATGGCATAATATTAGAAATAAACTACAATAAAAACATTCCAAAAAATTCAAAGATTTGGAAGCTGAATAGCATTCTATTAAACAATGATTGGGTTATCAATGAGATCAAAGAAGAAATTAAAAACATCCTGGAGACTAATGATAATACCAAAACAACAATGCAAATACTATGGGACACAATGATAGCAGTCCTGAGAGAGAAGTTTATAGCTCTACAGGCCTACCTCAAAAAACAAGAAAAAATGGTAATAAATCATCTAACTCAACAACTCAAAGAATTAGAAAGAGAGCAACAAGAAAAGCCCACAGTGAGCAGAAGGAAGGAAATAATTAAGATTAGAACAGAAATGAATGACACAGAGACCAAAAAAATAATACAAGAGATCAATGAAACCAAGAGCTCATTCTTTGAAAGGATAAATAAGATTGATGAACCTCTAGCCAGGCTCACCAAGAAGCAAAGAGAGAGGACCCAAATAAACAAAATCAGAAATGAAAGAGGTGAAATAACAACAGACCCCACAGAAATACAAAGGATTATTAAAAAATACTATGAACAACTCTATTCTAACAAACTAGAGAACCTGGAGGAAATGGACATATTCCTAGAAAAATACAACCTTCCAAAACTCACTCAGGAAGATTCTAAAAATCTCAATAGGCTGATAACTATGGATGAAATTGAAGCAGTCGTCAAAAAGCTCCCAGCAATCAAAGGCCCGGGGCCAGATGGCTTCACAGGGGAGTTATACCAAACATTCAAGGAAGAACTAAAACCTATCTTTGAGAGAAACCAAGATGGCGGCATAGGTAAACACCTGAAATTGCTGCCTCGCACAACCACTTCAAAGCTACAACTAAAAGATAAAACGGACATCATCCAGAACTGCAGGAAGGCTGGCTAAGTGAAAATTCTACAACTAGAAGGAAAGAGAAAAGCACACTGAGACTCAGAGGAGGTGAGGAAGTAAAGTGCAGAGGTACAGAGGCGCGCACACAGAAAGGGCTGGCAACTGAGGACGCTGTTATCTTTTTCAATCGGGAGGGAGACAAAAGCTCCCGACTGCTCGGAACTACAGTTCCGGGCGAGACTCTGGGGACCCAGACTTATACGGGGAGAAACTGGACTGTCTGGCATTGGGCGGAACTCGAGGGCGGCTTTCTCTCATAGGTGCTTGAAGCGATTACTGAGGGACACTGAGACCCAGGGGCCTCTTAAGGCAGGGCTGAGGATTAGCAATAGCTGTTTGCTCCTCCCTGTTAATTCCTTGAGACCCCGCCCACCAAAGGTGTGCTCAGAGGCTTTTGCATATGAAAGGCCTCGCCCTTTGCAATCTAAAATTACAAAACAAACTGCAGCTGGGTCAGAGAACATCCAAAAGAAGGGCCAAGACCCCACAGCAGCTTGCATTGCTTTACAGCTGGGCCTCATCTGGGCACCTCCAAACCCCAAACAAAGAAGAAGAATCTGCATATCTCTCCATAGCATCTGCTGGGTGGCCTCAGGCAGAGGCTAAATTAGCACCTCCTTAGAGATCCAAGAGCCAGTGATCAGAGTGGGATCATCCAGATTACAGCTCCTCAGATCCATAAGGGACACACTCAGGGGGAAGACTCAGTGAGCACCAAAACACCACTGAAGCAAGTCTTGCCCCATAAGGGTGTCTCCAGCACAGAAGTTCTCCCATCGTAGACACAGCTGATTTTCACAGCCAATAGGGCCTGGAGGCCAGTTCCTCCCAGTGATACCAACAACAATCAAGGCTTAACTACAACAAGACAGTGCACACATCCCACAAAGGGGTGCACCAAGAGTGTCCAACTCAGTTAACTGGGGAGGCTGAGCCATTGGGCGTCATAGGACACCTAGCAGACAAAGCCACCCTACCAACTCAGGGAAGCAGCCAAAATTCAGAGACAAAGAAAAAGGTCACAAATGACAGAAATGGAGGAAAGCAAACTACTGGCTATATAGTTCAAAACCACGGTTATAAGGTTTTTCAAGAATTTTCTAGAAACTGCAGATAAATTTAGTGAGACCTTCAAGGATATAAAAAAAGACCAACTAGAAATTAAGCATACACTCACTGAAATAAGGAATAATATACAGAGATCCAACAGCAGACTAGAGGATCACAAGAACCAAGTCAAAGATTTGAAATACAAAGAAGCAAAAAACACCCAACTGGAAAAGCAAAAAGAAAAAAGAATCCAAAAATATGAAGATAATGTAAGGAGCCTCTGGGACAACTTCAAGCATACCAACATCCGAATTATGGGGGTGCCAGAAGAAGAGAGAGAGCAAGATACTGAAAACCTATTTGAAGAAATAATGACAGAAAACTTCCCCCACCTGGTAAAAGAAATAGACTTACAAGTCCAAGAAGTACAGAGAACCCCAATAAAAAGGAATCCAAAGAGGACCACACCAAGACACATCATAATTAAAATGCCAAGAGCAAAAGACAAAGAGAGAATATTAAAAGCAGCAAGAGAAAAACAGTTAGTTACCTACATGCAAGTACCCATACGATTGTCAGCTGATTTCTCAACAGAAACTCTGCAGGCCAGACAGGAGTGGTAAGAAATATGCAAAGTGATGAATAGCAAGAACCTACAACCAAGAGTACTCTACCCAACAAAGCTATCATTCATAATTGAAGGTCAGATAAAGAGCTTCACAGGTAAGAAAAAGCTAAAGGAGTTCATCACCACCAAACCAGTATTATATGAAATGCTGAAAGGTATTCCTTAAAAGAGGAAGAAGAAGAAGAAGGTAAAGATAAAAATTATGAACAACAAATACATATCTATCAACAAGTGAATCTAAAAATCAAGTGAATAAAAAATCTGATGAACAGAATAAACTGGTGAATATAATAGAATCAGGGGCATAGAAAGGGAGTGGACTGACAATTCTCAGGGGGGAAGAGGTGTGGGGAGTGCGGGAAGAGACTGGACAAAAATCGTACACCTATGGATGAGGACAGTGGCATGGAGAGGGAGGGTAAGGGCAGAGGGTGGGGTGGGAACCAGGTGGAGAGGAGCTATGGGGGGGGGGAAGAGGAACAACTGTAATAATCTGAACAATAAAGATTTATTTAAAGAATAAAAAATAAATAAAAAATAAAACCTATCCTCCTCAGACTATTCCAGAAAATTCAAGAGAAAGGAACACTTCCAAGTTCCTTCTATGAAGCCAGCATCACCCTAATACCAAAATCAGATAAAGACAACACAATGAAAGTGAATTACAGGCCAATATCCCTCATGAACATAGATGCCAAATCCTCAACTAAATTCTAGCAAATCGGCTCCAGCAGTACATCAGAAAGATCATACACCATGACCAAATAGGATTTATCCCAGGGATGCAACGATGGTACAATATTTGCAAATCAATAAACGTGATACATCACGTAAACAAATTGAGAGATAAAAATCAAATAGTCATATCAATTGATGCAGAAAAAGCATTTGACAAAATACAACACCCTTTCTTGATAAAAACTCTCAGCAAGGTTGGAATAGAAGGATCATACCTCAACATAATAAAAGCCATATATGACAAACCCACAGCCAACATCATACTCAATGGGCAAAAACTAAAACCATTTCCCCTAAGAACAGGAACAAGACATGGATGCCCATTCTCACCACTACTGTTCAACATAGTACTGGAAGTACTAGCCATTGTGATCAGACAAAAAGAAGACATAAAAGGCATCCAAATTGGAAAAGAAGTAAAACTCTCCTTATTTGCAGATGACATGATACTGTACATAGAAAACCCTAAAGACTCCATCTAAAAATTACTAGACTTAATAAATAAATTTGGCATGTAGCAGTATGCAAAATTAATGCCAAGAAATCTATGGCATTTCTATACACCAATAGTGAACTTAAAGAAAGAGAGACTAAAAAATATGAAGGTCACTTACTTCTTTCCCATGCTGAAGGAGATCTCCAGCCCCCATGGCTGCTCAGCTTCACATGCCCAGCTCAAATCGGGACCCAGGTAACAGAGACTTGGCCGACAGCAGATGCCCTCTCACCGCAACAAGACTTGATGGAGATGTCTTGCACCCATGATCCGGGGAACTGGGGTCTAGGATATCTAAATCCAGCCTAGCACCAGGAATGCTCAGGGCCTACTCAAGAAGGCAAATAATCCTCTCCACTAATAATTACAGGGTAAAACAAGATGGTTGTTAGAGTATTAAATTTGACAGTAAAATAGTAGTCAAGTTTTCAGACTAATTTAAATTGGCCAATCAAAATAAGCAAATACTCTAGAAAAATCAATTGTACTGGACAAAAAAGCTGTTACTAAAGTGTTAACTAAAATTTTTATTGGTAGTTCATCTCATGGTAAAATTGCATAACATATAATGAACCTAAAGCAGTCACATTTTAGTGCAAAAAAGTAAAATTTAAAAGCTATCAAGATTACAGCATAAAATTTCCAAAAGCCTCCCAATATTTAAACCAAAAAAGGGGGGATAGTAGAAGAATATCATGTAAGGAAAAATATCCTGCAAATAAATTACATCTAGAAAATTTTTACTTTAGAAAATTAACTTTCATTTGTAATGCTAATAGCAAGTCACCCAGGTAAAACATACATGGTGTCAAAACAAGCCAAAGGAAAATCATTTGGGCAAAAAAATGAAAAAGGATCGCAAGTCAAATTTATAGAAAATATTCCTTTATTAACTTTTGGTCGAGAATATGTTTGTATATTTTCAGAAAACAACTCTGAGACATGTGGATTCCTGCAACACAGAGAAATTGACAGGAGTGCTCCAGCCATGAAGTCAGAAGAGAAACAGTCCAGAGATGGAAGACACTGACGATGCCTTGCCATACTAGCAGTCAGCAGATATGCGTCACTGCAGATTGCCCAGGACCAAACCAGAGAGGATCGGACCTGCAATACCACCATTTGTCCACCATCCAGAACTGAAATATCATTGCTGTTATGAACATTAACAACTGCTGGACATAGAAACCGGGACTCAAAAGAACTGTTGGCCCAGAAGGAAACTCACTACAGACTGATTCATTTGCCTCTCAGCATAACCATTATTGCTTGTCTCATTTTCAGTCCCTATAAGTGTATTCCTAGTATCACATGAGCTCACTCATCTAGGGGAAATGATGAACAACATAGACTGAAGAACAAGAACAGCAATGATCAGACTGTCAGACCTCAGAGGGAAAGTAGGGGAGGGTGGGGACAAGGGAGATAGATCAACCAAAGGACTTGTGTGTTTGCATATGAGCCTAACCAATGATCACGGACAACAGGGGGAGGGGGGCTTGCGTGTGGGGGGGATTGGGAAGGGAATGGGGGGAGGGGGTTGATGACAAATATGTGATACCTTAATCAATAAAGTAATTAAAAAAAGATTTTCTCCATTTGAGCTAAAGTACTGAGAAAGAAGTGTTAACATGGTCAATTTTCAAAGTGCTTTGGGTTGTATGTTAAATGGCCATTGATTCTGGAACACAAGGATGGGTTTGTAATAAAATGAGATGTAGAATTGAAAAAAAAAAAAGAAAGAGAGACTAAAAAAGCAATCTCATTTACCATCGCACCAAAAAAATTAAGATACTTAGGAATAAACTTAACTAAAAAGACCTATATGTGGAAATCTACAGGACACTGAAAAAAGAGATAGAGGAAGACATAAACAGATGGAAGAACATACCATGTTCGTGGATTGGTAGAATCAACATCAAAATGTCCATACTACCCAAAGCAATCTATAAATTCAATGCACTTCTCATTAAAATACCAACGGCATATTTCACAGACCTAGAACAAACTTTCCAAAAATTCATCTGGAATAAAAAAAGACCCCTGAATAGCCACAGCAATCCTGAGAAAGAAGAACAAAGTAGGTGGGATCTCCATACCAGATTTCAAGCTGTATTACAAAGCCACTGTTCTCAAAACAGCCTGGTACTAGCACAAGAACAGACATATAGATCAATGGAATAGAATAGAGAACCCAGAAATCGATCCAAATCACTATGCTCAATTAATATTTGACAAAGGAGGCATGAACATACAATGGAGTCAAGACAGTCTCTTTAACAAATGGTGTTGGGAAAATTGGACAGATACATGCAAAAAAATGAAACTAGACCACCAACTTACACCATACACAAAAATAAACTCAAAATGGATAAAGGACTTAAACATAAGACAGGAAACCATAAAAATACTAGAGGAATCTACAGGCAGACAAATCTCTGACATATGCCAAAAGAACTTCTTCACTGATACTGCTCCTAGGGCAATGGAAGCTAAAGAGAAAATAAACAAATGGGACTACATCAAAATAAAAAGCTTTTGCATAGCAAAGTAAATCAGCAATAAAACAACAAGAAAGCCCACTACATTGGAGAACATATTTGCCAATGATGTCAATGATAAGGGTTTAATCTCCAACATTTACAGGGAACTCATGCAGCTTAACAAAAAGAAGATAAACAAACCAATCAAAAAATGGGCAACTGATCTAAATAGACACTTTTCGAAAGAAGACAGAAGGCCAAGAGACATATGAAAACCTGCTCTAAATCACTAATCATCAGAGAGATGCAAATCAAAACAACAATGCGGTACCATCTCACACCTGTCAGAATGGCCATTATCAACAAGTCAACAAATGACAAATGCTGGTGAGGATGTGGAGAAAAAGGAACCCTCGTGCACTGCTGGTGGGAATGCAGACTGGTGCAGCCACTGTGGAGAACAGTTTGGAGTTTCCTTAAAAAACTAAAAATAGAACTCCCATTTGACCCAGAGATCCCACTTCTAGGAATATATCCCAAGAAACTGGAAACATCAATCAGAAAGGATATATGCACCCCTATATTCATAGCAGCACAATTCACCATAGCTAAGATTTGGAAAGAACCTAAGTGCCCATCAGCAGATGAGTGGATTAAAAAACTGTGGTACATCTACACAATGGAATACTACGCTGCAGTAAAAAAGAAGGAACTCCTACCATTTGCAACAATATGGATGGAGATGGAGAACATTATGCTTAGTGAAATAAGCCAGGCAGAGAAAGATAAATATCACATGATCTCACTCATTTGTGGAATCTAATGAGCAACATAAACTGATGGGGGGAAAAAATAGATCCAGAAACAGAGAAACATCAATCAGAACGTCAAACCTCAGGGAAGAAATTGTGAGGTAACCAGAAACCCAAGAATGCCTGAGAATGCCTTTCTAGCCACGCTAGCAATCATCAGAAGTACAGTAATTTTACCTGGGACAAGAGGGTAAGTATTTTGGACTTATGCTCCTGACCCTTCATGGGTAAGACCCCTTATGGGCTGATCCCCTGACTAATGTAGTTACCAATAATACCAAACACCTTGGTCATCCAGGAGGTCCATGGGTGGGGCAAGAAAGTATAAATACACAAGGGTCTCCACCCAGCTTCCCTTTTGTATGACACGAAATCACAACAATGCCCTTTGTGTGTACAATTAAAGAGAGGTTTCTGGCTTGTGTGAACACCAAAGAAAGGGTGTCACTACTTGCCCCCGGTAGCGGTGCAGAAAATGTAACTAAGACCTTGCTATATAAAAAGAGATGGACAGCCAGTTTGAAAGGGAATTGCCATGGACTAGAACAAAGAATATCCTTACATGATATTATTCTACACTATCATTAAAATTTTTCCCAGATTTGGATCACCCCCAGTACTTATAATAGTTCCTCGCACCCTTGGGGATAAAAAAAAAAATCATCTGTTTGGTGCTTGGAGACAAACTTAACACATCTCTTGATATTTTAGAATTACAACAGCATAATGTACAATTATCCCAAGCAAAATTACAAACTAATTCTTTGAATGGCAGCAATTTAAAAAGGACATGTAAGGATTTAATCCTTTTCATTGTGTAGAGGGCCTCCTGGGAAGGTACCTGAGCATTCTATATTGGTCCCTCTTACCCTTTAGGCCAAGAGGGACCCTCTTCTCACAATTCAATTGCTCACAGCTGTTGCATGAGCTCTCTGTCCATATCGAGGTTGAAGTCTCGTGATGACTGGTGCCATGGATCTGTCTCTCACCCAGTGGGGCAAACTGAGCCCTCCCTGGAGAAGAAACCCGGGTTCCACAAGATATGTGATCAGTGCTGTGGCCCCACCAGAAGGCGGGGGGATCCCAAGGCAGGTGCTGGGCATGGAGGCCATGGGGGCATAAGTTACCAAGGAGACAAAACTGAATCTCACATCACCCTGCTTGGCCCCGGAGGATGGCTGGTTAGCCAGAGATGGGTAAGATTCCTCAAGGGAGGAACAACCTAAGACAGGCACAGTCGCAGAGGGGCCATCAGGAGAGAATTTGAGGATCAACAGAGGTGGGGCACAGACCCTCACCCCCCCAACATTGCAGGGGCCTGAATCCTAACCCCTTCTGAGGGAGGTCTCCTGCCCCCATGGCTGCTTCGTGCTTCCCATGCCCAGCCCAGATCAGGACTCAGGTGACTGACAGAGACTTGGTCGACAGCAGATGCCCTCTCACTCCTACAAGAATTGTTTGAATTGTCTTGTACCCATGGTGTGGGGAAGTGGGTTTATGATATCTAAATCCAGCCTACCACCAGGAATGCTCAAGAAGGCAAATAATCCTTTCCACTAATATTTACAGGGTAAAATAAGATTGTTGTCAGAGTAATAAATTTGACAGTAAAATAGTAGTCAAGTTGTCAGGCAAATTTAAATTGGCTAGTTGAAACAAGTGAATATTCTAGAAAAATTAATACTACTGGACAAAAAGGTGTTCCTAAAGTATTAACTAAAATTTTTATTGGTACTTCATCTCATGATAAAAATGCGTACCATGTAATGAACCTAAAACAGTAATATTATAGTGATAAAAATTAAAATTTAAAAGCCATCAAGACTACATTATAAAATTTGCAAAAGCATCCTAATATTTAAATCAAAAAGGGGAGGGTAGTAGAAGAATATCATGTAAGGAAAAATATCCTGTAAGTAATTACATCTAGAAAATTAATACTTTAGAAAATTAATTGTAAGGCTAAAACAAGACACCCATGAAAAACACACAAGGTGTCAAAACAAGCCAGAGGAAAATCATTTGGGCAAAAAATGAAATAGGATCCCAAGTCAAATTTATAGAAAATATTCCTTTATTAACTTTTGGTCGAGAATATGTTTGTATATTTTCAGAAAACAACTCCGAGACCATATGGATTCCAGCAACAGAGAGGAATCGACAGGACTACTCCAGCCATCAAGACAGAAGAGAAGCAGTCCAGAGATGGAAGACGCTGACGTCGCCTTGCCATACTAGCAGGTAGCAGCTGTGCATCACTACAGGTTGCCTAGGACCAAACCAGAGAGGGTCAGACCAGCATTACCACCATTTGTCCACCATCCAGAAATGAAATGTCATGGCTGACATATACACATAAGGAACTGTGTGACATTGAAATTGGGTCTCAAAAGAACTGTTGGCCCAGAAAGAAACTCACTACAGACTGATTCATTTGCCTGTCAGCATAACCATTATTGCTTGTCTCATTTTCGGTTCTTATAAGTGTATTTCTAATAGCACATGATCTCACTCATCTAGGGGAAATAATGAACAACACAGACTGATAAACAAGAACAGACCCAGAAACAAGGAGGCATGGATCAGACTGTCGGGCCTCAGAGGGAGGGTAGGGGAGGGTGGGGATAAAGGGGAGAGATCAACCAAAGGACTTGTGTGCAAGCACATGAGCCTAACCAGCGGTTAAGGACAACAGGGGAGTGGGGGCATGTGTGGGGAGGAGTGTGGGCTGGGAATGGGTGGATGAGTACAAATATGTGATACCTTAATCAATAAAGAAATAAAAAAAAAAGAATGGTGCACCAGAAAAACAAAACAAAACAAAAAACACCATGGAGTTTCAACAGTAGACTAGGAGGAGCAGAGGACCAAATTAGTGAACTAGAAGACAGGGAAGCAAAACACAGCCAAACTGAATGGCAATTGGAGAAAAAAATTAAAAGACAGGAAGAGAGCCTAAGGGAGCTATGGGACAACATGAAATGAAGCAACATACGAATAATAGGGGTGCCAGAACAACAGGAAGAGGAACAAGGGTTAGAAGAACTATTTGTCCCTGACTGGTTTGCCTAAGTGGATAGAGCATCAGCCTGGGGACTGAAAGGTCCCAGGTTTGATTCCAGTAAAGGGCATGTACCTTGGTTGCGGACACATCCCCAGTGGGCATGTGCAGGAGGCAGCGGATCGATGTTTCTCTCTCATCAATGTTTTTAACTCTCTATCCCTCTCCCTTCCTCTCTGTAAAAAATCAATAAAATATGTTTGTTTGTTTTTTTAAAAAAGAAGAACTATTTGAAGAAATAATGTCAGAAAACTTTCCTGATGTGGTGAAGAAAAAAGTCACACAAGCACAGAGAGTCCCAAACAGGATGAACCCCAAAGGACCCACACCAAGACACATCATAATTACGATGGCAAATATTCAGGACAAAGAGAGAATCTTAAAGGCTGCAAGAGAGAGACAAAAAGTTACATACAAGGAATCTCCCATTAGATTATCAAATGATTTCTCAACAGAAACACATCAGGTCAGAAAAGAATGGAAGGAAATTTACAAAATGATGCAAACCAAGGGACTGAATCCAAGAATACTCTATCCAGCAAGGCTATCATTCAAAATTGAAGGGGAAATAAGGAGCTTCACAGACAAAAAAAAAAAAAAAAAAAGGCTAAGGGAGTTTATCACTACCAAGCCTGCAATGCAAGAAATGCTAAAGCGACTGGTGTAAAAAGAAGAAATAAAAAGGTAAGAAGGAACACAGACACAAAAAATAAAAATGGCTACAAATAAGTACCTTTCAATAATAACTTTAAATGTAAATGGACTAAATGCTCCAATTAAAAGACATCGAGTGGCTGAATGGGTTACAAAACATGACCTATATATATGCTGTCTACAAGAGACCCACCTCAGAAAAAGAGACTCACACAGACTGAAAGTGAAGGGATGGAAAAATATCTTTCAGGCAAATGGAAATGAAAAAAAAATCTGGGGTAGCAGTACTTATTTCTGACAAAATAGACCTCAAAGTAAAGGCCATAAGAAGAGATAAGGAAGGCCACTTCATAATAATAAAGGGATCAATACAACAAGAGGATATAACCCTGGCAAACATATATGCACCCAATGCAGGAGCACCCAAATACATAAAAAAAAAACCTCCTGGAAGATAACAAGGGAGAGATCGACAACAATACAATCATTGTAGGGGACTTTAATACCACACTGACATCACTGGATAAATCCTCTAGACAAAAAATCAACAAAGAAACAACAATTCTAAATAACTCACTAGATCAGATGGACCTAATTGACATCTTCAGAGCATTTCACCCCAAAGCCACGGAATATAGGTTCTTCTCAAGTGCACATGGGATATTTTAAAAAATAGACCACATATTGGGTCACAAACAAAGTCTCCCAAAATTCAAAAAGATTGAAATCATATCAAGCATTTTCTCAGACCACAATTGCATAATATTAGAAATAAAAACATTCCAAAAAATTCAAAGACTTGGAAGCTGAATAGCATGCTATGAAACAATGACTGGGTTATCAATGAGATCAAAGAAGAAATTAAAAACATCCTGGAGACTAATGACAATAAAAACACAACAATGTAAATACTATGGGACACAATAAAAGCAGCCCTGAGAGGGAAGTTTATAGCCCTACAGGCCTACCTCAAAAAATAAGAAAAAATGGTAATAAATCATCTAACTCAACAACTCAAAGAATTAGAAAGAGAGCAACAAGAAAAGCCCAATGTAAGCAGAAGGACGGAAATAATAAAGATTAGAGCAGAAATGAATGACATAGAGAACAAAAAAAACAAAACAATACAAAATGTCAATGAAACCAAGAGCTGGTTCCTTGAAAGGATAAACATGATTGATGAACCTCTAGTCAGGCTCACCAAGAAGCAAAGAGAGAGGACCCAAATAAACAAAATCAGAAATGAAAGAGGAGAAATAACAACAGACCCCACAGAAATACAAAGGATTATTTAAAAAAATACTATGAACAACTCTATTCTAACAAACTAGAGAACCTGGAGGAAATGGACATATTCCTAGAAAAATACAACTTTCCAAAACTTATTCAGGAAGGTACTAAAAATCTCAGTAGGCTGATAACTATGGAAGAAATTGAAACAGTCATCAAAAAGCTTCCAGCAAACAAAAGCCCAGGGCCAGATGGCTTCACAGGGGAGTTTTACCAAACATTCAAGGAAGAACTAAAACCTATCTTCCTCAGACTATTCCAGAAAATTCAAGAGGAAGGAACACTTCCAAGCTTCTTCTATGAATCCAGCATCACACTAATACCAAAACCAGGTAAAGATAACACAATGAAAGAGAATTACAGACCAATATCCCTCATGAACATATATGCCAAAATCCTCAACAAAATTCTTGCAAATCGGATCCAGCAGTACATCAGAAAGACCATACACCTTGACCAAGTAGGATTTATCCTGGGGATGCAAGGATGATACAATATTTGCAAATCAATAAACGTGATACATCACATAAACAAATTGAGAGATAAAAATCACAGTCATATCAATTGATGCAGAAAAAGCATTTGACAAAATCCAACACCCTTTCTTGATAAAAACTCTCTGCAAGGTAGGAATAGAGGGATCATACCTCAACATAATAACAGCCATATATGACAAACCCACAGTCAACATCATACTCAATGGGCAAAAACTAAAACCATTTCCCCTAAGAACAGGAACAAGACAGGTATGCCCACTCTTACCACTCCTGTTCAACATAGTGCTGGAAGTACTAGCCATTGCAATCAGACAAGAAGAAGAAATATAAGGCATCCAAATTGGAAAAGAGGAAGTAAAACTGTCCTCATTTGCAGATGACATAATACTGTACATAGAAAACCCTAAAGACTCCATAAAAATTATTAGACTTAATAAATGAATTCGGCAGTGTAGCAGGATACAAAATTATTGCCAAGAAATCTATGGCATTTCTGTACACCAATAATGAACTTACAGAAAGAGAGACTAAAAAAGCAATCCCATTTACCATCGCACCAAAAAAATTAAGATACCTAGGAATAAACTTAACTAAGGAGGTAAAAGACCTAGATGCGGAAAACTTGACAGCACTGAAAAAAGAGATAGAGGAAGACATAAACAGATGGAAGAACATACCATGTTTATAGATTGGTAGAATCAACATCATCAAAATGTCCATACTACCCAAAGCAATCTATAAATTCAATGCACTTCCCATTAAAATACAAATGGCATATTTCACAGACCTAGAACGAACTTTCCAAAAATTCATTTGGAATAAAAAAATATTCCAAATAGCTACAGCAATCCTGAGAAATAAGAACAAAGTAGGTGGGATCTCAATACAATATATCAAGCTGTATTACAAAGCCACTGTTCTCAAAACTGCCTGATACTGGCACAAGTACAGGCATATAGAGCAATGGAATAGAATAGAGAACCCAGAAATCGACCCAAATCACTATGCTTAATTAATATTTGACAAAGGAGGCATGAACAATCAATGGAGTCAAGACAGTCTCTTCAATAAATGGTGTTGGGAAAATTGGACAGATACATGCAAAAAAATGAAACTAGACCACTAACTTAAACCATACACAAAAATAAACTCAAAATGGATAAAGGACTTAAACTTATGACGGGAAACCATAAAAATACTAGAGGAATCCATAAGCAGAAAAATCTCTCACATATGCCAAAACAATTTCTTCACTGATACTGCTCCTAGGCCAATGGAAACTAAAGAGAAAATAAACAAATGGGACTACATCAAAATAAAAAGCTTTTGCACAGCAAAGGAAACCATCAATAAAACAACAAGAAAGCCCACTGCATGGGAGAACATATTTGCCAAAGATATCAACGATAAGGGTTTAATCTCCAAAATTTACAGGGAACTCATGCAGCTTAACAAAAAGAAGATAAACAACTCAATCAAAAAATGGGCAACTGATCTAAATAGACATTTTTCGAAAGAAGACAGAAGGAAGGCCAAGAGACATATGAAAACCTGCTCAAAGTCACTAATCATCAGAGAGATGCAAATCAAAACAACAATGCGGTACCATCTCACACCTGTCAGAATGGCTATTATCAAGAAGTAAACAAATAAGTGCTGGCGAGGATGCGGAGAAAAAGGATCCCTCGTGCACTGCTGGTGGGAATGCAGACTGGTGCAGCCACTGTGGAGAACAGTTTGGAGTTTCTTCAAAAAACTAAAAATGGAAATCCCATTTGACCCAGTGATCCCACTTCTAGGAATATATCCCAAGAAACTAGAAACACGAATCAGAAAGGATATATGCACCCCTATGTTCATAGCAGCACAATTCACCATAGCTAAGATTTGGAAACAGCCTAAGTGCCCATCAGCAGATGAGTGGATTAAAAAACTGTGGTACATCTACACAATGGAATACTACGCTGCGGTAAAAAAGAAGGAGATCTTACCATTTGCAACAACCTGGATGGAGATGGAGAGCATTATGCTAAGTGAAATAAGCCAGGCAGAGAAAGATATATATCACATGATCTCACTCATTTGTGGAATATAATGAACAACATAAACTGATGAAGAAAAATAGATCCAGAGACAGAGAAACATCGATCAGAACGTCAAACCTCAGGGAAGGTAGGGGGCAATGGGGGTACGGGGGAAAGATCAACCAAAGGACTTATATGCATGCATATAAGCCTAATCAATGGACCCAGACAACAGGGGGATGGGGGCATGAATGGGAGGTGGGGGTAATGGGGGAACAAGTACACATATGTAATACCTTAATCAATAAAGATATAAAAAAAGAGAGATATGTTACAGTTTCTCTAACTTTAATAAAGCTGCAGTATCTTGGTTTCTCAGGAAAGGGCTACTTTAAAAAAAAAATTAAATGGTTACATAAGTCCAGGGCTACTTTTTGTCTCTATAAATTTGAATACCTTATATACCTCATATGAGGGGCCATATAATATTTGTCTTGCTGTGATTGGCTTGTTTCACTTCACATACTATCCTCAAAGTTCATTCATGTTATAGTATGTGTCAAAATTTTCTTCCTTTTAAAGGCTGAATAATATTCCATTGTGTATATATGCCACATTTTGTGTATTCGTTCATCCATCAAGGGACACTTGAATTGCTTCCACTTTTTGGCTATTATGAATAATGCTGCTATGAACATGCATGGACAAATATACGTTTATGTCTTTGTTTTCAATTCTTTGGGGTATATATTAAATAGTGGAATTGCTGGACCATATATTAATTCGATATTTAATTTTTTGAAGAATTGCCATACTGTTTTTCATAGTAGCTACACCATTTTTGCATTCCCACCAGCGTTTCTAATTTCTCTACATCCTTGCCAACACTTGTTATTTTCTGTATTTTTATTTATAATAGCCACCTGATGGGTGTCAGATGGTATCTCATTGTGGGTTTGACTTGCATTTCACTAATCATTAGTGATGTTGAGATCAAATTCTGTTTTGTGGGATTTTTTTTACACCATCTATAATACCAGCTATTTACCACAAAGATCTTTCTCTTTTCTTCAAAGTCTGGAAGAATATGAAAACATTATCTGTGTCCCCATTATATTTAATTTTGTTTTAAGGTTTTCAGGATCTTTTTCTGTATATTTCAGGTTTCCCCTGTCTTACATTGATCTTTGTAAATCAACAGAAGTGGATAGTGTATAATTACGCTAATAAGGCAACAGACTACCACATTCATTAATTCCTTCATTAAATTATTCAACAAATACTTATTGAGCATCTACTATGTGTCAGGCACAGTTCTAGATGTTGAAGATTCAGCAACTAACAAAACAGATCAAGTCCTTGCCCACATGCAGCTTATATTTCTAGTGAGGGGAGTGAGAGAGACAGTTAGATAAATGAATATATCAATTGCTAAGAAATGCTATGAAGAACAGTAAAGCAGAGTAACGTGAATGAATGTGTTAGGGGTTGCAATTTTATGTAGGCACTAGTGGCCCAGTGCATTAAATTCATGAACATTAAAAGGGAATCAATGCCGAGACCGGTTTGGCTCAGTGGATAGAGCATCAGCCTGCAGACTCAGGGGTCCCAGGTTCGATTCTGGTCAAGGGCATGTGCCTTGGTTGCAGGCACATCCCCAGTAGGGGGTGAGCAAGAGGCAGCTGATCGATGTTTCTCTCTCATCGATGTTTCTGACTCTCTATCCCTCTCTCTTCCTCTCTGTAAAATATCAATAAAATATATTTTTTTAAAAAGGGAATCAATTACAGGAAATCCTATATAATAAAGAGATAATATGCAAATGGTCATCACGCCCTCATGCCGTCACACTGTAATGGCTCAGACACTCAACACTGGGGCGAGAGGAATGGGGACCAGCCAGGCACAAATGAGCTTGCGAAAGAGGAATGGGATTGAGCCAGGCACGAATGAGCTCATGAGAGAGGAATGGGGACCAGCCAGGCAGCAGCCCAGGAAAGGGACAAGCAGCCAGCCCTGCAGTCCCGGGCACCAGCGGCTACGCCTGCAGCCTGGGAGAGGGACAAGCCGCCCACCCCATGGTCCCGGGCGCCAGCAGCTGCACCAGTGCCTATGGCCCAGGAGAGGGACAAGCCACCTGCCCCACAGTCCTGGGTGCCTGTGGCTGTGGCCCAGGCAAAGTCGCCCGCCCACGGTCCCCTGCAGTGGCAGCCGGCCTGGGCGAAGCCAGCCCAGGTCCTGGGTGCCTGCAGCCAGCCAGAGGGAAGGAAGCCCAGGTCCCAGGTGCCTGCGACTGGCCAGAGGGGGTAATCCTGGGTCCCAGATGCGGGGCGAGGCAGAGGCTGTTAGGGGCCATCAGGCCAGTAGGGGAGCAGTAAGGGGTGATCAGGGAGGCAGAGGTGGTTAGGGGTGATCAGGCAGGCAGGCAGAGGGGTTAGGGGCTATCAGGCAGGCAGGCTGGCGAGCGGTTAGGAGCCAGCGGTCCTGAATTGTGAGAGGCAGTCGGACATCCCCTGAGGGATCCCAGATTGGAGAGGGTGCAGGCTGGGCTGAGGGACCTCCCCCCATGCACAAATTTTGTGTACCAGACCTCTAGTATTTTAATATTGCTATTTGCCCTTTCTCTATAATAGAAGTGTCAGAGATGAAAGAAAATTAGTAAAATGTATATGACAATCTCCCTCCTGTCAGAGTCTGGGGTGCACTGCGGGACCCAGAGTCAAGTCCCCGCCCACCCACACACACCTCAAAATTGTGTGAGACCCCGGCCAGCCCCACCCCTGTCAAACCCCACCAGGCAGTGGGCGTGGCCTCAGGTCCCCCGGCCTGGCCTCAGGTCCCCTGGCCCCAGCACGAGGGTGAGAGAGCATGATGACCATTTGCATATTAGCTCTTTACTAGAGGCCCGGTGCACGAAATTCATGCACGGAGGGGTTTTGTCCCTCAGCCCAGCCTGTACCCTCTCCAATCTGGGACCCCGGTGGGATCGGGCCTAAACGGGCAATCGGACATCCCTCTCACAATCCAGGACTGCTGGCTCCCAACTGCTTGCCTGCCTGCCTTCCTGATTGCCCCTAACCACTCCGCTGCCAGCCTGTTTGCCCCCAACCTCTCTCCTCTGCCGGCCTGGTCATCCCTAACTGCCCTCTCCTTCAGGGTTGGTCACCTCCAACTGCCCTCTCTTGCAGGCCTGGTCCCTCTCAACTGCCCTCCCTTGAAGGCCTGGTCCCTCTCAACTGCCCTCCCTTGCAGGCCAGGTGCCTCCCAACTGCCCTCTCCTGCTGGCCATCTTGTGGTGGCCATCTTGTGTTCACATGGGGGCAGGATCTTTGACCACATGGGGGTAGTTATATTGTGTGTTGCAGTGATGATCAATCTGCATATTACTCTTTTATTAGATAGGATAGAGGCCTGGTACAGGGGTGGGGGCCAGCTGGTTTGCCCTGAAGGGTGTCCCTGATCAGGGTGGGGTTCTCTTGGGGCATGGGGCAGCCTGAGCAAGGGGCCTGTGGTGGTTTGCAGGCCAGCCACGCCTGCTGGCAACCCAAGCGGAGGCCCTGGTATCTGGAGTTTATTTTCCTTCTACAATTGAAACTTTGTAGCCTGGAGCTAAGCCAAGCCTGGGGCTCCCTCTGCGGCCGGCAGTCATTTCTGTTGGGGTTATAATTGAAACTTTGTAGCCTTAAGCGGGTGGGCCCGGCCAGGGTGTGCGGAAAGCTTTGCTTCCCCTGTTGCCGCCGGCAACCCTGACCTGCTCTCTCAAGCTCCATTCTGCCGCCATTTCTGTTTGAATATGTTTACCTTCTATAATTGAAACTTTGTAGCTTGAGTGGAGGCTTAGGCCTGGCAAAGGCAGGCAGAAAGCTTGGCTTCCTCTGTTACCTAGGAAACCTTGCTCTCTGTGGCTGTAGCCATCTTGGTTGGGTTAATTTGCATACTCGTTCTGATTGGATGGTGGGCGTGGCTTGTGGGCATGTCAGAGGTATGGTCAATTTGTATATTTGTCTATTATTAGGTAGGATTATATAGGATTATTTTGCTTCTGACTCAAAGAATGCAAGTTTATCAAAGGCCTCTTGATAAGGTAACATTTAAGTACAGACCTGAAGAAGGTATCCCCTTGCTAGAGGGTAAGGTGGAAAAGTCTGAGGAAAAGAGAGGGAAAAGAGAGTTCTTGAGAATTCCAGGTAGAAGGAGCTGAGAGTGCAAAGATTTTGAGGCAGCAGTGCACTTGGTGTGTTAAAAAAATGCAAGGAAGCCAGTGTAGCTGGAATGGAGGGAGTGAGAAGAAAAGTGTAGGAAATGAGATGGGGAAGTGGGGGCACAGGTTAAATTTTAAAGGGCCTTTTATGCCACTGTAAGTACTTTCTGAGACTGGAAAGCATTAGAAGTTTTGAGCAGGGGAATGGCATGACCTGACTGAAAGAATCACTCAGGCTGTTGGATTGAGAATGGACTAGAGGGGACAATCACAGAAGCAGAGAGATCTGTTGGGGATTACCAGTATTGATGTAGGACTGGTGAAAAATTATGTTGGGCTGATTAGACCTGAGTGGGAGAAGTAGCAGTGGTGAGTTGTAAGCTTCTGAATATATTTGAAAAGCAGAGCTGAAAGGACTTGCTATGGATTGGTGTGGGATGCAATATGTAACAGGAAGAGGGTACAACCTTTTTTGGACAGTACAGCTTTTGAGTCTCCAAATCAGATCTATACGTATCTGTCTCTGTATCTTTGAAAAAGTGGACCATATCCTTTGTCAGTAACGAATGTCCAAGTACCTGCTGATATCTTTGTGTTTTTTCCTGCTGATATCTTTGAATCATTCTCTATGTTCTATTCATGGACGAAGGAAAGTGATAGCCTCTTCAAAATATCACCTCCTACCTATTTTTTAGGTCTAGCAGTTCAGAATTGACTTTTTTCTCGTTATCACACTCTTCAATAACACTGTTATTCCTTTCATTCTGCATATTGTAACTTAAGTTTGAGGGTACCAAAATCCTCCTCTATTCCCTCCAACACATTCCTAAAATAAAGTTTAAACCATTAATTAGTCTTTTGAGTTAAGGCATCTACCACAAACATGTTACCTATCACTCATTTACCCATTATGTGCTCACTTCTAAAATGGGATAAATGATGCCTGCCTTACTCATAGGGTATCTGTAGGAACAAGTGAAATGTAAAAAGATGCATTGATATGAGGGGTTATTAAGGCTCTATCATTCATGGTCATTTAAATATTTTTATGAAATTAATTTATTAGTGATAATTCTATACTAAATTTGTATTTTTTAAATTATATTTATTGGGGTGACATTGGTCAACATGAACATATAGGTTTCTGGTGTGGGTTTCTATGTTACAAGATCTGTTTATTGTACCATGTGCTCACCATTCAAAGTCAAATCTTCTTCTGTCACCATATATTAGAACCCCCTTCTTGAAATCTATTTTGTCAGATATAAACATGGCTACACCTGTTTTTCTGTGGATGCTATTTGCTGGGAGAATCCTTTTCCACCCTTATACTTTGAATCTAACTTTGTCTCTGCTGTTTAGATGTCTCTTGTAGGCAGCATATATGGTTGGGTTTTGTTTTTTGATCCACTCTGCTACTCTGTGCCTTTATTGAATTCAGACCATTTACATTTAGGGTAATTATTGATGTATGAGGATTTCCTATAGCAATTTTATCTTTTGTCTTCTGGTAGCTCTGTGCCTCCATTGGTTCTTTTCTTTGTTTCTGACTATTGTTTTTGTTTGGTGGTATTCCATACTTCTTTCCTCTTTTTTTTTTAAAGCTATGTGTCCTGGTTTGGGGAATTTTGTGTGTGGTTACCATTAGGTTGATAAAAAATAAACTTGCAGCCCGGCCAGCATGTCTCAGTGGCTGAGCATTGACCTATGAACCAGGAGGTCATGTTTTGAATCCTGGTCAGGGCACATACCCAGGTTTCAGGCTTGATCCCCAGAAGGGGGCATGCTAGAGGCAGCTGATCAATGATTCTCTTCATCATTCATGTTTCTATCTCTCTCTTCCTCTCTGAAATCAGTAAAAATAAAAAATAAGCTTGCATATATACTGTAGCTTTTTTTCTTTTGAGTGCATCTGATCTTCATCCTTTTTTACTAGTTCAGACTTTTACCCCCTCCCCTTTTATGTTTTTGTTGTCACAAATTATCCCGGTTTATGCTGTAAGTTTTTTTTGTTTTGTTTTTGTTTTGCGATCTTACTAGTAGTGTTGTGACCTTATGTTTTTTGTTTCAGGTAGAATAATTCCCTTGAGTATTTTCTGCAGTAGAGGTTTTCTGGTGATAAAATCCCTCAGCTTCTGTATGGCGGGGATGTCTTTATTTCTCCTTCACATTTAAAGGATAATTTTGCTGGATATATTATTCATGGCTGGTAATTTATCTCTTTCAGACATTTGAACATTTGGTCCCACTCTCTTCTGGCTTGTAGAGTTTCTGCTGAGAAGTTGGATAAAATTCTGATGGGTTTTCCTATGTAGATCACTTACTTCTTTCCCCTGGCTGCTTTGAGAATTTTTTCTTTGTCATTAATTTTTGACAGCTTTAATACCAAATGCTTCAGAGAGGCCCTCTTTGGATTGAGGTAACTAGGTGTTCTGTAACTAGGTGTGCTTCTTGGATTCAAGGAACGACAGTACAGCCACTATGCTTGGGGGTGGGGTTTGTTTTGCCCTCACCATAATGGCGACCCCTGACCTCCTTGGGGTTCCACCCCAAGTACCCCTCCTGGAGATCAGTCACAGAGGAAAACAGCAGTTCTACTGCAACAGCTCTTGGTTTACAGATAATATGCTGTTGGACCCAACTCCAAGGGCAATGGAAGCAAGTTTTGGGAATCCAAGCAGCAGCTGGGCTCTGTGGTTCCATTTCTTTGTCTGAAACATCACCACTGGCCCGACCGTGGAGAGCAGCACAGCAGAATCTTATGCTCTGTCAGGCGTCTGTTTACTCAGACACGGTTCACTCCCTCGCTGCTTGCCCTGCTGGACTGCCTCCTCTCCTTCAGCCAAAGGAATAACCTGCTACCACCAGCTTTCTCACTTCTCCCAGCTCGCTGAGTCACAAATTCCCAGCTGCAGGGCTGTGTCTGTGTGCCTTTTGCACTTTCCTCCCTTCTTATTCTCAGTTGCCCACCTTTATATGTTTCAATGTGCAGGTCTCTCAGACATGCGTCTGTGTTGAGCAGGAATTTCTTTGTTGAATTATAGTTGGTTAACTTGTTAAGATTTCAGGGGAATAGGACAAGGGGGCTCTCTCACACCATCATTCCTCTGGCATCTTTATTTTTATTAAAAGCAAACGTTCTGGATTGTTCTCCATTAATATTGCATTTAATTATTTTAATAAAATTTATTAGAGGTTCAATGTTTACTTTTTAAAACCAAATGAAATGTTAACAAATAATAACATTTAGCATCTATTTGTGAGGGGATGTTTTTAGCAACAAGTAATAGAAAATCAAACTGGAAGTGCCTTTAAGGGTAAGGGAAATATATTATCTATCTCACGTGACAAAAGTCCTGAGAGGGGCATTTCCAAAGTTGATGATCACTGACATCATCAAGTACAAGATGGCTATAGTACCTCTTGGAATCACATCCTCATTTAATAACATCCAAAAATCTTATGTCATTTTTAATCCTCTTATTTGTTAAAAAAATTACTTTATAAATGAACATACAATAAAATTGAATTTTTTGCTGTACAGTTCTATAAGCTTTAATACATGTAAACACCACTATAATCAATATACAGAAGAGTTCTCTCACCTCCCAAACTCCCTCATGTTATTCTTTTACCACACCTTCCCTTCATTTCTAACTTTTGGAAAATACTGATCTGCTTTCTGTCTTTATAATTTTGTCTTTTAAAGAATGCTGTCTAACCTACATAATTTTGTTAAATGTCACCCCAATAAATTCAATAAAAAGGAAAAAATGCTATCTAATGAGTGGATAAAAAAGTTGTACATATGTACAATGGAATGTTATTCAGCCATAAAAAAAAGAATGAAATGGCCCTGGCCAGTGCCACTAAGTGGTTAGAGTTCCGGTCCCCACACATCAATTCCCAGTCAAGGGCAAGTACTTGCCATGCAGGTTTGATCCCTGGCCCTGATCCCTGGCCCCAGTTGGAGTACGGGTGGGAGGCAACCAATTGAAGTGTCTCACATCAATGTTTCTCTTCTCTCTCTCTCTCTCTCTCTCTCTCTCTCTCTCTCTCTCTCTCTCTTTCTCCGTTCCTCTCTAAAATAAATAAAAAACATATTTTAAAAAATGAAACCCCATACTTAGACAGTGTTTTTGAAAGACCATGTAGTGACACCTTCACTGTTTGTGAATTTTGTAGGAGAGAAGTCAAGAATTGGCCACCTCCCATGCTCCTGTTCCCGAGAGGAGTTATCACAGTATTATATATAAATCAATTCTAAATATACCATTTTCGCCTAGCCAGCATGGTTCACTAGTTGAGCATCGACCTATAAACTAGGAGGTCATGGTTTGATTTCCAGTCAGGGCACATGCCCAGGTTGCAGGCTCTATCCCCAGTAGGGGGCGTGCAGGAGGCAGTTGATCAATGATTCTCTCTCATCTTTGATGTTTCTATCTCCCTCTCCCTTCCTCTCTGAAATCAATAAAAATATATTTACAAAAATAAATTGATATACCATTTTCTCTTCTTTCCTCTTCCAGGTATTTCTCCAGTAGTGCAGACTTGGAAATTGGATGGCCTCATGTCAGACCCAGGAGATGTAGGATGGAGTTGTGCACTGATTTAAGAAAAGCATCTGACAAAGATAAATTCCTTTTATTATTTTAAGTACATAATAAAATGCATAAAAATAGATGTTCTTTGTGCATCACACTTCATTGGTTTATAGGTTGTTTAGTTGAAAGAGCTTTTAATTCAGAGAGCATCCAGATCAGCATTTTGGTATATTTGTCCACAAAAACAGCACTTACTAGCACCATGAATTTTTTCTATAAATTAATTACATGATGAGCCAGAGTGTGGCTTTAATCTTGCCTTTCTTGCAGTTTAGTTGAGAGAACTGATCATAAATGGTTTCTGGAAAGAAATATATAAAGAAGCAATCTCTGAGTGGCAAGGAAGAAGAGGATGTCTTACTGGTAGGCTTATGAAGACCTTTTTACTAAGAAAAGTCTCCCAGGCTCTGGCTGGTGTGGATGAAAGGAGCCACATGCTAACCTGACAAGCTCAGGGGAGGCCAGTGTGGCAGTCTTGAAAACTCAGAGACCTAAAATAACCACAAAAGATGGTCTGAAAATTAAATATTTAACTACAAACAGGTTATAGTGGACAGTCATTCCTAGGCTGATATTTTCCCTGACAAAGATCAACTTAGATCTTTCCTGAGCCCATTTGCCTCTAAGATAACATATCTGTGAGATGTCTGGGTAACTTGTAACTTCCTTTTTTCTGGAGCCCCTGGGGCACAACCAAATGTGGTGGGCGCCAGGACAGATGCCTCAAATTCCTTCATTACCATGTTAATTGTTCCTGTACCCACCTACGTATGTGTCCATCATTTTGCTTTTTATCCAATCCCAGGGGTTTCCCACCATTTGACTTTATCCCACCTCCTTGATCCATCACCAATGAATTTCACGTAACCCACCTATGTCCCTCCTTTGATTGCAATGTATAAATACAGATGTAACCCGCCATTCTTTGGAGCATTATCTCAATTCATTGAGGTTCTGCTTCCCAGCATATGTCAACAGTTTGGCTCAAATAAACTCACTAAAATTCTTTACAGGTTTCAATGTTTTTTTTCCCGTTAACACTGGTAGTGCTCAATTTGGTCATCCCATGCACCAAAAGGTCAACGGTTCTATTCCATCCAGGTCAGGGGTGCAGAATTTATTTCTTTCCCCTAATGATAGCCAAGAGAACCTTGTGAAATTATTGAATTCTGAAGAGATTGAATCTACACTATCAAGAACTGACTCTCAATTTCAAAAATACAACTAAAAGACAAAAACGTCTACCACCCAGAACCACGGGAAAGCTGGCTGAGTGGAAGATTTACAACTAAGAAGAGAAAGAAGCACAATCGCTGAAAAGCTGAGGTACGGAGGCACTCGAATCGGGCCAGCGGCGGGCGGCTGGGTGCACGGCTTTTCTTCAACCCGCAGGGAGCCAAGCTCCCGATCACTCTGAAATCCAGTTTCTGGGGACACTCGGGGGACCCAGGCACCTACGGGGAGAAGCTGGACTCTCGGCCATCGGGTCAGAAAGTGAGAGTGACTTTTTTGCAGTGGTGCACCCAGCAATCATTGTTTACTGCGCTGGAACGCGGGGCGCAGGGACTTGGAAACGTGGAAAGGCTGAGACGGCTGACGGCAGCCATCGCCGTTGGCCACGCCCCAGCCTAGTGACGCCCTGAGACCCCACCCAGCCCTGAGGCCCCCCCAGAGGCCCCCCCCCGCACATTCTACAAACCCCCCCCGGCACCACACAGCGGCTTTTGCATATAAATGGCCTGTTCTGGAGCAGCTTAACCAACTGCAGCTCCAGTCAGACTGCTCCAAAACCGCCCAAGCAAAGGAGGAGAAAACTAGCCCTTGCTGTAGCTCCTGCTGGGGGACACACAGTACACAAGGGTACACCAAGAGTGTCCACCTCAAGTAACTGGGAGGCTGACCCGTTGAACCAATAGGACACCTAGTACACAAAACTATCCTACCAACTTAGGGAAGCAGAGAATATGAGAAGGCAAGGAAACAGATCACAAACCAAAGAAATGGAGGAGAACAAGCAACTGGACATAGAGTTCAAAACCACGGTTATAAGGTTTTTCAAGAATTTCATGGAAAAGGCCGATAAATTCAATGAGGACCAACTAGAAATTAAACATACACTGACTGAGATAAAAAATATTATACAGAGACCCAAAAGCAGACTAGAGGATTGCAAGAATCAACTCAAAGATTTGGAATACAAAGAGGCCAAGGACACTCTTCCAGAGAAGCATGAAGAGAAGAGAATTCAGAAAGTTGAAGATAGTGTAAGAAGCCTCTGGGACAACTTCAAGCGAACCAACATCAGAATTATGGGGGTACCAGAAGAAGAGAGAGAGCAAGATGCTGAAAACCTATTTGAAGAAATAATGAACGAAAACTTCCCCCACCTGATGAAAGAAATAGACTTACAAGTCCAGGAAGCACACAGAACCCCAAACAAAAGGAATCCAAAGAGGACCACACCAAGACACATCATAATTAAAATGCCAAGGGCAAAAGACAAAGAGAGAATCTTACAAGCAGCAAGAGAAAAACAGTTAGTCACCTACAAGGGAGCTCCCATACGATTATCAGCTAATTTCTCAACAGAAACCATGCAGGCCAGACGGGAGTGGCAAGAAATATTCAAAGTGATGAATAGCAGGAACCTACAACCAAGACTACTCTACCCAGCAAAGTTATCATTCAGAATTGAAGGGCAGATAAAGAGCTTCACAGATAAGAAAAAGCTAAAGGAGTTCATCACCACCAAACCAGCATTATATGAAATGCTGAAAGGTATTCTTTAAAAAGAGGAAAAAGAAGAAGAAAGATAAAAATTATGAACAACAAATACATATCTATCAACAAGTGAATCTAAAAGTCAAGTGAATTAAAAATCTGAGGAACAGAATAAACTGGTGAACTTAATAGAATCAGGCATAGAATGGGAGTGGATTGATAATTCTCAGGGGGAAAGGGGTGTCTGTGTGGGGAGTACGGGAAGAGACTGGACAAAAATCATACACCTATGGATAAGGACAGCGGGGGGGGGGAGGTAAGGGAAGAGGGGGGGATAGGAACTGGGTGGTGGGGAGATATGTGGGGAAAAAGGAGAAACAATTGTAATCTGAACAATAAAGATTCATTAAAATTGCCAAAAAAAAAAAAAAAAAGAACTGACTCAGGCCTGGCCAGCATGGCTCAGTGTTTGAGCATCAACCTAGGAACCAGGAGGTCACGGTTTGAATCCCGGTCAGGGCACATGCCCAGGTTTCAGACTCGATTCCCAGTAGGGGGAATGCAGGAGGCAGCCAATTGATGTTTCTCTCTCTCATCAATGTTTCTCTCTCTCCCTTCCTCTCTCTCTAAAAAAATCAATAAAAACATATTTTAAAAATAAATAAATGAATAAATAAGTAGAAGAGCTGTCAGTGCCTTGGGCAAGATAGTGCCAGAATCCCAAGGAGGAGGAGACAGTAGCTCAACCCACCAGCAGAAAGTACATAGAGAAGCCACATGGGTGTCTGGTGAACAGAGATACCATCACAACTTTGTTTCTTACTGCCTGGGTGACCTTGGGCTACTTATTATTCTGTGTCTCAGTTTCCTCATTTAAAAACTGGTGTTACAGAAGACCAAAGAAATACCAAGCACGCTTCCTAGAGAAAGGGAGGGACCCCGTTTATTAACACTAGTGGACTCCGGGAATAATTGCCAAATCAGAGTGAGGAAACACGCAGAGGGCTTCACTTTTTATAACCTTCTGGGATCTTTGTCTTGCAGATATGGTTCCACCCTCTTTCGTAGGCTTATAGGAAGGACCCCAGGTGTTGGGGATCCCCAGGCCATATCTGATGATCTGTCCTGGGGTCAGCGATGATGACCCTTCTCCCCCCCCCCCCAGGGCAGTGCATTGTTCACAGTTTTATGGCCTGACATGCCTTGTAAGACCAGTTTCCTCCTCATTCTCTGCCCTCCTTGTCCCACAAGCTTCTTTTAGCCTTGTGGAGCAACGAATCCACAGGGGGTGATTCTGGTATCCAGGTGTTCAGTCCTGCAAACTTGAGAGCGGTGGAGGTGGTCAGGATGACAGTATGTGGTCCCCTCCAGGTAGGAGTCAGTCCCTGGGTGGTCTTTACCCAAACAGAGTCACCAGGTTGGAAGGGATGGCCCGGACCAGAAGCTGGCACAGGCAGAACGTCTGGGACGTGCTTCTGGACTGCCCCCTGGGTAGACTGTAAAGCCTGTAAGAACCTGAGTAAAAATTAGTCATGGATTTCAGCCTTTACCCACCAGAATCTGTAGAGGCCCCACTGATTTCCAGGGCAGCCTTCCCGGCCGCTTCATCTGCAGCCCGGTTCCCTCTTGCCTCTGTGGAGTCCCCATACCCTGCAACAGCACTCCGCAAGTGAGCTGTTGCAATCGCATACCCACCATCAGCACAAATTGTCACTGATTCTTCTCTTGCCCACTAGAGAGCCTGAATAAGGGCAATCAACTCGGCCTTCTGTGCCAAAGTTCTGCGGGCGAGGGCCTGAGATCAGATGGTTTGGTCCAAAGCAACCACCACCGCCCCCGCATACCTGATTCCTCCCTGGACAGAACTGCTCCCGTCCATGAATAGTACCTCATCCAGCAATGCCAGTGGGGTGTCAGTGAGGCCCAGGTGGGCTGTCTTTACAAAGTCGTCTACCTCTAAACAGTTATGTAGAGGTTCCTCAGGGTCATCATCAGGAAGGAGGCTGGTAGCAGAAGAGACTAAAACTGGATGACTCGAGCATTTGACATCCAGCGCTCTGGTGTGCTCCCGAGCAAAACCTCAACTGCATAGCTGTGGCCGCTACCGCCCGGAGGCAAGCAGGCTAACTGGATGCAACAGGGTCGAGTCTCTTAGACAAGTAAGCCATTGGTCTTTTCCAAGGCCCAAGACTCTGGGCAAGGACCTTGGCTATGCCCCTTGTTTCACATACACATCTGGTAGTGCCAGTTGGCCCATCATCCTTGCTCTACTCATGTCTGTCTCACTGCCTAATATATTACTTCAAGGATCCTGGCTCTGAACTCCTTCAGGGAAAATGGGCCTTGAAATTCTTTTCTGTAA
Source organism: Eptesicus fuscus (assembly GCF_027574615.1). NCBI lineage: Eukaryota > Metazoa > Chordata > Mammalia > Chiroptera > Vespertilionidae > Eptesicus > Eptesicus fuscus. The sequence continues at coordinate 38,382,185 of NC_072473.1, read as the reverse complement.
TTACTTGCATGCTGAGATGGCTCAGAAGTTTCTCTCAGAGCCAAGAGATCCTTGCTGTCTGTCAGAGGGACAATGAGGCCTGGGCACAGAAGGAGGTGGGCTTGTGACCTGGCAGAGACAAACTGTAGCAATTAGAATAGTAAGAGTCACAACATCCTTGTCTCTCTGGAGCCATGTCCATGAAGACACAGGCATCTTCTAAGTCTATTATACAGTTTTCTACAGGCCACTGTCAGGGCTGTGCATGGTGGTTGGTTCCTCTTTCCAGCCACAAACACAGTCTGTCCAATTCCCCAAAATGTATTCTGGCACGGGAGAAAGTTGCTTCACTGTACACAGGTAGCTTAACCCCTATACAACTGGGCTTGGACCTCTGCCTAGCAAACTGCAGTCTACAAGTTCAATATGCAGCCTCCGGTCCTCCCAACCCAACGGGGTCTCGGCCAGTCCCTCAGTCAGACTTCTCCTCTCTTAGAGAATCTCAAAGTCCTGAAGGCTCCCTCCTGGGTCAAGGGAGAGCGCCTTTCCTTTGCCCTTTTGTTAACCCTGTTTACTAGTTACAGGGTCCTGCCATAAGCTGCCAGTTCAAAATAGCCAGATTTGCAGTTAGAAACAGCCCTGCATATTACAAAGCTTTCCTGTGGCAGTGGGTTGGGTACCAGGCCCCTGCCTTCATACCCGTCCCCTGTGGCAGAGCAGCGATCAGGCCTCCCCCAAGGGAGTGCACTGGAAGGGGATATCAGCCCCTCCTCTGCTAGCAGCAACAGGTACCGAACCCTTTCAGTACATTTGACCAGCTTCATTCCCGGCCACTTTTACAGATTCTAGGGCCCGTTGTCTTCTTTTAACCAGCAAGCCAAATGACACTGGCCTGTATTATTTCCTACTGTGAGTTAGAGGAAAACAATTCCTACAGAGGGGAGAAATAGAAACAGCGGGAGTTTCAGATAAAACTACAGGCCGTCACTGTAGTAGCCCTCCCTCCCGGAGGCTGGGGTCCAACCTGTGGAGGAAAATGACTCTTAGTCGGCCTGGAAAAGAAGGCAGAGGATGACAAGGGTGCAGGGAAATTTTACTAAAAGCCTGGAGGGTCTCCTGAAAGAAAAGATCCTTAATTCAGCACAGGCAGGGGGCAGGGCCCATAAAATCTCTTCTCCCTTTGGAGCTGTGAGCCCAGCCCCTGAAAGTCCCAGTCAGACAAGAAAAACCATAAATACCTTTAAATCTACCCCACAATTCCAAAATTTCAACCTAACACAGCAAAATCACAGAGCAAACCAAAGTCCCTAGTACACAAACATACACAGAAAGTGGACTGAGTCCTCCCGTGATAGAGAGCAAACGTCTCTGAGAAAACGAACTCAGTAGCACTGCTTGAGACTTTTGCAGACCATCACAGGCTCAGCTTTCAGCAAATCAAACATTTTAACCAGATGAGCGAACAGAAAATCAAAGTAGCTTTCGCTTTCACACAGACCAGTTAATCAGCAGATAATTATGCCAAGACAGACAGACATCCATACTCACACTCTCTCAGACTAGCCCAGACTGGAGCTGAGCAGATAATGCCCAACTCCCCAGATGGGCATGGGGGCACTCCCGGCACCCATGCCCCAGATCAGAATTTTCGACCGACAACTCAGTGAGAACCTACCAGAGGAGTTAAGGTTGTGTCCAGCCCCCCTTCTCGGTAGCAAATTGGCTAGTTCCACACACAAACAAACGGAAGAGTGAACCCATAATTCCTTAATGGAATCTGAATTCACTCACCTCCGGAGTCCTGATTCCTGATTTACCTGATGAAGTCCTATGACTTCCGGGGAGGTGATCAAGCTCCCCCTTCCACTCACTTGGAGTGGGCCTGACTGACTGGGGCCCCTACCTTACTGATTCTGTTGACAGGTCCAGAGGTGTCCGTCCACTTTCTCCAGATGCCGGGCCCCAAACCCTGTCCACTCACCGGAGGCTAAACAAAGACAAAATGCGGTTAGCTTCCTGGTCAGAGGGAACCATATGTTGCAGAAGACCAAAGAAATACCAAACACGCTTCCTAGAGAAAGGGAGGGACCCCGTTTATTAACACTAGTGGACTCCAGGAATAATTTCCAAATCAGAGTGAAGAAACACGCAGAGGGCTTCACTTTTTATAACCTCCTGGGGTCTTTGTCTTGCAGATATGGTTCCGCCCCCTTTCTTGGGCTTACAGGAAGGCCCCCAGGTGTTGGGGGTCCCCAGGCCATATCCAATGATCTGTCCTGGGGCCAGAAATAATGACCCTTCTCCCCTCCCCAGGGCAGTGCATTGTTCACAGTTTTATGGCCTGACAAGCTTTGCAAGACCAGTTTCCTCCTCACTGGGAGAGTAATATTTACCTCATAGAGTTTTTTGTTAACTGTGTAAACACATATAAAACACTTATATGTGCCTGGAATATGGCAAGTGCTCCCTAATTTTGCCAGTAACTATTGTTATTATTCAAGAGATGGTACCTAGTATGAATGAGAATATTGAAAAATCCCAAAGAGAGACTCTCCCCCACCAAAGAAGGCATTGCCATGAGTCTCAGGGATGCTTCTAGGGGATGTCTCCTCATCCAGAAAACACACTTTGTCCAGATATATCCCATCCTCTACCCATCATGATGTTATTGCAAAATATATTATTCTGCTGTTGTCTCTTTTTCTGAGATGCACCTCTATTGAAATGTTGTGGTTTCAGTACTTAAAGAAGCACTGGGCTGTCAAAAGAGGGTGGATTCCAAGTTTCTGGACTGTAACACACATAGGAGAAGGCGATCTTGCCCTTGATACTGTAGAGGTATGTGAAGGAGGGAGTACTAAAGTTAAACTACCAAGACCTGGCTAGAAACTCTTAGTTCTGCCAAGGGCTGGTCCTGTAAATGGGTTGTCGGGCACCCCAAGCCAAAGAACAACATGGGTAATCTCTTCAATAGGCAGTCAAGTTTGTGGCAAAAAGGAGGAGTCAGAGGGGAAAGAAGCAGAATTACACAGCCTGATTACAAGGCTCAAACATACCTGAGACCTAGTTGAAGAAGCACACCAATTTCAGGAAACAAACAAGGGAAGAAAGGCCTCTCCCTACCAATTCACATGTGCAATTCCAGGTATGTTGGCTAGAACTGTTTCCAACACAGGGCTTGAATCAATTGAGCGACCACAAGAGCTCCCAAGGAGCAAGAAATCCGGAGGAACTTGTGATGGGCACAAGATAAAATCTTCGCACTAAATAATCTGTTTTGCAATAAACACCAAGCAGGATTTTGGCACTTCTGGGAAAACTCCCTTAGTTACCCCAAAATGAGCTAGTTAGAAAACAAAACAAAACAAAATAACATAGGGGAAAAAAAGGAAGAAGCATGAGGTCTGAAGAGGAAGAAAATGCTTCTTATTTTTGGTCACATGTCTTAAGAGCTCATTGCAACCGTCTTGAGGTTTTGAAATTTCCCAAGAAAGAAGTTTCTTATTTTAGAGAAAATCTGACTACAGAAAGATGGGCAACAGGAACGTGTACTAAGAGCTTCTCACAGGTATGTTGCTTTCCTCGACCCTTGATTAGCATCCAAGAAATATACAGGGAATTATAAGGAAAAACCTTTTCCCAGAATTGTACCAAGAGATAGATGGCATTACTAGAGTTTGGGGGATCAAGAAAATATTTTTTCTTTACAGTAACTAATTCAGAAATGTCACCATAGACAGTGGTATTACATGGAGGTGGCATAGCATTTATTTTCATATCAGCCAACAAACCTTGTTCTGTACTGGTTATACCTTTCTAGCTATACCCAATAACTTAAGCAGCTCTTAACAATTTTGTATCTGAAGAGATATCTGAGCCCCCATGTTCATTGCAGCATTGTTCACAGTAGCCAGGATATAAAAACATTCTAAGTGTTCAACAATGGGTGAATGGATAAAGAAAATATGGTGTATATGTACAATGGAATATTATTCAGCCATAAAAAAATAAGGAAATCCTGCCATTTTAAATAACATGGATGGACCTTGAGGACACTGTGCTAAGTGAAATAAGTTACACAGAGAGACAAATACTGTATAAACTTGCTTATATGTGGAATCTAACAAAAACCAAACTCATAGAAACAGAGATCAGATTTGTGGTTGCCAGAAGTGTGGGTGAGGGTGAAGGAATGGGGTGAAGGTGGTAAAAAGGTACAAACTTCCAGTTATAACAATTTCTGGGGATGTAATGTACAATATGATGACTATAGCTAACAACATTGTTTTGTATATTTGAAAGTTTCTAAGAGAGTAGATTTTAAAAGTTCTCATCACAAGGAAAAAAATTTTTGTAACTGTGAGGTGATGATGATAGATGTTAACTAAAGTTATTATGGTGATCATTTCAAAGCATATACATAAATCAAAATTATTGTGCTATATACCTTAAGCTTATATAATGTTATGTGTCAATTATATCTCAATAAAACTGGGGGGGGGGGAGAATTTGGCATTCCCCATACATCCTAAGTTAGGTGCTGCTGTAACTACTGTCAGAATATTTGTTTAAATTATCACAGTGCTTTAAACTTTTCCACTCTCAGTCTAATAAACTCTCTAAGGTAGCATATACAAGTTTACAGTTAATTTTCATTTAGATCACTGCTGTGGTTCTTCGTTGGGTTTCACCACACCTTAGAAATGCCAGAAGTAAGCAATCGGAAGGAAGGGGTAGAATTCTAGATAGCACTCTGGACCACATTATCCACAGTCCATGCAGTAGCCTTGGGAAGCAGGCATCAAGGTCTGTATTTGTACCACTTGTGCTGATGTGTTAAGAACACTGGATTTGAGGTCAAGAGGTCTGGATTTGAATCTTAATCATATATACCACATCATGCTATCTCTCTGAACCTTCTTTCCTCTTCTGCAGAAATTCATGGAGATTATGTGATAGGATTGTAAATCATAAAGTGCTAAGCAATTTTTAGGTATCTTTTCTGGGCATCAAGTTCCATAGAATCTCTCAGACTAGAGCAAGCACTGTGGATCACCTCCTTTCTCATCTCCCCCATACCCAGCCAAATTTTCAAATAATAGCACTGTCAAAAAACTTCCAAGAGTAGAAATGGAAGCACTCCTCCCAATTTTACAGACAAAACATCATGTATTAAAAATAACTAGAGGCCCAGTGAATGAATTGGTGCACCAGTGGGGTCCCTTGGCCTGGCCTGCAGGATTGGGCCAAAACTGGCTCTCTGACATCCCCCGAGGGGTCCCGGATTGTGAGAGGGTGCAGACCAGGCAGAGGGACCCCACCGGCGCATGGTCGGGGACAGGGAGGGACACAGGAGGTTGGCCAGCAGGGGAGGGACCATGGGAGGGCACCAGGGTGTGTCCAGCCTGTCTTGCTCAGTCCCAATCTGCCAGATCCCAGCAGCAAGCTAACCTACCTCTCGGAGCGTCTGCCCCCTGGTGGTCAGTGCATGTCATAGTGACTGGTCGACCAGTTGACTGTCTGCCCCCTGGTGGTCAGTGCACATCATAGCGAGTGGTCGAGCAGCCTTAGCATATCATTAGCATATTATGCTTTGATTGGTTGAACGGCCAGTCAACTGGACACCTAGCATATTAACCTTTTATTATATAGGATAATAATAACAAGCTACGTATAGTTTAATTCATGGCAATATTTCACAGGCTATTTGTTAGAGTGCCTTTCTCAGATAGTGTTGGAGTGTCATACTCTCAGGTTCTGTGTGAGTCATGAAACCCTATTTTCTAAAAACCCTCACTGGAATTTTTTCCTACAATTTCCTTAGAAAAGTTCCCTTTTCCCTACTTCTTTGTGCAAGCTCAGGAATGCCTTTGAAGGACATGGGGGTAAAAGCAGTAGCATCATCAGCCTTGGAATAGAAACTCAAGAGTTCTCCTGAGGCAAGGTAACCCTTGTAAATGTGACAAGATTAGGCTTCTGTTATCAAGGTTAAGCTTATCTACTGCTGGAAAACTGTTTATTTGGTTGCTGACCTATCTGCATGGAGATTCAGGTCCTTCAGTTGCACTCTAGAGTGGGTCAAATATTGCTGTTCCCTGCTGGGCCAGCCCTGACCTGCAGGGGCTAGAAGTTGTGGAGGAAAATTTTTCCATTAGGAAGCAAGTGGCTTGGGGTGTGTGTATGTGTGTCACCCTCTGCTTAATCTTGGTGATCTTGAGAGGTTTGTGAGCTGATTGTTTTCTGCAGTGCTATGCAGCGTGGAGATTGACTTGATAACTGACAGTGGCTAATTCCAATTCCCTCAGCAGTTATTCCTTGCAGGGACAAACTAAAGAAAAGACCATAGGAATTGTTTGACATAAAGATCAAACTAAGATAGGCTATTCCAGTTGTTCATAGAGTGTGGTCCCTGAACCAATAACATCAACGTCAACTGGGAAATTGGGGAAAATTCAAATTCTTGGGCCCCTCTTCAGGCCAAGCAAATCTAAAATTCTGGGGATCAGGCCCAGCAATTTGTGTTTTAAAAAAGCCTTCCAGCCCTAACCGGTTTGGCTCAGTGGATAGCGTGTCGGCCTGCGGACTGAAGGGTCCCAGGTTCAATTCTAGTCAAGGGCATGTACCTTGGTTGCAAGCACATCCCCAGTAGGAGGTGTGCAGGAGGCAGCTGATCAATGTTTCTCTCTCATTGATGTTTCTAACTATCCCTCTCCCTTCCTCTCTGTAAAAAATCAATAAAATATATCTTTTTAAAAAGTCTTCCAGGTGATTCTGATTCAAGCTCAAACTTGAGAACTACTGGGTTAAGGGCTTTTCACCCCTGGCTGCATGCCTGAAGCATTTGTTTAAAACACAGATTCTTGAGAGGGGCCCAGAAATCCGTATTTAATCCCTAGGTGATTCTGTTGCTCAGGCAGGACTGAGAACCACAAGTACATTCTCTCCTTATGCACAAGTTACTCAGGACTATGCTGAGTTTTGATCATGTGCATTCCATCCGTCTGGATTATGGGTTAGACTTTTATAATAAGACTAGAGGCCTGGTGCACGAAATCATGCATGGGGGGGGGTCCCTCAGCCTGGCCTGAGCCCTCTCACAATCTGGGACCCCTTGGGGGATGTCCGCCTGCCAGCTTAGGCCTGATCCCCTGGAGGATTGGGTCTAAGGTGGCAGGCGGACATCCTTCTCGCAATCCAGAATCCCTCGCTCCTTACCGCCCACGTGCTCACTCCTTACTGCTCGGCTTGCTGCTCCTTAGCACTGCCGGGAGGCGGGAGAGGCTCCCACCACCATTGCTGTGCTCGCCAGCCATGAGCCCAGCTTCTGGCTGAGTGCCACTCCCCCTGTGGGAGCACACTGACCACCAGGGGGTAGCTACTGAGTTGAGCATCTGCCCCTGGTGGTCAGTGCACATCATAGCGACTGGTTTTTCTGGTCGCTTAGGCTTTTATAATAAGATGGCATTTCCTGGCTCCAGGCCTGTCTCTGTGATAGAATCAAGGCTAGGCAGAGAGTGATGCCTGTGTTTCTTGGTAGGAAAACTAGATTGTCTGTGCCTATTGGTCTCTTTTGTCTTTCTTCTCTTAGAGGTCTTAAAGAAGAAATTAGCTGCTTACTGTATACAGGCCTGGAAAAAGAGGCTCTGCAGAAAGAGTAAGTGGAGATGGTGGTTACTAAAATACAATTATTCCCAGATCCCCTATACACATAGTCTATGACCTTGAGCAAGGTACTTCTTCTGCTTTTATTTATTTTTTAAAAATAATTGTTTTATGTGGGTTTTTTGTTTGTTTGTTTCACCACCAAAGTCAAGTCTCTTCTGTAACCATTTATCCCCCCCTTGACCCTCTTCTACTTTCTGTCCCCATCCCTCCCACCCCATTCCCTCTAGTAATCACAATACTGTTGTCTATGTATATGAGTTATTTTTTACTTTTGCTTAATCCCTCCTGCCTTTCCACTCAGCCCCCCTAACCCCTCACCTCTGAGAGCTCTCAGTCTGTACTCGTATCTTTGACTCTGTTTCTATTAGGTTTATTAGTTTATTTCTGTTCATTAGATTCCACATATAAGTGGAATCATATGGTATTTGTCTTTCTCTGACTGGCTTATAACAGTTAACATACAATAGTTTCAGGTGTACAACATAGTGATTAGACATTTATATAACTTATGAAGTGATCACCCCAATAAGTCTAGTACCCATCTGACACCACACATAGTTATTACAATATTACTGACTACATTTCCTATGCTGTATTTGTTTTGTATTGTTTTTAAATCTTTATTGTTGAGAGTATTACAGATGTCCTCTGTTTCTTCCATTGCCCCCTCCACCTGGTTCCCGCCCCATCCCAGGCCTTCACTACCCTATTGTCTTTGTCTATAAGTAATGCATATCCTATATAATAAAAGACTAATATGCAAATCGACCGAACCGTGGAAAGACTGGTTGTTATGACGTGCACTGACCACCAGGGGCCAGATGCTCAATACAGGAGCTGCCCCCTGGTGGTCAGTGGGCTCCCACAGGGGGAGCGCCACTCAGCCAGAAGCTGGGCTCATGGCTGGCGAGCACAGTGGCGGTATGGGGAGCCTCTCCCACCTCCACAGCAGTCGGACATCCCTGGAGGGCTCCCAGACTGCGAGAGGGCACAGGCCAGGCTGAGGGACACCCCTGAGTATAGGAATTTCATGCACCAGGTCTCTAGTATGCATATAAGATCTTTGGTTAATCTCTTCCTGTATCTGCCTCCCCCCTTCCCTCTGAGATTTGTCAGTCTGTTCCATGTTTCCATGCCACTGATACTATTTTATTCTTCAGCTTATTTTATTCATTAGATCTCTTGCTCATTTATTTTGATTTTTATATTCAATTGTTGATATGTATGTATTTATTGCCATTTTATTGTTCATATTTTTTATCTTCCTTTTCTTCTCCTTCTTCCTCTTCTTAAAGAATAACCTTCAGGCAGGCAGATGTTTGGGCGGCGGGTGCTAGGCCGCCGAGGGCCAGGGAGGGCATCTCTGGGGTGCTCATCTCCGAGGCCGGTGTGGGGCCCAGGGCCGAGCACCCTAACCTGAGGGCGGCCCCGTGGAGAGGCCTGCCCGCACCCGGGACCCCGAGCATGGGGGTCCGGTGGCCCTGGCATGTCACGGGGCTTGGCAAGCTGAAGGTCCACTGGCCATAAAGCCGGGCACGTTGCCGGGTTATCACGTTTAACCCGCACCATTCACGCGAGTCGGCAGTGCCTGTACCGCCCTTTGCAGGCTGCAGAAGACGTCAATGTTATTTTTGAAGATCAACAAAAGATAAACAAATTTGCACAGAATATGAGTAGAATCACAGAGCTAAAGGAAGAAATAGATGTAAAAAAAGAAACAACTCCAAAATTTAGAAGATGCTTGCGAGGACATCATGCTTGCAGATGAAGACTGCTTAATGATACCTTATCAAATTGGTGATGTTTTTATTAGCCATTCTCAAGAAGAAACACAAGAAATGTTAGAAGAAGCAAAGAAAAATTTGCAAGAAGAAATTGACACCTTAGAATTCAGAGTGGAATCCATTCAACGGGTGTTAGCAGATTTGAAAGTTCAGTTATATGCAAAATTTGGGAGCAACATAAACCTTGAAGCTGATGAATGCTAAACTTTTTATATTACCTTTATAATTTGTTTAATAAACTTGAATATTGTTTAAATGATAATTTTCCTTTTTCAAACGATATGGAAAGCAAAACTTTCTTTTTTAAAAAAGATTTCATTTATTTAATGGAAACTTGCCTATTTTCACATGTCTTGCTTATTTATTTTATATTTTTGAAAGAAGACAGTATTCATCTATGTATTTTGCATAATGATTCTATCAAGTGTAGGGGTTTTATGTCATGTTATTAAACTCAGTTAAGCAAAAAAAAAAAAATACCCTTCATATAATTTCATATAATACTGGTTTGGTGGTGATGAACTCCTTTAGTTTTTTCTTGTCTATGAAGTTCTTTATCTGACCTTCAATTCTAAATGATAGCTTTGCTGGGTAGAGTAATCTTGGTTGTAGGTCCTTGCTCTTCACCACTTTGACTATTTCTTACCACTCCCTTCTGGCCTGCAAAGTTTCTGTTCAGAAATAAGCTGACAGTTGTATGGGCACTCCCATGTAGGTAACTAATTACTTTTCTCTTGTTGCTTTTAAAATTTCCTCTTTGTCTTTAACCCTTGGCATTTTAAATATGATGTGTCTTGGTGTGGGCCTCTTTGGGTTCCTCTTGTTCGGGACTCTCTGCACTTCCTAGACTTGTAAGTCTATTTCTTTCACCAGGTAGGGGAAGTTTTCTGTCATTATTTATTCAAATAAGTTTTCAATACCTTGCTTTCTTTATTCTCCTTCTGGTACCCCATAAAGTTGATATGCTTGAAGTTGTCCCAGAGGCTCCATACACTATCTTCATATTTTTGGATTATTTTTTCTTCTTGCTCTTCTGATTGGATGTTTTTTGCTTCTTCATGTTGCAATTCATTGGTTTGAGTCTAGGAATCCTCACTCTACTATTCAGTCCCTGTAAATTATTCTTTATTTCAGTTAGTGTATGCTTAATTTCTGACTGGTCCTTTATGAGGTCTTTGAAATTCTCACTCAGATTCTTGAAAGTCTCACTAAATCCCTTGAGGTCCTCATTAAGTCCCTTGAAGCTTTCATTGATATCCTTGAACAACCTTATAACCATTGTTTTGAACTCTGTATCCAGTAGTTTGCTTGCTTCCATTTCTTTTATTTGTGACATGTTTGGCTGCTTTCCTGTGTTTGCTTCTATGTATTAGGTAGAGGTGCTATGTCTCCTGGAACTGGTAGAGTAGCCTTGTGTAATAGGTGTCCTGTAGGGCCCAGTGGCTCAGTATCCCCAGTAACCTGATCTGGGTACTCTAGGTGCGCCCCTGTGTGGGCTGTGTGCACAGTCTTGTTGTAGTTGAGACTTGATTACTGTTGGTATCACTGGAAGGAATTCACCTCCAGGCCAATTGGCTGTGAGGACCAGCTTCAACTATAGTGGGAGAGTTGCTGTGCAGGAAACACCCCTATGTGGGGCTTTTGTGTTCACTGAGTCTGTCCCTGGAGTGGGTCACTTGTGGATGTGTAGAGTTATAATTTGGTATGGTCTGAAACTGTTCACTGGATGCACTGGCTCTGGGGCCTCCTGGGATGTGCAAAGTCAGCCACTGGCTAGGGTCACCCGACAGGAGCTACAGAGAGATATGCAGATGGCTGCTACTTGTATTGGGTTTGGAAGTGCTCAGGCAAGGCCCAGCTGTGAGGCAAGGCAGGCTGGTGCTAGTTCCAGGTCTTGGGCCTTTTGCTGATAGGTTTGGGACACATTGATGCCAGGTGCTGATTTTTTAGAGATTTTAGAAAAGTCTGAAGCCTGAGCTAGGACAGGCCATTCATATGGCAAAACCACTGCAAAGAGCTTGGCTTGGGATGGGGTCTGAGGGAATCACCAAGGCAGAATGAACAGTGTGGGCCAGGTTGATGGAAACTCAGATATGGTTGCCAATCAGCTCTGTGATTGGGGAGGTCTGAGCACAGGAACAATGACCACTGTGAACACCTCTGTCAGGGAGAAGGCCACTTCTGAGTTCCTGTTCCAATGCCAAATAATCCAGTTCTTCCTCGTGTGTCCCTGGATCTCCCAAAGCCTCTGCCCAGCACTGGAGCTCATAGGCAGTGGGACTGTGTAAGATCTTGTGCTGGACCTTTAAAAAGACCTATCTGGGGCTCCAGGAGTATCTGTGTCACTCAGCCACAATTCCTGCTGCTTTCTACAGCTCAAAGTTACAGAGACTTCATCAGATTCTTTATAGGCCAGAAGGGAATGGCATGAAGTATTCAAGGCAATGAAAAGCAAGAATTTGAAACCAAGGCTAATCTATACAGACAGTCTATCATTCAAAACAGATTGTGAAATAAAGAGCTTCCCAGACAAAAAAAAGCTAAAGGAATATATCAGCAAATCAGCATTGCAAGAAATGTTAAAGGGACTGCTGTAATAATAACAATAAATATATATATAGAGAGAAACATAGGCATAAGGAATAAGAATGGCAATAAATAATTACCTATCAATAATAACCTTAAATGTAAATAGATTAAATGCTCCAATCAAAACACATAGGGTAGCTGAATGGATAAAAAAACATGACCCATAGCCCAGATGGCATGACTCCGTGGTTGAACATCAACCTATGAACCAGGAGGTCACGGTTCAATTCCCGGTCAGGGCACATGCTGAGGCTGCGGGTTCGATCCCCAGTGTGAGACATATAGGAGGCAGCTGATCAATGATTCTCTCTCATCATTGATGATTCTATCTCTCCCTTCCTCTCTGAAATAATAAATATATATATATATATATTATATAAACATGACCCATATATATGCTCTCTATAAGAGACTTACCTCAGAATAAAAGACTCCCACAGGATGAGAGTGAAGTGATAGGAAAAAAATTTCCATACAAATGGAAATGGAAAAAAAAAAAGATGGGGTAGGAATACCCATATCTGACAAAATAGACTTCAAAATGATGGCCATTACAAGAGTCAATAAAGGTCACTACATAATATGAAAGGAATTAATCCAAAGAGAGGATATAACCCTGCTAAACATATATAGGAGCACCTAAATATATAAAAAAAATTCTGGAGGACTTTAAGGGAGAGATTGACAGCAATACAGTCATAGTAGGGGACTTTAATATTGTTTAAAATATGGTTTTGTTAATTGCAGAGAGAGGAAGGGAGAAGGAGAGAGAATTAGAAATGTCAATTATGAGAGAGAATCATCTATTGGCTGCCTTCTGCAAGCCCCTTACTTCGGATTGAGCCCACAACTCAGGCATGTGCCCTGACGAGGAATCAAACAGTGACCTCCTGGTTCATGGGCCACACTGGCCAGGCTTTTAAAAATGTGTTTTTATTGATTTCAGAGAGGGGAAGGGACATAGTAGAAGACTTTAACACCCCACTGACTTCACTGGATAGATCTTCCAAACAAAAAATCATGAAGGGAACAATGACTTTAAATGACACATAGATAAAATAGATTTAATTGACATTTACAGAAAATTTCACCCCAAAGCTTCAGAATATACATTCTTCTCAAGTACACATGGAACATTCTCAAATATAGACCACATGTTAGGACACAAAACAAGTCTCTACAAGTTCAAGAAGATTTAAAATCATGGGAAGCATGTGAGTTCACAATGGTATGAAATTAGAAATCAACTATAATTAAAGCATTCAAAAAGTTTCAAATACATGCAGGCTAAATAGCTTGATATTCAACAATGAATGGTTACCAATAAGATCAAAGAAGAAATAAAAAAAAATTCCTGGAGATCGCCCTAATTGGTTTGGCTCAGTGGCTAGAGCATCGGCCTGCAGACTCAAGGGTCCCAGGTTCGATTCCAGTCAAGGGCACTTACCTTGGTTGTAGGCACATACTCAGTAGGGGGTGTGCAGGAGGCAGCTAATTGATGTTTCTCTCTCATCCATGTTTCTAACTCTATATCCCTCTCCCTTCCTCTCTGTAAAAAAATAAATAAAATATTTATTTTTTAAAAATTCCTGGAAATAACTGAAGATGAACACTCAACAACCCCAAATCTCTGGGACATAGCAAAAGCAGTCCTGAGAAGGAAGTTTATAGCACCACAGGCCTACCTCAAATAATAAGAAACATTTCTAATAAACTACCTAACCCTGCAACTTAATGAGGTAGAAAGAGAGCAACAGGAAAAGTCCAGAGTAAGGAGAAGGAAGGAAATAATAAAGATCAAGGAGGAAATAAATGACACAGAGTCAAAAAACAAAAAAAACCAACCAAATACAAAATATCAATGAAACCAAGAGCTGGTTCTTTGAGAAGATAACCAAGATTGATGAACTGTTAGCCAGACCCATCAAGAAACAAAGGGAGAGGACCTAAATAAATAGAATCAGAAACAAAAGACGCGAAGTAACAACTGACAACACAGAAATACAAAGGATTATAAGAAAATACCATGAACAACTATATTCCAATAAGCTGGACAACCTGGACGAAATAGACAAATTTCTAGAAAAATACCATCTTCCAATACTGAATCAGGAAGAATGAAAAACAAAACAAAACTGAATAGGCCAAAACAACTGTTGAAATAGAAGCAGCTATAAAAAAGGATATCTTATCCTTTGAGACAGCATGGAAGGACCTGAAGATTGTTATGCTAAGCGAAATTAGACATTCATAGAAAGACAAGTATCACATGATCTCACTCACTTGTGGAATCTAATGAATAAAATAAATTCAGAGACATAGAAGCATGGAACAGACTGACGAATTTCAGAAGGAAGGTGGGAGTTGTGGTGGGGGTGGTAAGAGATTAACTAAAGAATTTACATGCATACATGCATACTCCATGGATACAAACAATAGTGTGGTGAAGGCCTGAGGGTGGGTGTGGGGTGGAGGGGTTCAATGTTGGGAGGAAAGGGGACATCTGTCCAGCCAGCATAGCTCAGTGGTTGAGCTTCGAGCTATGATCCCATATATGGATAGGGCTACATATATCCCATGGTTTGATTCCCAGTCAGGGCACATGCCTGAGTTTCAGGGTGGATCCACAGTAGATGGCATACAGGAGGCAGTCAATCAATGATTCTTTTTCATCATTGATGTTTCTATCTCTTTCTCCCTCTCCCTTCCTCTCTGAAATCAATAAAAATTATATATATATTTTTTATAAAGTGGGGGACATCTGTAATTCTTTCAACAATAAAGGTAAATTTTTTTTTTTAAAAAGCTGGTGGTCTGGGTTTGGATCCCAGTTCTTCCACTTGTTACGAGGTCACATTATGGTATTTGTGGGCCCTAGGTGCTTTTATATTGTGGGCCCCTTTCTCCATTAAAAAAAGTACACAAACCCCAGAGGGAAGGCAGGGGAGGTTGGGAAGGGTGAGGGGGGGGGGGGGGGAAGAGATCAACCAAAGGACTTGTATGCATGCATATAAGCATAACCAATGGACATAGACAGTAGGGGGGCGAGGGCATGTGTTGTGGGGTGGGAGCGGCCAGGGAGAGGTCAATGGGGTGGAAAAAGGAGACATATGCAATACTTTCAACAATAAAGATTTAAATTAAAAAAAAACTTACAAAGAATAGACTCTACAACTATGTTGGTATAAAGGCAAATTTCTATAATAAAGAGCCAGGGTGTAACACCTTTAGGACCTAAGCTGGACCAGACCAGAAGTCAGTCTGACTGCTTCCACTGCAGGCGAGGTGCCCCAGTACTGACTGCTGAGGGGGCTGCAAATCAGGGCCAGAGAGAGGCCTGAAGAGAGAAGCAAGGACTGATCCGTTGCCTCTGTGGCAGCTTTTGACCAGCACTTGCCTCTCCCTTTCTCTCCCAGTCTGGCCAGCAACCTGCCTCCATTTCTCTCCAGGACTCCACAAGGGCTGCTGATCAACCCCGCCTTTCTGTTCAGGCCCCATTGATAGGCCCAGAGACGCTGACTGGCATAGAAACTGACCAATCAGAACCAAATCTGGGGGCTTAGAGGTGTTTCTGTCCAGGGAGAGCGGTGGATCCGAGGCTGGCTCCAGCAATGGCCTTCTCAAATCTACAGAAAGTGCCATCAGTGACAGCCTGGACCCTTGCTGCTGGAAGATCTTGCAAGATGGAGGGCTGCAGGTGGTGGAGAAGCAGAACCTGAGCAAAGAGGAGCTGATAGCCGAGCTGCAGGACAGTGAAGGCCTTATCATCCACTCGGCCACCAAGGTGACCGCGGATGTCATCAAAGCAGCAGAGAAGCTCCAAGTGGTGGGCAAGGCCTGCACTGGAGTGGACAATGTGGATCTGGAGGCCACCAAGAGGAAGGGCATCCTGGTCATGAACACTCCCAATGGGAACAGTCTTAGTGCTGCGGAGCTCACCTGTGCGATGATCATGTGTCTGGCCAGGCAGATTCCCCAGGCGACGTCTTCAATGAAGGACGGCAAATGGGACAGAAAGAAGTTCATGGGAACCGAGTTGAAGGGAAAGACCCTGGGAATTCTTGGCCTGGGGAGGATCGGGAGAGAGGTGGCCGTCCGGATGCAGTCCTTCAGGATGAAGATTGTAGCGTATGACCACATCATCTCACCAGAGATCTTGGCCTCCTTCAGCATTCAGCAGCTGCCCCTGGAGGAGATCTGGCCCCTCTGTGACTTCATCACTGTGCACACCCCTCTCCTGCCCTCCACGACAGGACTGCTTAATGACAGCACTTTTGTCCCGTGCAAGAAGGGCATGGGCGTGGTGAACTGCGCCCACGGAGGGATCCTGGACGAGGGCACCCTGCTCCGGGCCCTGCAGTTGGGGCAGTGCGTGGGCGCAGCGCTGGACATGTTCATGGAGGAGCCGCCTTAGGACCACGCCTTGTGGACCACAAGAATGTCATCAGCTGCCCCCACGTGGGCACCAGAACCAAGGAGGCCCAGAGCTGCTGCGGGGAGGAGATTGCTATCCAGTTCGTGGACATGGTGAAGGGGAGAGCCCTCGTGGGGGTCGTGAATGCCCAGGCCTTTACCAGCGCCTTCTCTCTGCACACCAAACCTTGGATCTGTCTGGCAGAAGCTATGGGGACTCTGATGTGAGCCTGGGCAGAGTTCCCCAAAGGGTGGTAACACAAGGCTTATCCCTGAAGAATGCCGGAAACTGCCTGAGCCCCACAGTCATTGTTGGCCTCCTCAAAGACGCTTCTAATCATGCGGATGTGAACTTGGTGAACACCAAGCTGCTGGTGAAGGAGGCCAGCCTCAATGTAACCACCTCCCATAACCCCACTGTGCCAGGAGAGCAAGGAAGGATGCAGGGAAGGCCTTTTGAGTGTGGCCCTGGCAGGTGCCCCCTACCAGGCTGTGGGCTTTGTCCAGGGCGCCACACCTGTGCTGCAGGCACTCAATGGAGCTGCCTTCAGACCAGAAGTGCCTCTCTGCAGGGGTCTGCCTCTGTTCCTGTTCCAGGCTCAGCCCTCCAACCCTGCCATGCTGCCTACCATGATTGGGCTCCTGGCAGAGGCAGGCGTGCAGCTGCTGTCCTACCAGAGCTTGGTAGTGTCTGATGGGGAGATCTGACACATCATGGGCATCTCCTCCCTGATGCCCAGCCTGGATGCCTGGAAGCAGCATGTGACCGAGGCCTTTCAGTTTCATTTCTGACCTTGGGGCTCACCAGGACCAGCCTTGGGGGCTTTGTGATCAACATTGACAGGTCGCATTCCTAGGGCTGACACCACTTATGTGGTCTGACCCCTGTAATAACCACTTAATAAACAGCCCACCGTCCCCCTCACCCCCCCAAAAAAAAAGAACCAAATCTGGGTCAACTGTGAGGAGCCAATGGCTGCCTAGGAGGAGGAGCTTTTGATGCTGACTGGCATAGAAACTGACCAATCAGAACCAAATCTGTGTCAACTGTGAAGAGTCAATGGCTGCCTAAGAGGCGGACCTTTTGACGCTGACTGACATAGAAACTGACCAATCAGAACCAAATTGGTCGTCAGAGGAGGGAAGTTGAGAGCGAGATCAGGCCTGCAGGGGAGGACAGTTGGGGGCAAGATCAGGCCAGCAGGGAGAGCAGTTGAGGGCAACTAGGCCATCAGAGGAGGGCAGTTGGGGGCAAGATCAGGCTGGCAGGGGAGGGCAGTTGGGGGCGAGATCAGGCTGGCAGGGAAGGACAGTTGGGGGCGAGATCAGGCAGGTAGAGGCAGTTGAGGGCGAGATCAGGCCAGCAGGGGAGCGTAGTTAGGGGCGATCAGGCAGGCAGGCAAGCAGAGGCAGTGGGCAGGGGAGTGGTTAGGAACCAGTGGTCATGGATTGCGAGAGGGATGTCCTAAACCAGCAGTCGGACATTTCCCAAGGGGTCCCCGATTGGAGAAGGTGCAGGCTGTGCTGAGGGAACCCCCCTCCATGCACAAATTTTGTGCACCAGGCCACTAGTATATTAATATATATTAAAACATTTCCTCCTACCTAAATGTTTATTTTTTTTTCTGATTTAAGAAAAGACAATAAAACCTTTTTAATGGCTCCTTAAAGCATTGTGGGCACTAAGCACTGTACCTACTGTGCCTAATGGATAAATCAGCCCTATTCATTACCTTTACAACCTTGGAATACATATTTAAACTCTCAGACTCAGATTCCTCATCCATAAAATGGATGGCCTGACCAGGGGAGCAATAGTTCATTCATTTAATCTAAGATTGTATTAACTGCTTGAGCAGCTCTATAACATGGCTGGTCCATTGAACAAAATCTTTAATTCTTTATAATTTCTTAAAGATTGCCAATAATAAGTATTTTGGGGGGAGGCTTATAAACAACAGAAATTTATTTCTCACAGTTCTGGAGCCAGCATGGTCGGGTGAGGGCCCTCTTCCAGGTCACATACTTCTCTTTGTGTCCTCACACAGTAGAAGGGGTCCAATGGTAAGTATTTTCAAAATTATATATATAGTCCTTTAATATCTTATAATGTATTGATCTCAGCTTGGAAACTTCAATCCCATAACATTTAGTTTATTCTTATATTAGAGTGTTTAATTTCATGTAGCATAACATACCTGTGCATGTGAATCCACCTTTCTGTTAATTATTGCTCAAGAACAGGGACCATGAGAGAGAAATATCTATTAGCTGTCTCCTACTGGGGATTTAGCGCACAACCCAGGCATGGGAATCGAACTGGTGACCTCTTGGTGCATGAGATGATGCTCAACCCACTGACCCACACCAGCCAGGCTCTAACTACTTTTTAAAGCCAGACTTGCAATAAGATCAGTGGGTTATATCTGGGGCTAGGACCCGTAGATGATTCCAGGATGGATTAAGCCATATAGCAAGATAATCTCAGTTAGGAAAGGAGCAGATAGGTGGCAATCTCAGCACCTCTTAGTGGAATTTGCGGGTCCATCTTTCTCAAGCTGGGTTTTCCAGCCTCATCCACGGAAGTCAAGGGCAGTGAGAGCCTATGCCCTATTCTGCCTGAGTCACACTTCAACTCCTCACTTTGCCACCTAAAAGCAGCTGGCCTAGCTCCTGGGATGGGAAAGGTCAGGGTGCCCAAAGCCTCATCTGTTTTGACAGCTCCCTAGTGTCTGGGAACTAAGTAAATGGCAGCTTTCAGGATCAGCCTCTTGTGTAATCTTGTTATTTAAGGTCAAGCCTTCTGAGTATTAATGAGGTACAGCTACCCTGTCCAACCACCGCATACCAACCCCACCTTCACTTCCAACCCTTCCCAGCACTGGTTTTTGTTGCTCAAGTGAAACTACACAGTAGTTTTCAGTTCCCCTCTTGGATTATACTGAAATGGCCAGGACTTTAGACATGGTTCTAGCCCCCCAACAGGGTCAAGAGGATTTCTGCAACCACCTCAGCCATACAGAGCATTTCTTCCCCTGCCCCTCTCCATTTGTTTCTATGGCTCCTCAGTTCAGTTCTGCTTTCCTCCAGAAGCACAAGGAACTCCAGCTGGTGGATAACTTATCAAGAGGCTGTGGGCTGACCATGAACCTGGTGGCTCAGGACTCAGTATAAAACTTTTGGGCTGAGTAACTCGGTGGATATTGGGCAATTAATTGAATTCCAGATTACAAATGAAGAAACTGAGCCTGAGACCAGTATACATATAATTTGAGGATAGCTGGTAAGTGACAGAGTTGGGATTTGACGCTATGTTTTGCAGACTTCAGAGCTGAGCCTACTTCAGGTTTAGTCAGACCAAGAACTTTCTGCTCCTTTCCCTTATTTTCCATGAATGGGTTAGTTTGATAAGATCAGGTGCACTCCATAGAATTTTTGACTGGGTTTTAGAGAATGCAAAGGCTTCAAGCTTCTTATGGTCCAGGCAATGTGCAACCAATCAGCAATCCTGCCTGCTGAGAGATGAAATGGTGAATGACTTGTATCAGGCCTGTACACAAATCCAACTTCAAAAGCTTTTCTTATAGAAAACCTTTTCTGTTGACTTTCTTAAAGGGGCAATGCAGGGCTTCACAGCATATCAAACAGAAAAGCTTCATAAAATTCCTCTCCTCTTGTCCATTTCCTTAAAGTATACACAACCACAGTTCAAATCTCTATCCCCCACCTCCAACCCCATTCTCATGCTCTTTCTTTTTCACTCCATGCTTCTCTCTCCATTTCTTCCATCTCAACGTACCTAAAAACTTGTGCTCTTAGCATTCAAGCTTTTTGGACACCTATAATCTCCCTGGCCATCTAATCTAGTTTCTTGCTCTAAATATTTTTTTCCTACAGGGAGAAAACCTCCTCCCCAGTTCTGTTGAATTCTAAATTCTGGTATACTTCTTGTTACACCTGGATGACATAGAAATGGTCATTAGGTTATGCAGATCCTGAAAAACGAATGATGTTATCAATGAACATGATGTTTTGATAATTTCAGAACAAACTCAAAACATTTTGGCTTGTCTTTCATGGTCTTTTTGTATTTGGGATATTAAAAAATACTTAATTCCTGCATTTAAAAATATATTTTTTTAAATATTTTTATTGAGGTATTATATGTGTACATATCTTACTATTACCCCCCCACCCCACACCCACACATGCCCTCCCCCCCCAAGAGTTTTGCGTCCATTGTTTATGCTTATATGCATGCATACAAGTCCTTCGTTTGATTTCAAAACTCCCCCACCTTTCCCAAACTTTCCCCTTGTAATTTGAAAGTCTGTTTGATGCTTTACTGTCTCTGTATCTATCTTTTTGTTCACCACTTTATAATGTTCTTTACTATCCCTAAATGAGTGAGATCATGTGGTATTGTTCTTTCATTGACTGGCTTATTTCACTTAGCATAATGTTCTCGAATTCCATCCAGGTTGCTGCAAATGATGAGAATTCCTTCTTTTTTATGGCAGCATAGTATTCCATTGTGTAGATGTACCACAGTTTTCCGATCCAGTCATCTGCTGATGGGCACCTAGGCTGTTTCCAAATCTTAGCTATTGTAAATTGTGCTGCTATGAACATAGGGGTGCATATATCCTTTCTGATTGGTGTTTCTAGTTTCTTCGGATATATTCCCAGGAGTGGGATTACTGGGTCAAATGGGAGTTCCATTTTCAGTTTTTTGAGGAAACTCCATACTGTTCTCCACAGTGGCTGCATCAGTCTGCATTCCCACCAGCAGTGCACGAGGGTTCCTTTTTCTCCGCATCCTCGCCAACACTTGTTGTTTGTTGATCTGTTGATGATAGCCATTCTGACAGGTGTGAGATGGTACCTCATTGTTGTTTTGATTTGCATCTCTCGGATAATAAGTGACTTTGAACATGTTTTCATGTGTCTCTTGGCCTTTCTTCTGTCTTCTTTTGAAAATATTCTGTTTAGGTCTGTTGCCCATTTTTTTATTGGATCATTTATCTTCCTCTTATTAAGTTGCATAAGCTGCCTGTAGATGTTGGAGATTAAACCTTTATCAGTGATAGCATTTGCAAATATGTTTTCCCAAGCAGTGGGCTTTCTTGTTGTTTTGTTGATGGTTTCTTTTGCTGTAAAAAAGCTTTTTATTTTGATGTAGTCCCATTTGTTAATTTTCTCTTTAGCTTCCATTGCCCTAGGGGCAGTGTCAGTGAAGAAGTTCTTGTGGCATATGTCTGAGATTTTGTTGGCTGTGGATTCCTCTAGTATTTTTATGGTTTGCCGTCTTATGTTTAAGTCCTGTATCCATTTTGAGTTTATTTTTGTGTATGGTGTAAGTTGGTGATCTAGTTTCATTTTTTTGCATGTATCTGTCCAGTTTTCCCAACACCATTTATTGAAGAGACTTGTCTTGACTCCATTGTATGTTCTTGCCTCCTTTGTCAAATATTAATTGAGCATAGTGGTTTGGGTCGATATCTGGGTTCTCTATTCTGTTCCATTGATCAATATGTCTGTTCTTGTGCCAGTACCAGGCTGTTTTGAGAACAGTGGCTTTGTAATACAGCTTGAAATCTGGTATTGAGATCCCACCTACTTTATTCTTCTTTCTGAGGATTGCTGAGGCTAGTCGGGGTCTTTTTTTATTCCAGATGAATTTTTGGAGAGTTCTTTCTAGGTCTGTGAAATATGCTGTTGGTATTTTGATGGGGAGTGCATTGAATCTGTAGATTGCTTTGGGTAGTATGGACATTTTAATGATGTTGATTCTACCAATCCAGGAACATGGTATGTTCTTCCATCTGTTTACATCTTCCTCTATCTCTTTTTTCAGTGTCCTGTAGTTTTCTGCGTATAGGTCTTTTACCTCCTTAGTTAAGTTTATTCCTAGGTATCTTAATTTTTTTGGTGCGATGGTAAATGGGATTGCTTTTTAGTCTCTCTTTCTGTAAGTTCATTATTGGTGTATAGAAAAGCCATAGATTTCTTGGGGTTAATTTTGTATCCCGCTACATTGCCGAATTCATTTATTAAGTCTATTAGTTTTTTGATGGAATCTTTTGGGTTTTTTATGTACAATATCATGTCATCTGCAAATAAGGACAGCTTCACTTCTTCTTTTCTAATTTGGATGCCTCTTATTTCTTCTTCTTGCCTAATTGCGATAGCTAATACTTCCAGTACTATGTCAAACAGGAGTGGTGAGAGTGGGCATCCCTGTCTTGTTCCTGTTCTTAGGGGAAATGGTTTTAGTTTTTGCCCATTGAGTATGATGTTTGCTGTGGGTTTATCATAAATAGCTTTTATTATGTTGAGTTATGATCCTTCTATTCCCACCTTGTTGAGAGTTTTTATCCAGAAAGGGTGTTGGATTTTGTCAAATGCTTTTTCTGCATCTATTGATATGACTATGTGATTTTTATCTCTCAATTTGTTTATGTGATGTATCACGTTTATTGATTTGCGGATATTGTACCATCCTTGCATTCCTGGGATAAATCCTACTTGGTCATGGTGTATGATCTTTCTGATGTACTGCTGGAGCCGATTTGCTAGAATTTTGTTGAGGATTTTGGCATCAATGTTCATGAGGGATATTGGCCTGTAATTCTCTTTCATTGAGTTGTCTTTATCTGGTTTTGGTATTAGGGTGATGCTGGCTTCATAGAAGGAGCCTGGAAGTGTTCCTTCCTCTTGAATTTTTTGGAATAGTCTGAGGAGGATAGGTTTTAGTTCTTCCTTGAAAGTTTGATAAAACTCTCCTATGAAGCCATCTGGCCCCGGGCTTTTGTTTGCCGGAAGCTTTTTGATGACTGCTTCAATTTCTTCCATAGTTGTTGACCTATTGAGATGTTTAGATTCTTCCTGATTGAGTTTTGGAAGGTTGTATTTTTCTAGGAATATGTCGATTACCTCTAGGTTGTCCAGTTTGTTGGAGTAGAGTTGTTCGTAGTATTTTGTAACAATCCTTTGTATTTCGTCGGGATCTGTTGTTATTTCACCTCTTTCATTTCTGATTTTGTTTATTTGGGTCCTCTCTCTTTGCTTCTTGGTGAGCCTGGCTAGAGGTCCATCAATCTTGTTTATCCTTTCAAAGAACCAGCTCTTGGTTTTGTTGATCTTTTGTATTGTTTCTTTGGTCTCTATGTCGTTTATCTCCACTCTGATCTTTATTATTTCTTTCCTTCTGCTTACACTGGGCTTATCTTGTTGCTCTCTCTCTAACTCTTTGAGTTGTTGGGTTAGGTAATTTATTACCATTGTTTCTTGTTTTTTGCAGTAGGCTTGTAGAGCTATGAACTTCCCTCTCAGGACTGCTTTCGCTGTGTCCCATAGATTTTGGATTGTTGTGTTTTCATTGTCGTTTGTTGCCATGATGTTTTTTATTTCTTCCTTGATGTCTTTGGTAACCCAGTCATGGTTTAATAGCATGCTGTTTAGTCTCCAAGTGTTTGATTTCTTTGGGTTGTTTTTATTGTAGTTGATTTCCAGTTTTATGCCACTGTGATCTGAGAAGATACTTGATATGATTTCTATCTTCTTGAATTTGGAGAGACTTTGCCTATGTCCTAACATATGGTCTATCTTTGAAAATGACCCAGGTGCACTTGAGAAGAATGTATATTCTGTGACTTTGGGGTGAAATGTTCTGAAGATGTCGATTAATTCCATCTGTTCTAGTGAGTCATTTAGGATTGATGTTTCTTTGCTGATTTTTTGTTTAGAGGATTTGTCCAATGGTTATAGTGGGGTATTGAAGTCTCCTACTATGATTGTATTACTGTCAATCTCTCCTTTGATATCTTCCAGGAGTTTTTTAATGTATCTTGGTGCTCCTGTATTGGGTGCATATATGTTTACCAGAGTTATTTCTTCTTGTTGGATTTCTCCCTTTAGTATTATGAAGTGGCCTTCATTATCTCTTGTTATGTCCTTCACTTTGAGATCTAATTTGTCAGATATAAGTATTGCAACCCCCGCTTTTTTTTCATTTCCATTTGCCTGGAAAACCTTTTTCCATCCCTTTACTCTCAGTCTGTATGCATCCTTTTTTTTGAGGTGGGTTTCCTGTAGACAGCAGATATCTGGGTTTTGTTTTCTTATCCAGTCTGTTACCCTGTGTCTTTTGATTGGGGCATTCAATCCATTTACATTTAAAGTTATTATTGATAGGTACTTATTTGACGCCATTTTTATTCTATACCCCTGTGTACCTTCTTTGCTTCCTATTTCTTTCTTTTCTTTTCTTTTCTTTTCTTTTTTTTTTACAGCAGACCCTTTAGCATTTCTTTCATTGCTGGTTTGGTGGTGATAAACTCCCTTAGTCCTTTTTTGTCTCTGAAGCTCCTGATTTCACGTTCAATTTTGATTGATAGCCTTGCTGGGTACAGTATTCTTGGATTTAGACCCTTCCTTTGCATGACTTGGTATATTTCATTCCATTCCCTTCTGGCCTGATGAGTTTCTGTTGAGAAATCAGTTGCTAGTCTGATGGGGGTTCCTTTGTATGTAACTGTCTGTCTCTCTCTGGCCGCTTGTAAGATTCTTACTTTGTCGTTGGTGTTTGCCAACTTAACTATAATGTGCCTTGGCGTCGGTCTTTTGGGGTTCATTTTGCTTGGAACTCTGTGAGCTTCTTGGATTTGTGTGGGTTTTTTCTTCCCTATATCAGGGAAGTTTTCTGTTATTATTTCTTCAAACAGGTTTTCTATTCCTTGCTCAGTTTCCTTTCCTTCTGGCACCCCTATTATCCTGATGTTGTTTTGTTTTGTATTGTCCCGAAGTTCCCTTACGCTCTCCTCAATCTTTCTAATTTTTGTTTCTAGAAGCTGTTGTAATTGGGTATTTTTTTCCATCTTGTCTTCTAGCTCACTTATGCGGTCCTCTGCTTCATCTAGTCTACTCTTGATGCTTTCTATTGAGTTCTTTACAGCAGCGATGTCATTTTTCATTTCTTCTTGGTTCTTCTTCATTTCTTCTTGGTTCTTACTCATATTGTCGAATTTTTCTTCCATCCTTTTCAGCCACTTTATGACCATTTCTCTGAATTCTTTCTCTGATAGGTTGTTTGCCTCTAAATCGTTTACTTCCTTTTCTGGTGATGCCTGCTTCTCTTTCCTGTGGGGGCTGTTTCTTTGTCTCCTCATGGTCTGTCTTCTCCGGATGTCTGGTTATATAGATTTCTCTCTCTGGCGTTGATTTAAAGGTATAAAATACAACACAACCAGGCACAACAGACAAGGCACTGAACAGAATTGTATTCACGATATTAATAACCTCCAATAAAGGTAACCACCAGAGAAAGACAAATTAGGGAATAGGAGTGGAAGAGGGAGAGTAAAAAGAAAGAACAACAACGAAAAAAAAAAAGAGTGTGAATCTGAACTTGGGAAAAGAGCAGAAAGAAAGAAAAGAAAAAGAAATAACAGAAAAGAAAAAGAAAAGAAAAGAAAAAAAAAGTAAGAGAGACAAGAATGATACTAAGAGAGAAAAGGGGAACAAACTATATATATGGGGAGTAAACTCCACTAGAACAACCACTATTCCCAGCAAATTCCAGCAACACGAGCCTGGAGATTAATACAAACTGCAACAACAGCTAATATCAAGTGAGGCAAGGGAAAGCAAAAGTAAAAAACAAACAAAAACAAAGCAAACAAAAGAACCAACCAAACCAACAAAAAGAATAATCAAAACAATCTCATAAAAAAGCATAAAAATTCAATCTAATCAACATTCAAGCAAACAACAACAAAAGGCCCGAGAGAAAAATAATTTTTTTAAGGTAGCGTAGAGAGAGGTTTGTATGGATTTGGAGCAGGGGGTTGGGAATTAGATATATAAGTAGGGTGAAGTTTTAGCAAGGGGTAAACTGAAAAAGTAGGGAAAATCTAAAGCCAGAAAGGGTTAAGATAAACTGGCGACCAAGGGGGAAAGGTTAAGAGGAGAGTGATGGCATAATGTTAGCTTTGAGATAGGGTAAAGCGATTGTAAGGGAAAGATGCAAATCGAATGTAGGACACTAATCCAAAAATAAAAGAAAGAGAAAATCAAATGACATTAAAAAAAAAAAAGTAAAATAATAGTAATAATAGTGCTGATTGAAAATAAAATTGTAATAATTAAAAAGGTGAAAATCGAGTGAGGAAAAAGAAAAAAAAATTAGTTTCTTAAGTAAAAGATGCAAAAAATGAAAATAAAAAATATGAGAATAAAAAATTTAAAAAATTGAAAAAAGAATTGAAAATTAAAAAATAGGAAGACTAAAATGTGCAGTAGCGGCTGTCATTCACTTCCTCTATTATTCTGTTTGGTACGCCTTTTTCCCAGTCTGGGCGGTATTTCAGTTCAGCTTCATTCCAGGGCTCCTCAGTGTTGGAAGCCAGTCCTGCTTTTTAAGCCAGCCCTGTCTTAATTTCTCGTATTTATTTTTGATTACACCAGAGACAATTAGCGTTTCAGCCCCTGGGTGGCAGTGTTTCTGAATTGACTTCCGGGCCTCTCTAGCTCTTTTTTTTTTTCCCTCTATGGCACTCACTACCGGTTTGTGGAGGTGTGCGCCTCAGAGCTTGTGGAGGTGTGCGCCTCAGAGCTGCCTCTCTGATGGTCACACGCAGCTCTGGTCCCCAGGTTCCGAAAAAACACCTTCCCCCTGCAGTCTTTCAGGGTTTCCACCTGGGTTTTTCTATGTATTGGGCTTAGCAATCAGAGTCGGAAAGAGCCCAAGTGTGCGGACCGTGGGTCTGTGCACCAGGCTAAGGAGCCTGCACTCCTTTGAAAATTCTTAGTCTGACCCTCCTCGTCAGATTAAAATGAGTTGCTTTCAAGAGGTCACTTCTGTTAGCAGCTCAGAAGACCCCCCTCCTCATTCACGGATCACGGCAGTTCCAACTGCCGCCGATTTTTCTAGGCACAGACCTCCCGGCTCCTGCCGGTCCTGCGGCTGCAGCGCTTCCCTCACCCAGTGCTTCCCTCACCCACCGCGGGGATTAGAAACCGCCCCTCATTTCAGGCGAAATCTGACCTTTCCGTGGTGCAGTGAAGAGTTTCTTTGAATCCGAATGTTTGCGCTGATAGGGGACCGGTGGTCTGGTGCTCCCAGCAGTTCAGTGTTTGCAGTTGTCGCGGAAAGTCAGGTTTCCACTAAAATCCTCCTTTCCTTGCAAGATGGCGAGGCGCCCAGCGAGCCCGCAGCTCCGGGAGGGGACCCAGCCCCTGTGGGTGCTGTGCGGTCAGAGGAACACTGCCCAGCACTCCCCCGCCTTCTCCTGGAGTTTAGCTGTCCCTTGGCTTGCCCACATACACTCCCTCTGCGAGCCTCTGCTGCTCCGACTCTCCGCCCCAGGAACAGACTCCAAACTCGACTCTATTCCGTCGCCATTTTTTTTTTCCATTTAAAAATATTTTATTGAATTTATTGAGTTGACATCTACAATAATAAAAGAGAAAGATGCAAATTGACTGTACCTTTGAGATGCCCACCAGCCAATCAAGAGTGAGTATGCAAATTAACCCAACAAAGATGGCGGGCTAATTTGCATACACAGGTGCCAAGCGGCCAGGGGTGTTCTGCACCGCCCCAGCTGCTCTGGGCCTCTGGGCAGTGTTGGTAGGTGGAAAGGCAGCTCCGGGGCCAGAGTGGAATGGCGGTGCTGGCAGCCAGGGGAAGGAAGGCCCATTCTTACACGGATCTTCTTGCATTGGGCCTCTAATTGGTTAATAAAATTATATAGGTGTCAGGTGTACAATTCTATAATACATCATCTGTATATTGTGCTGTGTGTTCACCACCCCAAGTCAAGTCTCCTTCTGTCACCATTTATCCCCCCTTTATACTCTTTTACTTTCCCTGACCCCTCTTTCCCTCTTGTAATCACTATACTGTTGTCTGTGTCTATGAGTTGTTGGTGTGTTTTTTCTTTTTCTTTTTCTTTTTTTTGTGATAACAGATCAATTTTAATTCCAGCACCTGAAGCGATACAAGGGTATGCTTTATAAACCTCCTGGGACTGTTGTACACATTCAATAAAGTGACAACTGTGCAATACCACTTAGTATCTCAAAATCAGGAACAGACTTTTGAATTGTTTAAACACAATCCACATAATTCAAAACAAAATCAGAAGTCACCCACAGTTATAATAATTGTCCATTTAAAGGTTTACAGGTACTACCAGACACACAGTCAATATCTAGCGGGACAGTGAGGGTGATTTCAGATCCTCATCCTGTTGTACTCTCCTGGGCAGGTTTCTCAGGTAGCTATGTGACTGGCCAAAGATTGCCACAACCAGGACCAGAAGAGCAAGTCAAGTTCCACCACAGTTCCTGTAGTTTTCACTTTTTTTCTTTGTCAGTTAAAAGTGAACAGTGAGAATTAAATACTTATCTTTACATATACACAAGGTATGCTGTGAAAGCATAGTTGCTTACAAAGATATAAAAATACTTGTTAACTAGTTTGATAAGAAAATAATGTATAAAAGTATATAGCAAAAACATTAATCATCTCTGACCCTGGAAAGATCAATTCCATATTTTATATTACAAACAAAAACGGTTTTAGTTTTTTTTAACCCCCTTATCCAGAAATACTTACAAAGGAAGACACACATAAATTCTTTATTTTTACTCTGAACATGGTTGTGAAAAGAGTGAAATTAGAAAACCAAGACCATTGAAATGCCTAAGTCCAGAATGAGTCCAAATATTTGGCCACACAGAATATTATCATCTTTAAGAGCAGGAGTAATAATAAAGGCTTTTAAAGCAGTTTTTAATTTATAAATACAATAGGCATTTTGGTATTTTGGCCACTGGAAAACAAAGGCTGTGGCATCAGTAAAGGTCTGAGATGTCTCACTTTTGAGGATTCGATTCAGTGTATTTAAGGTAACTAAAGGTGACATAAAAAGTTTTAGAGACATACACAAAAATAAACTCAAAATGGATACAGACTTAAACTTATGACGGGAAACCATAAAAATACTAGAGGAATCCACAGGCAACAAAATCTCAGACATATGCCAAAAGAACTTCTTCACTGACACTGCCCCTAGGGCAATGGAAGCTAAAGAGAAAATTAACAAATGGGACTACATCAAAATAAAAAGCTTTTTTACAGCAAAAGAAACAATCAACAAAACAACAAGAAAGCCCACTGCATGGGAAAACATATTTGCAAATGCTATCACTGATAAAGGTTTAATCTCCAACATCTACAGGCAGCTTATGCAACTTAATAAGAGGAAGATAAATGATCCAATAAAAAAATGGGCAACAGACCTAAACAGAATATTTTCAAAAGAAGACAGAAGGAAGGCCAAGAGACACATGAAAACATGTTCAAAGTCACTTATTATCCGAGAGATGCAAATCAAAACAACAATGAGGTACCATCTCACACCTGTCAGAATGGCTATCATCAACAAATCAACAAACGACAAGTGTTGGCGAGGATGCGGAGAAAAAGGAACCCTCGTGCACTGCTGGTGGGAATGCAGACTGATGCAGCCACTGTGGAGAACAGTATGGAGTTTCCTCAAAAAACTGAAAATGGAACTCCCATTTGACCCAGTAATCCCACTCCTGGGAATATATCCGAAGAAACTAGAAACACCAATCAGAAAGGATATATGCACCCCTATGTTCATAGCAGCACAATTTACAATAGCTAAGATTTGGAAACAGCCTAGGTGCCCATCAGCAGATGACTGGATCGGAAAACTGTGGTACATCTACACAATGGAATACTATGCTGCCATAAAAAAGAAGGAATTCTCATCATTTGCAGCAACCTGGATGGAATTGGAGAACATTATGCTAAGTGAAATAAACCAGTCAATGAAAGAAAAATACCACATGATCTCACTCATTTAGGGATAGTAAAGAACATTATAAAGTGGTGAACAAAAAGATAGATACAGAGACAGTAAAGCATCAAACAGACTTTCAAATTACAGGGGGAAAGTTAGGGAGAGGTGGAGGAGTTATGAAATCAAACGAAGGACTTGTATGCATGCATATAAGCATAAACAATGGACGCAAAACTCTGGGGGGGGGGAGGGCATGTGTGGGTGTGGGGTGGGGGGGGTAATGGTAAGATATGTACACATATAATACCTCAATAAAAAAAATTAAAAAAAAAGTTTTAGAGATAGGCAAAAATTCACATTTAAAAAACAACAACAACTCCCTATGTTTCTACTTAGATTAACAGTAGGCAATATGATTCCAGACGTTAAAAGTTATTTCAAAACCCATGATTTCAGCTTGGCAAACAGCTTAGGTTCCAAATCTGATTCATCCCTATTAGAATGTAAGCCCTTAAAAAAGAATGTGTCTGTTTACACAGTTATATCTTTTGAAATAATCAGAAAACTTTTGAAGCAGCCTTAGTGTTTCCTTTCCATCTGTCTTGAAATGACCATGGGGTCGACCTCACAGAAGTAGTCAGCCAGCTTCTTGGTCAGAGGCCACCACCGTGATCACTTGTCTAAGGCTAGAAAGGTACCATTGTGACGTCACCGTAAGGAGAGAAGGTGAGGGCTTTCCTGGCAGTTGGTAGCTATAACTCAAGGGATTCTTAGAAAATGACACAATGGCAGCCTTTCTTGTCTTTTTCTTTCCGCGTTGATTCTGGTGAAGGAGGATATTCCTGCTCTTGAAATTTCCTTATAACCCGGACAAGTTCATGGAAAGCTTGATCTACATTTATCCTAATCTTTGCAGATGCCTCCATATAATTAACCTTCAGCTGTCATGCTAACTGCTATCCTTCTTCCTGTGTTACCTGTCTCTGATGATCCAGATCTGCTTTGTTACAGATTAAAATCATTGGAAACTCATCATGATCCTTTACTTTGAGAATCTGTCTTTGAAACTTATAGATTTCTTCAAAACTGCCTCTATCTGTGACTGAAAAGACCAACAGGAAATCCTCACCAGTTCTCATTACACTGTTATCTCATAGCTCCAAACTCTTCTTGTCCTGCTGTATCTAGAATATCTAGCCGGGCCGCTCTGTCATCTATCACGCACTGCTTTGTGTAGGAATCCTCAATGGTTGGATCATAATCCGTCACAAAATAGGACTGGATGAACTGGATGGTGAGCACCGACTTGCCCACGCCGCCCCCGCCGACCACCACGAGCCGGTACTTCTCCTGGCTGGAGCCGTCCCGCCAGCCGGCTGTGGCCATGGGGACGCCGCCGAGCCCAGCCCGGCCATGCCGAGCCACCGCCCGCCCTAGCCCTGGCTCTGGGGACATGTGCAGCCGGCGGGCTGCGGGCAAGCGGGCTGGCAGGCGAGGGTCCCGGGTGCCCAGAGCTGCTGGGAAGGCTGGTTCGGTGGCAGCACGGAACCCCGGCTGGCCGAGTCCCGCCCGAGGCTTGGAGAAGTGGGGTGACTGCAGGGGCTAAGGGCAGCAGCAACCTTGGTGTGTTTTTTCTTAATTCCTTCACCTTTTTCACACAGTCCCCAACCCCCTCCCCTCTAACAGCTGTCAGTCTCTTCTCTGTATCTGTGAGTCTGTTTCTATTTTAATTTGTTCATTAGATTCCACATATAAGTGAAATCCTCTCTAATAAAAGAGTAATATACAAATTAACCATGACTCCGCTACATAACCGACACCCACCAGCCAAGCCATGCCCACCAGCCAATCAGGGCGAGTATGCAAATTAACCCCAACCAAGATGGCTTACCAGAAGGGAGGCTTGGGTTTCCTCGGCAACAGAGGAAGCCAAGCTTTCCACACACTCTGGAGAGCCCAGGCCTCCACTCAAGGATACAAAGTTTCAATTATAGAAGGTAAACAAATCCAAAAAGAAATGGCGGCAGCCACAGATCGAGCAGGAGGCTTGGCACCGCTCCAGGCTACAAAGTTTCAATTGTAGAAAGTAAATAAATTCCAGATACCAAGGGCCTCTGCTTAGGTCGCCAGGGGTGTGGCTGGCCTGCAAACCACCACAGGCCCCTCACCCAGGCCTCTCCACGCCCCAAGGGAACCCCACCCTGACCCAGAACACACTTCAGGGCAAACCAGCTGGTCCCCACCTGTGCACCATGCCTCTATCCTATCTAATAAAAGAGTAATATGCAGATTGACCATCACTCCAACACACAAGATCAAGATAGCTGCCCCTATGTGGTCAAAGATCCTGCCCCCATGTGGACACAAGATGGCCACCACAAGATGGCCTGCAAGGGAAGGCAGTTGGAGGGACCAGGCCTGCAAGGGAGGGCAGTTGGAGGCGATCAACCCTGCAGAGGAGGGCAGTTAGGTGTGACCAGGCTGGCAGAGGAGGGAAGTTGGGGGCAAACAGGCTGGCAGGGGAGCAGTTAGATATCAATCAGGCTGGCATGGGAGTGGTTAGGGGGTGATCAGGCTGGCAGGCAGAAGCAGTTAGGGGAAATCAGGAAGGCAGGCGGGCGAGCAGTTGGGAGCCAGCAGTCCTGGATTGTCAGAGGGATGTCCGGTGGGATCGGGCCTAAACGGGCAGTTGGACATCTCTCAAGGGGTCCCAGATTGGAGAGGGTGCAGGCTGGGCTGAGGGACACCCCCTCCACCCCCGTGCATGAATTTTGTGCACTGGGCCTCTAGTCATATCATATTTATCTTTCTTTGACTGGCTTATTTCACTTAGGACAATACTCTCCAACTCCATCCATGGTGTTGCAAAAGTTAAGAAGAGCCTGTCAAAAAAAGGGACATATGTAATACTTTCAACAATAAAGATTTTTTTTTTAACTAATAAAAGAAGTGCCTGTCCAGAAAAGCATCTGCATCCTTGTGGGGAGGGGAAAAGGGTGGGCCTGGCTGTCAAGGGGTCAATGCATAACAAAGGACACAGATAGAAATATCAACTTAGGAGTATGTAGTGGACAGAGGAGGACCAGGAATGGAATCTGATGGCTAAGGGAGAAAACATCCAACTTTCTGTTTTTCTCTATGAGCTAACATATATATTGCACATTTGCTAATTAAAATTTTCCCCTTTTCCTCTCACATATTTTGCTCCTTAAATGACTAGGGGGAGGCCAAGTTACAGGTATTTCAAGAAGCCGTGTTTTAGAATTTTGATAGCAGCTTTGTGCGAGATTGCATCTACACATTTTACTTTTGTGATAGTGTTTTGATTGTAGAGAAAAAATATTAAGGAACCTGAAATCAGATGCTCAGCCTTTGCACGCTTTTGGTATAGCAAGTTTTGCTATTAAGAAGTAAAGCTTTAGGCTTGGGGCTCTCTAAAAAAGGTGAACTAATGACAAATTTATCAATTAGTTGAGGATGACTTTCTTATCTCTTGCCTCCCCCCTTTGTGTATGCTTTTATCCCCTCACTAGACTCCCTACTGTTCTGGTCACTATCCTCATGCCCTCTCCTTATAGACATTTTAGTGATTTTCTTCTCTGGGAGGATACAAAGGAAACTGATAACAGAGGTTACCTCTGGGGAGGAAGACTGAGAGTTTGGGGTGGGAGGGAGACAAGTTTTTACTATGTATCATTTTGTGCTATTTGAATTTTTATATATTTGCATGTAACACCTATTAGAAAAGACTAAAACAACATCATTTTAAAATCACTTTTCAGTGAATAATTTGCTATGTAGGCAGTTCATGGCTTAAAACATTTAGGGGGAAGGTGTTCTAAGTTGAAGTGGTGTAGATCAAACCTTATTTTCTTATAAAAACAGCTTCAGAAATAAGGGGTTACATTTTAAACTGAAAGCCTGATGCCATTTTCTTTAATGTTTAAATTTTTTTCAGTTTCAGGTGTACAGCATAGTGATTAGGCAAATCATAGGCTTTACAAAAAGTACCTTTTATATTTTCAGTACACAACTAGCGCCATACATAGTATTACAAAATCATTGATTACATTCCCTATGCTGTACTTTATATCCCTGTGATTAATTTGTGACTGCCAATCTGTACTTCTTAATCCCTTCACTTTCTTTACCCAGTCCCCCAGCACCCCTCCCCTCTGGCAACCATCAGTCTCTCTGTCTATGAGTCTATTTCTGTTTTGTTTGTTCATTTATATTGTTCTTTAGATTCCACATATAAGTGAAATCATATGGTATTTGTGTTTCTCTGACTTATTTTCTGATACCATTTTTATGAAAATGACCACAAATATAATATTTAATTGAATGCTAAATCCTATACTTGTAGGTTAAACTTTATAAATACCTCCTGATTTTGTAGTTAGTTTCACTGAAAAATATTCTAACCCTAAGTAAGACAAATGTGTACTAGCATGCCTACTTTTTGGATCAGAAAATATGGTTAGCTTAGATAAAATTTTTTCTAAAATGCATATAATTTAATTAAGTAGAGTAACACAGTAATAATATCATCAAATTTTATTAAGCAATTGTAGTCTGCTATAAAAAATCTTATTTCTTTACAATCCTTGCCTTATTTGGAATGCTATAACAACTAGAAGTGTTTTTGGCTCTATATTCTATTCAAGGCCTTTTAAAGGCTCTGTGCATCACACTACTGCAACGGGCCTCAAATTAAGCTGTAAAAAATAGTGCTGTTTGGGTCTTTACACAGATTTCTCCTTATTCACTCTTTTGCTCCTCAGTTATCTGCTCTTACCTCCCCAGCTTGCTAAACTTAGCTCCACACCTGCTTCTAGAAGCCCTTCATTTTGATCACCTTTGAGAACTTCTTTTCTCTGGCTCATAGGTCTCAGTTTCCTGCTCGCGCATTGGCTCTCAGTGCTTCTTTGATTACAGTCACACGAGCAGCTTCAGGTAAAATAAACTGCTTTCCCTAACCCTGTCCCCAAGGAAACTTTATGAGTAAGGCTTGTCCCTTGTCAGGGCATGTAATCCAGATGTTTGGACAAGTTTGAATGTTTATGTTTTTCCTTCACTTAAAATTTTCTGTAACAAACAGGGATATATTTTAGGGGTCATATTGGTATCCCTTATCATCGATGAGAGCAGAGAACACATGAATCTGGCAGTGATATCTAGTTATAAAATCAGACAACCAATGGGTCTGGGCTGCCTGTCACTACTTGAGCCAAGTAAGCATAGGCAGGGTTGAATCATTTATGAGTGTTTATTCCAACAATGCCAGCAGAAAGGAGAGCAAAAGGTTATCCACAAATCTGCTCTACCCCTCTCCATAACCCAGCTGCTTATATTGGGTAGAAGGACAAAAATTACGTGGGGAAGTAGGAATTACAGGCATGGGGAAATGGGCAAGGTATATGGTTACAGGTTACAGGCAATGTGGGCTGGGGAATGGAGGAGTCACAAAGGGCGGGTGCCTCAGAACCAGATCGTTTCCACAACAAGGTTGTTAATCTTTCCATGATGATAGGCAGTTCTGGGAAAAGGAGGATGGACTGCATTCCATGTCCAGGAGCATACAACTCTCAGCCAGGTTAAAATGTGCTTTCTCTAATCAGAACAGAACAAACAGAGCATGATTAATATTTCTTATGATTATAGCTGGACCCCACTATTCTATTTCTGCCCCTAACAGTTCTACCCAGTTCCCCTCAACCACCCAACACTTACCGAATATGTCTTATATTTACTCATCCTACTACTTCTTCTTCCTCTTCTGCTCTTCTTCCTCTTCCTCCTTCTTATATTTACTTTTATAATGAAATCTCTTCTCCTTTGACCCATTTTTTTCTTGTTGCCTAACAAAATGCCTTAAAGCATTAAATCAGCCTATTCATCTCAGTCATTATGCAAGTGGGCTGCCTTAAAATTAAAATTGAAAGTATTATTAAAGCATTGCTTTTCCATTTTATTTGTCATGGGATGAATATAAAGTGTAAGCATAAACTTATGACACCACCTTTTCTGGAATATTCTAGAATTTATACACCAAATTAGCATTCTTCAAATGAATCACCAAAATAAAGTAACACAAGAATCCCTATGATGTATCATTGCTACAAATGTTTGGTGACTCCTCTTTTGGAATTAGGGGGTGAATATAGTGGAAAGAACATGAGGTTCTGAGATGATCTAGCCCAGTGGTCGGCAAACTCATTAGCCAACAGAGCCAAATATCAACAGTACAATGATTGAAATTTCTTTTGAGAGCCAAATTTTTTAAACTTAAACTTCTTCTAACGCCACTTCTTCAAAATAGACTCACCCAGGCCGTGGTATTTTGTGGAAGAGCCACACTCAAGGGGTCAAAGAGCCGCATGTGGCTTGCGAGCCACAGTTTGCCGACCACGAATCTAGCCTTTTCTTTGAATCACTAATTTGTCACATATTAGCTGTGCAATATTGTGCAAGTCCCACTCTCAGAGCTTCCAGTTCCCTAAATATAAAATGGGGTTAAGATTATTGGTCTCGCCAGGCCAGTTTTGTTCAGTGGTTGAGCGTGGACCAGTGAACCAGGGGGTCATGGTTCCATCCTCTGTCAGGGCACATGCCCAGGTTGCCAGCTCCATCCCCAGTAGGGGGCATGTAGGAGGCAGCCGGTCAATAATTCTCATCATTCATGTTTCTATCCCTTTCTTTCTCTTCCTTCCTCTCTCTGAAAACAATAAAAACATGTATTTTTTAAAAAGATTACTGGTCTTGCTGAGTTTTGTAGTGAGTAAATAATCCCTGTGAGCCGAAACTGGTTTGGCTCAGTGGATAGAGCGTCGGCCTGCAGACTGAAAGGTCCCAGGTTCGATTTCCGGTCAAGGGCATGTACTTTGGTTGCGGGCACGTCCCCAGTAGGGAGTGTGCAGGAGGCACCTGATCAATGTTTCTAACTCTCTATCCCTTTCCCTTCCTCTCTGTAAAAAAATCAATAAAACATATTTTTAAAAAATAATGCCTGTGAAAGTGCCAGGCCTGTCTCCCTTTTAGGAGCACTCCCAGCGCATTTTCAGTCTCCCTTTGCCTTTCCCTCTCCTAAGCTCCAAGGCCCACAGTAAGTGCTTGATATTTTCATGCTTTCATGTTAGAACCAGTTTATCATTTGTTCAAGAAAATTATTGTCCCTGTATACTCTCTCTTATTTGATGGCTCTGTTTCCCCTTGCCTCTTGTGTGTTCTGGTCAAACTCAACTATATTCTTCCTTAAAAAATTAGGAGTAGAAAGCAACTTTTCTGATTCAACATATATAAAAACCTACAGCAAATAAAATAATAAATGGAAAATTTATAGATGCCACCCCATTAACCAAAAAACACCACACATTTTCTTTCTATTGTCACAATAATTTAATATAGTATTGGAGGTTGTGACCAATATTATTTAAGACCAACATAAAGGAAAGGCATAGGAAATGTATGAATTTGAAAAAGACATATGTAAATTCCATTACTTGTAGAGAACATAATCATTAAGAGATAAACCTGCCGAAACCGGTTGGCTCAGTGGATAGAGCGTCGGTCTGCGGACTGAAGGGTCCCAGGTTCGATTCCGGTCAAGGGCATGTGCATTGGTTGCGGGCACATCCCCGGTGGGGGGTGTGCAGGAGACAGCTGGTCGATGTATCTCTCTCATCTATGTTTCTAGCTCTCTATCCCTCTCCCTTTCTCTCTGTGAAAAATCAATAAAATATATTAAAAAAAAAAGAGATAAACCTAATAGACTTTAACAGCCACATTTATTTCTATTTTTTTGTTAATTCTCACCTGAGAATATTTTTCTGCTGATTTTTAGAGAGAGTGGAAGGGAAGGGGAGAGACAGAGAGAGAGAAACATCAGTGTGAGAGAGACACATTGATTGATTGTCTTCTATACAGGCACGGCAGGGTCTTTGCCTCCGGCCCATTGCCTCAAGCATGAGCCCCAAATGGGAACAGGGTCTGAGGGCTGATGCTCTATCCACTTAGCCAAAGAGGCTAGGGCTAACAGTCTCATTTAAAAAACTATATAAGTTTAGAAAACTTTCTATATGAACACAAAAAAAATCAAAACTTATGACACCCTTGCTATAACTAGAAAATTAAATATAAAAAATAAGGTATCCCTTGCCCGGCCGGCATGGCTCAGTGGTTTAGCATCAACCTAGGAACCAGGAGGTCACTGTTCAATTCCCAGTCAGGGCACATGCCCAGGTTGCGGGTTAGATCCCCAGTAGAAGACGTGCAGGAGGCAGCTGATCAATGATTCTCTCTCTTCATTGGTGTTTCTTTTTTGTGTTGTTGTTTTTTTTTAATCCTCACCCAAGGATACTTTTTCCATTGATTTTTAGAGAAAGAGGGAAAGATAGACGGAAATATCAATGTGAGAGAAACACGTCGATTGGTTGCCTCCTGCATGAAGCCTGACCTGCATGTGGCTTGAGAGCCACAGTTTGCCAACCACGAATCTAGCCGGGCCGGGGAGGAGCCTGCAAAGGAGGTAGATGCCCTTGACTGGAATTGAATCTGGGACCCTGTGGTCTGTAGGCTGAGGCTCTATTTACTGAGCCCAACTGGCTAGGGCTCTTCATTGATGTTTCTATCTCTCTCCCCCTCCCTTCCTCTCTTAAATATTTATATATTTAATATATATATATATCTTAAATATCCTATCTAATAAAACAGTAATATGCAAATTGACTATACCTTTACTATGCCCACAGCCAATCAGAGCGAACAAGATGGCGGTTAATTTGCATATGCTGAGGGAGGGAGGAGTGAAGAAAGCAGAAAGCAAGGTGGCTGCGTGGGCGGGCAGTGGTGCGGGTGTGGAGCACGCGGCCATGGTGGCCTCTGAGGCGGTAGTGGCAGTGTGCGGTGCGTGGCGGGTGGTGTGCGCGGCCACGGCAGCCTCGGAGGCTGTGGCGGGCAGTGGCTGTGGGCGGGGCACACAGCAGAGGCGGGAGCAGGGAGTGGCGGGCGGTGTGCGAGGCTACGGTGGCCTCGGAGGCGGTGGTGGCTGCGGAAGGGACGTGGTGGGGCGTGCAGCAGCAGTGCACACGGCCGAGGAGGCGGCGGCAGCGTGCGCGGCGGGTCAGGGTGCTTGGAGGCGGCGGAAGCAGGCGCGGAGGGTCAGGAGTGCAGGGCGAGGCTTGCAGCGGCAGCTGCTTTGTCCCCCGAGGGGCCGCAGAGGGGGAGGTGGCGGTGGGCTGGGTTGGGTGGGCGGGACAGGTGGGAAGCGCCCCACCCATTCCGCCCTCCCCACCCTGCCCGCCGCAGTGGAAGAGGTGGGGGGGGGCAGGAGAGGTGGCCGTGGTGGGAGGGAAGTCTTGCAGGAAATATTCCTGCAACGGGTCCCTAGTATATATATATTTAAGATATCCTATATATATCTTAAATATATATATATTTAAGATATCCCTTAAAATAATAAAATCTAAAAGTTTTTAGGAAACAACAACACAGAAAGCACAAAATTTTACAGAGAATATTTAAAAACTTAAAAAATATAAAGGAAGTTTTGACTAAATTAAGATATACTAAGTCCACATTTGGGGTGATTTAACATGATAATTGTACCAATCCACTTCACATTAACTTGCAAATTCAATTCAGTCTCAAATCAAATTCCAGCATGACTTTGGGGGAAAGTTGGTAGACTTACTAGTACTTACATTTATAATGGAAACATTTTCATGAATTGCTAATCACTTTAAAAATCAACTTGAGAAGAAGGGCAAAGACAAAGGATTCACCCTGTTAGATATTAAGATATACTTTAAAACCATAGTAATAAAATGACATGGTACCCTTGTAGGAACTGATAAGTAAACAAAGGAACAGAAAAGAGAGCTCAGCAATATACAAATGATGTATTATAGAATTATAAACTTGAAACCTGTATAATTTTATAAACCACTGTTACTCCAATAAATTTCATTTAAAAAGAAAAAATACACAAAACAATGGTGCTTCAGGAAAAAAAATAGTTCAGAAATACATTCAAGTATATATGGTAATTTGCTTTATGATAAAGATGCCCCTAAAAGCACTAGAAAAACAACCAATTGTTTTTTAGTTTATAGTGAGATACTTTGCTAATTGAAGACTATAGCTGGATCCCTACCTTACACAATATGCAAAAGTGAGATTTAGAGGAATTAGATATAAATGGAAGAGGTAAAGCTAAATGTATAATTCTTAATGTAATCTAAGGAGGCCAACAATTTTTAAAAAACAGAAATCCAAAGGCAAAATCATAAAGAAAAAACACACAAATAAAAACAACATTGGCTTTTATCACATTGTGATTTAAAATTTTTGGTCAGCAAAGATTATCATAGACAATGTTAAACGATCAATAGAAGATATTTAAATCATTAAATCACTAAGGGATTAATATTTAGGACAGGCGGGCCACATGCGGGTGTTTTTGCCGGGGGTTTTCTTGTGTGTGTGTTTTTTTTTTTACTTCAAAATAAGATATGTGCAGTGTGCATAGGAATTTGTTCATAGTTTTTTAAAACTATAGTCCGGCCCTCTAACGGTCTGAGGGACAGTGAACTGGCCCCCTGTTTAAAAAGTTTGAGGACCCCTGATCTAGGATATATAAGTGTTAACATAAGAAAACATTCAAACCTGTAAAGAATTTTGTGAGTTTATTTGAGCCAAATTGTCGATAGTTGCTGGGAAGCAGAATCTAAACATATTGAAATAGTGCTCCGGAGAATGGTGCTTTTTACCTTATTTTATACATTACAATCAAAAGAGGAGATGTAAGTGGGTGATAGATTAGGGAGGTGGGAGAAAGCAAAGCAGGGGAAACTTCTGGGATTGGATAAAAAGTAAAATGATAGACACAACGTATTTCTTTTACGTAGGTGGGTGCAGGATAGTTAACAGTCAACAATTAACTTAATAACAATGAGGGTATTTGTGGTCTCTGCAGAGTGGTGTCTGTGCTTTGAGGGGTCCGGGGGAAAAAAGAAAAATTACTTTGACATTCTAACGATATGTTATCATAGATTCAAAAAGACAATAGGCTCAGTTAAGGTAAAGATTGACCTTTGTCAGGGAAGACACCAGCCTAGGACATGACTACCCACCATTACTGCTTTTAGTTAAAGTTTTAATTTCAGACCATCCTTTGTGGTTACTTTAGGTCTTTGAGTTTGCAAGACCGCCATGCATGCCTTCCCTAAGCTAGCCAGGTTAGCATGTGGCCCCCTTTCGTCTACATAAGAAACCCAATAGATAAATGGAAAAAGGATATAAATAAGTAGGTCCCTGGAAGAAAAGTCCAAATGGCTATCAAATATGTAAAGATTCTAAAAAATCACAAATATTCAGAAATCTATATAAATAAAAATGTAAATGTTCGTTTGTTCAAAATCTTAAATCTCCAAAAGTTCTTCACTGATTGCTTTGAAATTTTGACACAACTTTGCATTCGAATACGCGTGTGTTTTTATATACCTTATACCTATTATTATATAGATATCACACCTGTGACAGGTTCAAACATGCTTTTTTGAAAAACAGCGCCATCTGTTGGACGTAAAAGCAACACTCGCTATACTAAATATTTTACGATTCCATTTCAATGTTTCCAATTTACAATCCATTTACGATTTCCAAATTTCCAATTTTACTATTCCATTTCAATATTGATAATGATTGAAGATTTGTGCTTAGAAATCGCGAAAAAAGCTCTCAATCAATTGGGAATGCCATCACTGAATCCAGCTGCTGCTGCTTCGTTCGATGTAGAATTGCGTCGGGAACAAAATTACAACACGGGTGATCTTTTGCTGTATGTGCAATAAAATATTCCTAAGCTAACGCTTGAGCAAAAAGTAAGGTGACCAGATTTTAACATAGGTAAAGCGGGACACCATTGACGGGGCGGGGGGGGGGGGTGTTCTTGATTAAAAATTTGGTCTATATGGAGCAACAAAAATGTTCATAGAACGCAAAAATAGTATTGTAATATATTTTTTTAATTTTCAACATAAGTACAATTTACAAATATAATAAATCAAAATTATGTATAGTATTATTTTATTCTTTGGCATATTTCTCATTTGAGTGAATTTTTTTTTAGTAGATTGCTGTCGTTTAAAAGGTCATGAATTTGCTGTAACGTAAGTCGTAAGTGTCACTTTCAAGGCCGGCGCTAGACTTTTTGCCGCCACTATAAAATATAAATAATACAGGGGGAAACCAAGATGGCGGCATAGGTTAAACACCTAACCTACAGCTGGGCACAACAATTTCAAAAATATAACTAAAAGTCAAAACGGACATCATCCAGAACCACAGGAAAGCTGGCGGACTAAAATGCCCACAACTAGAAGGAAAGAGAAAACCACAAGGATAATCAGAGGAGCCATAAAAGCCTGAGGTATGGAGACACGGGCGGAGACACGAGCATGCGCGCGTGCGGGGAGGACGGAGCCGGAGAGGAAGGGGCGGCTGACGGCCTGGCTGGCGTTCACTAGCAGGAAGGAGATAAAAGCTCCAGATTGCGCTGAACACCAGCTCCGACTGCACTGAACCCCAGTTCCGGGCGAAACCCTGGGAAGCCAGGCGCATGCTG
Source organism: Eptesicus fuscus (assembly GCF_027574615.1). Classification (NCBI taxonomy): domain Eukaryota; kingdom Metazoa; phylum Chordata; class Mammalia; order Chiroptera; family Vespertilionidae; genus Eptesicus; species Eptesicus fuscus. The sequence goes on along the minus strand of NC_072473.1, from coordinate 38,339,292 downwards.
GGGGAATGAATCTGGGCTGTGGGGCGCAGGCACAGAGGAGCGGCGGAAGGCAGAGCTCCAGAGGCGCGCACGGGAAGGCGCACAGAAGAGGGAAGGTTGCCTGTGCCGCTGAAGCACCAGACTGCGCTGAGACCCAGTTCCAACTTCACTGAAACCCAGTTCCAGGCGAGAATCTGGGAATCCAGATTCATTAGGGGAGAGACTAGACTGTTTGGCAGCGGGCGAAACTCCAGGGCGCGTTTCTCTCAGAGGTGTTTGCAAGGAGCACAGAGGGACACAGACACAGGAACCTCATAGGGCGGGGCTGACAGGAAGCCAAGGTTGTAGGCTCCACCCTGTAGCTCCACCCCAGCCAAGCTGAGCAGAAGCTTTTTCCTGCTGAGTGCCTCAGGCAGTAGCTGACCTACACTACATTGGAGACCCAGAAACGAGGGCATCTAGTGGTTGGTGTTGAGATGACACCAGATTTCAACCACCAGCACAAGGGTCACATTCAGGAGGCAGACTCAGTGAACGCCAAAGCATTGCTGCATCAAGACCCGGCCCATAAACATGTCTCCTGCACAGCAACTCTTCCTATATAGACAAAGAGGGCCCTCACGGCCAATTGGCCTGGAGGACAATTCCTCCCAGTGACACCAACAACAATCAAGACTTACCTATACAAAGGAGGACCAAGATGGAGGCATAGGGCGGAAGCCTGATCGTTGCCTTCCACAACAATTTTGAGACTACGACGGGAGAGCAGAGCAGACACCATCCAGAACCACCGGAGGGCTGGCTGAGCAGATGCTCTACAACTAGAATAAAAGAGAGGGGTACGTGGGATGATGCTGACGCAGGTGACCCAAAGTCCACATTTTAAGAACTACGGCTCAAGCGACACAAGGGTGGCCTGGAACCCTCGGCGCAGTTCCCCCGGCGGTCTCCGGCTGAGGGGACGGCTCCACTCGCTGCCGAGCACGGACAGACGAGCCTCTGGGAGACATGGGGTGGGAGACTCCGCGCTTGCTGACCTCCGAGTCCTTCAAGAATCTCAACGCCCCGGAAGCGGCCAGGTGCGCACGCTTGGCGACCGGCCACCGCTGCAGACCCAAGGGCTGACGCAGCGACACCGGACCAGCCCGCCGCCGCGCACCGGGCACACCGGAGCTTCGTCGAGCCCACCGCCCAACGAGTTCTGCGGCAGCCGCCCTGGAGCTCTGAGAAAATGACCGAAGGAATTGCTGAGAGGGAATTGACCAACAGGAATTGGGATCAAGAAGACGAAACCCCCCTGAGACCCGGGTCCAGGTGAGGCTGCGAGCCTCTGGGCTCAGGTGTGGTCACACACCCTTGGGTCTAGGTGAGGCCTCACGCCCCTGGGTCTGGGTGAGGCCACGCGCCCCTGGGTCCAGGAGAAGCCAGATTCCGGGTTCGGGTGAGGCCATGCGCCCCTGGGTCCGGGTGAAGCCGGAATCGTGGGTCCGGGAGAGGCCGTGTGCCCCTGGATCCGGGTAAGGCTGGGTCCCGGGTCCGGGTGAGGCCGTGCGCCCCAGGATCCAGGTGAGACCACGCGACCAGGGGTCTGGGAGAGGTCACATGCCCCTGGATCTGGGTGAGGCCACGTGCCACTGGGTCTAGGTGAAGCTAGATCCCGGGTCCGGGTGAGGCCTTGTGCCCCTGGATCCGGGTGAGGCTGGGTCCCGGGCCCGGGGGAGGCCATGTGCCCCTGGGTCCGGGTGAGGCCACGCGCCCCTGGGTCTGGGTGAGGCTGGAGCCCGGGTCCAGGTGAGGCCATGTGTCCCTGGATCCGGGTGAGGCTGGGTCCCGGGTCCGGGTGAGGCCACGCGCCCCTGGGTCTGGGAGAGGCCACGCGGCCCTGGGTCCAGGTGAGGCCATGTGTCCATGGATCCGGGTGAGGCCTTGCGCACCTAGGTCCTGGTGAGGCCACGCGCCCCTGGGTCTGGGAGAGGCCACGCGTCCCCGGGTCCAGGTGAGGCCATGTGTCCCTGGATCCGGGTGAGGCTGGGTCCCGGGTCCGGGTGAGGCCACGCGCCCCTGGGTCTGGGAGAGGCCACGCGCCCCCGGGTCCAGGTGAGGCCATGTGTCCCTGGATCCGGGTGAGGCTGGGTCCCGGGTCCGGGTGAGGCCGCGCGCACCTAGCTCTGGGTGAGGCCACGTGCCCCTGGGTCTGGGAGAGGCCACGCACCCCCGGGTCCGGGTGAGGCCATGTGTCCCTGGATCCGGGTGAGGTCTCGCGCACCTAGGCCCGGGTGAGGCCACGCGCCCCTGGGTCTGGGAGAGGCCACGTTCACCTGAATCCGGGTGAAGCCGCGCCCCTGGGTCCGGCTGAGACCAAACCAGAGGGAGTTGGAGCTCCGTTACCACCATTTGTCCACCATCCAGAGCTGACGGGTCAGTGCTGACATGTACACATAAGGAACTGGTGGACATTGAAATTGGGTCTCTCAAGAACTGTTGGTCCAGAAAGAAACTCACTACAGACTGATTCATCTGCCTGTCAGCATAACTATTACTGCTCGTCTCACATTCAGTTCTTATAAGTATATCTCTAGTGACACATGATCTCGCTCTCTAGGGGAAATGATGAACAACGTAGACTGAGGAACAAGAACAGAACCAGAAACAAGGAGGCATCGATCGGACTATTGGGCCTCAGAGGGGGGATAGGGGAGGTTGGGGGGAGGGCGGAGAGATCAACCAAAGGACTTGTGTGCATGCATATGAGCCTATCCAACGGTTAAGTTCAACAGGGGGTTGGGGAATCCGTGGGGAGGGGTGTGGGATGGGAATGGGGGGATGAGGACAAATATGTGACACCTTAATCAATAAAGAAATTTAAAAAATAAAAATAAAAAAATATATAAATAATACGAGTACTGTCTGCTAAATTCAAGAAAATTTATGTATTTATGAAATAAATAAGTAAATTACTTACCTAAATTATCTGAATAGCTGATTTGTAATGACATCACTTGTTTAACTAGCTTACTAGCACGCAGTACGATGTGTATCGTCTGAGAGACAGTTACTTGTTCATTAAGTCCAAACAATGGTGGTCGAATTCTAACAACTGATCAACAATACGAACTTTGATAAGCAGTTCTCGATAATCAGTTCTCAACAATTATTTGTTATTATTAAAGTTTAACATTATAAAATTAACAAAAATAATATAAAACTCATATCCTGGCTAAATAGCCACATGGCCTCCGAAAACCGTATATTCCCTTCCCATTCTCCTGCTGTTCCCTAGCTTGTCGTGCATTCTTTAAAAAAATCGGGACTTTTTTAAAACGCCGCGGGACGCGGGACAAATTGTTAAAAATCAGGACTGTCCCGCCAAAAGCGGGACATCTGGTCACCTTAGCAAAAAGGCATTTACGATCAAATAATGCAAACTGTCAATAACGGGGTTGGAGAAATCTTCTTCTTAGATACGCCAGGAGGAACTGGTAAAACGTTCCTAATTAGATTGATTCTGGCAGCAATTCGATCCCAAAATGACATAGACTTAGCTCTTGCGTTGTCTGGAATAGCTGCGACTTTGCTACCAGGTGGAAGAACTGCTCATTCCGCTTTGAAATTGCCATTGAACATGCAATTCATTGAAACTCCCACGTGCAACATTTCCAAAGCATCCGGCATGGCAAAAGTATTGCAGAAATGCAAACTTATTGTTTGGGATGAATGCACAAAAAATTGCTTGAGGCTCTTGATCGATCATTGCAAGATTTGCGTCGAAACATCAGACCATTTGGGAACGCATTAATATTGCTTGCAGGAGATTTCAGGCAAACATTACCTGTAATTCCTCGATCGACACCAGCGGACAAAATAAATGCTTGCCTGAAATACTCTACTTTGTGGCGACACGTAAAGACATTAAAATTAACTACAAATATGCGTGTCCAGCTGCAAAACGATCGATCAGCTGAGATATTCTCACATCAATTGCTGGAAATTGGGAACGGAAAGGTGCCCGTTGATCTGACCTCAGGACAAATTTCATTGCCTCATAACTTCTGCAATTTAGTGATGTCAAAAGAAGAATTGGTTGAAAAAGTATTTCCCAATATTCAAACCAATTAAGAATCATGATTGGCTGAGTAAACGAGCTATTCTTGAGGCCAAGAACAAAGACATCTACGAACTTAACAATATTATTCAGTCTAACATTCAAAGCGAGGCAGTCACATACAAGTCTGTCGACACTGTTGTGGAAGCAGATGAAGCAGTTAATTATCCAACAGAATTTTTGAATTTACTCGATCTGCCAGGGATGCCACCACACATACTGCAATTGAAAATCGGCGTGCCAATTATCATGTTGCGAAATATCAACTAGCCAAAGCTTTGCAACGGCACGCGGCTTGCAGTAAAAAAATTAATGAGCAACGTCGTAGAAACAACAATCTTGACAGGACCTTTCAAAAGTGAAGATGTCCTCATTCCTTGCATTCCTATGATTCCAACGGATATGCCATTTCAATTTAAGAGATTGCAATTCCCAATTCGATTGGTGTTTGCAATCACCATCAACAAAGCTCAGGGCCAGTCTTTAGAATTGTGCGGTTTAGATCTAGACACGGATTGCTTCTCACATGGACAATTATATGTTGCATGTTCTAGGGTCGGCAAACTAGACAATCTCTATATCTGCACAGACAATGGAACAACAAAAAATATTGTACACCCACAAGCATTGTGAAATTTAACATATTAGAAACGTGCGCTTTCTCTTTTCTTTCTTTTCCATTTAACCAGACTGAGCCACAGCAACGCGTGGCCGGGTACAGCTAGTATGTCAATAAAGACAATGAGACATCACTTTAATACCACAAGAATTACAAAAATTATAAAAGAGCATAATACTGAGGGTTAATGATGTTGTAAGAAATAAGTGGCTTACTTTATAAAAGCTTTTTAAAGTCATGTTTTGTGATTCTATTCATTGTAATACTGTGGTGGTCATCCTTGCACCAAAACAAAAACTTCTCATTTTGGTTAGGGATACCGTTTGTTCCTTAATGGATGCTTGTTTTGTGATTCTTATAATTACAAATAATAGTGCTAGAAAATGTCATATATTTTTGTGTGCATATGAAAATGTTTATATACAAAAGAAGAAAACCCAATGCAACTATGTGATTTTCTTCCTTCTTATTGACTAGCAGTGTTCTTGAGAAAGAAGCAACACAAAGGTGTGCTGGTGTTGGCCTACAGTTAAAGCAAAAAGAAGAAAATAACCTTCTTTTGAACTCCACAGTATACCAGGCATCAAGCTGGGCACTTTTATTTGTTTGTTTGTTTGTTTATTTGTTTATTTGTTAAAATTTTACCTTTAAGAGGAGAATCAAGATGGTGGCATAGGTAAACACCTGTACTCGCTGCCTCCCACAACCACCTCAAAATTACAACTAAAATACAGAACAACCATTATTCAGAACTGCCTGAAAGCTGGCTGAATGGAAGTTTTACAACTAGAGAAGTAAAAAAGAAAGCACATTGAGACTGATGGGAGGGGCGGAGGTGCATAATGGCCTGGTCTGACACCCACATGTGCCTTTTTTTTAATCAGGAAGGAGATTGCCTCTGTGGAGGCCACCTGTGAGGAGCAAGGGGTCCAAGCCCCACACCAGACCCTAGCCCAGGATTCCAGATGTAGGAAATGGACCTCTGAGATCCATCTCCAGCATGGTCGGCTCTTGATGGAATTTATTGAATTTCCCCCAGGGCAAACAGAATGTAAGGAGGAGGGAAGAGGAACAAAGAACTGTGCACTGTGGACCAACATCATGGTGGAAACCCCCGAGGCATCTGCCTCAGCTATACAGAGTAGGTGGAGGCAGCTAGAAAGGCCACAGCCCATTTTTTTTTGAAATGGCCCAATGAGAGACAGCAAGACCTAGGCGACATATGAGGAAACAGGTGACCCAATAGTACTCAGCCAATGAGGAACTGGAGGAGGGACTAAATAAATGGGCTATGCTCCCTGCACCAGGCATGCCTGCACAATAGAATGGATGCCTGTTTTTGAGAGTGTATTAAAAGTTGCATTTTCGCCATACTTCTGTCTCTGAGTCTGTCATTTGAGTTTGGACAGGTGACCCATTTCTCATACAGAGCTGGGAAGAGAAGTCTCCACAACTACAGGCTGTAAAAGCCAGCATGGATTGTGGCTGAGTGACATGAAGGCTGCTGGAGACCCATGTGTTCTATTTAAAGGGCCAGCACATGAACTTGATCTCTCTGAGATCCAGCACCAGGTGGCTTTGGGGGACCCAGACACATAAAGGGAGGAACTGGATTGTCTGGCATTGGGGCAGGAACTTGGGGACAGCTTTCTCCCAGACAGGGGTGCTCACAGGGTTTATTCTGGGATCTCTTGCTGTCCCAAAGATGATTGGCAGCCATATCTGAGTCTCCATCTGCTTGGAGCACACTGTTTGCTCCACCCTGGGGATTCCCTGAGACTCCACCCCATACAAGTTGCAGCCCCACCCAAGTTCTTTTCCATATGAATGGCCTGTCCTGATTCAGGCTCAGACTTTCCTAAAATCTCTCAAACAAGAGGCAGCTCATGACAGCATGCCCCAAACCTATCAATAAAAGGGCCAAGACCCAGCACTAGCACGAGCTTGCCTTCCTTTACGGCTGGACTCTCCTGGGCCCCGCAAAGCTCAATTCAAATATTAGCCATCTGCAGATCCCTCTGTAACTCTTGCTGGGTAGCTCCTGGAAGTGGCTGACTTTTCACCTCCTGAGAGGCCCTAGAGCCAGTGCACCCAGTGGTCAGCTTCAGACCATAGCAGATTATAACCCTACACATCCACAATCAATACACTCAAAAGGCAGACTCAGTGAGCACCAAAGCCCCACTGAAGCAAGTCCTGCTTTATAGGGGTCTTTCCTGCACTGCAGCTCTCCCACTGTAGTCCAAGCTGGTCCTCACAGCCAATTGGCCTGGAGGTCAATTCCTCCCCAGTGACGCCAACAGCAATCAAGGCTCAACTACAAGACTGTGCACACAGCCCACACAGGGGCGCATCTAGAGTTCCCAGCTCAGATGACTGGGGAGGCTGAGCCACTGGGCCCTACAGGACACTTACTACACAAAGCCACTTTACCAATTCCAGGAGATATAGCAGCTCTATCTAATACATAGAAACAAACACAGGGAAGCAACTGAAATGGGAGACAAAGAAACATGTCACAAATGAAAGAAATGGAAGCAAACAAACTTGGATACAGAGTTCAAAACCATAGTTATAAGGTTACTCAAGGATCTTCATGAGTCTTTCAAGGATCTTGGTGAGAATGTCAAAGGCATGAAAAAGGACCATTCAGAAATTAAGCATACACTAACTGAAATAAATAATAATTTACAGGAATTCAACAGTAGAGTAGAGGATTACATGAATCAAATAAATGATTTTGAATATGAGGAAGCAAAAAACACCCAATTTGAAGAACAAAAAGAAAATAGAATCCAAAAATATGAAGATAGTGTAAGGAGCCTCTGGGACAACTTTAAGCCTACCAATATGCGCATTATGGGAATGCCAGAAAGAGAAGAGAGAGGGAAAGATATTGAAAACCTATTTGAATAAATGATGACAGAAAACTTCCCCTACCTGGTGAGGTAGACTTACAAGTCCAGAAAGCTCAGAGAGTCCCAAACAAGAGGAACCCAAAGAAGCCCACAGCAAGACACATCATAATTAAAATGCCAAAGGTTTAAGACAAAGAGAGAATCTTAAAAGCAGCAAGATAAAATCATTTAGTTACCTACAAGGGAGTGCCCATACAACTGTCAGCTGATTTCTCTACAAAAACTTTGCAGTCCATAAGGGAGTGGCAAGAAATATTCAAAGTGATGAATAGCAAGGACCTACAACCAAGATTACTCTACCCAGCAAAGCTCTTATTTAGAATTGAGGGTCAAATAAAAAGCTTCATAGACAAGAAAAAAGCCAAAGGAGTTCATCACCACCAAACCAGCATTGCATAAAATGTTGAAGGGCATTCTTTAAGAAGAGGAAGAGGAGGAGGAAGAGAAGGAGGAGGAGGAAGAGGAGGAGGAGGAAGAAGAAGAAGAAATAAAATATATGAACAATAAAAAAAGAAGAAACAAAAAAAATAAAAAAAGTATGAACAATAAAATGGTGATAAATACATATCTATCAACAATTTAATCTAAAAATCAAAATAAATGAACAAGAAATCTAATGAACAAAATAAACTGGTGAATAAAATATAATCAGAGGCATGGGATAATGGAACAGACTGACAAATCTCAGAGGGAAGCGGGGAGAGGGGGAAAGAGATTAACTAAAGATCTTCCTATGGACACAGACAGTAGGGTGGTGAAGACCTGGGGTGAGGTGGGAACTGGGTGGAGGGAGGCAATTGGGGGGGGGAGGGTAAAGAGGGGCATCTTTAATTCTCTCAACAATAAATATTTTTTAAAATTGTATGATCATTGTTAAAAGTATTATAGATATCCCCCTTTTCCACCCATTGACCTCCCTCCTTCCCACTCTCTTCTGCTCCCCAAGCCTTCTCCACACTAAGGTCTGTATCCATGGGTTTTGAATATATGCACATAAATTATTTGGTTAATCCCCGCCCCTTTCCTCTGAGAATCATGAGTCTGTTGACCTGGAGAGTATTATGCTAAGCATAATAAGCCAATCAGAGAAAGACAAATTTCACATTATCTCACTTAGATGTGTAATCTAATGAACAAAATAAACTGACAAACAAAATAGATCCAGAGGGGAAACCAAGATGGCGGCATAGATAAACACCTGAACTGCTGCCTCACACAACAACTTCAAAACTACAACTAAAAGGCAAAACGGACATCATGCAGAACCAAAAGAAGGCTGGCTGAGTGGAAATTCTACAACTAGAAGGAAAGAAAAAAGCAACTGAGACTCAGAGGAGCTGCGGAAGTAAAGGCAGAGGTACAGAGGCGCGCACACAGAGAGGACTGGCAACTGAGTATGCGGCTGTCTTTTTCAAGCGAGAGGGAGACACAAGCTCTGACTGCTCTGAATTCCAGTTCCGGGTGAGACTCTAGGGACCCAGACTCATATGGAGAGAAACTGGTCTGTCTGGCAGCGGGCAGAACTTGAGGGAGGCTTTCTCTCAGAGGTGCTTGCAGCGATTACCAAGGGACACTGAAATCCAGGGGGCCTCTTAGGGCAGGGCTGATGGGAAGCCATTGCTGTTTGCTCTGCCCTGAAACTCCGCTCCACCCCAGCTGTGTGCGGAGGCTTTTGCATATGAATGGCCTGGTCCTTTGACCTAACAGACTGCAGCTGAGTCAGTGAGACCCAGAACATCCAAAAGAAGGCCCAAGGCCCCACAGCAGCTTGCATTGCTTCACAGCTGGGCCTCATCTGGGCACCTCCAAAACCCAAAGAAGAAGAATCAGCAGATATCTCCATAGCTCCTGCTGGGTGGCATCAGGCAGAGGCTAAATTAGCACCTCCTTGGAGATCCAAGAGCCAGTGTACCCAAGGGTCAGAGTAGGACCATCCAGATTACAGCTTCTCAGATCCATAAAGGACACACTCAGGGGGCAGACTCATTGAGCACCAAAGCCCCACTGAAGCAAATCTTGCCTCATAAGGGTGTCTCCAGCACAGAAGTTCTCCCATCGTAGACACAGCTGATCCTCACAGCCAAATGGCCTGGAGGTCAATTCCTCCCAGTGATACCAACAACCATCAAGGCTTAACTACAACAAGACTGTGCACACATCCCACAAAAGGGTGCACCAAGAGTGTCCACCTCAGGTAACTGGGGAGGCTGAGCCACTGGGCCATATAGGACACCTAGCACACAAAACCACTCTATCAACTCAGGGAAGCAGCCAAAATGTGGAGACAAAGAAACAGATCACAAATGAAAGAAATGGAGGAAAGCAAATGACTGGATATAGAGTTCAAAATTACAGCTATAAGGTTTTCCAAGAATTTTCTACAAAAGAATGATAAATTTAGTGAGACCCTCGAGGATATGAAAAAGGACCAACTAGAAATTAAGCATACACTGACTGAAATAAAAAATAATATACAGAGATCCAACAGCAGACTAGTGGATCGCAAGAATCAAGTCAAAGATTTGAAATACAAAGAAGCAAAAAACACCCAACCGGAAAAGCAAAAAGAAAAAGGAATCCAAAAATATGAAGATAGTGTAAGGAGCCTCTGGGACAACTTCAAGCGTTCCAACATCCGAATTATGGGGGTGCCAGAAGAAGAGAGAGAGCAAGATACTGAAAACCTATTTGAAGGAATAATGACAGAAAACTTCCCCCATCTGGTGAAAGAAATAGACTTACAAGTTCAGAAAGTGCACAGAACCCCAAACAAGAAGAATCCAAAGAGGACCACACCAAGACATATCATAATTAAAATGCCAAGAGCAAAAGGCAAAGAAAGAATATTAAAAGCAGCAAGAGAAAAACAGTTAGTTACCTACAAGGGAGCACCCATACGATTGTCAGCTGATTTCTCAACAGAAACTATGCAGGCCAGATGGGAGTGGCAAGAAATATTCAAAGTGATGAATAGCAAGAACCTACAACCAAGAGTACTCTACCCAGCAAAGCTATCATTCAGAATTGAAGGTCAGATAAAGAGCTTCACAGATCAGAAAAAGCTAAAGGAGTTCATCACCACCAAACCAGTATTATATGAAATGCTGAAAGGTATTCTTTAAGAAGAGGAAGAAAAAAAAGGTAAAGATGAAAATTATGAACAACAAATACATATCTATCAACAAGTGAATCTAAAAATCAAGTGAATAAAAAAATCTGATGAACAAAATAAACTGGTGAATATAATAGAATCAGGGGCATAGAAAAGGAGTGGACTGACAACTCTCAGGGGGAAATGGGTGTGGGGAGTGTGGGAAGAGACTGGACAAAAATCGTACACCTATGGATGAGGACAGTGAGTGGGGGGGTAAGGGCAGAGGGTGGGTTGGGAACTGGGTGGAGGGGAGCTATGGGGTGGGGAAGAGGAACAATTGTAATAATCTGAACAATAAAGATTTATTTAAAAAATAAAATAAAATAAAATAAAATTAGAAAAAAAGTTAACCTAAACAACAACAACAACAACAACAACAAAACAAAATAGATCCAGAGAAGTGAAAGCATGCAAGAAGCTGGGTACTTTAAGTTGTCTTGTTGGATCTGTACAACGTTATGAAGGAGTATTATTATCCCATTAGATGGATAAGGAAAGAAGTTCAGAGGGGTTAAAGAATTTGTCAAAGGCATAGGACTGGATCCCAGTTTTGTTTGGGCTGGTACTCTTTTTACTACAGTATCATGAGTGACTGTGGGAATAGGTTGAAACTGTGAGGCAAGGCTGGAGAATACTTGTTCAGCATGCATCAGAAAGTAGACTGATAGACAGAGCTAAGTTTATTGTAGTTATACTTTTTTTCTGATTACCAGGAATACCATATGCAAGTAACAAATTTAATTGTTTGAGCGATGTAAATGCAAATTGTTGTAGAATGAGTGGCTTTAAAGCAAGGACTCTGTATTCTTGTATTCATTCACATTAAGATATAGGTGACCTGTAAACTTTGTAAACCTTGTTGTCTCCGCCCCGCCCGCTCCCCCTTCCCCGGCCCCATCATGGATGATTCTTTTAACTGAACTGAGATCCATAGACCCCAAAGTGCATTTCAAGTGGTGAAATTTCAGGTATCAGCCCAAACAGCAAGGGAGGTGTTTTATTATGCATGGGTGAGAGGAGAGTTGGGGAACTTAATTCTCTAAATTAAATAAAATATTCAATTGCCTTCTCTGCATCCATGTGCTAACAATTTTTCCTTATAGGAGAAATAACACTGGTCTTTGCTGATGCACATGGAGATTCCTTTAGAAATGGATTTGTTTTGGAAGTTAACTTTGGGAGAATTTTTATTTCATTTTTTTTGAAGCAGCTATGATATATGGAGGAAGAAATTTAAACTAAACAACTTTCTCTTTTTCTTTGCAGCAAAGTCACATGGAACTACCATTCTTTAAAAAATGATATCATACATGTGAAGGGATTTTTTTCTAATGGTAACTCTGAGGCCTGGAGCTGACAAGATGGGCTTAGAGAACCTCCTGCCTCCTCAACAGATCTGGATCATTTTAATAGGATTTTCTCTGCTGTCTTTGGCAGAGACATACGGATTCAGTAAATGTGCACAATATGAATTGGACATTCACCATGTTTTCTGCATTCGGAAGAAGATCACCAACTTGACAGATGCCATTTATGACATCCCTGGATACACTACTCACCTCAACCTGACACAAAACCAAATTGAGGTCCTTCCTCCCCATTGCTTCACTAATTTGTCTGCTCTGGTGGACTTGCGACTGGAGTGGAATTCCATTTGGAAGATTGAGGAGAGGGCCTTTTGGGGACTTGGAAATCTGACCCTTTTGAATTTAGTAGAAAATAAGATTCAAAGTGTGAACAACTCCTTTGAGGGCTTGTCCAACCTGGAAACTTTGCTCCTGAGCCATAATCAAATTACTAATATTCACAAAAATGCCTTTGTTACTCTTTTAAAATTAAAACACTTAAGTTTATCTAGAAATTTTATTACTAATATTTCCAATATTCTTGAAGCAGTTCAGCATCTTCCTCACCTAGAATACCTTGATCTCACTAACAATAGCATCATCTCTTTGGACCACAGTCCCAGGTTATTGGCCTCACTGACCCAGCTGAGCCTGCAGGGGAACAAGCTAATGGAATTAAATTTCTCTGCTTTGTCACTGCCTAATCTGACCACTCTGGATGTCTCTCAGAATAGCCGTGGGGTCATCCAGAATGTTGCTCTGGAAACTTTACCCCAGCTGAGGAGCTTGAATCTAAGTGGAACATTGGTAAAACTGGAGATGCTTCCAACCAAACACCTGCAGAATCTAAGGGAAATGGACCTTAGTGCCCGGGAGTTTAGAGGTGGTCATTTAAACTTGAACAGTGTGTGTCACCTCCTCAGACACTTGCCCAGGTTACAGGTTTTGATTTTTAGAAAAAAGGCTACTGATGCAGGTGACATAAAACACCTTGCCAACTGCACCAGGCTTTTGTTCCTTGACCTGAGCCAAAATAATAATCTGGTTCACCTCAATGACAGTGAGTTCAATGCTATGCCCAGCCTTCAAAGGCTGAATCTAAATAAGTGCAAACTTTCCTTTGTCAGCAACCGGACCTGGAGTGTCCTCCAGAACTTGACAGCTCTAGATCTGTCAAACAACAAGTTTGAAAGATTTCCAGATTTTGCATTTTCACCCTTGAGATACCTACAATCTCTTTTCCTCTCTAGAAATCCCATCACAGAACTCAATGCTATGGCCTTCTATGGGCTGTATTATTTGAAGGAGCTCAACTTGGCTGGGTGTTGGATAGTGAAAATTGACAAATATGCCTTTGCTCAATTTCCAAATTTGGAGAGTTTAGACCTTGGTGACAACAATATTAGGATTCTAAAACGCAGAACTTTTCAGTTTCTGAAGAAACTCCAAGTTCTGATTCTCTCCCGGAACCGCCTGAATATTATAGAGAAGTATGCATTTTCTGGCCTCACTTATCTCTATAAACTTGACCTGGCATACAACATCTTGTCAAGTTTTGGGACAGGTATTTTCTTGGGCCTTGAAAATCTAGAAGTTTTGAATCTCAGTTTTAATAAAATTACATATGAAACCACTAGGACCTTGATATCTCCTCCATTTATGAACCTCAAGTCTTTGAAACAACTCAACCTAGAAGGACAAATGCATGGGATTCAGGTTGTTCCAACCAACTTCTTCCAAGGACTGGATGGCTTGCAGGAGCTACTACTAGGCAAAAATTCCATGGTATTCTTGGACCATCTCCAATTTGACTCCCTTACTAATCTCACAAAGTTGGATATCTCAGGAACAAAATCTGGAGACCGAAGTCTCTATTTAAATATTTCCTTATTCCAAAAACTCAAAAGACTAAAAATGCTGCGCCTGGAAAACAACAACATTGAGTCACTGACTCCTGGCATGTTCTCTGGCTTAGAAAGCCTTCAGATCTTCTCTTTAAGATTCAACAACCTAAAAGTCATTAATCAAAGTCATCTGAAGAACCTGAAGTCGCTGATGTTCTTTGATATCTATGGGAATAAACTTCAGTGCAATTGTGACAATGTGTGGCTCAAGAACTGGTCAATAAACACAAAAAATGTCCATATCCCTTACCTCCAGAGCTATCACTGTCAGCAGCCAAATACCCAGAATTTGTTGATAGATTTTGATGATGCTATGTGTAATTTTGATTTAGGAAAGGTTTACTTCCTCTGCTCCTTCACTCTCATCCTCACAACCATGGTTGTCTCTTGGTTCAGTGCCAAGATAACATCATCTCTAAGGTATGGGCTCTACATATTTAGAGCCTGGTTCCTGGCCAAGTGGCATAGGACAGAGAAGGAATTCATCTATGATGCCTTTGTCTCTTTCACTGCCACTGATGAACAGTGGGTATATGAAGAGCTTGTTCCAGCCCTAGAAGAAGGTGGGCAGCCCACCTTTAAGCTCTGTCTTCACCACCGGGACTTTGAACCAGGTATAGATATCTTTGAGAACATACAGAATGCCATCAACACCAGCCGAAAAACTTTGTGTGTGGTAAGTAACCACTACCTGCGCAGTGAATGGTGCTGCCTTGAAGTACAGCTGGCCAGCATCAAGATGTTCTATGAGCATGAGGATGTTATTATCTTGATCTTCCTGGAAGAGATCCCAAACTATAAGTTATCCACCTACCACCGACTGAGGAAACTTGTGAACAGGCAGACATTTATCACTTGGCCAGACAGTGTACATGAGAGGCCACTCTTCTGGGCTCGTATTAGAAATGCATTGGGCAACAAATCTGTGGAGAACGACAATGCACAGCTAATTGTGACTGAATGACCAGAAGTCTATGTGACCTTAAATATAATGTTGCCCAAGTTATGTATAGGCTGAGAGTGTGACTGAATGTACCTGTTGTGCAGGGAAAAGGACAAGCTGCTCATGACCATCAGACCTAGGGTAATTTGGTTAATGTCCATTGGGCAATTGGAAGAATGAAGGAGGGAGGGCTGCTTGAGGAAGCTTCAAGAACAGTGTCCCCACTCTAAGGGAATGGATATCTGGCAAGTATATCTATTTTATTAAGGGGAAGACTTGGGAGACAAGTCGCCTG
Source organism: Eptesicus fuscus (assembly GCF_027574615.1). Classification (NCBI taxonomy): domain Eukaryota; kingdom Metazoa; phylum Chordata; class Mammalia; order Chiroptera; family Vespertilionidae; genus Eptesicus; species Eptesicus fuscus. The sequence continues at coordinate 38,324,032 of NC_072473.1, read as the reverse complement.
AAAGTATGGGGATCAGGAGAGCCCTCATATGTGCTTGAGAACATTGTTAAACTAATTTCTCCAAGTCAGTTTCTGTAAAGATAGATAGAATTGGCTCTCTTGCACACACTCTACTCCAGGGAGCAAGGCCATGCCATTCCCTTTCTCCTTCCCTTCCTCCACAGGCATATATCCCCCAACCACTAAGGGACCCCAGGAGACTTGCAAACATGGCAGATTGGCTGCTGCAGCTTGTTCTGGGATAACCCTCTTAACCTGTCTCCAAGGCCCCCTTTTCTCTGACTTCCCAGTGAGCTAAAGAAGCCCAGCCATTTTCTCTCTTGACTGGCGTGCTCCTCGTTTGGAATGTAAGCAGCCTGGCCATTTTGTCTCACACTCTCTCAGCTGGCACATGCCTTTTTGGGAATGTATCTTCAATAAACCCCATTTTGCTTTACTTTTGTTTTTGTTGACCTTAAAATATTTTCTGCATCAACTAAAAGAACTGAGGCCCTAGCCAGTAACCCCAGTCGGTAACATCTTTGTGGCGCTGTGACTCGGATTGCACAAACCATAAGTCTTCTGGCCATGAGGCTGGAGAAAGGGCTATTTACTCTTCCTTCTTGTCCAGGATTGGGAAGGCAAGGCAGTAGTTCTAGTTAAAGGGGTATAATTGCCTTCAAGCAGAAAACTAAAGCAACTATGAGTGCCTGGGGATGACTTGGCACTGACGATACAAGGCACATCTTCCCTCCAGAGTGCAAGCAGACACTCTCAGGTGACTGAGGATCATTGTAGAGGTGTCTGAGGGCCTCCCCTGTGGTGTATAAGGGCTTAATAGGGACTTCAGAATACAACTGTAATTAAACTTTGACCCATCTGGTGGGTGCATATAAGGTTTGGTCACCAGCACTCCAGGTCCTCACTCCCTTGTTTTAGACAGCCATTGTTGGAAGCTGCCCATTGCCTTCACTAGCAGAAAGGGGTGGACAAGGAGTCCGGAAGGCTGGTCAACCTTGAGGCTCTGGCAAGGGTCAGAGCCATACACCCACTGTCTAGTTGAGACAAAGGTAGCTGAAGCAACTTCTACCTTTTAGTCTTATGTAAATCCTTGCTGATAGGCTATCACCGAGCTATTACTGAAATTGCCTGCCTAAGGGCTATGGATGTATCCCAAACCTGAATAAAAGGGATGGCAAGGCCAGAGCAAAGTGGAGTCCTTCCTTGGGCTTCCGCCTGGCCCCCAATTTCCATTAGTATTTCTTGTTTTATCTCTTTCATTTGCGCGTGGCCTCCTCCAGAGCCTGCACCCAAACCCTGAACCTGAACCCTGAACCACACTGGACGTGGGACATTCGCAAGCCGTGAGGGAAACTGAGACACATAAAAGGAGAGAGGATGACCACCCCACCAGGTGTCATGGCCTCTGAGAGCCTCCTCCCAAAGCAACATACTTTACCCACCACATTGATCCCCAAGAATTCTGCTTGCAGTCATGATCCCTCCATAACCCACATTATCAGCATATAATTCTGTCATTGATGCATTGTTATGATTTAATATGCCTTGCCTGCCCAACCAGACTGCTTGATCTACACTCTTAACGGGAAGTACCATGGTAGAGTTTATACTGCATCATGGGTTATGGCAGGCACAGCGTTCCCACAATCTGGTCAATATAATGAGGAGGAAACTGGTCTTGCAAGACGTGTCAGGCCATAAAAACTGTGAACAATGCACTGCCCTGGGGGGGAGAAGGGTCATTATCGCTGGCCCCAGGACAGATCATCAGATATGGCCTGGGAACCCCCAACACCTGGGGGCCTTCCTGTAAGCCCAAGAAAGGGGGTGGAACCATATCTGCAAGACAAACACCCCAGGAGGTTATAAAAAGTGAAGCCCTCTGCGTGTTTCTTCACTCTGATTTGGAAATTATTCCCGGAGTCCACTAGTGTTAATAAACGGGGTCCCTCCCTTTCTCTAGGAAGCGTGCTTGGTATTTCTTTGGTCTTCTGCAACATTTGGTTCCCTGACTGGGACGCTAACCGAGTTTGGCTCTTGCCTCCAGTGAGTGGACGGGGGTTTGGGGCTCGGGGGCGTGGGACAGGCCTCCGGGAGGCTCACACTGCTGATTTTAGCAGAATTGAACAGGCGGGGGCGGGGCGGGGAGGGAGGGGCACAGGCGCTCCCGGACCTCAGCCCAGGACCCGGCCGGCATCTGGAGAAAGTGGACGGACACCTCTGGACCTGTCGACAGAAACGGTAAGGTAGGGGCCCCAGTCAGTCAGGCCCACTCCAAGTGAGTGGAAGGGGGAGCTTGATCACCTCCCCGGAGGTCATAGGACTTCATCAGGTAAATCAGGAACCAGGATTCCGGAGGTGAGTGAATTCAGATTCCATTAAGGAATTATGAGTTCACTCTTCTGTTTGTTTGTGTGTGGGACTAGCCAATTTGCTACCAAGAAGGGGGGCTGGACACAGTCTTAACTCCTCTGGTAGGTTCTCACTGAGTTGTCGGTCGAGAATTCTGGTCTGGGGCGTGGGTGCCGGGAGTGCTCCCATGCCCATCTGGGGAGTTGGGCATTATCTACTCAGCTCCAGTCTGGGCTAGTCTGAGAGAGTGTGAGTATGGATGTCTGTCTGTCTTGGCATAATTATCTGCTGATTAACTGGTCTGTGTGAAAGTGAAAGCTACTGGAAGAAAAAAAAGATGGTGGCTGGCAGGACAGAGGTGAGGGAGAGGAAGTGAGTGAGTGAGGGGGTGAAAGGAGTGTGTGTGGATGTGTGTGGTGTTTGTGTGAGTGAGTGAGGGACAGTTAAATCTCGCAGGAGCAGCAGGGGCTGGCAGACAGGCTCTCGTTGACAAGGAGAGACTACCACCGCTGCGGGGACTCCCCGGACGGCGGGACTCCAGCATGGAGCCCACGCCATCTTGAAGGGGAGAATGGCCTTTTTTAGAAACTCATCAACATGACCAACAAGACAGGCCTTGGAACTGCCCCGTGACCCAGCACCCACTCCAGCCAATATCCTGCTACCCCAGCTGCAGACCTGCAGACCCTGGGACCTCCACCTCCAAATGTTTGATTCTGGTCAAGGGCACATGCCTGGGTTGTAGGCTCAATCCCCAGTAGAGGGCATACAGGAGGCAGCCGGTCAATGATTCTCTCTCATCACTGATCTTTCTATCTCTCTCTCTCTCTCTCTCCCTTCCTCTCTGAAGTCAATAAAAACATATATTTAAAAGAAATAATAAAATAAAATACAAATCTCTGGAAGGTAAATCTTGTCAGAATAGATCTAGACATTAAATACTGAAACCTTGGTTGCTAGACAATTCTTAACTTCACCTGCCTTTAGCTTTTTATTGCAGAAAGTCTGTAAAGTGAATTTTGAACTACTAATATGTCTTGTAATTTGTTAAAGGTATGTTTACAATGTGTTCATAAATGTCAATGCTGATTGTTTTTCTTCTCTTGCTTAATTCCTGAGATTGGAGACAGGTTTCTAAGCAGGTCACATCTTTGAAGTAGTATAACTTCATAACGAATATTGAGACATTTATATTTTTCTCTCTATCAAACCCCTCCAGAATTTGGCAACTCTCAATGAGCTAATATTATTTTAATGACAATATGTTTGTTTGCATAAATCCAATAAGAATCTGTTCTTTTTAAAGTAAGACACACAAACCCAGGTTCCAATTGTGGTTTTATTAACCAAGTCTTTGACTGGAATTTCATGATCAAGAGAGACATTCCAGAACTCTGATGTTACCAGAATTGAGACTGACTTTGAAGCCTATAAATGTCCCTTGGAAAAAATGGCCTGTTACTTTGCTTATTCACATGATTCATGGCAGTCTTGTCAGGTAAGGAAAGAAGGTTGCTTTCCTGAAAGATGGCAAGGAAAGAACCTCCAGACGTTTTGGGGACCTCAGGAATTTGAGGAACCCACCCAAACCTATAGATATTGCAGGCAAAGCCGGGATGGCCACTGTGTGGCTAGGCTTCTGTGCCCCGAGGGGTTGACTAAAGCTCAATCTGAAGATTTCTTGTGAATGAAATGCCAACAAAGAGGTTTTTTTTTTTTTTAAAAAAAAATCCTTTGTTGAGAGCAGATGTCCCTCTTTTGTCCATCCATTATCCCCATACACCTGGTTCCCACCCCACCCTAGGCCTTCACCATTCTATTGTCTGTGTCCATATGCGATGCACATTTGCACATAAGATCTTTGGTTAATCTCTTCCCAACTCCCCACTGCACTTCCCTCTGAAATTAGTCAGTGTGTTCTATGTTTCTGTGCCTCTGATTCTATTTTATTCATCAGTTTATTTTGTTCATTAGATTTCTTGTTCATTTGTTTTTATATTTAGATTCAGTTGTTGATAGATATGTGTTTATTGCCATTTTATTGTTCGAATTTTTTTTACCTTATTTTTCTTCTTCTTCCTCTTCTTAAATAATACCCTTCAATATTTCATATAATACTAGTTTGGTGGTGATGAACTCCTTTAGCTTTTTCTTGTCTGTGAAGCTCTTTATCTGACTTTCAATTCCAAATGAGAGCTTTGCTGGGTAGAGTAATCTTGGTTGTAGGTCCTTGCTATTCATCACTTTGAATATTTTTTTGCCACTGCCTTCTGGCCTGCATAGTTTCTGTTGAGAAATAAGCTGACAGTCGTATGGTCACTCCCTTGTAGGTAACTAAATGATTTTATCTTGCTGCTTTTAATATTCTCTCTTTGTCTTTAATCCTTGGCATTTTTTTTTTTTAATTTCTTTATTGATTAAGGTGTCACATATTTGTCCTCATCCCCCCATTCCCATCCCACCCCTCTCCCCACGCATGCCCCAATCCCCTGTTGAACTTAACCGTTGGATAGGCTTATATGCATGCATACAGGTCCTTTGGTTGAACTCTCCCCTTCCCCCCACCCTCCCCCTACCCTCCCCTATCCTCCCTCTGAGGCCCGATAGTCCGATCGATGCCTCCTTGCTTCTGGTTCTGTTCTTGTTCCTCAGTCTATGTTGTTCCTCATTTCCTCTAGATGAACGAGATCAAATGTCACTAGATATATACTAATAAGAACTGAATGTGAGACGAGCAATAATATTTATGCTGACAGGCAAATGAATCAATCTGTAGCGAGCTTCCCCCTGGACCAACAGTTCTTTTGAGACCCAATTTCGATGTCCAGTAGTTCCTTATGTGTACATGTCAGCACTGACCCCTCAGCTCTGGATGGTGGACAAATGGTGGTAATGGAGGTCTGACTCCCTCTGGTTTGGTCTCGGCCGATCCCAGGGGCACGGCGTCACCTGGACTAAGGGGCACGTGGCCTCACCCATACCCAAGGGGCGCGTGGTCTCACCCGGGCCTGGGACCCAGCCTCACCCAGATGGATCCAGGGGCGCACGGCCTCACCCGGACCCAGGATCTGGCTTCACCCGTACCCAAGGACGCTTGGCCTCTCCCAGACCCAGGGGCACGTGGCCTCACCCGGGCTTAGTTGCACAAGGCCTCACCTGGATCCAGGGACACATGGTCTCTCCCGGACCCAGGGACGCTTGGCCTCTCCCAGACCCAGGGCCACTTGGGCTCACCCGGGCCTAGGTGCACGAGGCCTCATCCGGATCCAGGGACGCATGGTCTCACCTGGACCCAGGGACGCTTGGCCTCTCCCAGACCCAGGGGCACGTGGCCTCACCCGGGCCTGGGTTCACGAGGCCTCACTCGGATCCAGGGACACCTGGTCTCACCCAGACCCAGGAACGTTTGGCCACTCCCAGACCCAGGGCCACTTGGGCTCACCCGGGCCTAGGTGCACGAGGCCTCATCCGGATCCAAGGACGCATGGTCTCACCCGGACCCAGGTACGCTTGGCCTCTCCCAGACCCAGGGCCACTTGGGCTCACCCGGGCCTAGGTGCACGAGGCCTCACCCGGATCCTGGGACACATGGTCTCACCCGGACCCAGGGATGCTTGGCCTCTCCCAGACCCAGGGCCACTTGGGCTCACCCGGGCCTAGGGGCACGAGGCCTCACCCGGATCCAGGGACACATGGTCTCACCCGGACCCAGGGACGCTTGGCCTCTCCCAGACCCAGGGCCACTTGGGCTCACCCGGGCCTAGGTGCACGAGGCCTCACCCAGATCCAGGGACACATGGTCTCACCCAGACCCAGGGACGCTTGGCCACTCCCAGACCCAGGGCCACTTGGGCTCACCCGGGCCTAGGTGCACGAGGCCTCACCCAGATCCAGGGACGCATGGTCTCACCCGGACCCAGGGACGCTTGGCCTCTCCCAGACCCAGGGCCACTTGGGCTCACCCGGGCCTAGGTGCACGAGGCCTCACCCGGATCCAGGGACACATGGTCTCACCCAGACCCAGGAACGTTTGGCCACTCCCAGACCCAGGGCCACTTGGGCTCACCCGGGCCTAGGTGCACGAGGCCTCACCCGGATCCAGGGACACATGGTCTCACCCGGACCCAGGGACGCTTGGCCTCTCCCAGACCCAGGGCCACTTGGGCTCACCCGGGCCTAGGTGCGCGAGGCCTCACCCGGATCCAGGGACACATGGTCTCACCCGGACCCAGGGACGCTTGGCCTCTCCCAGACCCAGGGCCACTTGGGCTCACCCGGGCCTAGGTGCACGAGGCCTCACCCGGATCCAGGGACACATGGTCTCACCCAGACCCAGGAACGTTTGGCCACTCCCAGACCCAGGGCCACTTGGGCTCACCCGGGCCTAGGTGCACGAGGCCTCACCCAGATCCAGGGACGCATGGTCTCACCCGGACCCAGGGACGCTTGGCCTCTCCCAGACCCAGGGCCACTTGGGCTCACCCGGGCCTAGGTGCACGAGGGCTCACCCGGATCCTGGGACACATGGTCTCACCCGGACCCAGGGATGCTTGGCCTCTCCCAGACCCAGGGCCACTTGGGCTCACCCCGGCCTAGGTGCACGAGGCCTCACCCGGATCCAGGGACACATGGTCTCGCCCGGACCCAGGGACACTTGGCCTCTCCCAGACCCAGGGCCACTTGGGCTCACCCGGGCCTAGGTGCACGAGGCCTCGCCCCGATCCTGGGACACATGGTCTCACCCGGACCCAGGGACGCTTGGCCTCTCCCAGACCCAGGGCCACTTGGGCTCACCTGGGCCTAGGTGCACGAGGCCTCATCCGGATCCAGGGACGCATGGTCTCACCCGGACCCAGGGACGCTTGGCCTCTCCCAGACCCAGGGCCACTTGGGCTCACCCGGGCCTAGGTGCACAAGGCATCACCCGGATCCAGGGACACATGGTCTCACCCGGACCCAGGGACGCTTGGCCTCTCCCAGACCCAGGGCCACTTGGGCTCACCCGGGCCTATGTGCACGCAGCCTCACCCGGATCCAGGGACACATGGTCTCGCCTGGACCCAGGGGTGTGTGGGCTCTCCCAGACCCAGGGGCGCTTGGCCTCGCCCGGGCACGGGATCCAGCGTCATCCGGGTCCAGGGGCACTTGGCCTCACCCGGACCCGGAGTCCGGCCTCACCTGGACCCAGGGGCATGTGGCCTCACCTAGACCCAGGGACGTGAGGCCTCACTTATACCCAGAGGCGTGTGACCACACCCGAGTCCAGAGGCGCGCAACCCCGCCCGCACCCGGGTCTCAGCGGGGCCCCGTCTTCCCGATCCCAATTCCTGCCGGTCAATCCCCCCTCAGCAATTCCCCTGGCCATCCTTCCAGAGCTCCAGTATGGCTGCTGCAGAACTCGTCGGGCGGCGGCTCGGCGAAGCTCCGGTGCACCCGGTGCATGGCGGTGGGCCAGACTGGCGTCGCTGCGTCGGCCCTTGGGTCTGCATCGGTGGCCAGTCGCCGAGCATGCGCACCTGGCCGCTTCCGGGGCGTTGAGATTCTTGACGGACTCAGAGGTCAGCAAGCGCGGAGTCTCCCACCCCATGTCTCATAGGGGCTCGTCTGTCCGTGCTTGGCTGCCAGTGGAGCCGTCCCCTCAGCCGGAGACCGCCGGGGGAACTGCGCCGAGCACGTTCCAGGCCGCTGTTGTATCGCCTGAGCCATAGTTCTTTTGTGTCGCCTGAGCTGTAGTTCTTAAAGTGTGGTCTTTGGGTCGCCGGCATCAGCATCATCCCACATATCCCTCTTTTATTCTAGTTGTAGAGCATCTACTCAGCCAGCCCTATGGTGGTCTTGGATGGTGTCTGCTCTGCTCTCTTGTCGTAGTCTCAAAGTTGTTGTGGTAGGCAACAATCAGGCTTCCGCCCTATGCCTCCATCTTGGTCCTCCTTTGTATAGTTAAGTCTTGATTGTTGTTGTTGTCATTGGGGGGGCTCTCTTTGTCTATAAAGGAAGAGTTGCTGTGCAGGAGACACGTTTATGGGCCGGGTCTTGGTGCAGCAAAGCTTTGGCGCTCACTGAATATTCCCGTTGAATGTGTCCCTTATGCACGTGGTTGAAATCTGGTGTCATCTCCCACAGACCACTAGATGCCCTCGTTTCTGGGTCTCCAATGGGGTGTAGATCAGCTACTGCCTTAGGCACTCAGCAAGGATTACAGCAAAAACTGTAGTTTCTTCCTCCTGTCTGAGTGGCCCTGGAGCAGTCCGACTAGAACAGCAGATCATCTGGTCCGCTGCCAGAGGGCAGGCCACCCACATGCATAAGCCGTTGCTTGGGGCGCAGGTGTGCCTGCAAGACTTGCGGGGCAGGTCTTCAAAACATGCGGGGCGGGTCCTAGGGCGGGGCGGGGTCTCAGGGCGCCAACAGGCCGTGGTGCGGCAAGCCTCGATGGCTGTGAGTCTGGTCCTTCTGCCTTCCATGTATCTAAGTCCCCTCGTTCCGCACTCCAGCGCAGCAAACACTGATTGCTGGGCGCACCTCTGCAAGAGTCCCGCCTCTCCCCGCAGGCATCTGGGTCTCCCGGGGTTCGCCAGAAGATGGGTTTCAGGGTGATGGAGAGCTAATCTCCCTTAGGTTTGGAACAAAAGCCCCTTTCCCCCGCCACCAGCCAGACCCACGCACCTCCACACCTCATCCCCTCCGATTTCGCTGGGTGCGAGGCAACAGAACAGCCTTTAACCTCCGCCGCCATCTTTTTCAAACTTCTCAATTTGTACTTCTTAATCCCTTCATTTCAGTCAACTCTACTGAAGTCTAGCGCCGCCGGGAGGTGCACGGAAAGGGCGCCCGGGCCTCCGTCCGGTGCGCGGTGCGCGCGTCCCGCGGAACCAGGCGCGCGAGGGCTGCGCGGCTGGGACGGGCGCTGGGCGGCCGCCAAGCTCCAGGCACCGCCATCACCGTGCTCCGGATGTCGCCGCCGCGGCGTCCCCCCAATTTATACTTTTTAATCCCTTGAATTCAGTCAACTCTACTGAAGTCTAGCGCCGCCGGGAGGTGCACGGAAAGGGCGCCCGGGCCTCCGTCCGGTGCGCGTTGCGCGCGTCCCGCGGAACCAGGCGCGCGAGGGCTGCGCGGCTGGGACGGGCGCTGGGCGGCCGCCGAGCTCCAGGCACCGCCATCACCGTGTTCCGGACGTCGCCGCCGCGGCGTCCCCCCCAATTTATACTTCTTAATCCCTTGAATTCAGTCAACTCTACTGAAGTCTAGCGCCGCCGGGAGGTGCACGGAGAGGGCGCCCGGGCCTCCGTCCGGTGTGTGGGGCGCGCTGCCCGCGGGACCAGGCGCGCGGGGGCTGCGCGGCGGGGACGGGTGCTGGGAGGCCGCCGGGCTCCGGGCGCCGCCGCTGCGGCGGCGTCCCCAGCATCCCGGGCCGGGCTGCCTGCGGGGGCGGCGGAGTTGCGAAAGTGAGTGAGTTTCCCAGGGTTTCGCCCGGAATGGGGTTCAGTGCAATCGGAGCCGGCGCTCAGCGCACTCCGGAGCCTTTATCTCCTTCCTGCCAGTGAACTCCGGCCAGGTCATCAGCCGCCCCCTCCTCTCCGGTTCCATCCTCCCCGCAGGCGCGTGTGCTCGTGTCTCTGCCCGTTTCTCCATACCTCAGGCTTTTACGGCTTCCCCGACTGTCCCCGTGGCCTTCTCCTTCCCCCCAGCTGTGGGCATTTCAGTCCACCAACTTTCCTGTGGTTCTGGACGATGTCCGTTCTGACCTCTAGTTGTATTTTTGAAATTGTTGTGCCCGGCTGCAGGTTAGGTGTTTAACCTATGCCGCCATCTTGGTTTCTCGGCATTTTAAATATGATGTGTCTTGGTGTGGGTCTCTTTGAACTCCTCTTGTTTGGGACTCTTTGTGTTTCCTGGACTTGTAAATCTATTTCTTTCACCAGGTAGGGAAAGTTTTCTATCATTATTTCTTCAAATGCGTTTTCAATATCACTCTCTCTGGCACCCACATAATGTGAATGTTGGTACGCTTGAAGTTGTGCCAGTGGCTCCTTATACTATCTTTATATATTTTTATTCTTTTTTCTTTTTGTTCTTCAGATTGGGTGTTTTTTGCTTCCTCATATTCCAAATCATTGATTTGATTCCCAGAATCATCCTCTATTCTACTGTTGAATCCCTGTAAATTATTCTTTATTTCAGTTAGTGTATGCTTAATTGCTTAATTTCTGGTCTTTTTTATGTCTTTGACATTCTCACTAAGATCTTTGAAAATCTCACTAAGGCCGAAACCGGTTTGGCTCAGTGGATAGAGCGTCAGCCTGTGGACTCAAGGGTCCCGGGTTTGATTCTGGTCAAGGGCATGTACCTTGGTTGCGGGCACATCCCCAGTGGTGGGTGTGCAGGAGGCAGCTGATCGATGTTTCTTTCTCATCGATGTTTCTAACTCTCTATCCCTCTCTCTTCCTCTCTAAAAGAAATCAATAAAATATATTTTTTAAAAAAGAAAAGAGAAAATCTCACTAAGTCCCTTGAAGCGCTCATTACGATCCTTGCGTAACCTTATAACCATTGTTTTGAATTCTATATTCAGTAGTGTGCTTGCTTCCATTTCTTTCATTTGTAACATGTTTGTTTGTCTCTGCATTAAGGCTGCTTCCTTATGTTTGTTTCTCTGTATTAGGTAGAGTTGCTATGTCTCCTGGAATTGGTAGAGTGGCCTAGTGTAGTAGGTGTCCTGGAGAGTCCAGTGGCTCAGCCTCCTCAGTCACCTGAGCTAAGCACTTTAGGTGTGCCCCTGTGTGGGCTGTGTACATAGTTTTGTTGTAGTTGAATCTTGATTGCTATTGGCATCACTGGGAGAAATTGACCCCCCAGGCCAATTGGCTGTGAGCTGGGAATACAGTGGAGGAGCTGCTGTGCAGGAGGAGATGCCCCTATGGAGCAGGACTTGCTTCAGTGGGGCTTTGGTGCTCACAGAGTCTGCCCCTTGAGTATGTCGCTTACGGATGTGTAGAGTTATACTCCAGTATGATCTGAAGCTATCCACCATGTGCAGTGGCTCTGGGGCCTCCTGGAAGGTGCAAAGTCAGCCACTGCCTGGTGCCACCCAGCAGGCACTATAAAGAGATATGCAGATGGATGCTACTTGCCAGGAAGAGCCCTGGCAAGGCCCAGCTGTGAAGCAAAGCAGGCGGATGCTAGTGCTGGGTCTCGGGCCTTTTATTGATAGGTTTGGGGCATGCTGACAGCAGCTGCTGCATGTTTAAGATATTTTAGCAAAGTCTGAACCCTGAGCCAAGACGGGCTATTCATATGAAAAAGCAATTGCAAAGAGCTTGGGTGGGGCTGCAAGTTGTATGGGATGGGGTTTCAGGGAATCCCCAGTGAGGAGCAAACAGTGTGGATCACACTGATGGAGACTAAGATATGGCTGCCTGTCAGCTCTGTGATGGGGGAGGTGCTACCACAGGAACGATGACCCCCATGAGCACCCCAGTCTGAGAGAAAGCTGCCTCCGAGCTTCTGCCCTGATGCCCAATAGTCCAGTTCCTCCCTGTATGTCCCAGGACTCCCCCTAAGCCACCGCCTGGCACTGGAACTCAGAGGAAGTTGGACTGTATAAGTTCGTGTGGGAGCCTTTTAAGAGGAATACCTGGGATTCCAGCAGCCTCTGTGTCACTCAGTCACAATCTGCACTGGTTTTTACAGCCCAAAGTTATGGGGACTTCTCTTGCCAGCTCTGGAACTGTGGGATGGGGGTCTGGTGTGGGGCTTGGATCCCCTGCTTTTCACAGGAGGCCTTGGAGATATCCCTCCTGTTTAAAATATGCCACATATGGCCCTAACTGGTTTGGCTCAGTGGATAGAGCATCGGCCTGCGGACTGAAGGGTCCCAGGTTCGATTCCAGTCAAGGGCATGTACCTTGGTTGCGGGCACATTCCCAGTAGGGGGTGTGCAGGAGGCAGCTGATTGATGTTTCTCTCTCATCGATGTTTCTGGCTCTCTATCCTCCTCCCTTCCTCTCTGTAAAAAATCAATAAAATATATTTTAAAATATGCCACATATGGGTGTCAGACCAACCCGTTCCACACCTCCGCTCCTCCTACCAGTCTCAATGTACTTTCCTAGTTGTAAGACTTCCATTCAGCCAGATTTCAGGCTGTTCTAAAATATGTTTGTACTGTATTTTAGTCAGGTTGTGGGAGGTGGTGAGTACCGGCATTTACCTAAGCCTCCATTTTAGTTCTTTACCAGCAAAGAATTTTTTAAAAGCCTATGTAATCAATTGCTATTCTTATTGTGTTTATACAAATAAGACCAAATTAAAACTACACCTAATGCAGTCTCTGATAAAAATGAGGGTGATTTTAGGGAGAAAAATTGTGTTTCAATGGAAATCACATTGCCCAATTGTGAATATTGGGCTCTAGTGCAGTTGATTGTCTCTAAAGTTTTATTTTTACCAATAAACTAAAGTGGTTCCTGAATTCTTCTAGTTGCCTTAACCCTCCAAGCTAATGCTTCATTTTTTCCCCATCCTCTGACTTGGAATTATTAAGAACTACTGATACACTGTCAATCATTCAGACTTTATCTCAGCATCTGTACTATTAAATTGTCACTGCTTGACTTCATTCTGCTGTATGCGGCAGGGATGGCACCATGTGTCTGACTGGTGGGGTCAGACCAAACCTGGGTTCAGCAAGCTCGCTACTTGGATTCTGGCTAGGAAAGAATTCAAAGTCCTGACCCAAACTGTAAGAGAACATTTATTTGGTAAGTTAGAGGTAAAAGAAGTAATTCCTAGAAGAAATGGGCTTAGGAAATGAGTTTTGGAGGTAAAGGAAGGGCCCTTGGAGCTTAGGAGTGAGGAAGCTAATGGTAATGTTCCTGGGAGGGAAAGTGGACTGAGTTTTAAGGGCAGAGATTTTAAGGAAGTCCCGGGGAAAGATCTCAATAGAACATCCAGCAATTTTACAGGTGTTTCCTCTCATGGTCTCAGTCTCCACTGATTGATTGGCCAGCACCAGAGCAGGGGGAACATTATTCAATATAAATGATGTCAGCCATGGCTGTTTTTTGTTTTTTTTTTTTCTTATCTGGGCCTGGAGCTGAAATGCAACCGAAGCATAGATTTTATTGTAAAGGATTAACTAGCTAGTTTAAGATAGAAAGGGAGGGGGTCCAGAGAGGATAGAGGAATCTTGGCCTGAACAATTAGAACAGCGATAAATCAAGGACAGAGATTTCTCTGGCCTGAGCAGTCGGGGTAATAAATCTGTGCCAAGAGAAAAAAAGAGGCCACTTTACTCTTTTGGGCAGAGAAGTCAGGGGTTTCATTCTCAAGGCTTGACAGGATAAGGTTGCTAGGTACCATAGGTAGATCAAAAGTAACTCCAACTTGCATATGTAATACTTTAAACAAACAAACAAACAAAAAGTAACTTCAACTTGAACAGATAAGATGAATATGTGAAGGACAAAGAAAAGACTCAGGATATGGGGGGGAAAAGGAAACATTTTCACAGAGGATAGAGGAATGTTGCAAAATAAGAGAAAATAAAGAGGGAGCACCATGTGGGCTTTGGCCTTAGCAGAATGACCAATGAGGAAAGCCCGGGGGTTCTAAGTTGGGGAAGAGACCAATTAGAAAGGGTCATGTTCAAACAAAGAACCACAGCCTTTATAATGCCCAAGACAAAAAGAAAAAAGCAGTGACCACCCTCTGCCAAGAGGGACAGAGTTTTAGGATTAGGAATTTAGGATTATAGTTTTAGAGATAGTATCTGCTTGCAATAAAGTTTCTGTACTTCTCACCGACTACCTTTTGTCCTTAGATTCATTCTTCAAATCCATCTGGACAAGAACCCAGGAAAGGAATCACCCTTGCATGCTGCTCAATAAAAAACCGCAGATCATTATCTCTAGGGAGGAAAGGTCAAGGAGTCCAAACCAAATGACCAGTGATATACTAGGGGAGGAAAGGTCACCTTGGGGGCAAGATCCCACCCTATATTTGATTTCCATTCCTAGGCACTTGGGCTTTCCACCCTGATGCCCTTGTATACCTAGCCCATCATCCTTGCTCTGCTCATATCTGACTGTGTACAGCAATTCCAGCAAAATAAACTTTAAGCCTTCTCCAATTTGACAGTCTTACAGACTCAGAAACTGATTTATAAATTACTTTGATTATTAACCTGTTTTTTCTTCTGTTTTCATAGGCATACTCCTATTAATATTTGGACCCACGGTACTCAATTAATTAAAACAATTCATTTATTCTTGTATAGCAGCCATACAGCTCCAAATGGTACTGTCTGAAGGATACCAAGCCCTCACTCCCATGGGACAAACTCCTTATTTGGGGCCCTTGGGTGGATATCGGCAGTCACCTCCCTCAGCTGACAGCTAGCAAGTATGGGAACCCAAAGCCCACAATGACTCCAATCAACTTGAAGCAGCCAGAGTGGTCTTCACCCAAAAGTCCCCAATGAATTGGGTTCTCATAACTTGAGGGGGGAAAATGTTAGGTAGGAAGTTAGACATGAGTGGCTGGGATGAGGCCTGCCCTGGGGTCCTGAACAGGGGTTGGACCAACATTGCCCAGTGGACCACCAGCAAATCGCCAGCAGTCAGGTTCAGAGCCAGCAACATGACCTCAATGCCAATGTGACCTTACTAAGGCCCTGGGCTAATTATAATAAAATTTGCATTTTGGTTTTTACCCTGCCCCCCTGTGGGTTTTTCTATATAAGTTATGGGCATGCCCAGAGAAAGATAGTTTTTGTCAATCATCCCTGAACACAAAAGAAAGGCTCCACTCAGGAAACCCCTCTTTTAAACCTAGGAGTTGGAAGCCATGCTCTGTCTCTCACAGGCTCTACCTCCAGGGAGCAAGGCCATGCCATTCCCTTTCCCTTTACTCTTCATTTCCTCCACAGGCACATATCCCCCAACCTCTAAGGGTCCCCATGAACCTTGCAACCAGGGCAGATGGGCAGCAACAGCTCGTTCTGGGTGAACCCCCTCAACCTGTCTCCTTTTCTCTGACTTCCCAGTGAGCTAAAGCAGCCCGGCCACTCTCTCTCGATTGGCACATACCTTGTTTGGAATGTATCTTCAGTAAACCCCATTTTGCTTTTAAAAACAGATAAATTGAATTTTACTCCTTCTAAGAATGTGTAACAACAGAAACACCATCTACAGACCTCAATAAAACAAAACAAAAACACATACACACACACACAAAAAAAGATTCTGGGCATAAGATTCCAAAAGTCAGATTTTTTTCTCTGTTTAAGTCAGAGGCCAAGAGTTAAGACAGTGTTAGTTTGCATACATCAATTTACTTCATGGAAAGAAGTCTTGATGAACTAGCAATGCAATGATGGCTGCAAAAACTATCACCTAGCTTTGATAAAACAGACTTCATAGAGCAATTTCTGACAGGAGTGTAGACTCTAGTGACTTCATGCTTTAAGCACCAGACACACACCAGTGTTCTGTAGCAAGCAATGCTTATTGGAATCAATACCTAGCTTAGGAGCCATGACCATTGCATTAGGCAAAAGTGCTACAAATTCTTGGAGCAAGAGGGACCAAAGGAGATCAGCCTATTGTAGGAGTAGTAGGGTACCAACACTCCTTATTGGTCTTTAGTTGCTGGCTTCCTTCTCCAGTTTTCCCCTTACCTCTAAGACTCTAGGAAGAGCTTGTTGAAGAAAAGACGCTGAAGGACAGAATTTTTAGTGACTGGGGTAGCCAAATGTTTACTTCTGTGGACTTATCTAGACCTTTTTGTAACAAATGAAGAGGGGTTGGCATGTTTTGGACATGACTTTTCTTAAACCAGTAACAAAAAAGTCCCAGGGCACTGATGTTAGAAGCTACCCATTGTCTTCACTATCAGAAAAGTGTAAACAAAGAATGCAGAAGGCTCATGAACCTTGAGCTCTGGCAAGGGCCAAAGCTATGTACCAATTGTTTAGTCGAGACAATGGTGGCTCAAGCAATTTCCTGACCAAATAGTCTCAAAGCAAATCTTTACTAATATTTACTGACCTTTAAGATAGTCTGTCTGTTACCGGAGCTGCCTGCCTGACTAAGGGAAATATGTGTATCCAAAATTGAATAAAAGGTTGGCAAGGCCTGAGCACCAGCAAAGTCCTTCCTCTAGTGTTGGACTCTCTGCTTGGCCCCCCCATTATTTCCAAATTATTATTTCAGATCCCGAACCCTGAACCACGCAGGACATGGCTCACACACACTGAGACTGGCATTCTTCCAGACTTGGTGAGTGCTCATCAAGCTGCTGCCAGCCTCTCAGCTTCCTCCCATGGGTCTTTGCTGAAGAGAGTTGGAGAATTGACTCAAAAATAAAACTGTTTATCCCAGCCCTGCATAAATAAATGTCACTTTACTATTCCCTGCATCTGAATCACTAATCCTACCTAATAAAACAGTAATATGCAAATTGACTGCACCTTCTCTATGCCCAAGCCACGCCCACCAGCCAAGCCATGCCTGCCATCCAATCAGAGCGAGTATGCAAATAAACCTGACCAAGATGGTGGTTAATTTGCATACATAGGCACCCTGAGCTGACCTTCGATGGATTGCAGGGAGCTGGGGTCCACTCTGGCACCAGACCGAAAGCCTCCGCTGGAGGCTTTTGGCCTGGAGCCGGAGCAGACACCCAGCTCCCCGCTTTCGATGGATGGTGGGTGTGGCAGACACCCAGCTCCTCACTCTGATTGGATGGTGGGTGTGGCAGACCCCCTGCCATCGAAAGCGGGGAACTGGGTGTTCGCTCTGGCTCCAGGCCAAAAGCCTCTGGCCTGGTGCACGAGCGGACCTCCTGCCATTTAAAGTGGGGAGCTGGGTGTCCACTCCGGCACCAGGCCAAAAGCCTCCGGAGGCTTTTGGCCTGGTGCACGAGCGGACCCACTGTCATCGATTGCAGGGAGCTGGGGGTTTCTTTGGCCTGATACACCAGCGGACCCCCTGCAATTGATCACCTGGGCAGTGAGCTGGGGGTCTGCTTTCGGCCTGGTGCATGAGTGGACCCCCTGCAATCGATCCCAGGGAGCTGGGGGTTGCTTCGGCCTGGTACACCAGCGGACCCCCTGCGATTGACCACCTGGGCAGGGAGCTGGGGGTCTGCTTTTGGCCTGGGCAGGAGCGGACCCCTTGCGTTTGATTGTAGGGAGCTGGGGGTCCGCTCCTGCTCAAGAGGCTTTTGGTCTGGGCAGGGGCTAAGCCAGTGATCAGAGGGAGCTGGAGAGGCCTGCCCAGGCCTAAAGCTTCAGCCAGAGGCTTTAGGCCTGGGCAGGGCCCAGCCCTCCATTGGTGTGAACTATAGAGGAAACACCTTTTCTGACTGCACATTGGCTAAGCTTCCTGTATGCCACTGGTAATATTCTTAGTAACTTGGGTAATAAGAATCCAAAAAGGTGATCTAGGGTTTTTCCACCACACTTCTGGAGAAAAAAATGAAGGTCCACTGCTGGAAGGCTAAGAAATGTCATATCCTGCCCTAGCTGGTTTGACTCAGTGGATAATGCCTCAGCCTGCAGACAGCAGGGTCTGGGTTTGATTCTGATCAAAGGCATGTACCTAGGTTGCAGGCTCCTCCCTGGCTGGGGCCCAGATCAGGGCTCAGGCAGGAGGCAACCAATCAAAGTGTTTCTCTCTGTCTTTCCCTTTCTCTTCCACATTCTCTAAAAGTCAATGGAAACATGCCCTCAGGTGAGGATAAAAAATAAATAAATAAATCCATATCCTATAAAAGACACATCTTGAAAATGCCTAAAGAAAGTTGTCATTTTTTCTTGGTGAAGGGACTGGAGTCCTTGTTGATGAAAACACCTTGGTGGCTGCAGTGACTGACAGTGGCTGCAGCAGTGGGGTGATGGGGCTGGTGCCTTCCCCTGACCAGCCCAGTTGCCTCCCACAAAGGGAGGCCAGACTGAGGCTTAGGTACGCTCCCTGTGGGGCGTGGGCCTAAGCCGTCAGTAGGACATCCCCTGAGGGCTCCCAGTATGTGAGAGGGGGCAGGTTGGGCTGAGGGACCCCTGACCCCCAGTGCACGAATTTCATGCACTGGGCCCCTAGTCTATACTAATAAAAGGGTAATATGCTAATTAGACTGGACATCTTCAGGACAAAGCTGTGGTGGCAGGGCTGAGGCAGAGGTGGTTAGGGGCGATCAGGCCAGCCAGGGAGGGCAGTTAGGGGGCGATCAGGTTGGCAGGCAGAGGCGGCTAGGGGTGATCAGGCAGGGAGGCAGGTGAGTGGATAGGAGCCAGTGGTCCTGGATTGCGAGGGAGATGTCTGACTGCTGGTTCCAGGCCCTGTGAGATCAGGTCTAAACTGGCAATTGGACATCCCCCGAGGGGGCCCTGATTGGAGAGGGTGCAGGCCGGGCTGGGGAACTCCCACCCTCTGTGCACAAATTTCATGTACCAGGCCTCTAGTATCTTATATTTCACTGATCCTTGTTTATCTTTGAAGGTGTACTCAAACATTTCCTAGTCTCCTGAATTGCATACAAATCAATGAATATTTGAAAAAAAAAAAGTTAAAAAAAAGCACCTAAGGACATTTGTGTGAGAAATTATGTCATCAGCTGGATGTTTATGGTTTAAATATTACACTGTAGCAGGAAATAATTTGCAACTACCATATGGGACATGCAAGAAATATCACATTACTTAATTTACTTTAAATCAAATGCTATCTTATTTTTAGGCCCTGTTCTGTGAGACTAGTGGGAAATTCAATCCCAAGTCATTATGGGTTCCTCACCCTTACCCACTAACCCAGGCATCCTCAAACTACAGCCGGCGGGCCACATGCGGGTGTTTTTGCCATTTTGTTTTTTTTTACTTCAAAATAAGATATGTGCAGTGTGCATAGGAATTTGTTCATAGTTTTTTTTAAACTATAGTCCGGCCCTCCAACGGTCTGAGGGACAGTGAACTGGCCCCCTGTTTAAAAAGTTTGAGGACCCCTGCACTAACCCCTCGTGCTCTTGCATAAAGAAAAAAAGAGTCGGCCAGCATGGCTCAGTGGTTGAGCATTGACCTACGAACCAAGAGGTCATAGTTCACTTTCCAGTCAGGGTACATGCCCAGGTTGCAGGCTTGATCCCCAGTGGGGGTGTGTAGGAGGCAGCTGATCAATGATTCTCTCTCATTGATGTTTCTATCTCTCCCTCTCCCTTCCTCTCTGAAATCAATAAAAATATATTAAGAAAAAAAGTGGAGGACTTTTTAAAAAATATGTTTTTATTGATTTTTAAAGAGAGAGGAAGGGAGAGGGAGAGAGATATAAAAACAATGAGCGAGAAACATCACCAGTTGGCTGCCTCCTGCACATCCCCTACTGGGGATCTGACTGGGAATCGAACTGGCAACCTCTTGGTTCCTGGGTCAATGCTCAAGCGCTGAGCCACTCCAGGCGGGCAAAGTGGAGGACTTTTGTAGAAAAGAAGTATCCAGGAATAAAAACTAAAACTGACTGCCCCCCCCCCCCCTTTTTTTTTTTTTAGTATCCTGCCATAAAAAAGTTAGGGTAGTTTTTCCAGTCTTTGGTCCACAATAATTATCACTTGTATGCCCATTGTCCAAGCTGGATCTTTGGAATCCAGGCCTCAGAGGGCTCTTCTGCCTCTGAGCTATTCTTAGTGTTAATGTAAAAAAAAAAAAAAACACACATTGAAACCTGTAAAGAATTTTTGTGAGTTTATTTGAGCCAAACTGTCGACATATGCCAGGAAGCAAAACCTCAAGGAGTTGAGATATTGATCCGGAGAATGGCGGGTTACATCAGTATTTATACATTACAATCAAAGGAAGGGACGTAGGTGGATTACATGAAATCTACTGGTGATAGATTAAGGAGGTGGGATAAAGTAAAGTGGGGAAACCCCTGGGATTGGATAAAAAGTAAAATGATAGACACATACTTAGGTGGGTGCAGGAACAATTAACATGATAATGAAGGAATTTGTGGTATCTGTCCTGGCACCCAGTACATTAAGTTGTGACCCAAGGGGTCCAGAAAAAGGGAAGTTACAAGTTACCCAGACACTTCAAGGGTATGTTATTATAAATGCAAAAAGACAGATAGGCTCAGTTAAGGTAAAGGTTGATCTTGTCAGTGAAGATACTGGCCTACGATGTAACTGCCCACCATAACTGCTTTTAGTTAAGTTTAATATCAGACCATCCTTTGTGGTTACTTTAGCTCTGTGAGTTTGCAAGACTGCCATGCAGGCTTCCCCTGAGCTTGTCAGGTTAACATGTGGCCCCTTTCATCCACATTAGCATTGCATTTTTTGCTGAAATAGGACACAGCCATTCCTTCCTGAAGTATATCACCTCCATGAAAAAGGATTGGGTCTTGGATCCCACCACTCAAGGAAACAGCAGACCTCTCTTCTTTTCCTAGTCTTGAAACTGGGCCCTAACATTGAAACCATAGAATTTCTTTTTCTTTTAAGTGTCTTTCAGGAGATAACAACAGGCCTCTTTACAGAGCTCTGGGAAGCTAGATCAGACTGGTCCCAGAGGCTTGAGCAGGAGCAGTTAATAGCTAAATAACTAAGCTAACCTCGAGAGCACAGTGGAACCAAGATTCATGGAACTCAAGTAGCAGAGATACTACTTTTAGCACCCAGAGCCCATTATGACTCAAGCGGTCAGTCAATAAGGAAGATCTGGTACAGGGACCAAATTTGGACACACATAGGGCTGATAAATCAAATTCTACCACATTGGAATTTCTGTTCTCTGTAGCCCCTTCCACATCCCTAACCTCAGATGGCTTAGTTTAAAGACTACTCAATCAGACCCCCTGAAGTAGAATTCATAAATATGTATAACCTCTAAAAAATGATCCCAAGCCTTTGTTCTGAGAGACTAATTTGAGCTTAGTCTCTGGTCTCCTCATTTAGCTGGCCTTATGAATAAATCTCTCTTTCTATGAGAAAGCCTGTCATATTAGACTTTTGGCTTGTCTGTGCACAACGGGCATCAAACTCACAATCTTTGTTCAGTAAGTCTTGGGTAATCTTCACTTCTCAAGTTCTGCTCCCATCCCCACTGCGCACGCGCGCGCGCACACACACACACACACACACACACACACACACACACACAGTGTGATCTCATCAGTGAACTAAGACAGGAAGAGAGGTTGTATTCAATTTCAGCAAACATATGAACATGTTCCCTTTGAATGGGGGAAGCTATAGTTTTCATTCTCCTGATTCTTCCACAGCAGGAAAAACAAAACAAAAACATTATAAATGATCCTGTAATGAAATGACTAGGAGACTAAGATTATTGGGAAGCAAGGCAGTCAATAGCAGCATAGGATTCCTTGAAACGATAGTGTTTGATGTGAGAGGTACAACCATAGAAAGGGTTGTTAATGTAAAAACATTCAAACCTGTGAAGAATTTTTGTGAGTTTATTTGAGCCAAACTGTCGACAATTGCTGGGAAGCAGAATCTCAATGGATTGGGATAATGCTCTGGAAAATAGCATTATTTTATACATCACATTCAAAGGAGGAGACGTAAGTGGGTTACATGAAATCCATTGGTGATAGATTAGGGAGGTGGGAGAAAGCCAAGGTCGGGGGGAGAGGGAAACCTCTGGGATTGGATAAAAAGTGAAACGATGAATACATGCTTCTTTTACATAGGTGGGTACAGGATAGTTAACAGTGGACAACATGAAAACAATAACAGTGAGGGAATTTGTGGTCTTCGCCCTGGTGCCATTTGTTGTGCCCTGAGGGGTCCGGAAAAAGGGAAGTTACAAGTTACCCTAACATTCCACAGGTATGTTATCTTAGGTGCAAAAAGACATTAGGCTCAGTTAATATTGAAATTGATTTTTGTCAAGGAAAATACTGGCGTAGCACATGACTATCCACTATAAACTACTTTTAGTTAAATTTTTAATTTCAGACCATCCTTTGTGGTTACTTTAGATTTTTGAGTTTGCAAAACTGCCATGCAGGCCTTCCCTGAGCTAGTCAGGTTAGCATGTGGCCTTTTTTCCTGTTCACAGGGTGATGACTGTAGCCTAGTAGGAAAGTGCACATAGGTGCATATATATGTAGCCCCTTTTTGGGCAGGAAAGTTGGATCATTAATAACTTGAACTGGTTTGGCTTTGTGTTACTGGATAGGGACCTGCCCAGAGTGGGTCTGCTCAGGCCAGCCTGTAGTTTGTAGGTTATTGACTTCACGAAGGAAAGATTTAAAATATATATATGTTTATTGATTTCAGAGAGGAAGGGAGAGGGACAGAGAGATAGAAACATCAATGATGAGAGAGAATCATCGATTGGCTGCCTCCTGCACACCTCTCACTGGGGATCGAGCCCACAACCTGAGTATGTGCCCTCGACAAGAACCAAACCCAGGACCCCTCAGTCCACAGGCCAACACTCTATCCACTGAGCCAAACCAGTCAGGGCACTGCAGGAAAGATTTTTTTAAAAGTATATTTTATTGATTTTATTACAGAGAGGAAGAGAGAGGGATGGAGTTAGAAACATCGATCAGCTGCCTCTTGCACACCCCCTACTGGGGATGTGTCCGCAACCAAGGTACATGCCCTCGACTGGAATCGAACCTGGGACCTTTCAGTCCGCAGGCCGACGCTATATCCATTGAGCCAAACCGGCTTCAGCACTGCAGGAAAGATTTTTAAGCTGGGGGCAGAAGAAACAACAGGGAGAGACTAGGTGGGGCTGCTTTGGCTCTCTAGAAATGTTATGGGAAAGAAGTGTGTCACCAGAGTCAGAGAAAAGGGGCCCTCAGGCTAGGTTCAAGAGTTTACCCAGGATGAGCTTCTGCTGTCCATTGCTCCCCTGGTTTCAAGACTTGTGGGGGTCCCTCAGAGTTTAGGACAGTGATGGCGAACCTATGACACGCGTGTCAGCACTGACACGCATAGCCATTTCTGATGACACGCGGCTGCTGAGGCGGCCGCATGCCGAGGATGAAACATTTGCTGCTCCTGAGGATGAAACATTTGCGAAATAATGTTTTTTCCTCAAAGTGACACACTACCCGAGTTATGCTCAGTTTTTTGGCGAAGTTTGACACACCAAGTTCAAAAGGTTGCCCATCACCGGTTTAGGAGATGCATGCCTGTGGGGGAAGGAAAAGAAGAAGAGAGCGTGCATGTTGGGACCTTCATTATGAGGGTTTTTAAAGGCTGGGAGTTTAGGGGAGGTCTTAAGGAAGGATCTCAATAGAATATTGATCACTTTTTCCAGGTTTGTCTTTTCAGGGTTGTGGTCTCCACGATCCTTGTGACAAAAAAACAAACAAACAAACAAAAAACACAAAAACAAACAAACAAACAAAAAACCTTGTGACAGAGCATCGGGGTCATTAATCATTGCAGCTGGTTCTGGCCTCACCTGCCTAGCTTTGCTGCTTTTCTTGGCCTGGAGCTGAAATGCAACTGAGGCCTAGATGTTATCTCTAGGGAGGAAAGGTCAGGGGGTCTAAACTGCAGGACCAGGCATATGCTAGGGAAAAAAAGGCCACCTTGGGGGTGAGGTCCCGTGCCAGTTTTACCTGTTGCTGGGCACCTGGGGCTTTCCACCCTGGCGACCTTCTGTATCTGGCTGTAAATTGCTCGGCCATTTAACTATCTGTCTCAGTTTCTCCATTCCACTTGCTAAGGAATTGTCCTATCTTCTTACTATCCTGCCTCTTTTGGAATAATGAGGCAATCATGCTAGAACACAGACTAAATTATATACACACCTGGCCATGTAGCTCAGTTGGTTAGAGCATTGTCTCAATACACCAAGGTTGTGGGTTTGATCCTGGTCAGGGCACATAAAAGAATTAACCAATGATTGCACAAATAAGTGGAACAACAAATTGATGTTTCTCTCCCCCCCCCCCCCGTCTTCCCCTCTCCCTCTTTCTCCTTTCCTCTCTCACTCTAAAATAAATCAATAAAATTGGGATGATATTGATACTGTTGTAATAACCTGGTTATTATTTAACATGAAAGGAGGAAAGGGAAGGCCAAATAGTATAGCTATGTAATTTATAAAGCTTTGCTAAAAAGCTGCATTTAACATTCTCCAAGACTGTTCTCTGATGATTGATGGGGGAAGGGACTAGACTCAGTTAGATGAATTCCCATTAATGTCTGAGTGACATGGAAAGGTGATTGTTTGTTAATCACACCCGAAAGGGAGTCAATGGCCAAGATGGGCATGGTCACCGAAACGCGAAATCTAAGTATATAAACTTCCAAACAAAGGAAGTACCTTTTTCTCCCACTTGGGACTCCTGTGGCAGGGAGATGCTCTCCCCTGTGCCCACATAACCCATGGACATGATGGACTTCACACATGGACTAATGAACTTTAATTAACTTGGATGCTGAACCAACACGCCCGGCTGCAACATGGAACGGAAGCTCTGGACACTGGCCTTATTTCTGGCTCTGCTTAACTCCCAGCTTCACCTTTTCCAGGACTGGCTTAAGGAGCAGGGGACTTTGGAACCTGAAAAATGTAACTCCACACCAATAAAATCTTCCACATCCCATTTTCCCATGATGGCTTCTGAAAATGCTTATTTCAACAGTACCCCAAGAAACTCCACCTCATTCCCACTCGTGTCTGGGAAATCTGATGCATTAATTCCTGCTGCAACAATATCATTAAAAAATTATATACACATATTCTAGAAAACCAGATGAACAGCAGTGCTCATCTGTGTACACAGGACCAGCTACATAAATTGCAGAGCCCAGTGTAAAATGAAAATGCAGGGCCACTTGTCCAAAAAGTACTCATAATTTCAAGATAGAGATGGCAGAATATTAAACCAATCCCATGGCCCCGCTGGCGTGGCTCAGTGGTTGAGCATTGGCCTATGAACCAGGAGGTCACAGTTCGATTCCCTGTTAGGACACATGCCTGGGTTGCAGGCTCCATCCCCAGTGTGGGGCATGCAGGACGCAGCTGATCAAGGATTCTCTCTAATCATCGATGTGTTTCTCTCTCTCTTCCTTCCTTTCTGAAGTCAATAAAATATATTAAAAAAAATAAGGCCCCACCCCTAGGGGTGAAGGGTCAATGGGTTGGTAGGACTCACTTCGTGTCCCCTTTGCCCGCCCTGGGCTGATGGCGCCGGCGCAGCGCTGCACTCTGTGCCACCAGACCTTCTTCGGCTCGGGCACATCTACAGTCACAAGCAGGGGGCAGCCGCAGGTGGCTTTGGCCACGCCTCCTGGAGGCCGCCCACAAGGCTGTCAGGTGGAGCGGTAAGTGTTCGAGCACCTGCGGCGCTTCTGGTGCCTGTGCTGCAGCCGTGAGGTGCGCACACACCTTAGCTGCTGGAGCACCTGGCCAGTCCAGAGCATAAGAAAGCAACAAACCGATTTTGGTAGGAGGTTCAGATGAAAGAGAAGTTTCTCATCTCCCCTCAAGATTATGCACAATTCAATAAATCCACGATGAAATGTTTGGATTCCTATGAGGAAAAAGAGGATGATCAAAGAGATGGCAGCTCATATCCAAGAGGTGGAACAAGAAGCAGTGCCAGACCCAGAAGAGGGCTCTTTGGCACCTGGAAGCTGGAAAGGGACAACCAGTCAAGTAAGTAGCCTCCACCTCACAGTGGCCCTCATACTTGGACCTGCCACCTGCCCCAGAGCTTGACTGGATGGAGACAGGACAACCTCTGACATTCATTGGTCATCAGGTGCTACACCACCCTGGATGGTCCAAGATGAGGAACACAGCTCTGGGAACCAACAAATAGGACCCTCCTATGAAGACTTTCTTAAAGAAAAGGAAAAACAGAAATTAAAGAAACTTCCCCCCACAGACAGAGTTGGGGCCAACTTTGACCACAGCTCCAGCACCAGTGCAGGCTGGCTGCCCTCTTTTGGCCGGGTCTGGAACGGACACCGCTGGCAATCCTGGCATCAATTCAAAACTGAAGCTGCAGCAAGGAACAAACAGCAAAGAAAATGGTTTCATAAGGCTCAAAGCCAAGTCAGCAAACCCACACCTGCTACTATCCTTTGTGTCTGCCTCACTTTGGAAAAAGACATACCCACTTATTGATTTAATAAAGTTTTATTTTTTTCAAAATGTAAAAAACAAACAAGCACAGGGACCTTCTCACTATGGGGTCACATACCTATGAAGCCGGCCCTGCTTGTGACTCTCAACCAGGTGATTAGGCTTTGCACCTCACAAATTAAATCTCCAAATAGGAAAATAATAGATATTTCCCACAGAATTAGCAGCATCCCACGTAGCAACCACAAGGGAGCTCACAGGGCTTGTACAAAGTGGAAGGTTTTTATAGGAAAAAGTGTGGGACAAAGGAGCTATTAGCAAAAGAAAAGAAAGGATTATTTTTAGATCAGGAAATTTTCCTGGGGGAAGGGAGGTAAAAGCAAGGGTTTTATTATGCAGATGACTCTTCTTCCTTTGGTGGTGGTGGTGGGGCAATGGAGAGGGCCCCTGTGATAGATTACTGGTGCTTGACCAGAAAATTCCAGACTGGTTAATTAAGATTATATTTCTGGAGAAGGTTGAAACTGCAATTAGGTCAGGTATTTAGTCTAGGTTTGATATCATAGGCTTTAGCACAACTGATGCCATTTGGGGCCTATGGTTTTACCCTGTTAATGTAAAAAACATTCAAACTTGTGAAGAATTTTTGTGAGTTTATTTGAGCCAAATGTCGACAATTGTGGGGAGCAGAATCTCAATGGATTGGGATAATGCTCTGGAGAATGGCAGTTTTTTCCCCCCACTTTGTTTTATACATTCCAATCAAAAGAGAAGACATAAGTGGGTTACAGGAAATCCATTGGTGATAGATTAGGGAGGTGGGGGACATCTGGGATTGGATAAAAAGTAAAATGATAGACATACTTCTTTTTCTTAGGTGAGTGCAGGATAGTTAACAGTCAACAGTTAACTCAATAACAATGAGAGGATTTGTCGTCTTTGCAGAGTGGTGCCTGTGCTTTGGAGGAGTCTGGAAAAAGGAAAATTACTTTGACATTTCAACATGTTATCATACATAGATGCAAAAAGACAATAGGCTCAGTTAAGGTAAAGATTGACCTTTGTCAGGGAAGACACCAGCCTAGGACATGACTACCCACCATAAGCTACTTTTGTAATGAAAAGTTTTAATTTCAGACCATCCCTTTAGGTCTCTGAGTTTGAAAGGCCACCACAAAGGCCTTCCCTGAGCTAGTCAGGTTAGCATACGGCCCCTTTTTGTCCATAACCTTTAATACATATTTCAAATATCTATTTAGCCAGGACACAGTTTTTCACCTTGCTTTAGACATTACAATCAAAAGAGGAGACGTAATGGGTTACATGATTGAAGGGCCTAGAGCAGTGGTCAGCAAACTCATTAGTCAACAGAGCCAAATATCAACAGCACTGAAAGATGAGACAGAGGGCCGAAAACCAGGACTACAGGCTTTATTAGAGGAGAAGGACCCTGCCGGGCTTCCTTGAGAAGGAAGAGAGCACACGTGCATGAGTGAACACGCCTTTTGAGGGGAGGAATGGGAAGGGATGGGGCTTAGGGTACTCGGCACGCACCGATTGGTGGTTTCATATAAGGCACATGATTAGGCACTTAGGTACTTAGGAATGGGAGGGGGGGGCTTAGGGTATTTGGCAGGTGCTGATTGGTGGTTCAATGTACAGCCCATATAAGGTGCCTGGTTAGGTGCTCAGGAATGTCCAGGCCACAGGTGCAAATTACATCATATTCTGTCCGTCAGTTGGGGGAAGGGAGGATCTATCAAGTACAACGATTGAAATTTATTTTGAGAGCCAAATTTTTTAAACTTAAACTTCTTCTAACACCACTTCTTCAAAATAGACTCGCCTAGGCCGTGGTATTTTGTGAAAAGCCACACTCAAGGGGCCAAAGAGCCTCATGTGGCTCGCGAGCTGCAGTTTGCCGACCATGGACCTAGAGCACAAAGAGCAATGGGTGTCTGCGTTCGGGTTTACTGAAGAGAAGCAGCTAGAAATACAGAGCTCACCAGCTTTGTCCACTTCACCATTTGCTAAAGGCCATCCATAAAGGGAATCCTGGGTTGTTTTCCCCAAAAGCTACAACTTTGACAGTGCTTGGAGCTTTGTAGAGTACTAAAAGGCAGATTTTTCCATTCATTGCTTACCAACCCCTGACATACTCAACCTAATATCTATCATCTAAACTATCTATGGATATCTGAGGTCCAAGTGTGAAGCTTTTTTGGGCCAGGAAGAAGTTTCTGGGTCAGTGGGCTGGAGTGATGAAAGTAGATACCCAAGGGGAGAGGGAGAAAGTGAAGTGACAGAACAGTTTTTTATGTGATCCCCTGCACAGCACTGTCACCTGGTGGTTATTTAATAAATCTCAATATCTCCACCTTGCCCCTGCCCCCACCCACCACCACCACCACCACCTGCCCACTGCCATGGCCAGGGTCCTGTCCTAAAGTGTTAATTGAGAGAATAGGGTGATGCATTGTATTCCTTTCCTCTGGCTGCTGTAACAAATTACTACAAAGATGGTGGCTTAAAACAACAGAAATGTATTCTCTCACAGTTCTGGAGGCCAGAAGTCCAAAGTCAAGGCTGGGCAGTGCCATGATGCCTGAAGAAGCTCTAGAGAAAAATTTGTTCCCTGCTTTTTCTAGCTTCTGGTGGTTGCTGGCTGCCACTCCTGAGCTCATTCCCGCATCACTCCAATCTCTGCCTCTATTTTCACATGGCCTTCCCTTCTCTGAGTCTGACCTTCCTGTGCTTCTCTCTTATAGGGACACTTGTAATGGCATTTAGGGCCCACTTGGAAAATCCATGATTTTCCCCTCATTTTATACTTAATTAAATGGATGTGTTACCTGGGAGACGATGAGAACTTGTCTTCTTGTGTTCTTGAGGGAAAGATTTCAATCAAGAGAAAAAGTGTACAAAAGCAAGCAAGAATTTATTAACCACAGCAAAAATATACTTAGGGGAGTGAAACAAGAAAGGACATAGAAGAATCAATAGGAGAGCCTTAGCTCACTGGGAAATCAGAGAAAAGGGGGTCTTGGAGACAGATTCAGGGGGTTAGCCGGGGAATAAACAGCTTCTGCCTATTGTTCTCTTGGTTGCAAGTCTCATGGGGTCCCTTAGAGGTTAGGGGATAAGTGCTGGGGAGGGGGGAGGGCAGGGAATGGCACAGGAATGCTCCCTGGAGGGAGAGCGCACTGGGACCTTCATTTTCAGGGGTTTTAAAGTCTGGGTGTTTAGGGGAGGTTTTAGGGGTGGATCAATAGGCTATTCATCAGCTTTATATTGATATACCAAAATGAAATTTATTCTCTTAATTTGTCCTTAGGTGTGGTTGGCAAATGGCACTTAATTGGATTTCTGTTATCTGCCTCCCTAAGTAGGATGGTTTAAGTTATTTACCCTTTGGTTGGAGAGGTGAAGAGCAAAATAATTACTCTTAATTATCTTTGGTTTAGGGAAGATAGGATTCACTAGGTGGCTGAAAACTGCTGTTTAATTATCTATCTGTCTTGGTTTCCCTATTTCACTTGTCCTAGAATTTTCCTAGCTTCTTACTGTTCTATAACTTTTGCTTGTTTTTAATAAACTGAATGTGAATGGCCCTTTACCCTCCAAACCTTTTATGAAAATGGGCACTCTCAAACATTGCTGGTGAAACCGGTAGAGTTGGTAAAATCTTTTATTTTTTAAAGTGTTGGTGTGAATGTGAATGACAGTTTCTGGAGGAGAATGAAAGAGCTGGTACTGAGAGGACTAGTTTTTAAAATATTTACATTTTTATTGATTTCAGAGAGGAAGGGAAAGGGAGATATAGAAACATCAATGATGAGAGAGAAACATTGTTTGGCTGCCTCCTGCACGCCCACTACTGGTGATTGAGCCACAAATCAGGTATGTGCCCTGACGAGGAATTGAACCCTGACCTCCTGGTTCATAGATCAATGCTCAACCACTGAGCCACACCGGCTGGGCAGAAAAATCTTTTTGGAGAACCATTCTACATATGTATCATACACTTCTTTCCAGCAATTCCACCCCTAACCGTGTATTTTAAGGAAATAATTAGAAGTTTTATACACAAAGACATTCTTTACATCCTTTTTTAAAATGTACTCTTGAGTGTTGGAAACAACTTTAGAAACTAATAGTTGAGTGAATTATGGCTCATCTATATGATGGAATACTTTATAGTCATAAAAAGTACATTTACAAAGAGTTTACCATAACATGAAAATTTTTTATGTGAGATAAGTGAAATAAATAGGAATTATAAATATATACAAATAGTAATTACAAATTGATTTCAAAAGTATATATGTCTTCTTGGTATTTAGTGGTATAAGTTCTTTATATACTTTGGAAATTCACTCCTTATCTGATGTATCTTGGACACATATGTTCTCCCATTCAGTGGGCTCCATTTTCATTTTGTTGATGGATTCTTTTCCTGTGTAAAAGCTTTTGTTTGATGTATTCCCATTTGTCTAATTTTTCCTTTGTTTTCCTTGCCCAATTAAAAAATGGGCAAAGAACCTGAACGACACTTCTTGAAAGAGGACATACAG
The DNA here is from genome assembly GCF_027574615.1 of Eptesicus fuscus. Classification (NCBI taxonomy): domain Eukaryota; kingdom Metazoa; phylum Chordata; class Mammalia; order Chiroptera; family Vespertilionidae; genus Eptesicus; species Eptesicus fuscus. Next base: position 38,293,027 of record NC_072473.1, on the reverse strand, counting down.
ATAGCCAAGAGACATATGAAAAAATGCTCAAGGTCACTAATCATCAGGGAGATGCAAATTAAAACCGCAATGAGATATCACACCTCATCTGTCAAAATGTCTATCATCAATAAATCAACAAACAACAACTGCTGGTGAGGATGTGGAGAAAAAGGAACCCTACTCCACTGCTGATGGGAATGCAGACTGGTTTAGCCACTGTGGGAAAACAGTATGGAGTTTCCTCAAAAAATTTAAAATGGAACTGCCTTGCCAAAACCGGTTTGGCTCAGTGGATAGAGCGTCGGTCTGCGGACTGAAGGGTCCCAGGTTCGATTCCGGTGAAGGGCATGTACATTGGTTGCGGGCACATCCCCAGTAGGGGGTGTGCAGGAGCAGCTGGTCAATGTTTCTCTCTCATCGATGTTTCTAGCTCTCTATCCCTCTCCCTTCCTCTCTGTGAAAAATCAATAAAATATTAAAAATAAAATAAAATAAAATAAAATGGAACTGCCTTTTGACCCAGTGATTCCACTTCTGGGAATATATCTGAAGAAACTCAAAACACTAAATTAAAGGATATATGCACCCCTATGTTGATTACAGTGTTATTTATAATAACCAAGATCTGGAAACAGCCCAAGTGCCCATCAGTAGATGAGTGGATAAAAAGCTTTGGTACATTTACACAATAGAATGCTACTCAGCCATGTAAAAAAGGAAAAAGGATCTCTTACCCTTTGTGACAGCATGGATGGACCTGGAGATTATTATGCTAAGTGAAATAAGCCAGTCAGAGAATGACAAATACCATATGACCTCACTTATATGTGGAATCTAATGAACAAAATAAACTGATGAACAAAATAGAAACAGAGGCATGAATACATGGAACAGACTGACAGCTGTCAGAAGGGAGGGGGTAGGGAGACTGGATGAAAGAAAGAGAAGGGATTAGCCAAAAAACATATATACATAACATATAAACACATACAGCAGTGTGGCGTTAGCCAGAGGGAAAGTAGGGTGGCGGGGTGGAGGTGGGCAAAGGGGGGAGGAAATGGGGATGGAAATAAACTTTGCTTAGGATGATGGGCACACAATGCATTGTGCAGATGATGCTTTGTTGAGTTGTACACTTGAAACCTGTATGGCTTTGTGAACCAATGTCACTCCAATAAATTTAATAAAAAATTTAAAGAAGAGGAAAAAAAGTATATATGACCTCTTTATACCCATAAACATACGTTTAACTCTCAGAAATTATTTGTGCATAAGTATTTAGAGGTCATAACAACTACTTAAAAATTATAAACATCATATCATTTCTTTCACCTTTGTATTCACTTAGCTCAGTAAAACCTTGCCTCTGGAAGCTAAAAATTTTCCCTTTATATTTAGTTCAACTTTTGTTTCCAAGCAGTTATGCTTAAAGATTTATGATCACATCATAGGACATATAAATAAATTATGTTGTAGTTCTGGCCAGTGTTGGTAAGTGGTTACAAGCATTGGCCCATGCACCAAAGGGTTGTGGATTGAATTCCTGATCAAGGGCATGTACCTGGGTTGCAGGTTCATTCCAGGCCCCGGTTGGGGTACAGGCGGGAGGCAACCAATTGTTGTGTCTCTCTCTCTCACATTAATGTTTCTCTCTCTCTCTCTTTCTCTCTCTCTCTCCCCCACTCCTTCTCTCCATGCCACTCTTTCTAAAAATCAATGGAAAAAAATATCCTGGGGTGAGGATTAACAAATAAATTACATGTATACCTGGAACTAATAGAATATTGTTATATTATACTTAATAATATACTTAACTATACTTAAATTTTAAAATTAATAAATTAATAAAATACTATTCACCCTAAAAAAGATTTGTAGATATACAATGAGTCTGTGATATGTGCTAAATTACTATAGGAACTGCAGCTGTAAATTGAGCAAATGTGGGTGAATGGGCTTGGTCCTGAAGACTGTAAGAGATTTGTACAGAACACAATAAAGTAGCGGCACTGCTATTGGTGTTGGAGATCATGGTACTTGGATTTTAGTCCTAACACAGATGAGACTTCTTAACAGAACATTTTGTTTATTAACTTAACATGCTTAAAGTTATTTCATGGTAAAAACCTCATTAAAGGTCAATATACAGTAGAAAGATGTTCTTATATTGATATTTAGAAATATATATGGGCCCTAACCGATTTGCCTCAGTGGATAGAGCATTGGCCTAAGGGCCAAAGGGTCCTGGGGTCGATTCCGGTCAAGGGCATGTACCTTGGTTGCAGGATCCTTCCAGGCCCAGGCCCTAGTTGGGGCTAGTGATAAAAAGGAAAATGGGGGGCTTGCAACCCAGTTCAGTATCTGGTTAAAACTGTAGTCTTACTTCCCCACTCTGACTGACTTGGGTTGAGCTGCAGAGCATAACCCCAGGGCCCCGCCACAGCTGACTTGGGTGGAGCTTTGGAGACCCTCAGGGGCCTGCCACAGGAAGAGATATAGAGGCCAGAGCCTCCCCACAAGTTCAGTTCAGGCTTTGGGTCTGGAATCCCCTGGATTATCAGATCTGCAAAATAAAGGTTAAACTTTCCTCCCTCAGAGTGCTGGCTGATCGTTCTCCTGTGCATTCTGCCACAACATTTGGTGCATTGGCCGAGAAACATCAGTTGAGCTGGCTCTTAGGCCACTGCTGATGAGAGTGGACTTCGGGGCACTCGCTTCGGGCTCTGGGACCCAAGGAAGGTGCACCATATTCACCAGTTCCTGAACTCATGGGGCCCGGGGAGGGGAGGGGGGGGGGGGGGGACTGCGGCAACTCCGTGCTCCTATGGACCCAAAAGAGGCAGGAAACACCTTTCTGGGACTTCTCAGGAGGGAAGTCAAAATCAGACATCTGAAACTGTAAGTTTTTCCCTGGGGAAACGGGTCCGAGTTCTGGCCTGTCCTATGAGACAGAAGAGGTATCTGGCCCCTACCTAGGTAATTATTTACCATAGGATAGCTCGGATCATCTGGAGGAATGGCTTCTAGACTGTATTCACTGCCTCCTGGACTTCCGGGGAGGGAAGTAAAAACTTGGACTGGAAGGGTCCGAGTCTGGCCTGCCTTTGAAAAAGGTAGAAGAGAAGTGTTCTAGGCAGTTTTCTACTGCCTCTGTTCAGGGACTTGTTCTGTGTCTCTGCGCAATTGAAACTGATTTGGTGAACGCAGGGTATTCTGTGGTGTAAATGTGGCGGCGCACCGGTGCTTATGTTTGTTTGTTTCTGTTTTGTTTAAAAAAAAAACCTTCTAAACCTCTCCTGCGTTTCCGAGGTGATTCAAAGATTTAGTGGGGAATGTTATCTGTCTTTATTGTTTAAATATGTCTCTTTGTTGTTTAAATTGTTTATCTAGTGAAATTTCTGTTTGTGTCTCTTAAAAAATATGAATGTATTGCTAATCTGAGGAATGTTAATTACTTACATGTCACCTAAAATTTAAGGTTAAGAATTCTAACTAATTAGAAAGAAAGTATGACTTTGGGGCAATAAAGAAAGAATAGGCATAGAAATGCATTTTGAAGGAGAATGAAGGTAATTTCTAAAGCTGGTTATTTCTGAAAGTTATATAAATGTTTGTGTCTAATACACTCTGATATATAATCTTTTGGTAATATCAAGTTTGACAACCCTTCAAGGGTTTAAATTTTAAGAAAACTTTCTCTTGACCTAGAATTGGCTTTAGATCATCCCAATAGGCTTTGAGATGTCTTGAATGTTTGTTTTCTCTCTCATGAAGGAAAATTTTTATGCTGAAGGTACATAGGAGCCTTTGTCAAATACAAAATTCGTGCATGGGGGTCCCTCAGCCCAACCTGCACCCTCTACAATACATTCAGGAGCTCTCAGGGGGTGTCCTACTGATGGCTTAGGCCACTCCGTGGTTCTCTGCTCTCTGCGGGCCTGGAGGTTTCGCTGCAGCCATGGAGATGAAGCCCCCATGCCCTGCTCTCCGCTTTCTGCCGGCCTCCCCATGCGCCATGTGAAGGAAGCCCCAATGCCCTGCAGTGTGCTCTGTCTGCCAGGCCTGGGGGTTTTGAGGATACCGACACACTAAGGAAGCCTCCATGCCCTGCTGTCCGGGCTCTGTTTGCAGGGCCTGGGGCTTCCCTGCTGCCACGGAAGCCTCCATGCCCTGCTGTCCGGGCTCTGTTTGCAGGGCCTGGGGCTTCCTGCTGCTGAGGAAGCCTCCATGCCCTGCTGTCCAGGCTCTGACTGCCGTGTCTAGGGGCGGATCAAAAACCCCTCCGGAGGTGGATCCAGCTTCGCTGCTCCTGCCGACAGGCTGGACACTCCAGCAGCAGAGCTGAGCGGACTGGGTGCTGCTATCTTGTGGCTATGGGGGCCGCCATTTTGTCGTGGAGTGATGGTTAATTTGCATACTACTCTATTATTAGATAGGATATTATAGAATGCTGGGTTTTACAGAAAGAATTTGCTGGGGATTATAGTGTGAAACTATTTCTCTGGAAACTAAGAAAATTCTGTGAATTAGAATGGCCAGCCTATGGTGTGGGTTGGCCCTCAGAGGGAACCCTAGATGTCCCAACTGTCAGGCCCTCTTTGAGGTCATCACGGGTGACCCTGGTCATCCTGATCAGTTTTCTTACATAGATCAATGGCTAGAAATAGCTTGGCACAGGCCTCCTTGGATCCGGCTCTGCGTGTGTAAGAAGGGACTGAGTAAGGTTTTAGTGGCAGGAGAAAAGAAGCAGGTCCCTCAGAAGGAAGCTCAGGCCCCTGTTCTACAGGACCCCCCCCACCCGAGGAACTGCCGCTAGTTTTACCACCTCCATATGTGCCTCACATGGCACCCAGTGCTCCTTTGCCTGGTCAGGGAAGCTTTGATACACCACCTCCTTCCGTCTCCCCCCCCGAAACCAGACTCTCCAGAGCCAGTTGGACAGCGCTTGTGCTCAGCTGATCGGGGACCCAGACCACCCCCGGCTTTCCAGATGCCTCTGTGAGAAACTCAGGGTACCCTACTATTGGGAGAAGACGGAACCCTACAAGAGGGGGGATCAGTCTTTTACTACCAGCCTTTTACTACGACAAATCTCTTAAATTAGAAGCATCACACTCCTGCTTATTCTGAAAAATCTCAGGCCATGGTTGACCTCCTGAAGTCAATTTTTCAGACCCTTAAGCACACCTGGGTCAATTGTAAGAAACCCTGATCACTGCGGCTGTCATAGAAGCTAACTCCCAGAACCCTCAGGCAGGAAGGAAAGGGAGACAGCAAGAAGCCAAGTCAGGAAAAGGAAGGATGGATCTTAAACGGGACCAGTGTGCCTATTGTAAAGGATTAGGACACTGGAAGAATGAATGTCTGAGCCACCATAAAAAGCAGGTAAGGCCGTCCAAACCACCCAGCCGCTATAGGCCAGAGCCGCTATCTGCCAGAGCCGCCTGAGGCAGACCTCATCGGACTAGCGGCAGCCGACTCCGACTAGGACAGACCAGGCTCTTTCAAACTGGGCCCCCATGAGCCCATGGTCCAAATGAAAATTGGGGCCCAGACTGTAAACTTTTTGGCTGATACAGGGGCAGAGCACTCGGTAGTTACTCAGAAAGTAGCTTCCCTCTCAGGACGGGAGGTCACCATTATTGGAGCTACTGGGGACCACACACAGACCATTCTGCTGCCCCCGCTGATGTCAGCTAGGCGGCCACCAGGTGGTTCATGAACTCCTGTATTTTCCAGACTGCCTGGTCTCTCTAATAGGCAGAGACCTTTTGGCCAAGATGGAAGCAGAAATATACCTTCCAGTCAAAGGACTCACCATTAGAGCCTGAATTAGAGAAGGAATTCCCACTGGTCTGGGCAGAACGCCTTTTTCTGCCTTCAGCTGGCACCCTCCCGTCAGCCCCTGTTTTCCTTGAGTGGGAAAACCCAACCACAGGGGCTAAGGAATAGTTCACCTGGACCAGACTGCCACAAGGGTTCAAGAACTAACACAAGCCCTTCTAAGACATATATATATATATATATATATATATATATATATATATATATATATATATATATACTAGAGGCCCGGTGCACGAAATTCGTGCACTGGTGGGGGGTGTCCCTCAGCTTAACCTGCACTCTCTCTAATCTTGGACCCCTCGGGGGATGTCCGACTGCCTGTTTAAAAACAGGCGGTCAGACATCCCTTTCACAATCTGGGACTGCTGGCTCCCAACTGCTTGCCTGCCTGCCTGATTACCCCTAACCGATTCTGCCTGCCAGCCTGATCACCCCCTAACCACTCCCCTGCCAGCCTAATCAATGCCTAACTGTTCCCCTGCCATCCTGATCGTCCCCAACTGCCCTCCTCTGAAAGCCCAGTCACCCCCAAATGCCCTCCCCTGCATATTCCCTCTTTATTAGATAGGGTTTTTTCTTTAACATATTGGACAGTGTACCTGCCGTGTCTTGACAAACCAGTAAAAATGTAAACCCAAACTAAAAGTGTCATAAAATAAACTCCTTAAACAGGAATTTCATGAGACCTTGGAAAGGTGATATCATGTGGTTATTTCTTCCTTTTTTCCTTCTTTTTCTTTTTCTTGATGTTGCATCTTTTGTCCTTTCTTTTCTGCTTTTATTCCTTTTCTGTCCTCTCTTTCTCTTAACTTTTCCCTTGGTAGAATTGTCAGTACTTGAATCTGTCTTGCTTCCAGAAGACGAAGAAGGGGGAAACACACCGTCATCTGAAGAAAAAGATGATCTATGTTGTGATCGGTGGTGTTTCTGGTTTTGCTCTTTTCCTGGTTTGTTTGTCATTTCTGCCGCCCCAGCATCTTCAGGACTTGTGCATGGGCACTTCTTATTCATGTCTACAAAACCTCCCTGCCTTGGTGAAAACTGTAGGGGAAAAGGCCTTCCTGGGTGGGCTCAAGCCCTGCCCAAGGTGCTGAGGAACCAGGGTGGGGAGCACCCACCACCGCCCTTGCAGAGTCAACCTCCAGACCACATGGTACTCTCCAGTAATGTAACTGCAATGTCTCCGTTTGCCTTCAGAAATTAGTTGTAAGTGAAAGGTTTGCGATGCAGGAAACAAGACAGAGTCCAGGCGATGAAAAGGGGGGGAGGTTTTAATCTTGCGCTCCCGGGCGAAACTCACCTGTCCGAGAGTGGGCCAGGAAAGTTCGCACCAAAAAGAGGGCTTAGGTACTTCCTTTATACAGCTGTTTAGTGAGGGGAGGGTGGAGGGCATGAGAGGTGTGGAATTCCTGCCTCGGGCAAGGGTCTGGGAAGGCGCCAGTTATCTTTGTCACCATCTACCTTGTGGATGCTTGCATGGCTGTGGACTTCCCCCCTGCCTCGACCTAACAGTAAGTTACTTCCGATGTGAAACCCTACCTCAGACATTTCCTTTGCAGTTTCTAAAGATTTTAAACAAAACCCATTTACCTCCCTAACATGGTCAGAAGTTTCTACCCAATGGGAGAGGTTTGCTGGGCAGCATAGCCCAGATACCCGCCGCCCCTCACGATCTCCAATCACTGGGCTGGGGGCAAGGGAATTTCCAAGGCTCTAGGTGTGTGTGTGTGGGGGATCACTCCATGTGGGCGCAGGCCCTTTGGAGGCTGACACCCCAGGCTGCCTCCCAGGCCTACACCCCCCCACCCCCACCCTCACTCACGGATGGGAGCTGATCACTGGGTGGGAGGAGGATAGGCAGTGCTGGCACCTCCCAGGCCCACAGCCCAGGCCCAGGTCCTGGCTGGGAGCAGATCATGCGGGGGGCGGGTGTGGGGAGGTGGGGGGGTGAGGGAGTGGGGGGTGGGGAGGGGGTGGTGCTTGAGGCCTCCCAGGCCACTGCCCAGGTTGTAGCTGGGAGCAGATCAGGGGTGTCTGTGTATGTGTGTGTGTGTGTGTGTGTGTGTGCGCGAGAGAGAGAGAGAGAGAGAGAGAGAGAGAGAGAGAGAGAGAGAGCGCACCTTCTCCCAGGCCACTGCCCAGGTCCTGGCTGGGAGCAGATTGTGCAGGGGGGGGGGCGGGGGGGGGGGGGGGAGGTGCGCGCAGCCTCCCGGGTCGCAGCTGGGAGCAGATCACTGGGAGCAGATTGTGCCAGGGATGTGTGCCTTCTCCCAGGCCACTGCCCAGGTCTCGGCTGGGAGCAGATCCTGAGAGGGTGGTGGTGGTAGTGGGGGAGGTGAGGTGCGCGCGGCCTCCCAGGCCACTGCCTGGGTCGAGGCTGGGAGCAGATCACGCAGGGGGGTGGGGGGGGGGGGCGTGCACGCTTCCTCCCAGGCCACTGCCCAGGTCTCGGCTGGGAGCAGATCACACAGGGGAAGGGTGTCACGGCTGAGAGCAGATCGTGGGGGTGGGGGGCGGCAGCCGCCTCCCAGGCCAACGGCCAGGGCCGTGGCTGGGAGCAGATCAGCCGGGGGTACAGGGGAGCCTCCCAGGCCAACAGCCTGGGCCACATGCTGCCTGCTCTCAGTGGCAGCCCTCCCTGGGACTGGGGGACTTCGGTGGGCCTGAGAGGACTGGGTGCCGCCATCTTGTGTCTATGGGCGCTGCCATTTTTGTCACAGAGTAATGGTTAATTTGCATATTACTCTTTTATTAGATAGGATATTAATTTTTTACAGAGAGGAAGGGTTCAAGAACTAACACAAGCCCTTCTAAGACATATATCTAATCTAATAATAGACAAATATGCAAATTGACCATACCTCCGACACACCCACAAGCCACGCCCACCATCCAATCAGAGCGAGCATGCAAATTAACCCAAACCAAGATGGCTACAGCCACAGAGAGCAAGGTTTCCTAGGTAACAGAGGAAGCCAAGCTTTCTGCCATTGCAGGCCTAAGCCTCCACTCAAGCTACAAAGTTTCAATTATAGAAGGTAAACAAATTCAAACAAATGGCAGCAGAATGGAGCTTGAGAGAGCAGGCCAGGGTTGCCGCCGGCAACAGGGGAAGCAAAGCTTTCCACACACCCTGGCCGGGCCCACCCGCTTAAGGCAACAAAGTTTCAATTATAACCCTAACACAAATGGCTACGGGCCTCGGAGGGAGCCCCAGGCTTGGCTCCTCTCCAGGCTACAAAGTTTCAATTGTAGAAGGAAAATAAATTCCAGATACCAGGGCCTCCGCTTGGATTGCCAGGGGGCGTGGCCAGCCTGCAAACCACCACAGGCTCCTCACTCAGGCCGCCCCACACCCCAAGGGAACCCCCACCTGATCCGGGACGCCCTTCAGGGCAAACAAGCTGGCCCCCACCCCTGTACTAGGCCTCTATCCTATCTAATAAAAGAGGAATATGCAGATTGATCATCACTGCAACACACAATATAGCTGCCCCCATGTGGTCAAAGATCCTGCCCCCATGTGGACACAAGATGGCCACCACAAGATGGCCAGCAGGAGAGGGCAGTTGGGAGGCACCCGGCCTGCAAGGGAGGGCAGTTGAGAGGCACCCAGCCTGAAAGGGAGGGCAGTTGAGAAGGACCAAGCCTGCAAGGGAGGGCAGTTGGAGGTGATCAACCCTGCAGGAGAGGGCAGTTGGAGGTGATCAACCCTGCAGGAGAGGGCAGTTAGGAGTGACCAGGCCGGCAGAGGAGGGGAGTTGGGGGCAAACAGGCTGGCAGCAGAGTGGTTAGGGGGTGATCAGGCTGGCAGGCAGAAGCGGTTAGGGGCAATCAGGAAGGCAGGCAGGCAAGCAGTTGGGAGCCAGCAGTCCTGGATTGTGAGAGGGATGTCAGACTGCCCGTTTAGGCCCGATCCCGGATCGGCCCTAAACGGGCAGTCAGACATCCCTCAAGGGGTCCCATATTGGAGGGGGTACAGGCTGGGCTGAGGGACAACCCCCCTCCGTGCACGAATTTCGTGCACCGGGCCTCTAGTATATATATATATATATATATATATATATATTGATTTTTTACAGAGAGGAAGGGAGAGGGACAGAGAGTTAGAAACATCGATGAAAGAGAAACATCGATCAGCTGCCTCCTGCACACTCCCCACTGGGTATGTGCCTGCAACTAAGGTACATGCCCTTGACCGGAATCGAACATGGGACCCTTGAGTCTGCAGGTCGACGCTCTATCCACTGAGCCAAACTGGTTAGGGCCCTTCTAAAACTCTTAACTGAAACAGGTTACTGGGTGTCCAAAAGGAAGGCTCAAATTTGTTAGAAGGAAGTACTAGTAAGCAGGCAGTATGTGCCATACCAGTCCTCAGCACCCGGCAACAGGTTTGGGGATTCCTAGGGGAAGCAGGGTTCTGTCAAATTTGGATCCCAGGATTTTCAGATCTAGCTAAGCCCCTCTATGAAGCCTTAAACGGAAAGGAAAAGGCACCCATTAACTGAGGTCCTGAGCAAGAAAAAGCCTTCACAACCATAAAGGCAAAGCTCACTGAGGCACCGGCCCTAGGGCTCCCAGATGTGATGTGGGACTTTACAATGGGGTAGCCCTAGGAGTTCTGACTCAGGAGTTGGGACCCTGGAAGAAGCCAGTAGCCTACCTCTCCAAACAGATTGACCAGGTTGCCTCTGGGTGGCCCCCATGCCTCAGGACCCTTGCAGCCAGAGCCTTATTTGTAAAAAAGGCAGACAAGCTCACTCTAGGACAGAACTTAAATGTTAAAGTGCCTCATGCTGTTGTCACCCTAATGGAAGCTAAGGGGCAACATTGGCTGACCCATGCTTAGATGACTCAATCAGAGGGAACCTCTGAGCATGATTATCTAGAAGTCCTACAGGAGGTTTACTGTAGCTGGCCAGATCTAACAGACTGGCCTCTACAGAATCCAGACTTAATTGTTCACGGACGGCAGTAGCTTCCTAGATGAAGGAAAAAAGATGAGCCGGTATGCAGTGATATCAAACTTTAAGATAATAGAGGCACAGACCCTACCTGAGGGATGGTCAGCGCAGAGGGCAGAACTTTGGGCCCCAGTCAGAGCCTTACATCTCAATAAGGATAAGCGTACCAACATCTACACTGACTCACGCTATGCCTTCGCTACCCTGCATATCCAGGGGCCATATACAAGGAAAGGGGGCTCCTGAAGGCTGGAGGAAAAGGAATAAAAAATCAGAATGAGATCTTGAAGTTACTAGAAGCAGTATGGGAGCCCAAGGAAGTAGCAGTCATCCATTGTAGAGGAGACCAAAAAGGAAAAGACTCAGTGTCAGAAGGGAACCATCGTGCAGACACAGCGGGAAGGCTAGCTGCTAAGGAGTGGGCAGTGCCATCGCGGATCATGCTGGTTCCTGAATTACCTGAACCTCCGAAATACACCCCTCCTGAAGAAGAATGGGCGCAATGAGAAGGGGGTAAAAGGACGAAAGAAAGTTGGTGGATACTTCCAGGTCATAGGGTTTACGTTCCAGAACAGTTAGCTCATAGAGTAGTCCTCCAGCAGCATGAACTTTCGTATTTAGGGAAAGCGGCTCTAGAAGTTTTGTTAAGCAGATATTATCTAATTGCCTGTCTCTCCTCCTTATGCGCCTCAGTCTCTCAGCGCTGCCTCCTCTGTGCACAGAACAATGCAAGGCAGGGTCCTGTGGGACCAATAGGAATTCAGCGCTGTGGGCAGGCTCCCTTTGCAGATCTAGAGGTAGACTTTACAGAAATAGGGCCTAGTAGAGGAAATAAATACCTTTTAGTTTTTGTCTGCACCTTTTCAGGCTGGGTTGAGGCATATGCTACCAGCACGGAGAAGGCGAGAGAAGTCACTAAGGCATTACTGAAGGACATAATTCCGTGGTATGGAATGCCATTAACCATAGGGTCAAATAATGGCCCAGGCTTTTTTTTTTTTAATAATATATTTTATTGATTTTTTACCGAGAGGAAGGGAGAGGGATAGAGAATTAGAAACATCGATGAGAGAGAAACATTGATCAGCCGCCTCCTGCACCCCACCCCCAGGGGATGTTCCCCTCAACCAAGGTACATGCCCTTGACCGGAATCGAACCTGGGACCCTTCAGTCCGCAGGCTGATGCTCTATCCACTGAGCCAAACCGGTTTAGGCATGGCCCAGCCTTTATAGCTGAGGCAGTACAGCAGGTAGCTAAGGCCTTAGGAAGTAAGTGGAACTTACATACAGCCTACAGGCCCCAGAGTTCAGGGAAGTAGAACGCATGAACCAGACTCTCAAGCAGGCTATGGCTAAGCTATGCCAGGAGACAAACTTACCCTGGACAGGTATCTTACCACTTGTGCTCCTGCGGGTGGGCCATGCCCCGAGAGCCAGGGTAGGGTTCTCTCCATTTGCAATTCTATATGGCAGACTCGCTCCCTTAATTTGGCCAAAGGGACATTTGGGGGAAATAGGGAACTTAGATATTCAGAAACAGCTACGAGGACTTGGGAAAAGTATCCTGGAAGTCCACAGATGGGTTACTGCCCATCTTTCTAGGAACAGCTGTGCACTCTCACAAGCCTGGGGACCAGGTTTGGGTAAAAGATTGGAAAAAGGAACCCCTTAAGCCTACCTGGAAGGGACCTTATCCAGTCATACTAATCACCCACTCAGCTCTCAAAGTTGCAGGACTGAACACCTGGATCCACCATTCCTAGGTAAAAGCAGCCTATCAGCTAGACAATCAGCATTCAGAGTGGAAGGTGACCTCTGACCTGAACCACCCCCTGTGGATCATCTTCAAGAAGATGGCGGATCCAGCTGCCCGACCTGAATCTCCTTATCCCCTCCTATCTGGATAATTATTGTTTTTGTTTTATTCTAATAGCTTTACTCTGTCTTCATACAAGTGTTGCTGGAACCTCACACTGGTACTGGGAGGAGAACTTCTCTGCCCTTGCTACTCCGACAACCCCCTTTGGGAAGATGGTGAAAACTCGGAATACTGAGCCCCCTTTTTAGTCACCCCTCTTCAGCAGGAAGTAGCTAGAGCAGTTGTTGACCTTAACCTCAATTCCTGAGTCTTTTGTAATCCCCAAGGCTAAGAATAGCTTGTGGAACAAGAGGGGGAATAAAAAGGAAAATGGAGGGGCTTGCAACCTAGTTCAGTATCTGGTTAAAACTGTACAGTAGGTCCTCAGGTTACGTCGGAGATCCGTTCCTACGGCAAGCCGTAACGCGATTTTCACAGTAAGTCGGAACCCACCTACGTAAGCACCTATGTCTTGGAGCACATACACAGCAGTAATGAAGTTAAACAGTAAAAAAAATTTAAAAGAAAGATAACAATTCCTGACCTTTACTTTTGGTAAATAACTAATAAAAAACATAAAGCACATATGTACATACGTCAAAATGACAGAACTTTTTTTTTTTATAAATAAACTAGAGGCCCGGTGAATGAAAATTCATGCACTGGAGGGGGGTCCCTCAGCCTGGCCTGCCCCCTCTCACAGTCCAGGAGCCCTCAGGGGCAGGAGGTGACCTGGCGATCAGGGGAAGGTGACGCCCCATCACACCTCTGCTGCTGCCACTGCCGTCAGCGCAAGCCTCGGCCGACCCTGGTTACCTGAGCCTCAGGCAGCCCTGGGTGGCTAGGAAGCAGCCATCCAAGGCTTGCCTGCACCTTGGGCCGGCCCTGGGCGGCTGGGGGGGATGAGGAAAATGGGGGACTCCGGAGGCAGGCACGCGGAGCGGCTGGGCCTGCCTGGGGCCGGGACCAGTCTTGCCATGAGCCTGCCACCCTGGCGGAGCTGAGGGGACTGGGTGCCGCCATCTTTCAGGGTGTGACAGTCAATTAGCATATTCCCTCTTTATTGGCTGTGGGCACCGCCATCTTTGAGGGCAGGGCAGTCAATTAGCATATTCCCTCCTTGGCTGTGGGTGTCGCCATCTTTGCGACGGTGTGAGGGTCAATTAGCATATTCCCTCTTTATTAGATAGGATGGGAGATGGCGATGTAACCGTGAAACGATGTACATGGAGCCTGACGTGTAACCCGAGGACTGCCTGTAGTCTCACTTCCCCATCAGACTGACTTGGGCAAAGCTGCAGAACTTAACCCCAGGGCCCTGCCACAGCTGACTTGGGCGGAGCTTTGGAGACCCTCAGAAGCCCTCCACAGGAGGAGATATAGAGGCCAGAGCTTCCCCACGAGTTCAGTTCAGGTTTTGGATCTGGAATCCCCTGAACCAGCAGATCTGCAAAATAAAGGTTAAACTTTCCTCCCTCAGAGTGCTGGCTGATTGTTCTCCCGTGCATTCTGCCACAACAGTGCTGGAGGCAACCAATTGATATGTTTCTATCACATCAGTGTTTCCTCTGTCTTTCCCTCTCTCTCCCACTCTTTCTAAAAATCAATGGAAAAATATCCTCGGGTGAGGATTAAAAAATATATATACATGGGATTATTTCTTTTGCCTGGACCACAATGTGACATTGTGTTGTATACTTACTGGTTTATATTCTTGTGACTTCCAAATGAAAATAATTCCAGGAAAGCATCATATTAACGCTGTTTTTAAAATCCTTGGCACATTTTCAGAAGCCACTTTATATAAATTGATGAAATATTTAAATGTAAAACAAATAAAATCAAAGTTTTAGAAGAAAGTATATACATTTTCTTTCTTTTTAAAAAAAAAAAAGAAAGGCAGACTGCCACGTGCAGCGCCTCATTTGGATGTGTCTGGAGTCTTGGAAGCTTGACTACCCTACGTTCTCCTACAAATGGACCTTGAGAGCTTGTTTGGAGGTTCTAGCAGGGGAGCGCAGCTACTCGTATAACCTTGACCGAAGACCGGTCCTCTCCTCTGGGGGGAAGGTCGTCCTCTTCGACCGAGCCTGCAGCTTCGGGAGGGACGCATATGGATCGGTGAGGGAGGAGGGGGACACGCGCCTAGCCAGCCAGATCAGCCGAATCAACCCTGGCGATCAATGGGGTGACAGATGTCGCAGCCAGATTGCCCTCACATCCTATATACATTTTCTTGAAGAGGGGTTGGGAAAGGCCTTTCTAAGCATCAGACAAATCAGAAACCAAAAATAAAAGACATAACCTGTAAAATTTCTGTATGTCAAAACAACAACCCATCATAAAACAACATTAAAAGACAAACAAATGAGGAAAACACATGCAATATTTGGCCAAAACATTTAACAAATAAGGACTTCTTATCAATTACTAATAAAAAGGTGAATGCCACAATAGACAAAGGAACAAAGGAATACTATGTGTTTTGTTTTTTTTTAAAAATAAGAGTTTATTTGAGCTAAACTGATGACATGCTGGGAAGCAAGATCTCAATTGCTGCTGAATGTTGTGTTCTCCATGCTCCTAATAGTTGATCCTCAATTCATGGGGTGTTTTCTTCAAAGATGGCTCCTGAAACACAGAGCCTAGACTTTTATCTACAAAGGCTTAGTTTAGCTTTTCTTCCATAAGAGGTGTAGTGAAAAATTAACCTTATAAACCTTTAGGTTTCTTTGCAAAATAGAAAGCATAAACTAGTGTTAACGAAAAAAAACCATTGAAACCTGTAAAGAATTTTGTGAGTTTATTTGAGCCAAACTGTCGACATATGCCGGGAAGC
The DNA here is from genome assembly GCF_027574615.1 of Eptesicus fuscus. Taxonomy (NCBI): domain Eukaryota; kingdom Metazoa; phylum Chordata; class Mammalia; order Chiroptera; family Vespertilionidae; genus Eptesicus; species Eptesicus fuscus. The sequence goes on along the minus strand of NC_072473.1, from coordinate 38,277,536 downwards.
AGAACCTCAATGAATTGAGATAATGCTCCGGAGAATGCAGGGTTACATCTATATTTATACATTGAAATCAAAGGAAAGGGACGTAGGTGAGTTACATGAAATCCATTGGTGACAGATTAGGGAGATGGGACAAAGCAAAGCGGGGAAACCTCTGGGATTGGGTGAAAAGTGAAATGATGGACATGTGCTTCTCTTACAGAGATGGATACAGGATACTTTAACGTAATTAACAGTTGACAATTAACTTGATAACAATAACAATGAAGGAATGTCCCGGTGCCATTTGTTGTGCCCTGAGGGGTCCGGGGTAAAAAAGGAAGTTACAAGTTACCCAGACATCTCACAGACATCTCACAGATATGTTATCTTAGAGGCAAAAAGGCAAATGGGCTCAGGAAAGAAGATCTAAGTTGATCTTTGTCAGGGAAGATATCGGACTAGGACATGACTACCCACTATAACCTGTTTGTAGTTAAATATTTAATTTTCAAACCATCCTTTGTGGTTATTTCAGGTCTCTGAGTTTGCAAGACGGCCACACAGGCCTCCCCTGAGCTTGTCAGGTTAGCATGTGGCTCCTTTCGTTCACACTAGTATCTCCATAAATTAACCTGCCATATTAGCAAATGTTGCTTCTATAATCAGAATATCAAAATCTATTCTGAAACACACAAAACGCAACAGTACAATGAAAGACAAGCAAGGGCTTGAGCCCTTGGACATTATTCAGTGACCTGGTTCCTTTCTTTTTATTTTATTTATTTATTTTTGTTAATCCTCACCCAAGGATATTTTTCCATTGATTTTTTTTTTTTTTTAGAAAGAGTGGAAGGGATAGGGAGAGATGTGAGAGAGACACATCAATTGGTTGCCTTCCACACTTCTCCCAACCAAGGCTGGGTATTGAGTCTGCAACTGAGATACATGTCCTTGACCGGAATCGAACCCGGGACCCTTCAGTCCATGGGCCGATGCTATCCACTGAGGCAAACCAGCTAGGGTTATTTTATTTTACTGTTAATCCTCACTGAAGATATTTTTTCCATTGGTTTTCAGAGAGAGTGGAAGGAGTAGAGAGAGTGAGAGGAAAAAAAGAGAGAGAAACATTGATGAGAGAGAGACACATTAATTGGTTGCCTCCTGAATACCCCAACCATGGTGGGGGGACCAAACCTGCAACCCAGGTACGTGCCCTTGACCAGGAATCCAATCCGAGACCCCTCGGGTCTGAGGGCCAATGCTCTAACCATTGACCCACGCGGGCCAGGGCCACTTGGTTCCTTTCAATGGAGCTGTCAGAATCACAGTGACTGCACCGTAGCAGCCAAGTGTTACTGGGAAAGTTTCTGCACAGGGCAACTTGGCACCAATATAAATTTTTGGTCACTAACCTCAATTGGCCCTTAACTCTGCTCAGCAATCTTACCATATATCTTTGGTCAACTCATGCTTCAAGTACCCCACAAACCCTTTTTATATTACTCAAACCTCTAACCCTGCTATTTCAAACCCCATTGTCACTCTGAGTAGGTGACCTTCTTATTTCACAGAGTAGATATCCAATGGGCAATCTCTCAACTTTTTGCCAGCTATGAAACATAATCTGCACCCATTCTCACTTCTCTTTGTATTGTTAAACCAGAGGAAGTAGTTTCTCCACCTCTGTTGAGTGGCTATTATCTCACTCAGTAAATATTTATTGGATAGAAGGCATGAAACCTTAATAGAATTTACTGAGGGGGAGGGCCCAATCCAGGTCCAGGTAAAGTTAAGAATTTGCGTTGAATAGTTTGAATGGTGCTTCTTTCTTTACTAACCACTCTCAGCATGGCACAAAATGTAAGGAGGTACCCACTCTCAGCATGAAAACATAAACTAGGTTATAACATGTAAAGAGTATGCTTCGTGTAGAAAGGATAGGCACTGTTTCTTGGAAATTTGTGTATGTGCCTGTGTGTGCATACTAGATTGCAAATTAATTTTTCTTTACTGTGGGACATGGTCAAAAAAGTTGAAAGGCTTTGATGTCAAAGGTGAAAGTATCAATAAAGTCAGAAACAAAAGCAAGTCAATGAGAAAGAGAAAGAAAAATGTATAAATATTGTAAAGGAAGAGACAACTATCAGTGTTTGCAGACAATGATTTTCTTCTAGAAAATTTGAGAGAATATATAGTTTAAAAGTTGCATCTTATTCTTATTGTTTTTTTAAGCAATCACAAAAATTTAATTCACGTTTGTTCAACCATTCATATCCACATTCAAATCTTCTTCTATGTGTAGTTTACAGTTATCCATAAATTGGTGAGTGATCAGGGTTGTATGATTTTGATAAATTCACAAGAAAATGAGAGACAGCATCTGTTAAATTTACATATAATACCCTAGCATTGTTTACTTCTTGTGTATTTTGTTGGTTTTCCTGGCATATTTTTCCCTATCTTTTTATTTTTTAACCTTTTAAAATTATTGACAGTATTATAAATATCTCCCATTCCCCCCACTTGCCCCTCTCCACCCAGCCTCATCCCCAACCCAAGCCTTCTTTTGATTGAAGTAAACATACAGAAAAGTGTACATTTCATAAGCCTGATGAAATTTCCTAAATCAAACACACTCAAGTAATGAGTAGCCATTCAGCAAACAGAACATTGTTAGGAGCCCGGAGGCCCCTTGTGTTCTTTTCAGTCACTACTCACCCTTTGCCCCCTACATAATTAAAACAAATTTAACAACAGATTTATTTAGTTAGTTAGTTTTAAATTTATTTTTATTTTTTGTGAATCCTCACCCGAGGATATTTTTCCATTGATTTTTAGGGAGAGTGGAAGAGAGAGAGAGAGAGAGAAACTTTGATGTGAGAGAGAGAAACACATTGATTGGTTGCCTCTTGCATAAGCCCCGACCACTGAGGAGGAGCCGGCAATCAAGGTACATGGCCTTGACTGGAATCGAACCCAGGACCTTTTGGTCTGCAGGCCAACGCTCCATCCACTGAACCAAACTGGCTAGGGCAATTTAACAGATTTAAAATGCTGCTTGTAAATTGAATTGCTATAAACAATATCATACTCTAACTATACTTGCTATATAGAAATAACCTTTTGTAATGCAAGCAATCATTTGTTATCAACTGAACTTTGATATATATCTGGTTTTGTTAAATAAGAGCACATTTTAAAATATAGGGTATTCCCCAAAAATGTATACACACACTTTGAATAATTATAAAGGCAGTGTTTATTAAAATACATTTCATTTTCAAAATTGAGCTATCAGCTGTTAAAGCGTGTATACATTCTTTTGGGGCACCCTATATTTTATTCCACACCCAAACTAGTATTACTGTTGAATTATTTGATAGCTTGAATTATTTATGACAGTTCACCTTCATGGGTAAAAGTAACTAAATTATTTGTGTATATATTGTCCTTTATGTTTAATGATAACATGACTAATAAAGAAATGTGGTTGATGGTTCATTCTATGACCAATCATTATTTTAGTACTATACATATGTGAACGTTATCCTTCAGTTTGTAATTTGATAGTAGAATCTGCTGGAATTTGTGGGTTTGTGTCTTTATCTTATGACTAGGCCAACGTCTTTGCTCAAACTTGCCTTGATTCAAGCTTCTCTTAAAATGTTTCTCTTGCCCTTAATTTCAGACTTTGATCATGAGTTATTTGGGTGCCCTACTATGTCTTTGGGGCATTAGGTATGTCCTAGGGTTGACCTCTTATACAATTGTCAAAAAAATAAGAATAAACAGTTTAATTATTTGCTGTGAGAAATACAACTGCCATCTTGGGTAGGTAACAGAAAGCTGCAGTTCTCGCCTGGCTGGTGTAGTTCAGTGGTTGAGCGTCGACCCATGAACCAAGAAGTCATCAGTTCGATTCGCAGTCAGGGCACATACTTGGGTTGTGGGCTTGATCCCCACTCGGGGCTGGGCTGGAGGCAGCTGATGAATTGATGAGTGTCTCTCATCATTGATGTTTCTCTTTCTCTCTCCCTCTAAAATCAATAAACACATGTATACTTTTAAATCTTTATTTTTATTGATTTCAGAGAGGAAGCAAGAGAGAGAAAAATAGAAACATCAATGATGAGAGAGAATTATTGATTGGCTACCTCCTGCATGCCCCACACTGGGGATCGAGCCCGAAACCTGGGCATATGCCCTCACCAGGAATCAAACCCCGATCTCCTGGTTCATAGGAGCCACATCAGCTGGACAATAAAAGCATATTTTAAAAAAAGAAAGCTGCAGTTCTCTAAATGTATTGCACATTATTAGATTCACAATGGGTGCTTGATAACTTTTATAGCTCCTTTTTCATTTGCATTACATTTTTGTATCATATGGAGTTTCATCTGCCATATGATTTAGTAAATGTTGGTAGGGCTCAGACATAAGTGTGGCAAGCTACATGGAACTAGACTGGGTTTTTGTCATGACCCCTCCTTTTCCCTGTCTACTCTGCCATTTCCCAGGCTCCAATGTTTCATCTCCTGCCCCCAATCCCTATTAGTCACTGTTAGGTCTGATCAAAGAATTGAATCAATACCTCCGCCCCTGGGAACTGACCTTTAGGCCACTTCACATTGGACATTCCACTTGCTTAGACCACATTCCACTTGCTAAGACCATTATCTCTCCCCTCCGGAGTTTCCCAGAATCCGGACCTGCACAGATAATTCTCAGCCCAGAAAAAGCCCACCTAGAGTCCTTTAAAAACCTCTGACTCCCATCTTTGGGTACTGGCGCCATTTTGGGGCTCAGCCCATCTGGGTATCCAGATGACGTAATAAATTCATAATTCTCCACCCCTTTTGGCCCCTGCATTCCTCCTTCGGCGACCCTAACACTCACCCAAGCCTGCCTTCTTCTGGTAGTGTTCATTGCACTATTCTTTTTTAAAATTTTTATTTGTTGAAAAAACCAAGATGGCGGCATAGGTTAAACACCTAACCTGCAGCCGGGCACAACAATTTCAAAAATACAACTAGAGGTCAGAACGGACATCGTCCAGAACCACAGGAGAGCTGGCGGACTGAAATGCCCACAGCTGGGGGGAAGGAGAAGGCCACGGGGACAGTCGGGGAAGCCGTAAAAGCCTGAGGTATGGAGAAACGGGCGGAGACACGAGCACACGCGCCTGCGGGGAGGATGGAACCGGAGAGGAGGGGGCGGCTGATGACCTGGCCGGAGTTCACTGGCAGGAAGGAGATAAAGGCTCCGGAGTGCGCTGAGCGCCGGCTCCGATTGCACTGAACCCCATTCCGGGCGAAACCCTGGGAAACTCACTCACTTTCGCAACTCTGCCGCCCCCGCAAGCCGCCCGGCCCGGGACGCTGGGGACGCCGCCGCAGCAGCGGCGCCCGGAGCCCGGCGGCCTCCCAGCACCCGTCCCCGCCGCGCAGCCCCCGCGCGCCTGGTGCCGCGGGCTGCGCGCCCCGCACACCGGACGGAGGCCCGGGCGTCCTCTCCGTGCACCTCCCGGCGGCGCTAGACTTCAGTAGAGTTGACTGAATTCAAGGGATTAAGAAGTATAAATTGGGGGGACGCCGCGGCGGCGACGTCCGGAACACGACGATGGCGGTGCCTGGAGCTCGGCGGCCGCCCAGCGCCCGTCCCAGCCGCGCGGCCCTCGCGCGCCTGGTTTCGCGGGACGCGCGCACCGCGCACCGGACGGAGGCCCGGGCGCCCTTTCCGTGCACCTCCCGGCGGCGCTAGACTTCAGTAAAGTTGACTGAAATGAAGGGATTAAGAAGTACAAATTGAGAAGTTTGAAAAAGATGGCGGCGGAGGTTAAAGGCTGTTCTGTTGCCTCGCACCCAGCGAAATCGGAGGGGATGAGGTGTGGAGGTGCGTGGGTCTGGCTGGTGGCGGGGGAAAGGGGCTTTTGTTCCAAACCTAAGGGAGATTAGCTCTCCATCACCCTGAAACCCATCTTCTGGCGAACCCCGGGAGACCCAGATGCCTGAGGGGAGAGGCGGGACTCTTGCAGAGGTGCGCCCAGCAATCAGTGTTTGCTGCGCTGGAGTGTGGAACGAGGGGACTTAGATACATGGAAGGCAGAAGGACCAGACTCACAGCCATGGAGGCTCGCCGCACCATGGCCTGTTGGCGCCCTGAGACCCCGCCCCGCCCAGGGACCCGCCCCGCACGTCTTGAAGACCTGCCCCGCAAGTCTTGCAGGCACACCTGCGCCCCAAGCAACGGCTTATGCATGTGGGTGGACTGCCCTCTGGCAGTGGACCAGATGATCTGCTGTTCTAGTCGGACTGCTCCAGGGCCACTCAGACAGGAGGAAGAAACTACAGTTTTTGCTGTAATCCTTGCTGAGTGCCTAAGGCAGTAGCTGATCTACACCCCATTGGAGACCCAGAAACGAGGGCATCTAGTGGTCTGTGGGAGATGACACCAGATTTCAACCACGTGCATAAGGGACACATTCAACGGGAATATTCAGTGAGCGCCAAAGCTTTGCTGCACCAAGACCCAGCCCATAAACGTGTCTCCTGCACAGCAACTCTTCCTTTATAGACAAAGAGAGCCCCCCCCAGTGACACCAACAACAATCAAGACTTAACTATACAAAGGAGGACCAAGATGGAGGCATAGGGCGGAAGCCTGATTGTTGCCTACCACAACAACTTTGAGACTACGACAAGAGAGCAGAGCAGACACCATCCAAGACCACCATAGGTCTGGCTGAGTAGATGCTCTACAACTAGAATAAAAGAGGGGGATGTGGGATGATGCTGATGCCGGTGACCCAAAGACCACACTTTAAGAACTACAGCTCAGGCGACACAAAAGAACTATGGCTCAGGCGATACAACAGCGGCCTGGAACGTGCTCGGCGCAGTTCCCCCGGCGGTCTCCGGCTGAGGGGACGGCTCCACTGGCAGCCAAGCACGGACAGACGAGCCCCTATGAGACATGGGGTGGGAGACTCCGCGCTTGCTGACCTCTGAGTCCGTCAAGAATCTCAACGCCCCGGAAGCGGCCAGGTGCGCATGCTCGGCGACCGGCCACCGATGCAGACCCAAGGGCCGACACAGCGACGCCAGACTGGCCCACCGCCATGCACCAGGTGCACCGGAGCTTCGCCGAGCCGCCGCCCGACGAGTTCTGCAGCAGCCATACTGGAGCTCCGGAAGGATGGCCAGGGGAATTGCTGAGGGGGGATTGACCGGCAGGAATTGGGATCGGGAAGACGGGGCCCCGCTGAGACTCGGGTGCGGGCGGGGTTGCGCGCCTCTGGGCTCGGGTGTGGTCACACGCCTCTGGGTATAAGTGAGGCCTCACGTCCCTGGGTCTAGGTGAGGCCACATGTCCCTGGGTCCAGGTGAGGCCGGACTCCGGGTCCGGGTGAGGCCAAGTGCCCCTGGACCCGGATGACGCTGGATCCCGTGCCCGGGCGAGGCCAAGCGCCCCTGGGTCTGGGAGAGCCCACACACCCCTGGGTCCAGGCGAGACCATGTGTCCCTGGATCCGGGTGAGGCCGCGTGCACCTAGGCCCGGGTGAGCCCAAGTGGCCCTGGGTCTGGGAGAGGCCAAGCGTCCCTGGGTCCGGGTAAGACCATGTGTCCCTGGATCCGGGTGAGGCCACGTGCCCCTGGGTCTGGGAGAGGCCAAGCGTCCCTGGGTCCGGGTGAGACCATGCGTCCCTGAAGCCAGATGAGGCCTCGTGCACCTAGGCCCGGGTGAGCCCAAGTGGCCCTGGGTCTGGGAGAGGCCAAGCGTCCCTGGGTCCGGGTGAGACCATGTGTCCCTGGATCCGGGTGAGGCCTTGTGCACCTAGGCCCGGGTGAGCCCAAGTGGCCCTGGGTCTGGGAGAGGCCAAGCGTCCCTGGGTCCGGGTGATACCATGTGTCCCTGGATCCGGATGAGGCCTCGTGCATCTAGGTCCGGGTGAGCCCAAGTGGCCCTGGGTCTGGGAGAGGCCAAGCGTCCCTGGGTCCGGGTGAGACCATGCGTCCCTGGATCCGGATGAGGCCTCGTGCATCTAGGTCCGGGTGAGCCCAAGTGGCCCTGGGTCTGGGAGAGGCCAAGCGTCCCTGGGTCCGGGTGAGACCATGCGTCCCTGGATCCGGATGAGGCCTCGTGCACCTAGGCCCGGGTGAGCCCAAGTGGCCCTGGGTCTGGGAGAGGCCAAGCATCCCTGGGTCCGGGTGAGACCATGTGTCCCAGGATCTGGGTGAGGCCTCGTGCACCTAGGCCCGGGTGAGCCCAAGTGGCCCTGGGTCTGGGAGAGGCCAAGCGTCCCTGGGTCCGGGTGAGACCATGTGTCCCTGGATCCGGGTGAGGCCTCGTGCACCTAGGCCCGGGTGAGCCCAAGTGGCCCTGGGTCTGGGAGAGGCCAAGCATCCCTGGGTCTGGGTGAGACCATGTGTCCCAGGATCCGGGTGAGGCCTCGTGCACCTAGGCCCGGGTGAGCCCAAGTGGCCCTGGGTCTGGGAGAGGCCAAGCATCCCTGGGTCCGGGTGAGACCATGTGTCCCTGGATCCGGGTGAGGCCACGTGCCCCTGGGTCTGGGAGAGGCCAAGCGTCCCTGGGTCCGGGCGAGACCATGCGTCCCTGAATCCGGATGAGGCCTCGTGCACCTAGGCCCGGGTGAGCCCAAGTGGCCCTGGGTCTGGGAGAGGCCAAGCGTCCCTGGGTCCGGGTGAGACCATGTGTCCCTGGATCCGGGTGAGGCCTTGTGCACCTAGGCCCGGGTGAGCCCAAGTGGCCCTGGGTCTGGGAGAGGCCAAGCGTCCCTGGGTCCGGGTGATACCATGTGTCCCTGGATCCGGATGAGGCCTCGTGCATCTAGGTCCGGGTGAGCCCAAGTGGCCCGGGGTCTGGGAGAGGCCAAGCGTCCCTGGGTCCGGGTAAGACCATGCGTCCCTGGATCCGGATGAGGCCTCGTGCACCTAGGCCCGGGTGAGCCCAAGTGGCCCTGGGTCTGGGAGAGGCCAAGCATCCCTGGGTCTGGGTGAGACCATGTGTCCCAGGATCCGGGTGAGGCCTCGTGCACCTAGGCCCGGGTGAGCCCAAGTGGCCCTGGGTCTGGGAGAGGCCAAGCATCCCTGGGTCCGGGTGAGACCATGTGTCCCTGGATCCGGGTGAGGCCACGTGCCCCTGGGTCTGGGAGAGGCCAAGCGTCCCTGGGTCCGGGCGAGACCATGCGTCCCTGGATCCGGATGAGGCCTCGTGCACCTAGGTCCGGGTGAGCCCAAGTGGCCCTGGGTCTGGGAGTGGCCAAACGTTCCTGGGTCTGGGTGAGACCATGTGTCCCTGGATCCAGGTGAGGCCTTGTGCAACTAAGCCCGGGTGAGGCCACGTGCCCCTGGGTCTGGGAGAGGCCAAGCGTCCCTGGGTACGGGTGAAGCCAGATCCTGGGTCCGGGTGAGGCCGTGCGCCCCTGGATCCATCCGGGTGAGGCTGGGTCCCAGGCCCGGGTGAGACCACGCGCCCCTTGGGTATGGGTGAGGCCACGTGCCCCTTAGTCTAGGTGACGCCGTGCCCCTGGGTTCGACCGAGACCAAACCAGAGGGAGTCGGACCTCCATTACCACCATTTGTCCACCATCCAGAGCTGAGGGGTCAGTGCTGACATATACACATAAGGAACTACTGGACATCGAAATTGGGTCTCAAAAGAACTGTTGGTCCAGGGGGAAGCTCGCTACAGATTGATTCATTTGCCTGTCAGCATAAATATTATTGCTCGTCTCACATTCAGTTCTTATTAGTATATATCTAGTGACATTTGATCTCATTCATCTAGAGGAAATGATGAACAACATAGACTGAGGAACAAGAACAGAACCAGAATCAAGGAGGCATCGATCGGACTATCGGGCCTCAGAGGGAGGATAAGGGAGGGTAGGGGGAGGGTGGGGGGAGGGGGAGAGTTCAACCAAAGGACCTGTATGCATACATATAAGCCTATCCAACGGTTAAGTTCAACAGGGGATTGGGGCATGCGTGGGGAGAGGAGTGGGATGGGAATGGGGGGATGAGGACAAATATGTGACACCTTAATCAATAAAGAAATTAAAAAAAAAAAATTTTTATTTGTTAATCCTCACCTGAGGATATTTTTCCATTGATTTTTAGAGAGTGGAAGGGAGGGGTAGATACTTAGAAACAGACCAGGACCGTGATCGAGCCTGCAACTGAGGTACATGCTGTGGATGAAAGGGGCCACATGCTAACCTGACAAGCTCAGGGGAAGCCTGCATGGCAGTCTTGCAAACTCAGAGACCTAAAGTAACCACAAAGGATGGTCTGAAATTAAACTTAAAATAAAAGCAGTTATGGTGGGTAGTTACATCCTAGGCCGGTATCTTCACTGACAAGGTCAACCTTTACCTTAACTGAGCCTATCTGTCTTTTTGCATCTGTAATAACATATCCTTGAAATGTCTGGGTAACTTGTAACTTTCCTTTTTCTGAACCCCTTGGGGCACAACCTAATGTGCCTGGGTGCCAGGACAGATACCACAAATTCCTTCATTATTATCATGTTAATTTTTACTGCAGCCACCTAAGTATGTGTCTATTATTTTACTTTTTATCCAATCCCAGGGATTCCCCACTTTGCTTTCTCCTGCTTCTCTAGTCTATCACCAATGGATTTCATGTAACCCACCAGCGTCCCTTCCTTTAATTGCAATGTATAAATATAAATGTAACCCGCCATTCTCCAGAGCATTATCTCAATTCATTGAGGTTCTGCTTCCTGGCAAATGTTGACAGTTTGGCTCAAATAAACTCACAAATATTCTTTACAGGTTTGAATATTTCTATGTTAACACTAGAGGCCTGGTGCACATGTGCATCGTGGGGTCCCTCGGCCTGACCTGAGGGGATCGGGCTGAAACCAGCTCTCTGACATCCCCTGATGGGTCCTGGATTGCGAGAGGACATAGGCCAGGCCAAGGTACCCCACTGGTGGATGGATCCATGCACCAGGCCTCTAGTATACATATAAGATCTTTGGTTAATCTCTTCCCACCTTTCCCCATTCCCCCTTCCCTCTGAGATTCATCAGTCTGTTCCATGTTTCCATGCCTGTGCATTGAGCATCTGCCCCCTGGTGGTCATTGTAGGTCATAGCTACCAGTCGAGTGGTCACTTAGGCTTTTATATATATAGACTAGAGGCCCAATGCATGAAGATTTGTGCAAGAATGGGCCTTCCTTCCGCTGGCTGCTGGCACCGCCTTCTCTCCAGCCTGAGCTGCCTTTCCGCCTTCCCACACTGCGCAGAGGCCCAGAGCAGCTGGGGTGGTGTGGAACGCCTGCATCATCACCATGGTGACGACTCAAGAGTCCTGCCCTGGGCAGCTCGGCGCCTGCGTATGCAAATTAACCCGCCATCTTTGTTGGGGTAATTTGCATACTCACTCCTGATTGGCTGGTGGGCGTCGTGAAGGTACAGTCAATTTGCATCTTACTCTTTTATTAGTGTAGATTACCCTTGACTGGAATTGAATCTGGGAATCTTCAGTCTCTACTGAGCCAAACAGGCTCAGCAATTGCACTATTCTTTAGCTTCCATTTCAGAATGAAAATCTAATAATTTCTTGTTTCTATTTTTCAGGACCCTAGATGACAGGTTACTTTATAATAAGGTGTTATTGGGTGGTAATTAATAAGCTAATTCTCCAACTCCCTATCTAGTCAAGGCTTTCCAAACTTTTACTAAAGCATTGCCTTAAATGATAGTGTTTACATACTTGGTAGGTTCAATGCATGATGGAGGTGTTAGTGAAACCAAAATGTGGTGGTCAGGTCTGAGTTTGTTGTCTCGCAAATCAAGGAATGAATTTGTGGACAAAAACAGTTAGCAGAAGCAAAGTTTATTGAGAGAAGCCAGTCCTGGAAAAGGTGCAGCTGCGGTTCCAAAAGCAGGCCCGAGTCCAGAGCTGCCATTCCTTGTTGCAGCAGGGTGAGGGTCAGCATCCAAGCTAATCAAAGTCCATTAGTCCATGTGTGTAGTCCCACATGGCCATAAGCCACGTGGGCACAGGGGAGCATTTCTCCTCTCAGGAGCCCAGTGCACCAGAGAAGAGGAGGGAGTGTGTTTCTTTGTATAAGGGTAGATACATGCCTTGCTAGCTCCTGATTGGTTTTTTCAAAGAATTCTGCCTTAGCAACATCCTTGGGATTGGTTATACACCTCACTGCCTGTGATTGGTTATCTGCAAGCTGCCTGTCTTAGTAACATCCATACATTTAAAACTCACCTCTCCTACACACACCCTTCTTTCTGCCCAGCAGGGTTGCCTTAACAACTACCACCTGTTGGTTCGGTTTCCCTGGTTCTATGGTTCTACTTTCTCCCCACCATGGTCCTGTCCCTGATATCTAGCCCTCCTCTTTTATCTCCTCATTAGGTCTGAGCAAATAATTGGATCAATATCCCCTCCCCTGAGAAACTGACTTTTAGATCACCATATTTAGCAACCAACACTCCCTTTTGCTTAGACCACATTTCCTTTGCTAAGACCAGTAACTTGCCCAAGATCCAGACCCGCCCAGAAAATTCACCACTGAAAAAGCCCACTTAGCGTCCTTTAAAAACTCTGACTCCCCGGTCCCTTAGAGCTGGCACCATTTGGAATTCAGCCTATCTGTCTGGCAGATGACCTAATAAATTTATAATTCTTTATTATTATTATTATTATTATTTTAAAAATATATTTTATTGATTTTTTACAGAGAGGAAGAGAGAGGGATAGAGAGTTAGAAACATCGATGAGAGAGAAACATCGATCAGCTGCCTCTTGCACAACCCCCACTGGGGATGTGCCCGCAACCAAGGTACATGCCCTTGACCGGAATCGAACCCGGGACCCTTGAGTCCGCAGGCCGACGCTCTATCCACTGAGCCAAACCGTCCTCGGCATCTTTATTATTATTATTATTATTTAAAAATATATTTTTAATTGATTTCAGAGAGAGGAAGGGAGAGAGAGAGAGAGAGAGAGAGAGAGAAAGAGAGAGAAACATCGATGATGAGAGAGAATCATTGATTGGATGCCTCCTGAATGCCTCACACTGGGGATCAAGACCACAACCTGGGCATGTGTCCTGACAGGGAATCGAACCACGATCTCCTGGTTTATAGGTTGACACTCAACCACTGAGCCACACTGACTGGGCAATTTATAATTCTTTTCACTTTCATCCTCATGCAGTCCTCCTTTGGTGACTCTAGCAGGAAGTCTGAACATAAGAGGCCACTTAGCCCTCTTAAAGTCATTTGAAGATCCTTATCAATTCTCTCTACACTATTCCAAAGAATTCAAGAGGAAGAAAGACTCTCAAGCTCATTTTATGAGGCGAGCATTATCTTAATTCCAAAACCAGATAAAGACACTACAAAGAAAGAGAATTATAGGCCAATATCCCTGATGAATATAGATACTAACATCCTCAACAAAATATTAGCAAACCGGATTCAGCAGTATATTAAAAGGATCATACACCATGACCAAGTGGGATTTATTTCAGGGATGCAAGGTTGGTACAATATTTACAAACCAATAAACATGATATACCACATAAAAATGAAAGTTAAAAATCACATGATCATATCAATAGATGCAGAAAAAGTATTTGATAAAATTCAGCACCCATCATATATAATAAAGAGGTAATATGCAAATTGACTCTCATGCCCTCGCACAAGATGGCTGCCTCCATGTGGACAAAGATGGCCACCACAAGATGGCTGGCAGGGGAGGGTAGCTGTGGGCGATCTGGCCAGCAGGGTAGGGAAGTTAGGGGCAACCAGGCCAGCAGGGGAGGGCAGTTAGGGGCAACCAGGACGGCAGGGGAGGGCAGTTTGGGGCAACCAGGCCTTCAGAAGAGGGCAGTTGGGGTGACCAGGCTTGCAGGGGAAGGCAATTAGGGGCGACCAGGCCAGTTGGGGGTGACCAGGCCTGCAGGGGAGGGCAGTTGGGGGCAATCGGGCCAGCAGGGAAGGGCAGTTGGGGGTGACCAGGCCTGCAGGGAAGGGCAGTTGGGGGCGATCGGGGCAGCAGGGGAGGGCAGTTGGGGGTAATCAGGCCGGCAGGGGAGCAGTTAGGCATCGATCAGGCTGACAGAGGAGTGGTTAGGGGGTGATCAGGCTGGCAGGCAGAAGCAGTTAGGGGCAATCAGGCAGGCAGGCAGGCGAGCAGTTGGGAGCCAGCAGTCCTGGATTATGAGAGCAGACCTAAACGGGCAGTTGGACATCCCTCAAGGGATCCCAGATTGGAGAGGGTGCAGGCTGGGCTGAGGGACACCCCCCGCCCCCGCGTGCACAAATTTCGTGCACTGGGCCTCTAATATGTAATAAAGAAAAAAAAGGAAAAAAAATTAAACATGGAACTGCCATTTGACCCAGTGATCCCACTTCTAGAAATATATCCTAAGAATCCTGAAACACCAATCAGAAAGAATGTATGCATCCCTATGTTCATAGCAGCACAATTTACAATAGCTAAGATTTGGAAAGAGCTTAAGTGCCCATCAATAGATGAGTGGGTAAAAAAAATCTGTGGTACGTTTACACAATGAAGACTACGCAGCTGTAAAAAAGAAAGAACTCTTACTATTTGCAACAGCATGGATGGATCTGGAGAGCATTATGCTAAGAGAAATAAGCCAGTCAGAGAAAGATAAGTATCACATGATCTCACTCATATGTGGAATCTAATGAACAAAATAAACTGATGAACAAAAATAGAGCCAGAGACATATAAAGATTGGATAGACTGTTGAACCTCAGAGGAAGGCATGGGAGGGTAGGTGGTTGGGAAGAGATCAACCAATGAACTTGTATGCATGTATGTATAATCCATGGACATAGATAATAGGGTGGTGAAGGCTTGGGGTAGGGGGCAGTGGCAGTCTGGAAGAGGACAATGGGGGGAAAAGGGGGACGTACGTAATACTTTCGACAATAAAGATTAAAAAAATGATTCCTTTGCAAATTTTTGTTTGTAGCAATGATTCATTATTTTGTATTTCTGAACAGTATTTCATCTTAAGGATGTACCTCAGTTTGCCTACGCATTCAAGGACATCTGGATTGTTTTCAGTTTTCACCAATTATGAATAGAGCTGCCATAAACATGTGTGTACATGTTTTTTTTTAATATATTTTTATTGATTTCAGAAAGGAAGGGAGAAGGAGAGAGAGATGGAAACATCAATGATGAGAGAAAGTCATTGATTGGCTGCCTGGGAATCAAGCTTGCAACCTGGGCTTGTGCCCTTGACAGGAATAGAACCCTGGACCCTTCAGTTCGCAGGCCGATGTTCTATCCACTGAGCCAAACTGGCTAGGACTGTGTACATGTTTTTGTATGAACATAAGTCTTCATTTCTCTAGGGTAAATACTTAGGATTGGGATTGGTGAGTCATATTGTCAATGTAGGTTTAATTTTATAAGAAACTGCAAAGCTGTTTTCCAGATTGGCTGTACCATTATGCATTTCCACCAGCAATGCAAAAGAGTGCTAGTGACCCTGCATCCTTGCCAGCACTTGGTATTATTATTTTTATATTTATTTTAGCCATTTTAATAGGTATCTCATTGTGGTTTTAATTTGCATGTTCCTAATGGCAAATTATGTTGAACATTTTATCATGTGCTTATTTGTCACCTGTTTATCCTCTTTATAGAAGTGTCTTAGTCCTTTGACCATTTAAAAAAATTGAGTTTGTTTTCTTGCCATTGAGTTATGAGAGGTCTTTATATATTCTGGATATAAGTCCTTTGTTAGATATATGGTGTGCAGCTATTTCCTCCCAATGTGTAGCCTGTCTTTTCATTCTATCAACAGTTATTTTCATAGAGAAAAAGTTTTAAATTTTGATCAAGTCTAATTTATCTTTTTTTCTTTTATGCATCATGGTTTTGGTGTCATATCTAAGAATTCTTCCCTAACCTCAGGTCACAAGAATTTTGTCCTATGTTTTCTTCTAAAAGTTTTATAGTTTTACATAGATGGAGATCTATGTGTAGATCTATGATCCATTTTCAGTTAGCTCTTTATCAGGAATTGATGCCTGTAGGAGAAAGGTAAAAATGAGGAATTAGAGGAAAAAGTCAGAATGTTATGCAGGTACAGCAAAGCTTCACTAAACCTGGTGAAGGACTCTGGAGCCAGTACTGCCTTTGAGTGTCCTGCATTATGCCAAAATGGCCAGGCTTTTATATCCCATCCTTGTTCAGTCACCATATGCAGGCTGACCTAGGGAATGTGTGGCTTCCGGTAGGGCAGATTCTTGCAGTTTAGGTCCATCCTGAAGGAGCTGACAGCTGGAGGCTAATCCATCCCCCACAGCTAGGTAGCAAGTCATTCCTTACAGGGGGATCTGGGAGAAACATTTCTGTTTCTACCAGAGACACGGAAAGAGTGCATGTGTTCTGTGTGACCCCAGAGAGCAGAACTAAAATCAATGGCAGGCCTGGCTGGTGTGGTTCAGTGGTTGAGCATCGAACTATGAACCAGGAGGTCATGGTTCGATTCTGGGTAAAGCCACATGCCTAGGTTGTGGGCTTGATCCCTGGTAGGGGTGTGCAGGAGGCAGCCAATCAGTGATTCTCGCTCGTCATTAATGTTTCTATCTCTCTCTCCCTCTGTAAAATCAATAATAATATATTTTAAAAATGAAAAAAATTAATGACAGGTATAATTTTATTAACCAATGTCACTCCAATAAATTCAATGAAAAATAAAATCAATGCCAGGAGTAGTAGTTTAAAAGAGGCAGATCTTAGTAGACATGTTGGGGAGCACAAGAGACTTGGCTGGAAAGTTGTAAGGAGGACATTCTGAGAAAAGGGAAGTGTGTGGAAGGCCGCCTGCCCTGTTTATCAGAACTCTGACTTAAGGGAGACTTAGGGGAGTGTTGAAGGTGGCACCCCTAATTATTCCTTGACCTTTCCAAACAAGTCTGTGCACGTGCAGACCCCCGGGTGTTTACTGGAATCCTTATGCTTAATCCCTGGATGCCCTTGCCTAGAGGACAATGTAAACACATGTGTCCTCCCAAGATTACTCACCCTACTGATTGTATCTAAAGTTAAAATTCCAATAAAGCCTAATGAGGCAGGCAATCCAGGCAGCCTGGCTTCTTCAGCTGGGCAAGCCCCTTAGCCCTCTCTTTCACAAACTGTGTCTGAGTAATCTGTTCATCTGTCATTCAGGTGCTGCTGGTCAGCCTCGGCATAGACCTTAACACACTTTAAGGCTTTTCCACACATATACAAAAGTAGATAAAATAGAATAATAAACCCCCTATACCTATCACCACGCTTCAACAATGATAGCTGCATGACCAATATTGTTCCATGTATACCTCCACCAACTCCCTCTTATCCCTATTACAATATTCTAAAATCCCAGACATCATATAATTTCTCTCTAAATATTTTAGTATCTGTTTTCTGGAAAGGCCTAGAGGTGGTAATGTGTTGAGTGGTAATGAGCACACTAACGACCCATATCTTCATTTAAAAAAATAATAAAAATATATATATATATATATATATATATTGTGGCAGGAGGCAGCCAATCAAAGATTCTTGTCACTGATATTTCTCTCTCTCTCTTCCTCTCTCTGAAATATATATTGATTTCCACCCATATCTTCATTAAAAAATATATATATACACATATATATATTTTGAATACATATATATATATTTTAATTTCTTTATTGATTAAGGTGTCACATATTTGTCCTCATCCCCCCATTCCCATCCCCCACCCCACCCCCCTGTTGTCCTTAACCATTGGTTAGGCTTGTATGCATGCACACAAGTTCTTTGGTTGATCTCTCCCCACTACCCCCACCCTCCCCTACCCTCCCTCTGAGGCCCGACAGTCCGGTTGATGCCTCCTTGTTTCTGGGTCTGTTCTTGTTCATCAGTCTATGTTGTTCATCATTTCCCCTAGATGAGTGAGATCATGTGTTACTAGAAATATACTTATAAGAACCGAATGTGAGACAAGCAATAATAGTTATGCTGACAGGCAAATAAATCAGTCTGTAGTAAGTTTCTTTCTGGACCAACAGTTCTTTTGAGACCCAATTTCAATGTCCACCAGTTCCGTATGTGTACATGTCGGCACTGACTTTTCAGCTCTGGGTGGTGGACCAGTGGTGGACCAATTGTGGTAATGCAGGTCCGACTCCCTCTGGTTTGGTCTCGCCCGGATCCAGGGGCGCGGCTTCACCCGGACCTGGGACCCAGCATTACCCAGGCCCCGGGGCACGTGGCCTCACCTGGACCCAGGGGCGCGTGGCCTCTCCTGGACCCAGGGGTGCGGCCTCACCCAGTCCCGGGATCCAGCCTCACCCGGACCCAGGGGTGCGTGGCCTCTCCTGGACCCAGGGGTGCGGCCTCACCTGGACCTGGGACCCAGCCTCACCCGGACCCAGGGGCGCGTGGCCTCACCCAGACCCGGATCCAGCCTCACCCGGACCCAGGGGCACGGCCTCACCCGGACCCAGGACCCAGCCTCACCCGGGCCCAGGGGCACGTGGCCTCCCCCGGACCCAGGGACGCGCGGCCTCACCCGGACCCGGGACCCAGCGGGGCCTCATCTTCTCGATCCCAATTCCTGTCGGTCAATTCCCTCTCAGCAATTCCTTCGGCCATCCTCTCAAAGCTCCGGGGCGGCCGCTGCGGAACTTGCCGGGCAGCGGGCTCGGTGAAGCTCTGGTGCGCCCGGTGCACGGTGGCGGGCCGGTCCAAGGTTGCTGTGGTGGCACTTGGGCCTGCAGCGGCGACCAGTCGCCGGGAGAGCGCATCCGGATCCGGAACCCAGCGGGGCCCGTCTTCCCGATCCCAACTCCCATCGATCAACCCCCTCCCAGCAACTCCTCCGGCCATTGTTCCGGATGGTGTCTGCTCTGCCCTCCAGTTGCAGTCTCAAAATTGTTGTGGTAGGCAACAATCAGGCATCTGCCCTATGCTGCCATCTCGGTCCTCCAGAAGATTCTTAAGTAACCTTATAAATGTGGTTCTGAACACTGTGTCGTCCATTAGTTTACTTTCCTTCATCCCTTTTATTCGTGACCTGTTTCAGTGTCTCCAGCTTTTGGCTGCCTCCCTATGTTGATGGAGTGGCTTTGTGTGGTCAGTGACCTATAGAGGCCGGTAGCTCAGCTTCCCCAATCTCCCTAGGTGATCGCTCTTGGTATCCCCCTTTGTGGGCTGAGTGCAAAGTCTTGGTGTTGTTAAGCCTTGATTGCTGTTGGTACACTGGGAGGATTTGACCTCCAGTCCAATTGGCTGTGAGGATCAGCTGTGTCTACGTCGGGAGACAGCCTTATTCAACTAGACTTGCCTCCTGCAAGCCCCCTACTGGGAATCGAGCCTGCAACCCAGGCATGTGCCCTGACTGGGATTTGAACCATGACCTCCTGGTTCATAGATCAACACTCAACCATTGAACTATGCCGGCCAGGCCATATCTTGATTTTAAAATACCATTCCACACTTAAAGAAATTAGGACTTTTTTTGGGGGGGAATGGGTGATTCAGGACTAGGGAAGATAAAGTACAAGATGTGCCAGAAGTACTTAAAAAAAATGATGGAAACATGTCAAAAGGCCCTGTGAGGGTCAAATTTAGAGTACTTTGAGCATCAAAGTAATAGTTTGTAAATAATGGAATAAAATAAAGATCCATAAGTATACATTAATAATAAATAAATAAGGAAATAAAGGAAGTAAGGAACTCTTTCTCACTGTAGTATGCCAACTCATAAATGTAGAAGGATTGATAGAATCAAAATTCATTTTCTAGTTATCATAGCAACATTAAATTCAGGCAAGAATCATCAATGGATGCTAAAACTAGTAAGCAACAAGATGTATAATACATAGACTCAACCTATCTTCTCACAAAATACCTATTGAGTACACTAAAGGAAAGGTATAACCTTACAGTAGTGAAGCCTGTCATTTGTCTCCTAATATTATTGCACTGAGGACACAATGTTACTTACATAGTATTCCCACCCAAAACACATATGCCTGAGTCAATCAAATAATGAGAAAGTATCAGACAAATTCAAATTGAGGGTGAGTCAACAAATAAATGGTCTGTATTGTTAAAAAAAAGTCAATGACAAAGAAGGCTAAGGAACTGTTTCAGGTTAAAGAGGATTAAAAAAACTATATGAGCTTAGGTTGGATCTGAGACCAAAATATTTGCTATAAAGGACATTATTAAGAAAAATGTGAAATATTTCAAAGAGGTTATATATTACACTATAGCATTTTATTGAGTTTAAATTTTCTAATTTTCATAATTGTACTGTGGTTGTGTAAGTGAATATCTTGGTTCTTCAGAAATATTCACTAAAGTATTTATGGGTAAAGGAGTATGGTTTTAAAATATTGTGTATGTGTGTGGAGAGAGAGAGGGAGTAAGAGAGAGGGAACTAGAATATAAAATTAATTTATCAAAATCTGGACAAAGGTATATGGGAGTTCTTTTTGTAACTTTTCTTTAAATTTGTTGAAAACATTTCAGTATTTGTGATAAGTTCTCTTTAGGGAAAGGGGAATATAGTCAACAATATTGTGATAAGTTTACAAGGTGACAGATGATCCCTAGCTTTAGTGGGTGATCACAGTGTAAGGTATAAAAATGTTGAATCAGCCCTAACCGGTTTGGCTTAGTGGATAGAGCGTCAGCCTATGGACTCAAGGGTCCCAGGTTCGATTTCGGTCAAGGGCACATCCCCAGTAGGGGGTGTGCAGGAGGCAGCTGATTGATGTTTCTCTCTCATTGATGTTTCTAACTCTCTATCCCTATCCCTTCCTCTCTGTAAAAAAATAAATAAAATATATTTTTAAAAAGTATTGAATCATTATATTGTTCACCTGAAACTAATGTAACCAATATAAAATTGTATACCAGCTATACTTAAATACAAGTAAATTAAAAAATTACAACAATGATACCATTATCATTCTTAACATTTTTTATCAAATACCTTAAGACCATCAAATATCCAGTCAGTGTTCTAATTTTCTAGGTTGTCCTATAAGTGTGTGTTTGTGTGTATTTACAGTTGGATTGTTTGAATTAGGAACTTAACAGGGACCACACATTGCATTTGTTTTATATGCCTCATGCTTCTTTTAACCTGTAGATTTTCCCACATTCTTTATTTTCTTTTTTAAAAAATATGTTTTTATTGATTTTTTTTAGAGAGAGAGGAAGGAAGAGGGGAAGGGAGATAGAAACATAGATGAGAGAGAAACAACATCAATCAACTGCCTTCTGCATGCCCCCTACTGGGATTGAGCTCATAATCTAGGAATGTGCTGTGACTAGGGGATTGAACCAGCAACCTCCTGGTGCATGGGACAATGCTCAACCAACTGAGCTACACTGGCCGGGCACCCTCTTTATTTTCTTGCAAATTATTTTGCTGATTGTATCCTAGATTGTAGTTCAATATAAAGATGTTATAATAATTATACCTATCCCATAATGTACCTGTGTCCTTTAATGTAGTGAGTGATCCCTTGTTGAATATTAAAATAGAAGCTAGATGCCTTAAAAGGCATTTTTATAGAATAGAAGGTAGAATTTTGGACCTGTGGGACCTTCAGAGTTGCTACCAACTGCAAAATGTTTATTACATGAAAATATCAGCACAGGTGAGACATGCGTAGAAATCTAGGCAGTGGCCACAATGGTTGAAATATACTGTCTTTAATATTCCTCATAGTAGTTATGTTCATCTCTTCTTGGGCCAAGGAATGTGTGTTGTAGGATATTATCAGATATAGGCATCGGCAAAATTAGGACCCAGGCAAAGTGTGTATAGTGGTTTTAATATGTTTTTCTCTTCTATATTTCTCTCTTCAAGAGATGAAACTCGGCCCTAACCGGTTTGGCTCAGTGGATAGAGCGTCGGCCTGCGGACTCAAGGGTCCCAGGTTCGATTCTGGTCAAGGGCATGTACCCGGTGAGGGGTGTGCAGGAGGCGGCTGGTCGATGTTTCTCTCTCATCGATGTTTCTAACTCTCTGTCCCTCTCCCTTCCTCTCTGTAAAAAATCAATAAAAATATATTTAAAAAAAAAGAGGTGAAATTCGATTTCCCTTCCCCTAAGTGTGGGCTAGAATTAGTGGTTACTTCTAACAAATAGAATATGGCTTAAATGATGGTGTGTGACTTCTGAGACTAGGTCATAAAAGGCATAGTGGCTTCTTCCTTGTCCTCTCTCTTGAATCATTTATTCTGGGGGAAGCTAGCTGCCATGTCATGAGGATATTCAAACAGCCTTATGGAGAGGCCCATGTGTTGAGAAATTGAGGCCTCCTGACAACAACCGTGTGAGTGCACCGTCTTGGAAGGGGATCTCCCAGTCCCAGTCAAGCCTTCAGATAAATGCAATGTCCTGAGTGACCCTGAGCCACAACCACCCAGGCCTCATGTTCTTGAATTCATGACCCACAGAAACTGATATACTGTACATATACAGTATATTTGTTTTGTTTTAAAGTTCTGAGTTTTGGGGTAAATAGCAATAGATAATATACTTTGCTATTTTTTATTGAATATTAGACATTGTGTATGAAAAATAATTTGAGGCCGAAACCGGTTTGGCTCAGTGGATAGAGCATCGGCCTGCGGACTGAAGGGTCCCAGGTTCAATTCCGGTCAAGGGCATGTACCTTGGTTGCGGGCACATCCCCAGTGGGGGTTGTGCAGGAGGCAGCTGATCGATGTTTCTCTCTCATCGATGTTTCTAACTCTCTATCCCTCTCTCTTTCTCTCTGTAAAAAATCAATAAAATATATTTAAAAAAAAAAGAAAAATAATTTGAGGCTCTTGTTAATGTTGTCTTCCTCCAGAAAGGTTTCACATTTGTTTCTTGCCAGTGGACTATTAGGCTAGAGGTATTAGAAATTCCAGATCACTTTACTCAATTGAGATGATAAGAAGCCCTTGTGAGGTCTAGTCTATTTCCTATTCACCCCTATTCCTAAGGTGTTGTCCTTAAGGGTTGCAAGTCAAAGCCTGTGGGGTTTATCATAGCTTTTTCTTCCTCGTGGGCCCTGAAGTCCAATTTCCCCCCTCTTATCTCCATGAGTCTAACTAAAGCTATGCACAATCTCTCTGCTGCATCTTCTGGAATAGGCAGATGTCTTTGGGGGAGAGGGGGCAGATATTCCCAAATATAGGTTTCTTTTTCCTCTTGAATCTTGGCTTCATAATATTTCATTGCCTTTGATAGTTCTCCAAAAACTCAAACAGATGCTTTTAAAATTTTGTCTAGCTTTTCTACTATTTCTCAATGGGATGATTAGTTTCAATTACATAGTTCAAGATTACCCCATTGGTAGAGGTGAAACTCTCCCAAGAATGAACTTTTAAAATTATAAACTTGATCATGCTACTCTTGCTTAAATCCCTTCAATAGTGTAGGAAGATGTTTTCAGCTGCAAGCGACAGTATACAGGAGTCCCCCACCCCTTACCTGTGGTTTCACTTTCTGCAGTTTCAGTTACCCACAGCCAACCGAGGCCCAAAAATATTAAATGGAAAATTCAAAAGAAACAATTCCTAAGTTTTAAATTGCGCACCATTCTGAGTATCATGATGAAATCTCATGCTGTCCTGCTCTGTCCCACCCAAGGCATGAATAATCCCTTTGCCCAGCACATACACACTGCATAAGCTCCTCACCAATTAGTTACTCTCCACTGATTAGTTAGCTGTCTCAGTTATTGGATTGATTGTCATGGTATGTATCACAGTGCTTGTGTTCAAGTAACCCTTATTTTATTTAATAATGGCCCCAAAGTGCAAGAGTAGAGATGCTGGCAATTCGCATAAACCTAAGAGAAGCTGTAAAGTACTTCCTTTAAGTGCAAAGGTAAAAATTCTGGGCTTAATAAGTTAAAAAAAAAAAAAGATCGTATGCTGAGGTTGTAAGATCTATGGTAATAACAAATCTTCTATCCCTGGGGGTCTTGGGACATATCTCCTGTGAAAAAAGGGGCACTGCTGTACTCAATGCAATGTTTAAATTACAGGGCTTGTTAATCTTAATGACAAGAAATTGGGTAGTAGGGTAGTGCCATGGTTGGTTAATTCAGTAGGCTTGTTCTATAGGTCTGCTTCGCCATCCTCAACATGTTGGTGATTATTTACCTTTACCTTTATGGTAGCAAAATCATTGATGGAACTCTGTATTAGTTATCTATTGCTGAATAACAAAAACCCTCAAAGTTTAGCCCCTTAAAACAACAAACATTTATTATATCACAATTTCTGTGGGTCAGGAATTTGGGAATAGCTAAGTTGGGTAGTTCTGGTTCAAGGGCTCTGATGAAATTGCAATCAAGATGTTAGCCAGGGCTGCAAGCATCTGAAGGTTTGAGTGGGCCTGGAAGATCCATTTCCAAGATGGCTCATTTACATGGCTACTGGCAAGAGGCCTCGATTCTTCCTTTGCTGGCTGTTGACAGAAGGCCTCCGTTCTTCACCACCTGGGCCTCTGCATCAGGCTGTTTGAGTGTCCTCATGACATAGCAGCTGACTTCCACACAGTGAATGATCCAGGAGAAAGAGCAAGGAAGAATCCACAATGTCTTTTATGATCTAGTCTTGTAAGTCATACACAGTCATTTTTACTACATTTTATTCATCAAAAGTGAGTCAGTAAGTACAGCCCACACTCAAGGGGGAGGGAATTAGCCTCCACCTTTTAAAAGCATGAGTACCAAACAATTTGTGGACATATTTTAAAACTACCATAAATCACAAACATAATGTTCTCATAGGACAGTATCCCTAGGAAGATCTGGAGTAGGGGCAAAAATAAAAAAAATAAAAAGACCTTGGTCTTCTAGTTGCTTTATCTTTTATGAGAGAGTAAATTCCTTCCCAGAAAGGGTCAGTGGACTTCTCTTTATATATCATTGGTCAAAATGAGTCAATACCCATTCCCAGACCAATTCATGACAAAGGGAAATAGGATAACGATGCTTAATTTAGGTAAATTATGATTCTTCCCTTGTGGTTGTGAAATAAGCCTATCTCCTCTGAGTATTTGTCACTGACCCAATGATCAAATCAAATTTCTGTTAGTAAGGAAGGTGGTGAGTGGAGAATGGTTGTCGGGTAGGCAACAGGGACTACAACAAATGGCTTCTCATTGCTCTTAGGATAAAAAATCACCTCTTCATCATGCTTATTATGTTCAAAGGATCTGGTCCCTGCTTATGTTGCTTTTCAGTATAATTTTAGACCTCTCTTCCTCCCACTCTATTTCCCAGCAACATTGGACTTTTTGTGTTGTTTCAAACTCTTTCCCATCCATCAAGATCTTTGCATCTGTGATGTGGTTTCAAATCTAAAGGGGATAATATTCCAGATCTTTATGGGCTTCAATGTTCTCATTGTGAGGAGTGAGTCATGTATATTCTGCCCTTAGCAGAGTGTGGCACACAGTAAGTGTTCAATAATTGGGAAGTATTGTTAAGTTCAGATTGTCAGATTGTATGCTTGTTTTGCTTTCCCTGCTGACGCCTTTAGTTGCTAGTCTATCTTACCCAAAAGGAATTGTTTCCCACCACCACAATATCCTAGGTGGAATGAAATAAGTGCCATATGTATGCAGAACTGATCATGGGGAGGCCTCAAATGTAAATTCATTTGGAAGTAACTCTGTGGAGGTTTCCCAATGACAGGATCGAAAGAAACAAATGTTTATCATATACTAGTAACTTTAAACTTGAGTCTCATTATCAGACAGACACACTTGTCTCAATACCAGTGCTCTATGAAGTAATATTGCCTACATCTTACCTGGACTTTGAGCACTATATGTGGGAAATTTTTGTATTTTTGACTTCATTCCAGCTAACTGTGTAAGTATGTTGGACACTCACCTACCTAGTTCCTAGCAATGGTGACTGTATTATAGTATAGGTAGGTGTATGGACTCTACATGTTGACTGTCTAGGTTTGAATCCACCACTTACAAGATCTGAGACCCTAAGCAAGCCAGTAAACTTCTTTGTGCATCAGTTACTTGATTTGTAAAATGAGGATGGCCGTACCTACTTCAGAGTTTTGTGCGCATTAATGCATGACATATGCTATGTGCTTGCCATTAGCCTTGTGTTGTAACCAGAACAGTTACATTGCACTTTTTCTTTTAAAAAATATATTCTTATTGATTTCAGAGAGGAAGGGAGAGGGAGAGATAGAGAAATATCAATGTTGAGAGAGAATCATTGATCGGCTGCCTCCTGCACGCCCCCTACTGGGGATCGAGCCCAAAACCCAGGCAAGTGGCCTGACCCGGAATCAAATCACGGCAACCCCTGAGGCACAACATCTGGGCTGCACTTTTTCTTATAAAAAATGGTAGGGAGGAGGAGGGACCTGGACTTCTAAGAAGTCTCGATTATTAAAACCAGTCAGCAGCCTTATGTGGAATTTCATTTGCATGAACTTGGTAGAGCTTCCGGGAACTCTAAGGGGTGGGGGCTGGGGGTGGTGCTTTCCCCCAGAATGTCATGGGTTTGGGTGGCGTTGCAGCTGCTCTGGGTGAGGCGGCGGAGAGTCTAGCGGCGACCTTGGGCCTCTGTTCACATTGCTTTGCGAGGCCACACGCCTCCTTCCCCTCCACCAGCGGGCGCCGCCTCCCGCTCCCGCTCCCGCCCTTAGGAAAGTTCCCAGCGGGTCGCTGCGTGTCGTACGTGACAAGTGTGAGCCGCACGTCCCATCAGCGCCCTCACAGACTGACAGCGATTCGGAGCAACTGAAGCGCGCCGGTGCCTTTGGCTGCGTCCAATAGTGGCTGCTGTTAGCGACGCGGGGCGGGCCGGCGGCCGGGCAGGGGCGGGGCTGGGAGCGGGGCGGGGGGGGCGGGGGCGGGGCCCGCGCGCTACTTAGAGGTCTGCACGCGGTCTGAGTTGGACATTTGCTGCAGTCTCCGTCGCTGGCTGGTCTGCGGGCTCTCTGTGCTGCTGTATTGCCAAGATGTCTCTTTCTAACAAGCTGACTCTGGACAAGCTGGACGTGAAGGGCAAGCGGGTCGTCATGAGGTAATTCTGCACATCTGCCCGCGCTTCCTCGGGGCTCTGCCGCAGCCTCTCTGGCCCGCGCCGACTTGCTTTCCCGCCGGCCCAAAGTCGCTTTTGGTCCTGGGCTCTGCCCTATGGGCTCTAGCCATACTAGGCGATGCTGCCGACCATTGTGGCTGAGGCTTTTCCGAGTGTGACGGTTTCTAACTTCGTTTCTCCCAGCCCAGTAAACGAGCTGTAGGTGCCCTTTTGGGGTGGATCTACCGAGGAACAGCTCAGATTGCCGAGAACCATTTTGCCCTCATTCCCATGCCTGCCATGCAGTTCCGTCTTCTCCAGTTCCCAGTTGGCGAGGTGGGGCTTAAGGCATATCCTGCAAATCTCTAGGCCCCAAGGCAGGGACCTTGAAAGGTCATTTGGTTACTTTCCCTTCCCCGCCCTAGACCATCCCAGGCGAAGAGAAAGGGCCTACATTTCAAAGGTCCTTGCAAAAAAAAGAAATCTTTCCCAGAGGTTGTTGATATAGATGGTCAGGAGTAGAACCCCCTAAAGCATCGGGGGTAGGAGGGTGAAGTCGGGTGGGGCTCACCGATGGCAGCCCTGCAGAGCTTA
The DNA here is from genome assembly GCF_027574615.1 of Eptesicus fuscus. Lineage (NCBI taxonomy): Eukaryota > Metazoa > Chordata > Mammalia > Chiroptera > Vespertilionidae > Eptesicus > Eptesicus fuscus. The sequence continues at coordinate 38,249,839 of NC_072473.1, read as the reverse complement.
TGTAACAGGCCTCTGCCGCCCAACCTGGTCTTTGGACTCGGGGCATTGGGGTTTGCATCAGGATTGTGACACATGCTGGGTAATGGTAGAGCAGGGTGTGGCTACTCTTTCTTGCTGTTCTCCAACCTCACCCTCACAGGTGGCTAGAGAAGCAGGATATTAGAAATGGGGAGGGCTCCCCATATACTTGGGGGTCTCTTACTCTGCACATGTGGATCCCTGGTCACTTACCAATATGGCTTCTCACTTATTTGCCCCAGTTACTAGAATGGTGTATGGAGCTTGTACATTCTTTTTGTAACGTGTGGTACATTTGTGCGTGCCAGGGGCAAAGTGCATCAGGACAGTTAGGTATATAACTGATACATTTGACTGTTACATATCTTTTTTTAAATTATATTTTTTATTGATTTCAGAGAGGAAAGGAGAGGGAGGGAGAGAGAAACATCATTGTTGAGAGAGAATCATTGATCGGCTGCCTCCTGCACGCCCCCTACTGGGGATCGAGCTTGCAACAAGGGCATGTGCCCTGAATGGGAATCCAACCGTGACCTCCTAGTTCATAGGTCAATGCTCAACCACTGACCCACACCCGCCAGGCATCTGTTACATATCTTGAAAGGATGCAAGGGTGGTGCTTTTGGGGGGGCCATAAGGACTTGCTTTGATGGCGTTTTGCAGGCTTGTCCTTTTTGGGAAATGATTGATGGCAGGCATGTGAATGGTGTGCTTCAGGCCCTTTCCCAATTTGAGTTGGTTCAAGTGAGGGCATCTTTTGGATATTAGCAGACACGTAGGATAGTAGGGGACTCTTCCTTTACCCTAAGCTTAAACATATGAAGGCACTATGAATTAGAGAACTTTATGGGTACCCCAAAATTCATGTAGCTCTCCCTTCCCTCTAATTTCACTATGGCTTACTGTTAGTTTGCAAGTGGCCTTTGTGCCTTGCTATGGAAATAGAAGAACTCAATAGCTTATGGCCATGAAAAACACCCGGTATCCACATTTTCCCAAATAACCTTGGCCTTTTCAATCTGGACAAAGTAGGAATTACTTACAGTCACCTTGGTATTAGACAAGGGCTCTTTCTACCCCTTAGATGATGTTAAGGAAAGGGGATAGATCCTCTGAAAAACAGGACAGGTGGACATTGGCAACTAGATCTGAGGTTTAATTATTTCCTCCGATCTCGTCTATGCTCGAGCCTGACCTTTCCAGATGCATGTACCAGCTGAAAGACAAGAAATGGGGCATCTTACAGGTCCCTTTTCTGCAATTTCCATTTTGGGCTTTATCTCCTCTCTCCCCTGGGAAATTGGCTTGAGGAATTAACTGGGATGGCTGGGAGTGGGACTAGAGAAGGTGCTTATCTTTTCTCACTCTGGATCTAACATGAAATACCTTTGTGCCCAAGGGCTCAAAGTTTCATTCAGATTGACCCTGAGTCTTGAAACGATTGGCTAGTCTTGTTTTGCTGATGGAAAATGACCCGTCCTGGGTCACCGAACTAGCAAGTTGGTGGCAGAGCCAGAACTAGAATTGAGTCTTTTTAGCTACTGAGCAGATCCTCTGAATACTGGGACATAATGAACAAAGACAGATTAAAGTAGACTTTTTGTTTGCTGACAGTTGCAATCTATAATTCCCCCCTACTGTAATCTGGATAAATTCTACTTATGTGGCCTGAGGAGAGGAAGTAAATTACTTTGTTCCCTGATTATTAACACATCTTTTTTGAACAGAGAGTCACACTGTAGCCCTACTCTTTGGAATTGCCTAGGCAGCCATGCTTTGTCAAATTTCTTTTTGTTTCAATGTCCTTATGTGGTCTTTGCTGGCAGTGTTTTGGAAATGGGCCTCCTGAGTAATGGCTGCTTCACTTAACCTCCTCTCTTTGTCCCACAGAAAAGAACTCTGATATTTGTTGAGACTTCTGGCCCCTGCTTTGATCACCAAGGGAAATTTTTTTGTCGAGGGAACTTTAGATAGCCAGAAAACTGAATAATTACCAGATTCCACTTCAGTTTTTTAGGACACCAATTGACTTTACCTTTGTATAAGCTTCCTGCATATTTTTGCAATGTCATTTTCTTCCTCTCATAGGATGCCAGTCATACTCCGTTGCTGACTGAAACACTTCCCTTTTGCTTGTCTGCCGCCCCCCCGCCCCCCGCCTTTTTTTAAACTTCACTGATTCTCTTTAACCTGTTGTAACTTGTTAAGCAAGCCTTGATGTAGTGGAAAAAGAAGCAGGGAGGAAAAACTGAGAGCAGATAAAAAACCTCTAAGACAGCCATGATATCCCAATTTTTCAGTCAGGGGCAGTGAATCAAGGGTGGACATGGTTCCTTTGAGAGGTTTTATTGGAACTGGGCTTGGACTCCTGAGATTTCAGATGATTGATAGAGACTTGATATTCCTACTAACTCAATATTTTTAACATTTTATTTTGAAATAATTACAGATTCTCAGGAGGTTGCAAAGATAGTAGAGAGGTCCTGTGTTCACCCAATTTTCCCTATTGGATACATCTTAACATAATTATAGTACAATATCAAAAGTAGAAAGTTGACTTTAGAATAAAACATATAGTTCTATGCTATTTTATCACGTGTGTAGATTTGTGTAACTCCCACCACAGTTAAGATACAAAGCTAGTTTTGTTTGATTACCACTAAGATCTCCCTCATGCTATACCCCCTTAGAGTCATGGCCCCTCTCCCTCATTTCTAACCTCTGGTAACCACTAATCTGTCCTCTCTTTCTAAAATTTTGTCAGTTCAAAAATGTTACATAAGTAGAATCACATAGTATGTTACCTTTTGGCATTGGCTTTTTAAAAAATATATTTTTATTGATTTCAGAGAGGATGGGAGAGAAAGATAGAAACATCAATGATGAGAATCATTGATCGGCTGCCTCCTGCACGCCCCCCACTGGGGATCAAACACGCAACACGGGCATGTGCCCTTGACCGGAATCGAACCCGGGACCCTTTAGTCTGCAGGCCGACACTCTGTGCACTGAGCATAACCAGCTAGGGCTGGCATTGGCTTTTTGAAAAAATGTTCTGTATTGATTAAGGTATTACATATGTGTCCTTATCCACCCCTCCCCCCCCCCGCCACACCCCACTCATGCCCTCACCCCCTGGTGTCTGTATCCTTTGGTTAAGATTAATAAGCATGCATGCAAGTCCTTTGGTTGATCTTTTCCCCTTACCCCCACCCTCCCCTACCTTCCCTCTGAGGTTTGACGATCTGATCGAAGCTTCTCTGTCTCTGGATCTGTTTTTGTTCATCAGTTTGTTTTTAATTATATTCCATAAATGAGTGAGATCATGTGATATTTATCTTACTCTGATATACTTATTGATATACTTATTTCACTTAGCATAATGCTCTCCAGGTCCATCCATGCTGCTGCAAATGGTAGGAGTTCCTTCCTTTTTACTGCAGCGTAGTATTCCATTGTGTAGATGTACCACAGTTTTATAATCCACTCATCTGCTGATGGGCTGGCTTTTTTTATTTACAATAATGCCCTCGAGATTTCTCCAAGTTGTTGCATCTATCAATAGTTCAGTCCTTGCCCTAACCAGTTTGGCTCAGTGGATAGAGCGTCAGCCTGTGGACTGAAGGGTCCCAGGTTTGATTCCGGTCAAGGGCATGTACCTTGGTTGCTGGCACATCTCCAGTGGGAGGTGTGCAGGAGGGATCTGATCAATGTTTCTCTCTCATCGATGTTTCTAACTATCCCTCTTCCTTCCTCTCTGTAAAAAATCAATAAAATATATTTAAAAAAAATAGATCAGTCCTTGTATTACTGAAGAGTATTCTATGGTATGGATGTTCTACCATTTGTTTAGCCCATTAAAGGATATCTGGGTTATTTCCAGTTTTGGGCTACTTCAAATAAAGCTGTTGTGAACATTGAACATTCATTCGTACACAAGTCTTTGTATGGACACATGTTGTCATTTCTGTTGGGTAAATACCTGGAAATGGAATTGCTAGGTCATATGCTTAACCTTTGAGGAATTCCCATACTGTTTTCCAAAGCAACCACACCATTTTACATTCCCACCAACAGTGTATGTGATCAGTCTCTGCATCCTTGATCAGAATTTGGTGTCATTATTTTTTATTTCAGCAATTCTGATAGGTGTGTAGTGAAATCTGATTTCATGCCTGAGTGTTTCAGGGAAGTGGAAATGAAAGGAGTGCAGATTTTACATGGAATTGAAGAAGTGGAATGTGTAGGCAAGAGCAGTTTCTTTGGTGGAGTCCACCGAGAGAAGGAGCTAAAAGGAGAGCTGTTGCCTGGCCGGCCAGTGTGGCTTAGAGGTTGAGTGTTGACCCAGGAACCAAGAGGTCACCGGGTTCGATTCTCAGTTGGGGCACATTCCCAGATTATGGGCTCGAGTCCCAGTAGGGGGTGTGCAGCAGGTAGCTGATGGATGATGTTTCTCTCTCATCGGTGTTTCTATTTCTCTATCCCTCTCCCTTCCTCTCTCTCTAAAAATCAATAAAGAAAAATAAAGGAAAAATTTTGTAGTTACATCAATATTGAGTAAATTTGTTGGTATATCAAATTTTACTTTCCCGGTTTTATTGGAATGTCAATTCACATTTACAAATGTTGAGGTAGTTTAAGAACCTAAAGTGAGGCTTAAATAGTATTGAATTAAATTGCAGTTAATTGTATCCAAATTCTAGGAAAAATAAATGATGCTGGAAGTTGAAAAAAAAAAAAGAAAATAAAAATAAAGGAGAGCTATTGTTGAGAGTTGAGGAGATGATAGCAGAGGTAATCCACAGGCAATGAGAAGTAAGTACAAGTCCAATTCTCATCAGTAAGCTATGTAAACTTGGATAGATAAGACAGATTCTTGAGTGTTTCTGTGCAAAGAATTTCCTCCTTGTAAGGGCTTAAGGGTGGGGAGTAACACTATAAGGGGTGGCTTGTGCTCTGCCTTTTGCCCTAGCCCTTTTGACCACGGGCCTTCTGGGAGGCCGCAGAGGGAGAAAATGACCCGTGGTAATGGAATACTCTATCCTTTTTGGAATGCACTTTATAACCTTGTTCAGGATATTTAAAGAAGATGCTTTTGAATCAGAATCAAGTAGCCTGAAACTAAGGAGAGTGTATTTATTTCTTCAAAGGCATATGTACTACCTTTATTTTTGGGACTTTCTTTAATTAAAATGTTTGAATAATAGAATTATTATCTCCACCCACCTTTGGAAAGGCTGCTCTTCAGTGAGGTAGATTAGAGTACAGACATGCCTTGTTTTATTGCATTTTGTCTTATTGCACTTAACAGATATTCTGTTTTTGTTACAAATTGAAGGTTTGTGCAATTCTGCATTGAGAAAGTCTACAGGTGCCGTGTTCGAACAATATTTGCTCACTTTGTGTGTCTCACATTTTGGTAATTCTTGTAATATTTCAAATATTTTTATTATATTTGTTATGGTGATTTGTGATTAATGGTCTTTGATGTTTCTACTGTAATTGTTTTGGGGTGCCATGAATTCCCCATATTAAGGCAGCAAAATTAATAAGTATTGTGTTTGTTCTGACTGCTCTCTCCCTCTCCTTGGGCTTCCCTATTCCTTGAGACGTAACAAAATTAAAATTAGGCCAGTTAATAACTATACTAGTACAGTGACCTCTAAGTATTCAAGTGAAAGGGAGAGCAGCACATTTCACTTTAAATGAAAAGCTAGAGATAATTAAGCTTAGTGAGGAAGGCATGTCAAAAGCTGAGATAGGCCAGAAGTGAGGTTTCTTGGGCTAACAGTTAGCCAAGTTGTAAGTGGAAAGGAATAGTTCTTAAAAAAAAAAATCCTATATAATAAAGAATCCTATATAATAAAGAGCTAATATGCAAATGGTTGTCATGCCCTCACGCTGAAATGGCTTAGACACTCAACACTGGGGAGAGAGGAACGGGGACCAGCCAGGCACTAATGAGCTCGTGAGAGAGGAATGGGGACCAGCCAGGCTGCGGCCCAGGAGAAGGACAATCCGCATGCTCCATGGTCCCCGCAGTCCCAGGCGCCAGTGGCTGCGCCTGCGGCCCAGGAGAGGGAGAAGCTGCCGGCTCCATAGTTCCGGGTGCCAGCAGCTGCGTCTGTGCCTGTGGCCTGGGAGAGGGACAAGTCACCTGCCCTGCGGTCCCGGGTGCCCGTGCCTGTGGGTGTGGCCCAGGCGAAGCCACCCGCCCATGGTCCCCTGTGGCTGCAGCCGGCCTGGATCCTGGGTGCCTGCGGCCGGTCAGAGGGAGGGAAGCCCGGGTCCCCAGTGCCTGTGACCTGCTGGAGGAGGGAATCCTGGGTCCTGAGTACGTAGTGAGGAAGAGGCGGTTAGGGGCGATCAGGCCGGTTGGGGAGCAGTTAGGGGCGATCAGGCAGGCAGGCAGGCAGAGGTGGTTAGGGGTGATCAGGCAGGCAGACAGAGGGGTTATGGGCGATCAGGCAGGCGAGCAGTTAGGAGCCAGAGGTCTTGGATTGGGAAAGGCAGTCATATATCACCTGAGGGGTCCCGGATTGGAGAGGGAGCAGGCTGGGCTGAGGGAATCCCCCCCGCCCCCATGCACGAATTTTGTGCACCGGGCCTCTAGTATATATAAAGCCTAATATGCAAATTGTCCCCATGGGAGTTTGACTGGGAGACTGATCGCTCACTATGATGTGCGCTGACCACCAGGGGGCGGCACAGAATGAAAGAAGGCCCTGGTTGGCAGCCAGGGAAGGGAGGCCCCAGCTGGCAGCCAGAAGGCCCCGATTGGCCCTGATCGCTGGCCAGGCCTAGGGACCCTACCCGTGCACCAATTTTGTGCACTGGGCCACTAGTGTGTATCTATATCTATATATAGATATATAGATATAGATATATAGATAGATATCTCTATCCTATATAACAAAGGTAATATGCAAATTGACCCTCACGCCCTCACACAAGATGGCCGTCCCCATGTGGACAAAGATGGTTGCCACAAGATGGCCAGCAGGGAAGGGCAGTTAGGGGTGACCGGGCTGGCAGGGGAGGGCAGTTAGGGGCAATTGGGCTGGCAGGGGAGCAGTTAGGCATTGATCAGGCTGACAGGGGAGTGGTTAGGGGGTGATCAGGCTGGCAGGCAGAAGCGGTTAGGGGCAATCAGGCAGGCAGGCAGGTGAGTGATTGGGACCCAGAAGTCCCGGATTGTGAGAGGGATGTCCAACTGCCGATCCATAGGGATCGGGCCTAACTGGCAGTTGAACATCCCCTGAGGGTCCCAGATTGGAGAGGGTGCAGGCTGGGCTGAGGGACACCCCCCCTCCAGTGCATGAATTTTGTGCATCGGGCTTCTAGTCTCTCTCTCTCTCTCTCTCTCTCTATATATATATATATACATATATATATTCATAAAATTGATTTCAGAGAGGGAGAGAGAGATAGAAACATCAATAATTAGAGGGAAACAATGATTGGCTGCCCCTGCATGCCCCCTTACTGGGAGTTGAGCCCACAATCCAGGCATGTGCTCTAGACTGGAATCGAACCCAGGGCCCTTCAGTCCACAGGCTGATGCTGTATCCACTGAGCCAAACCAGCTAGGGCACAAAGGAATAGTTTGTTTTTAAAATACTTTTATTTTTAAAATATATTTTTATCGACTTAAGAGAGGAAGGGAGAAGGAGAGAGAGTTAGAAACATCATCGATGAGAGAGAATTATTGATTGGCTGCCTCCTGCACGCCCCCCAGTGGGGATCAAGCTTGCAACCCAGGCATATGCCCTTGACCAGAATCGAACCTTAGATCCTTCAGTCCGCAAGCTGATGCTCTATCCACTGAGCCAAACCAGCTAGGGCAGGAATAGTTCTTTAAAAAAAATTCTAACTGCCATTCCAGTGAACAAAGAAAGTTGTTTCTTGAGATGGAATCTCCCCCTGGTGAAGATGTGGGAAGATTATTGAAATGACAGCAAATGATTTAGAATAGTACATAAACTTAATTGATAAAGCAGGGCAGGGTTTGAGAGGATTGACTCCAACTTTGAAAGAAGTTACACTGTGGGTAAAATGCTGTTAAAACAACATCACATGCTGTGGAGAAATTGTTCATGAAAGGAAGAGTCAATCAGTGTGGCAAACTTCACTGTTTTATTTTAAGAAATTGCCACAACCATCCAGCCTTCAGCAACCAACATCCTGATCAGCCAGCAGCCATCAGCATCGAGGCAAGGCCCTCCACCAGCAAAAAGATTATGACTGCTGAAGGCTCAGATATGATTAGTATTTTTTTAGCGGTAAAGTATTTTTTTATGCAAGAATGTCTTAAGGTAATTTTAATGTAAGTTATGAAAACAGATTAATAGTCAACTGTAGTCTCATTTTAATAACAAAGCACAAAGGATACACAGAAATGTTTTTGTCCCTTAAATAAGTTGAATGAGGTGTTGATAACCCTGTAATCAAAATAATCATTCTCCTCTCTTTATGTACCACATGTCAATTTTATATATTATCAATTACACTAAATTAAAAAAAAAGCTTCAATTTTGATAATTCAGGCAGAAAACAATACACAGGAGCTAGAGATTTGATAAAATTTTTGATGAAGATTCATATACACAAAAATTAACTAGTCCTGTTAAAAGGCAGCCATAAAAATACACCTTATTACAAGAACTTTAAAATCCAGTTAAGGGTGGAGAAAGCCTAGAATTTCTTTTGTGTGTTTTTTTTCCCAAGAAAGCAACAAGTTTACAAAAATATAAAATAAGTAGAGGCCCGATGTACGAAATTCATGCAAGGGGCTTGGCCCCTGCTGCAGCTGCGGTTGCCTTGGCCCCCATCATCGCGGTGGCTGCCTCCTGCCTCGGCTTCATCTGGAAGGTCGTCCGGAAGGACATCCAGAAGGATGTCCAGTCTAATTAGCATATTACACTTTTATTATAGATTACAGCAAGGTGGGCAGGGGGCTGCGGTGTGGCTCATGGGGCGGGACAGGACCAGAGCTTGGGCTTGGTGACTATGTCTTCCAGCAGGTGCAGCAGCCGCTGTGGACCACCGCGTCCCTGCAGGCAGTCCACGAAGCCTGTGCCATAGACCTTGGGCAGGGCTGGGCCCAGTGGCGGTCTCTCCAGGCCTCCCAGCCACTGGGCTCTGTCCATGTCCAGCTGCGTGGCGCCCAGTGGGGAGGAACCGTCACAGGGGCCTTGTTGCCCACCTGCAGAGAGCCTTCCCTCTGTTCCCTGTGCGCCCTGACCTGCAGCCAGCAGTTGGTGTTGATAGGTGTGGTGGAGCGCAGCACCACGGGCTGGGAGCCCAGGTCATGGGTCAGCTGCAGGCAGCCGTCCACAATGGCCAGTGCGAGGTAGTTGGCCCGCTCCATGGCCTTGCCGCTCCACAGCACCAGCCCCTGCGTGGCCTCAGTCGCAGGCTCAGCTCGAAGTGGTCATTCTGCAGTGCCTTCTCGCTCTCCGTCACAGCATTGAGGCACTCGATGTAGGTCCGTCCATCAAAGGCCAGTGCGTCCAGGTCCCCTGTTGACTTCTCTATCAGCCCCTTCTTGCAATGAAGCCCTGAGAAGCCCCTGGAGCACAGGTAGGCATAGGAGGTCTCCCCGGGGAGGCAGGAGAAGCCTGGAATTTCTTTTCTTTTTTCTTTTTTTTTTAAAAGAATTTATTATTATTTTTTAATCCTCACTCAAGGATATTTTTCCATTAATTTTTAGAGAGAGTGGAAGAGAGAGGGAAAGACAGAGAAACACATGGATTGGTTGCCTCCTACATGTGCCCCGACCAGGGCCTGGGCTGGGAGAAGCCTGCAACCGAGGTACGTGCCCTTGACCTGCATCGAACCCTGGCCCCTTCAGTCTGCAGGCCTATGCTCTATCCACTGAGCCAAACCTGCTAGGGCAGCCTGGAATTTCTTAATGTACCCGAGAGCACTGTAAACCCAAAGGTAGAAGCATCTTAAGAGTATTTCAGCATTCTGGCAGATTCAAAGGTTGTAGTGTGCAATATCTCTCTAATATACAAAGAGCATTTCAGAAGGTGGCCACAGACAGGAAACCTCAAGAGTGCATTCTGTCGTTACACTTGATCTTGCAGGCGGGCTGGTCTCTGGGATAATTCATCCTCCCCCGCCAAGACCATGCTCGTGCCCACGGAGTTGGTCTGCCCCTGCAGCAGCTCCATGTTGAGGTCCAGGCCGGTCTCATCTGCCATTTCCTGGAGCAGCATATCCACTTGGTTCTGTGGAGTGGTCAGCGTTGTTGTACTGCTCATCGTGTCCATTTGCTGCGTCTGGAAGTCCAGCATCTGAAATTGGTGCTCGAATTTGTCCATCAAGGCAGAGATCTTCTTTAGATTTATGGTTTTCAATGTCGCATCCATCGACTTAACCATCCTGGCCTTTGGCTTGGTCAGTTTGCCCATTGTCACCACCGTCTGGACTCTGGCAGCCATCGCATCGACCTGCGCACTCATTCTCAAGAAATTCACTGCCTGATTCTTCTGGCGAATGGCATTTTTGGCATGTATCTTCACAACTTCCATGTTGCCCTTCTGAATGGCCTTTTTAATTTTGGCCTTTTCCTCCTTGTTGCATTTTTTGGCACTTCTGCTCAGTTCTTTGGCCTCGAACTTCAGGTTGAACAGGTATTTCTCCATATTAGACATAGTCTGACGGCTCCTCTGGGTGGGCGGCCAGGGAGAGGTGCGCTGAAGGGAGGCAGAAAGGCTAAAATATTTTTTATATATATTGTTATTGATTTCAGAGGGAGAGAGAGGGAGATAGAATCATCAATGATGAGAAAGGATCACCTCACCAATCAGCTGCCTCCTGCATATCTAGCCTGCAACCCAGGCATATGCCCTGTCTGGGAATCAAACCATGACTTCCTGGTTCATAGGTCAATGCTCAACCATTGAGTCATGCTGGCTGGGTGCATTAAAGTGTTTTTTTTTGTTGTTGTTGTTAATCCTCACCTAAGGATATTTTCCATTGATTTTTAGAGAGAGTAGACGGAGAGGGAGAGACAGAGAGAAACATCAGTGTGAAAGATATACATCAATTGGTTGCCTCCTGCACGCACCTTGACCTGGGACCAAACCTGCAACCTGGGCTTGTGCCCTGACCGGGAATTGAACCAGCGACCTTTCGGTGCATAGCCTATGCTCAACCATGTGAGCCACATCAGCCAGGGCTAAACATACTTTTATATTTATTGGGAAACCAAAAAATTTGTGACTCGTTTTATTGTGATATTTACTTTATTGTGTTGGTCCAGAATTGAACTGGCATTATCTTTTTATTTTATTTAATTTATTTTTTTAAATATATTTTATTGATTTTTTACAGAGAGGAAAGGAGAAACATTGATGAGAGACATCAATCAGCTGCCTCCTGCACACCCCCCACTGGGGATGTGCCCGCAACCAAGGTACATGCCCTTGACCAGAATCGAACCCGGGACCCTTCAGTCCGCAGGCAGATGCTCTATCCACTGAGCCACACTGGTCAGGGCAAACTGGCATTATCTTTGAAGTATGCCTGTACAGGACTAGGGAATAGGATATTGGGTGGAATTATTAGTAGGTCTAGGATCTTGTAATCATCTGCCAGGCCTCAGTCTTTGAGAGGAAGGACTAGGAATTGAGTTTTATGGTCAAACATGCAGCAGTCTTTTTGCCTAGGACCTCGGTCAGTGATGGCGAACCTATGACACGCGTGTCAGCACTGATACACGTAGCCATTTCTGATGACACGTGGCCGCTGAGGCGGCCACATGCCGAGGATGAAACATTTGCGAAATAATGTTTTTTCCTCAAAGTGACACACTACCCGAGTTATGCTCAGTTTTTTGGCGAACTTTGACACACCATGCTCAAAAGGTTGCCCATCACTGACCTAGGTCATACTTTTCCTGTAGTTCCTTAACGTGTGATGCTAACTGTTTTTAGTGTAAAGAGTAATATAAACGGAGCCATTTTTAAATGGAGCTGGACTTGCCATGCCACGGGAACTGCCTTGTACTTCTTATGCCTCAAATCTTCAGAAGGTTAAATAAAACAGGGAAAATAACCTTTGGACCAGACTTAGGACAACATTTTGTCCCAGAAAACTGCAAAGATAAAAGAAAGCAGTTCTTGTGACTTGGGTCTGATGACTACTGGAATGAAAATTAAAAACATTGTTTAGAATTAATATCACCACTATGTTATTTTATCTGCATCAATTCCTTCTATTGATGTAATTGTTCCCCTTCTGTTTCTCAAAAATACCCATTGACTCGATCTCTAAATGAAAACACTGAGCTTTTGCATGAATCAGTGAATCTTGAATAGCATTCCTAGTGATCTTTGTAATTGCTTGTTGCCTCTCACTTTGAAAGGCCTCTTATTTTTAGGTTAGCATTAGTAATGGTTGATCTGCCTCTTAAATCACAGAATTATGGCATAGGAGAAGCATTAACATATATAATAATAGTTACCACTTTTATGGTACTTACTGTATAACAGGTATTCTAAGCACTTTACAAATCAATAATTCATTTAATTCTCACCATAACTGTGAGGTAGATACATACTATCATCCACATACTACAGATACAGAAAAAAATCACCTAGAAAAGATCTTGGCAGGCAAAACACAGATCTTACAAATAGCTACCACACGTTGTTTTCAGTCAGATTGAAATAGGTTGAGGTTCCCAGGAATTCAGAAGAGGGAAGGAATTACCAGTTCTTAAAAATGGTAAAGCAAAAAAAAAAAAATGGTAAAGCATTAATCTGTTGGGTAAGAAAGGAGACACTGCAGTAAATTTTTGCTTGTGCCATCTTGATCACTTCTTTCCTAATTGCCCATTTGTCTGGTGGGCTAGGTCATGTGTTCCACTCATTCCTCTCAGGCACTTTGAAATAGCCTATCTTACTTTTATTGTCTATGGTTTGTTTGAAGGATACTGTATCAATTTCATCTTGGACACTGGGTTTGTTTGAGTCTCGAAGCCCCAGACTTTTTCTGAAAAGTGTGATATTCTCTTGATGCGTTTTATTTTTACAGATAACTTATCTTCTTAAATATTTTGATTGATTTTAGAGAGGAAGGGAAAGGGAGAGAAAGATAGAAACATCAATGATGAGAGAGGATCATTGGCCGGCTGCCTCCTGTATGCCTCCACTGGGGATTGAGCCCGCAACCCAGGCATGTGCCCTGACCAGGAATCCAATTGTGGCCTCACAGTTTAAAGGTCAACGCTCAGCCAGTGATCCACACTAGCCAGGCAATTTTTTTTTCTTTTGAGTGATGTTAGCTTCACTACGACCCAGAAATAATGTCAAAGGAATCAGAATTAAGATTGTGTTCCTTATTATCCCTCACACCTCCAGCTATCACCATTATTAGATACTATCATGCTAGGCCCACATAAAAATCTTTTTAGATAGAACAGTTTTTTTAAAAAAATCTTTATTGTTGAAAATATTACATATGCCCTCTTTTTCCCTCCATTGACCCCTTCTATAGCCCCTACCCCAGGCCTTCACCAACCTATTGTCTATGTCCATGGGTTATGCATATATGCATATAAGTTCATTGGTTGATCTCTTCCCACCCACCCACGCCTTCCCTCTGTGATTTCACAGTCTGTTCTATGCTTCTGTCTCTGGATCTATTTTCTTCATTAGATTCCACATATGAGTGAGATCATTTGATACTTGTCTTTCTCTGACTGGCTTATTTCGTTTAGCATAATACTCTTTAGGTCCCTCCATGTTGCCTCAAAGGGTAAGAGATCCTTTTTTACTACTGCATAGTATTCCATGGTGTAAATGTACTACAGTTTTTTTTTTTTATCCACTCATCTATTGGTGGGCACTTGGGTTGTTTCCAGATCTTAGCTATTGTAAATTGCACTGCTATGAACATAGAGGTGCATGCATTCTTTCTGATTGGTGTTTTAGGTCTCTCAGTATATATTCCTAGAAGTGGGATAACTGGGTCAAATTGCAGTTCCATATTACATTTTTTGAGGAAACTCCATACTGTTTTCCATAATGGCTGCACCAGTCTGCATTCCCACCATCAGTGTATTAGGGCTCCCTTTTCTCCACATCCTTGCCACACTTGTTGATTTGTTGATGGTAGCCAATCTGACAGGTGTGAGGTGACACATCATTGTCGTTTTGATTTGCATTTTTCTGATGATCAGTGATTTAGAACACTTTTTCATATGTTTCTTCTCCATCTGTATGTCTGGAGAAGTGTCTGTTTAAGTCCTTTGCCCATTTAAAGAAATATTTTTTTATTGTTTTTAGATAGGAAGTGAGAGGGAGAGAGAGAGAGAGATAGACACATCGATGATGAGAGAGAATCATTGGTTGGCTGCCTCCTGCATACCCCACACTGGGGATTGAGCCTGGAAACTGGGCATGTGCCCTGACCGGAATTGAGCCGTGACCTCCTGGTTCATAGGTCTATGGTCAACTACTGAGCCATGATGGCTGGGCTCATTTTTTAATTGGATTGTTTGTCTTCCTTTTGTTAAGTATGAGTTCCTTATATATTTTGGATATTAACCCTTTATTAGATGTATCATTGGCAAATATGTTCTTCCATGTAGTGGGCTCTCTTGTTATATTGTTCATGGTTTCTTTTGCTGTGCAGAAGCTTTTTATTTTGATCTAGTCCCATTTGCTTATTTTCTCCTTAGTTTCCTTTGCTCAGGAGATGTATCTGTAAACATTTTGCTATGAGAGATGTCTGAAATTTTGCTGCCTATGGTTTCTTCTAAGATTTTTTATGGTTTCATGACTTATTCTTAAGCTTTTTTTCCATTTTGAATTTATTTTTGTGTATGCTGTAAGTTGGTGATCTAGTTTCATTTTTTTTTCATGTGTCCAATTTCCCCAGCACCACTTATTGAAATGACTATCTTGACTCCACTGTATGTTCTTGTCTCCTTTGTCAAATATTAATTGAGCATAATGGCTTAAGTCGATTTTTGGGTTCTTTGTTCTGTTCCATTGATCTATATTCCTGTTCTTATGGCAGTACCAGGCTGTTTTGATTATGGTGGCTTTGTAGTATAACTTGAAATCTGGTATTGTGATCCCTCCAACTTTGTTCTTTCTCAAGATTACTGCAGCTATTCGGGGTCTTTTTGGTTCCATATAAATTTTTGGAGTATTTTTTCTAGATTTGTGAAATATGCTGTTGATATTTTAGTAGGGATTGCATTGAACCTATAGATTGCTTTGGGTAGTATAAACATTTTCAATGATGATGATTCTACCAATACATGAACACAGTATATTCTTCCACTTGTTTATATCTTCTCTTTCTCTTTTTCAATGTCCTGTAGTTTTCTGAGTACAAGTCTTTTACTGGTACTTCCTTGGTTAAGTTTATTCCTAAGTAGCTTAATTTTTTTTGTTGCAATGGTAAATGGGATTTTTTATTTAGTTTCTCTTTCTGAGAATTCATTATCATATATATATATATATATATATATATAAGGTTAATATGCAAATTGTCCCCAGGGGAGTTCGATTGCTTGCTATTACATGTGCTGACCACCAGGAGTAGGCGCGGAACAATGGAAGGCCCCGGCAGGCAGCCGGCAGCCAGGGAAGAAAGGCTCTGGCCGGCAGATGGAAGACCCCGATCGGCCCTTATCACCAGCCAAGCCTAGGGACCCTACCCATGCATGAATTTCGTGCACTGGGCCTCTAGTTGGTGAATAAAAATGCCATAGATTTTTGAGTGTTAATTTTGTATCCTGATACATTGCCAAATTCCTTTATTAAATCTAGTAGTTTTTGGTGGAGTCTTTAGGGTGTTCTTTCTTTTCTTTCTTTTTTTTTTAATATATTTTATTGATTTTTTTTTTTTTACAGAGAGGAAGGGAGAGGGATAGAGAGCTAGAAACATCGATGAGAGAGAAACATCGATCAGCTGCCTCCTGCACACCCCCTACTGGGGTTGTGCCCGCAACCAAGGAACATGCCCTTGACCGGAATCGAACCTGGGACCCTTCAGTCCGCAGGCTGACGCTCTATCCACTGAGCCAAACCAGTTAGGGCATAGGGTTTTCTATGTACAATATCATGTCATCTGCAAATAATGAGAGTTTTACTTCCTTTTCATTTTGAATGTCTTTTATTTCTTCTAGTCTGATTGCTATGGCTAGGACTTCCAGTACTATGTTGAATAAGAGTGGTAAAAGCGGACATCCTTGTCTTATTCCTGTTCTTAGGTGAAATGATTTTAGTTTTTGCCCATTAAGTATGATGTCTGTAGATTTGTCATATATGGCCTTTATTGTGTTGAGATATGACCTCTCTATTCCCACTTTGCGAGTTTGCGCGCGCGCGCGCGCGCGCGTGTGTGTGTGTGCGTGTGTGTGTGTTAATCCTCACCTGTGGATATTTTTCCATTGATTTTTAGGGAGAGTGGGAGAGGGAAAGACAAAGAGAAACATTGATGTGAGAGAAACACATCGATTGGTTGCCTCCTGCACGAGCCCCGACCAGTGCCTGGGCTGGGGAGCAGTCTGCAACCACTGTATGTGTCCTTGACTGGAATTGAACCCGGGACCCTTTGGTCCATAGGCCAATGCTCTGTACAGTGAGCCAGACCAGCTAGGGCTGCTGAGA